>NW_027116832.1:1887573-2516765 GCF_024137725.1 Prorops nasuta | reverse complement strand
AAGACCCCCCTAAGTACCCCCCCAAGACCCCCCTAAGTACCCCCCCAAGACCCACCTAAGTACCCCCCCCCCCCCCCAAGACCCCCCTAAGTACCCCCGCAAGAACCCCCTAAGTACCACCCCCAAGACCCCCCTAAGTACCCCCCCAAGACCGCCCTATGTACCCCCCCCCCCCCAAGAACTCCTTAAATACCCCCCCAAGACCTCCCTAAGTACATCCAAAAGACCCCCCTAAGTACCACCCCCCAAGACCCCTTAAGTACCCACCAAGACCCCCCTAAGTACCACCCCAGACCCCCCTAAGAACCCCCCAAAGAACCCCTAAGTACCATCCAAGACCCCCCTAAGTACCCCCCTAAGTACCCCCCCCCCCCAAGACCCCCTTAAGTACCCCCCCAAGCTCCCACCTAAATACCCCCCCCAAAATTACCCTAAGTACCACCCCAAGACCCCCCTAAGTACCCCCCCCCCCCCAAAGAACCCTCCCCTAAGTACCACCCCAAGAACACCTTAAGTATCCCCCCAAGACCCCCCTATGTACCCCCCCCCCTCCCAAGACCCCCTAAGTACCCCCCCAAGACCCCCCCTAAGTACCCCCCCAAGACCCCCCTAAGTACCCCCCTTAAGTACCCCCCCAAGACCCAACTAAGTACCCCCCCCAAGGCCCCCTAAGTACCACCCCCCCCCAAGACCCCCCTAAGTACCCCTACCAAGACCCCCCTAAGTACCCCCCCCCCCAAGACCCCCCCTAAGTACCCGCTCCAAGCTCCACCTAAGTTCCCCCCCAAAACTCCCCTAAGTACCACCCCAAGACCCCCCTAAGTACCCCCCCAAGAACCCTCCTAAGTATCCCCCCCAAGACCCCCCTAAGTACCCCCCCCCCCAAGACCCCCTAAGTACCCCCCCCAAGACCATCCTAAGTACCCCCAACAAGACCCCCCTAAGTACCGCCCCAAGACCCCCCTAAGTACCACCCACAAGACCACCCTAAGTACCACCCCAAGACCCCCCCTAAGTACCCCCCTAAGTACCCCCCCAAGACCCCCCTAAGTACCCCCCCTAAGTACCCCCCCTTAGTACCCCCCCCCCCCAAGCCCCCCCTAAGTACCCATCCCAAGACCACCCTAAGTACCCCCCCAAGACACCCTTAAGTACCCCCCCAAGACCCCCCCTAAGTTCCCCCCTCAAGACCCCCCCTAAGTATCCCCCCAAGACCCCCCCCCTAAGTACCCATCCCAAGACCCCCCTATGTACCCCTCCCAAGACCCCCCAAAGTACCCCCTCCCAAGACCCCCCTAGGTACCACCTTAAGTACCCCCCCCAAGACCCCCCTAATTACCCCCCTAAGTACGCCCCCAAGACCCCCCTAAGTACCCGCCTAAGTACCCCCACCCATGACCCCCCTAAGTACTTCCCCAAGACCCCCCCTAAGTACCCACCCCAAGACCACCCTAAGTACCCCCCTAAATACGCCCCCAAGACGCCTTTAAGAACCCATAAGTACCCCCCCCAAGACCACCCTAAGTACCCACCAAGACCCCCCTAAGTACCCCCCCCCAAGACCCCCCTAAGTACCGCTCCAAGCTCCACCTAAGTTCCCCCCCAAAACTCCCCTAAGTACCACCCCAAGACCCCCCTAAGTACCCCCCCCAAGAACCCTCCTAAGTATCCCCCCAAGACCCCCCCTAAGTACCCCCCCCCCCCCCAAGACCCCCTAAGTACCCCCCCCAAGACCATCCTAAGTACCCCCAACAAGACCCCCCTAAGTACCGCCCCAAGACCCCCCTAAGTACCACCCACAAGACCACCCTAAGTACCACCCCAAGACCCCCCTAAGTACCCCCCTAAGTACCCCCCCCAAGACCCCCCTAAGTACCCCCCCTAAGTACCCCCCTTAGTACCCCCCCCCCCCCCAAGCCCCCCCTAAGTACCCCATCCCAAGACCACCCTAAGTACCCCCCCCAAGACACCCCTAAGTACCCCCCAAGACCCCCCTAAGTTCCCCCCTCAAGACCCCCCTAAGTATCCCCCCAAGACCCCCCCTAAGTACCCATCCCAAGACCCCCCTAAGTACCCCTCCCAAGACCCCCCCAAAGTACCCCCCTCCCAAGACCCCCCTAGGTACCCACCTTAAGTACCCCCCCCAAGACCCCCCTAATTACCCCCCTAAGTACGCCCCCAAGACCCCCCTAAGTACCCGCCTAAGTACCCCACCCATGACCCCCCTAAGTACTTCCCCAAGACCCCCCCTAAGTACCCACCCCAAGACCACCCTAAGTACCCCCCCCTAAATACGCCCCCAAGACGCCTTTAAGAACCCATAAGTACCCCCCCAAGACCACCCTAAGTACCCACCAAGACCCCCTAAGTACCACCCCCCCCCCACAAGACCCCCCTAAGTACCCCCCCCAAGACCCCCCTAAGTACCCCCCCCAAGACCCCCCTAAGTACCCCCCCAAGACCCCCCCTAAGTACCCCCCTTAAGTACCCCCCCTAAGACCCAACTAAGTACCCCCCCCAAGGCCCCCTAAGTACCACCCCCCCCCAAGACCCCCCTAAGTACCCCTACCAAGACCCCCCCTAAGTACCCCCCCCCCAAGACCCCCCTAAGTACCGCTCCAAGCTCCACCTAAGTTCCCCCCCAAAACTCCCCTAAGTACCACCCCAAGACCCCCCTAAGTACCCCCCCAAGAACCCTCCTAAGTATCCCCCCAAGACCCCCCTAAGTACCCCCCCCCCCAAGACCCCCTAAGTACCCCCCCCAAGACCATCCTAAGTACCCCCAACAAGACCCCCCTAAGTACCGCCCCAAGACCCCCCTAAGTACCACCCACAAGACCACCCTAAGTACCACCCCAAGACCCCCCTAAGTACCCCCCCTAAGTACCCCCCCAAGACCCCCCTAAGTACCCCCCCTAAGTACCCCCCTTAGTACCCCCCCCCCCCAAGCCCCCCCTAAGTACCCATCCCAAGACCACCCTAAGTACCCCCCCAAGACACCCCTAAGTACCCCCCAAGACCCCCCTAAGTTCCCCCCTCAAGACCCCCCTAAGTATCCCCCCAAGACCCCCCCTAAGTACCCATCCCAAGACCCCCCTAAGTACCCCTCCCAAGACCCCCCAAAGTACCCCCTCCCAAGACCCCCCTAGGTACCACCTTAAGTACCCCCCCCAAGACCCCCCTAATTACCCCCCTAAGTACGCCCCCAAGACCCCCCTAAGTACCCGCCTAAGTACCCCACCCATGACCCCCCCTAAGTACTTCCCCAAGACCCCCCTAAGTACCCCACCCCAAGACCACCCTAAGTACCCCCCCTAAATACGCCCCCAAGACGCCTTTAAGAACCCATAAGTACCCCCCCAAGACCACCCTAAGTACCCACCAAGACCCCCCTAAGTACCCCCCCCCAAGACCCCCCTAAGTACCGCTCCAAGCTCCACCTAAGTTCCCCCCCCAAAACTCCCCTAAGTACCACCCCAAGACCCCCCTAAGTACCCCCCCAAGAACCCTCCTAAGTATCCCCCCAAGACCCCCCTAAGTACCCCCCCCCCCCCAAGACCCCCCTAAGTACCCCCCCCAAGACCATCCTAAGTACCCCCAACAAGACCCCCCTAAGTACCCCGCCCCAAGACCCCCCCTAAGTACCACCCACAAGACCACCCTAAGTACCACCCCAAGACCCCCCTAAGTACCCCCCTAAGTACCCCCCCAAGACCCCCCTAAGTACCCCCCCTAAGTACCCCCCTTAGTACCCCCCCCCCAAGCCCCCCCTAAGTACCCATCCCAAGACCACCCTAAGTACCCCCCCAAGACACCCCTAAGTACCCCCCCAAGACCCCCCTAAGTTCCCCCCTCAAGACCCCCCTAAGTATCCCCCCAAGACCCCCCTAAGTAACCCATCCCAAGACCCCCCTAAGTACCCCTCCCAAGACCCCCCAAAGTACCCCCCTCCCAAGACCCCCCTAGGTACCACCTTAAGTACCCCCCCAAGACCCCCCTAATTACCCCCCCTAAGTACGCCCCCAAGACCCCCCTAAGTACCCGCCTAAGTACCCCACCCATGACCCCCCTAAGTACTTCCCCAAGACCCCCCTAAGTACCCACCCCAAGACCACCCTAAGTACCCCCCTAAATACGCCCCCAAGACGCCTTTAAGAACCCATAAGTACCCCCCCAAGACCACCCTAAGTACCCACCAAGACCCCCCTAAGTACCACCCCCCCCCCCCACCAAGACCCCCCTAAGTACCCCCCCAAGACCCACCTAAGTACCCCCCCCCCCCAAGACCCCCCTAAGTACCCCCCCAAGACCCCCCTAAGTACCCCCCCCAAGACCCCCCTAAGTACCCCCCCCAAGACCCCCCTTAAGTACCACCCCAAGCTCCTACCTAAGTACCCCCCCAAGACCCCCCTAAGTACCCACCCAAGACCCCCCCTAAGTACCCCCACCAAGACCCCCCTGAGTACCCCTCTAAGTACCTACCCCCCCAAGATCCCCATAGATACCCCCCCCCCAAGACCCCCCTAAGAACCCCACCAAGAACCCCTTAAATACCCCCCCAAGACCCCCTAAATACCCACCAAGTCCCCCCTAAGTACCCCTCCCAAGACCCCCCTAAGTACCACCACAAGACCCCCCTAAAGTAACCCCCCCCCCACAAGACCCCCCTAAGTACCCCCCCAAGACCCACCTAAGTACCCCCCCCCCAAGACCCCCCTAAGTACCCCCCCCCCCACCCAAGACCCACCTAAGAACCCCCCCCAAGTTCCCCTAAGTACCCCCCCCAAGACCCCCCTAAGTACCCCCCCTAAGTACCCCACCAAGACCCCCCTGAGTACCACGCTAAGTACCCTCCCCCCCAAGATCCCCATAGATACCCCCCCCCCCCCAAGACCCCCCTAAGTACCCCCCCAAAACCCCCCTTAAGTACCCACCGCTAGACCCCTCTAAGTACCCCCCCCCAAGACCCCCCTAAGTACCACCACCCTTCCCAAGACCCCCCTAAGTACCCACCAAGACCCCCCTAAGTTCACCCCCCAAGACCCCCCTAAGAACCCCCCCCATGTCCCCCCTAAGTACCCCCCCCCCCCCAGAAGACCCCCCTAAGTACCCCCCCAAGACCCACCTAAATACCCCCCCCCCCCAAGACCCCCCTAAGTACCCCTCCAAGACCCCCCTGAGCACCACGCTAAGTACCTCCCCCCCCAAGATCCCCATAGATACCCCCCCCCCCAAGACCCACCTAAGTACCCCCCCCCCTCCCAAGACCCCCCTAAGTACCCCTCAAGACCCCCCTAAGTTCACCCCCCAAGACCCCCCTAAGAACCCCCCCCAAGTCCCCCCTTAGTACCCCCCCCAAGACACCCCTAAGAACCCCCCCCAAGTCCCCCCTAAGTACCCCCCCCCCCCCAGAAGACCCCCCTAAGTACCCCCCCCAAGACCCCCTAAGTACCCCCCCCCCCCCCAAGACCCCCCTAAGTACCCCCCCCAAAACCCCCCTAAGTACCCCCCCCCCCCAGACCCCCCTAAGTACCCCCCCAAGACCCCCCCTAAGTACCCCCCCCCCCCCAAGGACTCCCCTAAGTACCCCCCCCCACGACCCCCCTAAGTACCCCCCCCCCCCAAGACCCCCATTAGTACCACCCCAAAACCCCCCTAAGTACCCCCCCAAAACCCCCCTAAGTACCACCTCAAGACCCCCCTAAGTACCCCCACCCCCAAAGACCCTCCCCTAAGTACCCCTCCAAGACCCCCCTAAGTACCCCCCCCCCCAAGACCCCCTAAGTACCCCCCCCAAGACCCCCCCAAGTACCCCCCCCCCCAAGACCCCCTTAAGTACCCTCCCCAAGCTCCCACCTAAGTACCCCCCCCCAAAACCCCCCTAAGTACCACCAACCCAAGAACCCCATAGGTACCCCCCCCCCCCAAGACCCCGCTAAGTACAACCCTAAGTACCCCCCCTAAGTACCCCCCCCCCCAAGACCACCCTAAGTACCACTCCAAGACCCCCCTAAGTACCCACCTTAAGACCCTCCTAAGTACCCCCCACAAGTCCCCTTTAAGTACCACCCCAAGACCCCCCTAAAGTACCCCCCCCCCCCCCAAGACCCCCTTAAGTAGCACCCCAAGACCCACCTAAGTACCCCCTAAGTACCCCCCCAGACACCCCCCTAAGTACCCCCCTAAGTACCCCACCCAAGACCCACCTAAGTACCACCCCCAAGACCACCTTAAGTACCACCCTAAGACCCCCCTAAGTACCCCCCCCCCCCAAGACCCCCCTAAGTACCTCCCCCAAGACCCCCCTAAGTACCCCCCCAAAACCCCCCTAAGTACCCCCCCCCCCAAGACCCCCCCTAAGTACCCACCCCAAAACCCCCCTAAGTACCCCCCCCCCCAAGACTCCCCTAAGTACCCCCCTCCAAGACCCCCCTAAGTACCCCCCCCCCCCAAGACCCCCCTAAGTACCCCCCCCCCCCAAGACCCCCCCTAAGTACCCCCCCCCAAAACCCCCCTAAGTACCACCCCCCCCCCCAGACCCCCCTAAGTACCACCCCAAGAACCCCCTAAGTATCCCCCCAAGACCCCCCTATGTACCCCCCCCCCCCTCCCAAGACCCCCCTATGTACCCCCCCCCCCCTCCCAAGACCCCCCTAATGTACCCCCCCCCCCCCCCTCCCAAGACCCCCCTAAGTACCCCCACCAAGACCCCCCTAAGTACCCCCCCCAAGACCCACCTAAGTACCCCTCCACCCACAAGACCCCCCTAAGTACCCCCCCAAGACCCCCCTAAGTACCCCCCCAAGACCCACCTAAGTACCCCCCCCCCCCCAAGAACCCCCTAAGTACCCCCGCAAGAACCCCCTAAGTACCCCCCCAAGACCCCCCTAAGTACCCCCCCAAGACCGCCCTATGTACCCCCCCCCCCCCAAGAACTCCTTAAATACCCCCCCAAGACCTCCCTAAGTACATCCAAAAGACCCCCCTAAGTACCACCCCCCAAGACCCCTTAAGTACCCACCAAGACCCCCCTAAGTACCACCCCAAGACCCCCCTAAGAACCCCCCAAAGAACCCCTAAGTACCCATCCAAGACCCCCCTAAGTACCCCCCTAAGTACCCCCCCCCCCCAAGACCCCCTTAAGTACCCCCCCAAGCTCCCACCTAAATACCCCCCCAAAATTACCCTAAGTACCACCCCAAGACCCCCCTAAGTACCCCCCCCCCCCCCAAAGACCCTCCCCTAAGTACCACCCCAAGAACACCTTAAGTATCCCCCCAAGACCCCCCCTATGTACCCCCCCCCCTCCCCAAGACCCCCTAAGTACCCCCCCCAAGACCCCCCTAAGTACCCCCCCCAAGACCCCCCTAAGTACCCCCCTTAAGTACCCACCCCCCAAGACCCAACTAAGTACCCCCCCAAGGCCCCCTAAGTACCACCCCCCCCCCAAGACCCCCCTAAGTACCCCTACCAAGACCCCCCTAAGTACCCCCCCCCAAGACCCCCCTAAGTACCGCTCCAAGCTCCACCTAAGTTCCCCCCCAAAACTCCCCTAAGTACCACCCCAAGACCCCCCTAAGTACCCCCCCAAGAACCCTCCTAAGTATCCCCCCAAGACCCCCCTAAGTACCCCCCCCCCCCCCCCAAGACCCCCTAAGTACCCCCCCAAGACCATCCTAAGTACCCCCAACAAGACCCCCCTAAGTACCGCCCCAAGACCCCCCTAAGTACCACCCACAAGACCACCCTAAGTACCACCCCAAGACCCCCCTAAGTACCCCCCTAAGTACCCCCCCAAGACCCCCCTAAGTACCCCCCCTAAGTACCCCCCCTTAGTACCCCCCCCCCCAAGCCCCCCCTAAGTACCCATCCCAAGGACCACCCTAAGTACCCCCCCCCCAAGACACCCCTAAGTACCCCCCAAGACCCCCCTAAGTTCCCCCCTCAAGACCCCCCTAAGTATCCCCCCAAGACCCCCCTAAGTACCCATCCCAAGACCCCCCTATGTACCCCTCCCAAGACCCCCCCAAAGTACCCCCCTCCCAAGACCCCCCTAGGTACCACCTTAAGTACCCCCCCAAGACCCCCCTAATTACCCCCCTAAGTACGCCCCCAAGACCCCCCTAACTACCCGCCTAAGTACCCCACCCATGACCCCCCCTAAGTACTTCCCCAAGACCCCCCTAAGTACCCACCCCAAGACCACCCTAAGTACCCCCCTAAATACGCCCCCAAGACGCCTTTAAGAACCCATAAGTACCCCCCCAAGACCACCCTAAGTACCCACCAAGACCCCCCTAAGTACCCCCCCCCAAGACCCCCCTAAGTACCGCTCCAAGCTCCACCTAAGTTCCCCCCCAAAACTCCCCTAAGTACCACCCCAAGACCCCCCTAAGTACCCCCCCAAGAACCCTCCTAAGTATCCCCCCAAGACCCCCCTAAGTACCCCCCCCCCCCCCAAGACCCCCTAAGTACCCCCCCAAGACCATCCTAAGTACCCCCAACAAGACCCCCCTAAGTACCGCCCCAAGACCCCCCTAAGTACCACCCACAAGACCACCCTAAGTACCACCCCAAGACCCCCCTAAGTACCCCCCCTAAGTACCCCCCCAAGACCCCCCTAAGTACCCCCCCCTAAGTACCCCCCCTTAGTACCCCCCCCCCCCCAAGCCCCCCCTAAGTACCCATCCCAAGACCACCCTAAGTACCCCCCCCAAGACACCCCTAAGTACCCCCCCAAGACCCCCCTAAGTTCCCCCCTCAAGACCCCCCTAAGTATCCCCCCAAGACCCCCCTAAGTACCCATCCCAAGACCCCCCTAAGTACCCCTCCCAAGACCCCCCAAAGTACCCCCCTCCCAAGACCCCCCTAGGTACCACCTTAAGTACCCCCCCCAAGACCCCCCTAATTACCCCCCTAAGTACGCCCCCAAGACCCCCCTAAGTACCCGCCTAAGTACCCCACCCATGACCCCCCTAAGTACTTCCCCAAGACCCCCCTAAGTACCCACCCCAAGACCACCCTAAGTACCCCCCTAAATACGCCCCCAAGACGCCTTTAAGAACCCATAAGTACCCCCCCAAGACCACCCTAAGTACCCACCAAGACCCCCCTAAGTACCACCCCCCCCCACAAGACCCCCCTAAGTACCCCCCCAAGACCCCCCTAAGTACCCCCCCAAGACCCCCCTAAGTACCCCCCCCAAGACCCCCCTAAGTACCCCCTTAAGTACCCCCCCTAAGACCCAACTAAGTACCCCCCCAAGGCCCCCTAAGTACCACCCCCCCCCAAGACCCCCCTAAGTACCCCCTACCAAGACCCCCCTAAGTACCCCCCCCCCAAGACCCCCCTAAGTACCGCTCCAAGCTCCACCTAAGTTCCCCCCCAAAACTCCCCTAAGTACCACCCCAAGACCCCCCTAAGTACCCCCCCCAAGAACCCTCCTAAGTATCCCCCCAAGACCCCCCTAAGTACCCCCCCCCCCCAAGACCCCCTAAGTACCCCCCCAAGACCATCCTAAGTACCCCCCAACAAGACCCCCCTAAGTACCCGCCCCAAGACCCCCCTAAGTACCACCCACAAGACCACCCTAAGTACCACCCCAAGACCCCCCTAAGTACCCCCCTAAGTACCCCCCCAAGACCCCCCTAAGTACCCCCCCTAAGTACCCCCCCTTAGTACCCCCCCCCCCCAAGCCCCCCCTAAGTACCCATCCCCAAGACCACCCTAAGTACCCCCCCAAGACACCCCTAAGTACCCCCCAAGACCCCCCTAAGTTCCCCCCTCAAGACCCCCCTAAGTATCCCCCCCAAGACCCCCCTAAGTACCCATCCCAAGACCCCCCTAAGTACCCCTCCCAAGACCCCCCAAAGTACCCCCCTCCCAAGACCCCCCTAGGTACCACCTTAAGTACCCCCCCAAGACCCCCCTAATTACCCCCCTAAGTACGCCCCCAAGACCCCCCTAAGTACCCGCCTAAGTACCCCACCCATGACCCCCCTAAGTACTTCCCCAAGACCCCCCTAAGTACCCACCCCAAGACCACCCTAAGTACCCCCCTAAATACGCCCCCAAGACGCCCTTTAAGAACCCATAAGTACCCCCCCAAGACCACCCTAAGTACCCACCAAGACCCCCCTAAGTACCCCCCCCCCAAGACCCCCCTAAGTACCGCTCCAAGCTCCACCTAAGTTCCCCCCCAAAACTCCCCTAAGTACCACCCCAAGACCCCCCTAAGTACCCCCCCAAGAACCCTCCTAAGTATCCCCCCAAGACCCCCCTAAGTACCCCCCCCCCCCCAAGACCCCCTAAGTACCCCCCCCAAGACCATCCTAAGTACCCCCAACAAGACCCCCCTAAGTACCGCCCCAAGACCCCCCTAAGTACCACCCACAAGACCACCCTAAGTACCACCCCAAGACCCCCCTAAGTACCCCCCCTAAGTACCCCCCCAAGACCCCCCTAAGTACCCCCCCTAAGTACCCCCCTTAGTACCCCCCCCCCCAAGCCCCCCCTAAGTACCCATCCCAAGACCACCCTAAGTACCCCCCCAAGACACCCCTAAGTACCCCCCAAGACCCCCCTAAGTTCCCCCCTCAAGACCCCCCTAAGTAT
The DNA here is from genome assembly GCF_024137725.1 of Prorops nasuta. Lineage (NCBI taxonomy): Eukaryota > Metazoa > Arthropoda > Insecta > Hymenoptera > Bethylidae > Prorops > Prorops nasuta. The sequence goes on along the minus strand of NW_027116832.1, from coordinate 2,506,151 downwards.
CCCCCCAAGACCCCCCTAAGTACCCATCCCAAGACCCCCCTAAGTACCCCTCCCAAGACCCCCCAAAGTACCACCCTCCCAAGACCCCCCTAGGTACCACCTTAAGTACCCCCCCCCAAGACCCCCCTAATTACCCCCCCTAAGTACGCCCCCAAGACCCCCCTAAGTACCCCGCCTAAGTACCCCCACCCATGACCCCCCTAAGTACTTCCCCAAGACCCCCCTAAGTACCCCACCCCAAGACCACCCTAAGTACCCCCCCTAAATACGCCCCCAAGACGCCTTTAAGAACCCATAAGTACCCCCCCCAAGACCACCCTAAGTACCCACCAAGACCCCCCTAAGTACCACCCCCCCCCACAAGACCCCCCTAAGTACCCCCCCCAAGACCCACCTAAGTACCCCCCCCCCCAAGACCCCCCTAAGTACCCCCCCCCAAGACCCCCCTAAGTACCCCCCCCAAGACCCCCCTAAGTACCCCCCCCAAGACCCCCTTAAGTACCACCCCAAGCTCCTACCTAAGTACCCCCCCAAGACCCCCCTAAGTACCCACCCAAGACCCCCCTAAGTACCCCCACCAAGACCCCCCTGAGTACCCCTCTAAGTACCTACCCCCCAAGATCCCCATAGATACCCCCCCCCCCCAAGACCCCCCTAAGAACCCCACCAAGAACCCCTTAAATACCCCCCCAAGACCCCCTAAATACCCACCAAGTCCCCCCTAAGTACCCCTCCCAAGACCCCCCTAAGTACCACCACAAGACCCCCCTAAAGTAACCCCCCCCCCCCACAAGACCCCCCTAAGTACCCCCCCAAGACCCACCTAAGTACCCCCCCCCCAAGACCCCCCTAAGTACCCCCCCCCACCCAAGACCCACCTAAGAACCCCCCCAAGTTCCCTAAGTACCCCCCCCAAGACCCCCCTAAGTACCCCCCTAAGTACCCCACCAAGACCCCCCTGAGTACCACGCTAAGTACCTCCCCCCCAAGATCCCCATAGATACCCCCCCCCCCCCAAGACCCCCCTAAGTACCCCCCCCAAAACCCCCCTTAAGTACCCACCGCTAGACCCCTCTAAGTACCCCCCCCAAGACCCCCCTAAGTACCACCACCCTTCCCAAGACCCCCCCTAAGTACCCACCAAGACCCCCCTAAGTTCACCCCCCAAGACCCCCCTAAGAACCCCCCCCATGTCCCCCCTAAGTACCCCCCCCCCCCAGAAAGACCCCCCTAAGTACCCCCCCAAGACCCACCTAAATACCCCCCCCCCCCAAGACCCCCCTAAGTACCCCTCCAAGACCCCCCTGAGCACCACGCTAAGTACCCTCCCCCCCCAAGATCCCCATAGATACCCCCCCCCCAAGACCCACCTAAGTACCCCCCCCCCTCCCAAGACCCCCCTAAGTACCCCTCAAGACCCCCCTAAGTTCACCCCCCAAGACCCCCCTAAGAACCCCCCCAAGTCCCCCCTTAGTACCCCCCCAAGACACCCCTAAGAACCCCCCCAAGTCCCCCCTAAGTACCCCCCCCCCCCCCAGAAGACCCCCCTAAGTACCCCCCCCAAGACCCACCTAAGTACCCCCCCCCCCCAAGACCCCCCTAAGTACCCACACCAAGACCCCCCTAAAGTACCCCCCCCCCCCCCTACAAGACCCCCCTAAAGCACCCCCCCCCCAGAAGACCCCCCTAAGTACCCCCCCAAGACCCACCTAAGTACCCCCCCCCCAAGACTCCCCTAAGTACCTTCCCAAGACCCCCCTAAGTACCCCCCCCCCCCCAAAGACCCCCCCTAAGTACCACCCCCAAGTCCCCCCTAAGTACCGTCCCAAGATCCCCCCTAAGTACCCTCCCCAAGACCCCCCTAAGTAACCCCTCCCAAGAACCCCCTAGGTACCACCCTGAGTACCCCCCCAAGACCCCCCTAATTACCCCCCCTTAGTACGCCACCAAGACCCCCCTAAGTACCCCCCCCAAGACCTCCCTAAGTACATCCCCAAGACCCCCCTAAGTACCCCCCCCCAAGACCCCCCAAAGTACCCCCCTCCCAAGACCCCCCTAGGTACCACCTTAAGTACCCCCCCCAAGACCCCCCTAATTACCCCCCTAAGTACGCCCCCAAGACCCCCCTAAGTACCCGCCTAAGTACCCCCACCCATGACCCCCATAAGTACTTCCCCAAGACCCCCCTAAGTACCCACCCCAAGACCACCCTAAGTACCCCCCCCTAAATACGCCCCCCAAGACGCCCCTAAGAACCCATAAGTACCCCCCAAGACCCCCCTAAGTACCCCCCCAAGACCCACCTAAGTACCCCCCCCCCCCAAGAACTCCTTAAATACCCCCCCAAGACCTCCCTAAGTACATCCCCAAGACCCCCCTAAGTACCACCCCCCAAGACCCCCTAAGTACCCACCAAGACCCCCCTAAGTACCCCCCCCCCCACAAGACCCCCCTAAGTACCCCCCCAAGACCCACCTAAGTACCCCCCCCCCCCCAAGACCCGCCCTAAGTACCCCCCCCAAGACCCCCCTAAGTACCCCCCCCCAAGACCCCCCTAAGTACCCCCCCCCCAAGACCCCCTTAAGTACCACCCCTACCTCCCACCTAAGTACCCCCCCCAAGACCCCCCCTAAGTACCCCCCCAAGACCCCCCTAAGTACCCCACCAAGACCCCCCTGAGTACCCCCCTAAGTACCTCCCCCCCAAGATCCCCATAGATACCCCCCCCTCCCCAAGACCCCCCCTAAGTACCCCCACCAAGACCCCCCTAAGTACCGCCCCAAGCTCCCACCTAAGTACCCCCCCCAAAACTCCCCTAAGTACCACCCCAAGACCCCCTAAGTACCCCCCCCAAGAACCCTCCTAAGTATCCCCCCAAGACCCCCCTAAGTACCGCCCCAAGACCCCCCTAAGTACCACCCACAAGACCACCCTAAGTACCACCCCAAGACCCCCTAAGTACCACCCCCCCAAGCCCCCCCTAAGTACCCACCCCACGACCACACTAAGTACCCCCCCCAAGACCACCCTAAGTACCCCCCAAGACCCCCCTAAGTACCCCCCACAAGACCCCTTTAAGTACCACCCCAAGACCCCCCTAAGTACCCCCCCCTAGTACCCCACCCCCCCCAAGCCCCCCCTAAGTACCCATCCCAAGACCACCCTAAGTACCCCCCCCCCAAGACCCCCCCTAAGTACCCCTCAAGACCCCCCCTAAGTTCCCCCCTCAAGACCCCCCTAAGTACCGCCACAAGACCCCCCTAAGAACCCCCCCAAGTCCCCCCCTAAGTACTTCCCCAAGACCCCCTAAGTACCCACCCCAAGACCACCCTAAGTACCCCCCTAAATACGCCCCCAAGACGCCCCCAAGATCCCCATAGGTACCCCCCCCAAGACCCCCCTAAGTACCCCCTTAAGTAACCCCCCAAAACCCCACTAAGTACCCCCCCCCACCCCAAAACCCCCCTAAGTACCCCCCCCCCCCCCCAAGACCCCCTTAATTACCACCCCCCAAGACCCCCCTAAGTACCCCCCCCCCCCCAAGACCCCCCCTAAGTACCCCCACCAAGACCCCCCTAAGTACTCCCCCCAAGACCCCCTTAAGTACCCCCCCACAAGACCACCCTAAGTACCACCCCAAGAACCCCCTAAGTACCCCCCCCCCAAGACCCTTCTAAGTACCCCCCCTAAGTACCCACCCCAAGACCCCCCTAAGTACCCCCCCAAGACCCCCCTGAGTACCCCCCTAAGTACCTCCCCCCCAAGATCCCCATAGATACCCCCCCCTCCCAAGACCCCACTAAGTACCCCCACCAAGACCCCCCCTAAGTACCGCCCCAAGCTCCCACCTAAGTACCCCCCCCAAAACTCCCCTAAGTACCACCCCAAGACCCCCTAAGTACCCCCCCAAGAACCCTCCTAAGTATCCCCCCAAGACCCCCCTAAGTACCGCCCCAAGACCCCCCTAAGTACCACCCCCCAAGACACTCCTAAGTACCCCCCCTCCAAGACACCCCTAAGTACCCCCCTCCAAGACACCCCTAAGTACCCCCCCCAAGACCCCCCAAAACCCCCCTAAGTACCACCCTAAGTACCCCCCTTAAGTACCCCCCCAAGACCCCCCTAAGTACACCACCAAGGACCCCCCTGAGTACCAACCTAAGTACCCCCCCCAAGATCCCCATAGGTACCCACCCCCCCCAAGACCCCCCTAAGTACCCCACTCCAAGATCCCCCTAAGTACTCCCCCCCCAAGTTCCCCTAAATACCCCCCCCTAAGACCCCCCTAAATACCCCCCCTAAGTACCCCCCACAAGACCCCCCTAAGTACCCCCCTAAGTACCCCCCCAAGACCACCCTAAGTACCCCCCCTATGTACCCCCCCCCAAGACCCCCCTAAGTACCCCCCCAAGACCCCCCTAAGTACCACCCCAAGACCCACCTAAGTACCCCTCTAAGTACCCCCCCAAGACCCCCCTTAGTACCCCCCCCCCCCAAGACCCCCCCTAAGTACCACCCCAAGACCCATCTAAGTACCCCCCTAAGTACCCCCCACAAGAGCCCCCTAAGTACCCCCCCGCCCTGTCCCCCCCCCCCAAGTCCCACTAAGTACCCCCCCTAAGAACACCCCACTCCTCCCCATAAAAGGCTTAGGGTGGCTGACCTAGGGTCATTGAGTACTTATATAGGACTAGGGGGGTCACATGGGGGGTCTTTGAGTACTTATATAGGACTAAGGGGTGGGGGTGTGACATGGGGTCATTGAGTACTTATATAGGACTAGGGGGGGTCACCTGGAGTCATTGAGAACTTATATCGGACTACGGTGGGTCACATGGGGTCATTGAGTACTTATATAGGACTAGCGGAAGGTCACATGGGGTCATTGAGTACTTATATAGGACTAGGGTGGGTCACATGGGGTCATTGAGAACTTATATAGGACTAGGGTGGTTCACATGGGGTCATTGAGAACTTATATAGCACTACGGTGGGTCACATGGGGTCATTGAGTACTTATATAGGACTAGGGGGGGTCACATGGGGTGATTCAGTACTTATATAGGACTAGGGTGGGTCACATAGTTCCATTGAGTACTTATATAGGAATATGGTGGGTCACATGGGGTCATTGAGTACTTATACAGGACTAGGGAGGGTCACATGGGGTCATTGAGTACTTATATAGGACTAGGGTGGGTCACATGGGGTCATTGAGTACTTATATAGGACTAAGGTGGCTGACCTGGGGTTAATGATTACTTATATAGGACTAGGGTGGGTCACATGGGGTCATTGAGTACTTATATAGGACTAGGGTGGGTCACATGGGGTCATTGAGTACTTATATAGGACTAGGATGGGTCACATGGGGTCATTGAGTACTTATATAGGACTAGGGTGGGTCACATGGGGCCATTGAGTACTTATATAGGACTAGGGGGGGTCACATGGGGTCATTCAGTACTTATATAGGACTAGGCAGTGATGATAGAAAGCGGGTATTCGTTCCCCCCACTATGCAACCATAGGCTCACTACGACTCCCAAACCCTTCTGGAAATTCTGGCATGCGTGAGACATCCCCACTCGTGCCCCTTCTCGCTGATCACATATACCATCACAGCGATGCATACGTGTCTCGGCTTCCGTCGCTTGACTTCGGCAAGCTTCGTTGAACGTAAGTACGAAAGAGAGCGGTATACTTTCATCGGACCTCTCTTTCTCACGCTCGATCTTCGTTCGTTTAGCCAACGAGCAAAGCCGTGCTAGCCGAAGCAAATTAAGAAATGTCTTTTCTGGCAGCTATGATAAAAAAGCTGGCCACGTTAAATGAATATTAAAATAATATTTATAAGCAGCCATTAACTTATTAGATTTTATAATAAATAAGGAAACGCGATGATTAAACGTAACATTGATCAATTTTGTTGAAACTGATGTTACGTATTATTGTTAAAAATATTTCATTTTCTTAATTTATTATTTAATCTAGTAGATTAATGTTAATAAAAAAAAATCATTATGAAAACAAAATTTAAAAAAATTGCACGACTCTTCGGGAATCGAACCCGAGCCCAAGATAACAGCAGGCAGCCGCCTTACCATCTACGCTATGGCACTTATTTGGCAGCTTAGAAGCAAAATCGTAAGTCGCTTATTAAAGCGATGGAACCTTTCTCTATTAAGTTTAATTTCCAAAAGAAAGTATTAATTATAATCTTAAATTGATTTACTTTGTATGTCTTTTCATAATAAAACAAAATATTTTTTTTGCATATTTCTAAACATTAATGACTTTAACAGCTGTAGCTTCAAAAAGTGACTCTAACATTGCGGAGAACATTTTTGAAAGCTGCAGAATTAAAAATAAGTAACCCAAGAACCGTATTGGGTATTTAATACGTCATTCCTTTTGCAATCTATTTAATTTAATATACCTCATAAATAGAAAAACGATTAATCGTTCTTAATAAGTAAAAGCACGTGGCTGACAGAGATTAAGTCGATATTTATAATAGATAATATATGAAAATAAACAAATAAATAAATCAATTGTGATCGATTTTCTGCATTTTCAAATAATAGTGTCGCATAATTAAAAGAGGTAGTGCAAAAGTGGATGAGCTAGTCTAAAGAATCGATATCGCAATTTTGGCAAATCATCGAATAGTTCCTCCCGATCTTTCTCCGTTAATTTTTACAATTTCTGAGAAATAAGCATATCTACGTGTAGCCCTAAATGTCTACTTTCTATGATGTCTAAACAACTTTTTTCGATAAAAGCAATTTTTCCGGCTCAAAAAGGCACTTCACGCGCCGTGTACCCGTACCTTAATGTTCGTACGGAAGGAGAAAATAAAAATTAGCAAACGATGCTTATTTCTCAGAAATTGTAAAAATTAAAGGAAAAAGATCGGGAGGAACTATTCGATGACTTGCCAAAATTGCGATATCGATCCATTAGACTAGCTTATCCACTTTTGCACTAACACTTTTAATTATGCGATACTATTATTTGAAAATGTAAAAAATCGATCACAATTTGTTTATTTATTTTCATATATTATCTATTATAAATATCGACTTAATCTCTGTCATCCACGTGCTTTTACTTGTTAAGAACGATTAATCGTTTTTCTATTTATGAGGTATTTTAAATTAAATAGATTGCAATAGGAATGACATATTAAATACCAAATACGATTCTTAGGTTACTTATTTTTAATTCTGCAGCATTCAAAAATGTTCTCCGCAATGTTAGAGTCACTTTTTGAAGCTACAGCTGTTAAAGTCATTAATGTTTAGAAATATGCAAAAAAAATATTTTGTTTTATTATGAAAAGACATACGAAGTAAATCAATTTAAGATTATAATTAATACTTTCTTTTGGAAATTAAACTTAATAGAGAAAGGTTCCATCGCTTTAATAAGCGACTTATGATTTTGCTTCTAAGCTGCCAAATAAGTGCCATAGCGTAGATGGTAAGGCGACTGCCTGCTGTTATCGCGGGCTCGGGTTCGATTCCCGAAGAGTCGTGCAATTTTTTTAAATTTTGTTTTCATAATGATTTTTTTTTATTACCATTAATACTAGATTAAATAAAAAATTAAGAAAATGAAATATTTTTAACAATAATACGTAACATCAGTTTCAACAAAATTGATCAATGTTACGTTTAATCATCGCATTTCCTTATTTATTATAAAATCTAATAAGTTAATGGCTGCTTATAAATATTATTTTAATATTCATTTAACGTGGCCAGCTTTTTTATCATAGCTGCCAGAAAAGACATTTCTTAATTTGCTTCGGCTAGCACGGCTTTGCTCGTTGGCTAAACGAACGAAGATCGAGTGCGAGAAAGAGAGGTCCGATGAAAGTATACGGCTCTCTTTCGTACTTACGTTCAACGAAGCTTGCCGAAGTCAAGCGACGGAAGCCGAGACACGTATGCATCGCTGTGATGGTATATGTGATCAGCGAGAAGGGGCACGAGTGGGGATGTCTCACGCATGCCAGAATTTCTAGAAGGCTTTGGGAGTCGTAGTGAGCCTATGGTTGCATAGTGGGGGGAACGAATACCCGCTTTCTATCATCACTGGGACTAGGGGGGTCACATGGGGTCATTGAGTACTTATATTGGACTAGGGAGGGTCACATGGGGTCATTGAGAACTTATATAGGACTACGGTGGGTCACATGGGGTCATTGAGTACTTATATAGGACTAGCGGGAGGTCACATGGGGTCATTGAGTACTTATAAAAGACTAGGGTGGGTCACATGGGGTCATTGACTCCTTATATAGGACTAGGGTGGGTCACATGTGGTCATTGAGTACATATATACGACTAGGGTGGGACATTTAAGGTCATTAAGTACTTATATAGGACTACGGTACGTCACATGGGGTCATTGAGTACTTATATAGGACTAAGGTGGCTCACATGGGGTCATTGAGTACTCATATAGGACTATGGTGGCTGACTTGGGGTCATTGAGTACTTATATAGGACTAGGGTGGGTCACATGGGGTCATTGAGAACTTATATAGGACTAGGGTGGTTCACATGGGATCATTGAGTACTTATATAGGACTAGGTTGGGTCACATGGGGTCATTGAGTACTTATATAGGACTAGGGATGATCACATGGGGTCATTGTGTACATATATTGGACTAGGGTGGGTCACATGGGGTCATTGAGTACTTATATACAACTAGGATGAGACACTTAGGGTCATTAAGTACTTATATAGGACTAAGGTACGTCACATGGGGTCATAGAGTACTTATATAGGACTAGGGGGGGTCACATGGGTCATTGAGTACTTAGATAGGACTAGGGTGGGTCACATAGGTCCATTGAGTACTTATATAGGACTATGGTGTGTCACATGGGGTCATTGAGGACTTATATAGGACTACGGGGGGTCACATGGGGTCATTGAGTACTTATATAGGACTAGGGGGGGTCACATGGGGTCATTGAGTACTTATATAGGACTAGGGGGGGTCACATGGGGTGATTGAGTACTTATATAGGACTAGCGGGAGGTCACATGGGGTCATTGAGTACTTATATAGGACTAGGGTGGGTCAAATGGGGTCATTGAGAACTTATATAGGACTAGGGTGGTTCACATGGGGTCATTTAGTAATTATAAAGGACTACGGGGGGTCACATGGGGTCATTGAGTACTTATATAGGACTAGGGGGGGTCACATGGGGTCATTGAGTACTTATATAGGACTAGGGGGGGTCACATGGGGTGATTGAGTACTTATATAGGACTAGCGGGAGGTCACATGGGGTCATTGAGTACTTATATAGGACTAGGGTGGGTCACATGGGGTCATTGAGTACTTATATACGACTAGGGTGGGACATTTAGGGTCATTAAGTACTTATATAGGACTAGGGTATGTCACATGGGGTCATTGAGTACTTATATAGGACTAGGGGGGGTCACATGGGGTCATTGAGTACTTATTTAGGACTAGGGTGGGTCACATAGGTCAATTGAGTACTTATATAGGACTATGGTGGGTCACATGGGGTCATTGAGAACTTATATAGGACTACGGTGGTTCACATGGGGTCATTGAGTACTTATATAGGACTAGGGGGGGGTCACATTGGGTCATTGAGTACCTATATAGGACTAGGGGGGATCACATGGAGTCATTGAGTACTTATATAGGAATAGCGGGAGGTCACATGGGGTCATTGAGTACTTATATAGGACTAGGGTGGGTCACATGGGGTCATTTCGTACTTATATAGGACTAGGGTGGGTCACATGGGGTCATTGAGTACATTTATAGGACTAGGTGAGGTCACATGGGGTCATTGAGTACTTATATAGGACAAGGGGGGATCACATGGGGTCATTGAGTACTTATATAGGACTAGGGGGGGTCACATGGCGTCATTGAGTACTTATATAGGAATAGGGGGGGCCACATGGCGTCATTGAGTACTTATATAGGACTAGGGGGGGTCACATGGCGTCATTGAGTACTTATATAGGACTAGGGGGGGTCACATGGGGTCATTGAGTACTTATATAGGACTAGCGGAAGGTCACATGGGGTCATTGAGTATTTATATAGGACTAGGGTGGGTCACATGGGGACATTGAGAACTTATATAGGACTAGGGTGGTTCACATGGGGTCATTTAGTACTTATAAAGGACTAGGGTGGGTCACATGGGGTCATTGACTCCTTATATAGAACTAGGGTGGGTCACATCTGGTCATTGAGTACTTATATACGACTAGGGTGGGACATTTAGGGTCATTAAGTACTTATATAGGACCAGGGTACGTCACATGGGGTCATTGAGTACTTATATAGGACTAAGTAGGCTCACATGGGGTCATTGAGTACTCATATAGGACTATGGTGGCTGACTTGGGGTCATTGAGTACTTATATAGGACTAGGGTGGTTCACATGGGGTCATTTAGTAATTATAAAGGACTACGGGGGGTCACATGGGGTCATTGAGTACTTATATAGGACTAGGGGGGGTCACATGGGGTCATTGAGTACTTATATAGGACTAGGGGGGGTCACATGGGGTGATTGAGTACTTATATAGGACTAGCGGGAGGTCACATGGGGTCATTGAGTACTTATATAGGACTAGGGTGGGTCACATGGGGTCATTGAGTACTTATATACGACTAGGGTGGGACATTTAGGGTCATTAAGTACTTATATAGGACTAGGGTATGTCACATGGGGTCATTGAGTACTTATATAGGACTAGGGGGGGTCACATGGGGTCATTGAGTACTTATTTAGGACTAGGGTGGGTCACATAGGTCAATTGAGTACTTATATAGGACTATGGTGGGTCACATGGGGTCATTGAGAACTTATATAGGACTACGGTGGTTCACATGGGGTCATTGAGTACTTATATAGGACTAGGGGGGGGTCACATTGGGTCATTGAGTACCTATATAGGACTAGGGGGGATCACATGGAGTCATTGAGTACTTATATAGGAATAGCGGGAGGTCACATGGGGTCATTGAGTACTTATATAGGACTAGGGTGGGTCACATGGGGTCATTTCGTACTTATATAGGACTAGGGTGGGTCACATGGGGTCATTGAGTACATTTATAGGACTAGGTGAGGTCACATGGGGTCATTGAGTACTTATATAGGACAAGGGGGGATCACATGGGGTCATTGAGTACTTATATAGGACTAGGGGGGGTCACATGGCGTCATTGAGTACTTATATAGGAATAGGGGGGGCCACATGGCGTCATTGAGTACTTATATAGGACTAGGGGGGGTCACATGGCGTCATTGAGTACTTATATAGGACTAGGGGGGGTCACATGGGGTCATTGAGTACTTATATAGGACTAGCGGAAGGTCACATGGGGTCATTGAGTATTTATATAGGACTAGGGTGGGTCACATGGGGACATTGAGAACTTATATAGGACTAGGGTGGTTCACATGGGGTCATTTAGTACTTATAAAGGACTAGGGTGGGTCACATGGGGTCATTGACTCCTTATATAGAACTAGGGTGGGTCACATCTGGTCATTGAGTACTTATATACGACTAGGGTGGGACATTTAGGGTCATTAAGTACTTATATAGGACCAGGGTACGTCACATGGGGTCATTGAGTACTTATATAGGACTAAGTAGGCTCACATGGGGTCATTGAGTACTCATATAGGACTATGGTGGCTGACTTGGGGTCATTGAGTACTTATATAGGACTAGGGGGGGTCACTATGGTCATTTAGTACTTATAAAGAACTAGGGTGGGTCAGATGGGGTCATTGAGTACTTATATAGGACTAGGGTGCATCACATGGGGTCATTGAGTACTTATTTAGGACTAGGGTGGGTCACATGGGGTCATTGAGAACTTATATAGGACTAGGGTGGTTCACATGGGGTCATTTAGTACTTATAAAGGACTAGGGTGGGTCACATGGGGTCATTGACTCCTTATATAGAACTAGGGTGGGTCACATCTGGTCATTGAGTACTTATATACGACTAGGGTGGGACATTTAGGGTCATTAAGTACTTATATAGGACCAGGGTACGTCACATTGGGTCATTGAGTACTTATATAGGACTAAGGTGGCTCACATGGGGTCATTGAGTACTCATATAGGACTATGGTGGCTGACTTGGGGTCATTGAGTACTTATATAGGACTAGGGTGGGTCAAATTGGGTCATTTAATACTTATAAAGAACTAGGGTGGGTCGGATGGGGTCATTGAGTACTTATATAGGACTAGGGTGCATCACATGGGGTCATTGAGTACTTATTTAGGACTAGGGTGGGATACATGGGGCCATTGAGTACTTATTTTGGACTAGGGTGGGTCACATGGAGTCATTAAGTAATTATATAGGACTAGGGTAGGTCACATGGGGTCATTGAGTACTTATATAGGACTAGGGGGTTACATGGGGTCATTGAGTACTTATATAGGACTAGGGGGGGGTCACATGGGGCCATTGAATAATTATATAGGACTAGGAGGGGTTACATGGGGTCATTGAGTACTTATATAGGAATAGGGTGGGTCACATAGGTCAATTGAGTACTTATATAGGACTATGTTGGGTCACATGGGGTCATTGAGAGCTTATATAGGACTACGGTGGGTCACATGGGGTCATTGAGTACTTATATAGGACTAGGGCGGGTCACATGGGGTCATTGAGTACTTATATAGGACCAGGGGGGGGTCACATGGGGTCATTGAGTACTTATATAGGAATAGCGAAAGGTCACATGGGGTTATTGACTACTCATATAGGACTAGGGTGGGTCACATAGGTACATTGAGTTTTTATATAGGACTATGGTGGGTCACATGGGGTCATTGAGTACTTATGTACGACTAAGATGGGACACTTAGGGTCATTAGGTACTTATATAGGACTAGGGTACGTCACATGGGGTCATAGAGTACTTATATAGGACTAGGGGGGGTCACATGGGGTCATTCAGTACTTATATAGGACTAGGGGGGTCACATGGGGTCATTCAGTACTTATATAGGAATAGCGGTAGGTCACATGGGGTTATTGACTACTCATATAGGACTAGGGTGGGTCACATAGGTACATTGAGTACTTATATAGGACTATGGTGGGTCACATGGGGTCATTGAGGACTTATATAGGACTACGGGGGGTCACATGGGGTCATTGAGTACTTATATAGGACTAGGGGGGGTCACATGGGGTCATTGAGTACTTATATAGGACTAGAGGGGATCACATGGGGTGATTGAGTACTTATATAGGACTAGCGGGAGGTCACATGGGGTCATTGAGTACTTATATAGGACTAGGGTGGGTCACATGGGGTCATTGAGAACTTATATAGGACTAGGGTGGTTCACATGGGATCATTTAGTACTTATAAAGGACTAGGGTGGATCACATGTGGTCATTGAGTACTTATATAGGACTAGGGTGGGTCACATGGGGTCATTGAGTACTTACATACGACTAGGGTGGGTCACATGGGGTCATTGAGTACTTATATACAAGTAGGATGGGACACTTAGGGTCATTAAGTACTTATATAGGACTAAGGTACGTCACATGGGGTCATAGAGTACTTATATAGGACTAGGGGGGGTCACATGGGTCATTGAGTACTTATATAGGACTAGGGTGGGTCACATAGGTCCATTGAGTACTTATATAGGACTATGGTGTGTCACATGGGGTCATTGAGGACTTATATAGGACTACGGGGGGTCACATGGGGTCATTGAGTACTTATATAGGACTAGGGGGGGTCACATGGGGTCATTGAGTACTTATATAGGACTAGGGGGGGTCACATGGGGTGATTGAGTACTTATATAGGACTAGCGGGAGGTCACATGGGGTCATTGAGTACTTATATAGGACTAGGGTGGGTCAAATGGGGTCATTGAGAACTTATATAGGACTAGGGTGGTTCACATGGGGTCATTTAGTAATTATAAAGGACTAGGGTGGGTCACATGGGGTCATTGAGTACTTATATAGGACTAGGGTGGGTCACATGGGGACATTGAGTACTTATATACGACTAGGGAAGGACATTTAGGGTCAACAAGTACTTATATAGGACTAGGGTACGTCACATGGGGTCATTGAGTACTTATATAGGACTAGGGGGGGTCACGTCGGGTCATTGAGTACTTATATAGGACTATGGTGGGTCACATGGGGTCATTGAGTACTTACATAGGACTAGGTTGGGTTACATGGGGTCATTGAGTACTTATATAGGACTAGGGAGGTTCACATGGGGTCATTCAGTACTTATATAGGACTAGGGTGGGTCACATGGGGTCATTTCGTACTTATATAGGACTAGGGTGGGTCACATGGGGTCATTGAGTACATTTATAGGACTAGCTGGGGTCACATGGGGTCATTGAGTACTTATATAGGACAAGGGGGGATCACATGGGGTCATTGAGTACTTATATAGGACTAGGGGGGGTCACATGGCGTCATTGAGTACTTATATAAGAATAGGGGGGGTCACATGGCGTCATTGAGTACTTATATAGGACTAGGGGGGGTCACATGGCGTCATTGAGTACTTATATAGGACTAGGGGGGGTCACATGGGGTCATTGAGTACTTATATAGGATTAGCGGAAGGTCACATGGGGTCATTGAGTACTTATATAGGACTAGGGGGGGGACACATGGGGTCATTGAGTACTTATATAGGAATAGCGAAAGGTCACATGGGGTTATTGACTACTCATATAGGACTAGGGTGGGTCACATAGGTACATTGAGTTTTTATATAGGACTAGGGTACGTCACATGGGGTCATTGAGTACTTATATAGGACTAGGGGGGGTCACATGGGGTCATTGAGTACTTATATAGGACTATGGTGGGTCACATGGGGTCATTGAGTACTTACATAGGACTAGGTTGGGTCACATGGGGTCATTGAGTACTTATATAGGACTAGGGAGGTTCACATGGGGTCATTCAGTACTTATATAGGACTAGGGTGGGTCACATGGGGTCATTGAGTACTTATATAGGACTAGGGGGGGTCACATGGCGTCATTGAGTACTTATATAGGAATAGGGGGGGTCACATGGCGTCATTGAGTACTTATATAGGACTAGGGGGGGTCACATGGCGTCATTGAGTACTTATATAGGACTAGGGGGGGTCACATGGGGTCATTGAGTACTTATATAGGATTAGCGGAAGGTCACATGGGGTCATTGAGTACTTATATAGGACTAGGGTGGGTCACATGGGGACATTGAGAACTTATATAGGACTAGGGAGGTTCACATGGGGTCATTCAGTACTTATATAGGACTAGGGTGGGTCACATAGGTCCATTGAGTACTTATATAGGACTATGGTGTGTCACATGGGGTCATTGAGGACTTAGATAGGACTACGGGGGGTCACATGGGGTCATTGAGTACTTATATAGGAATAGGGGGGGTCACATGGGGTCATTGAGTTCTTATATAGGACTAGGGGGGGTCACATGGGGTGATTGAGTACTTATATAGGACTAGCGGGAGGTCACATGGGGTCATTGAGTACTTATATAGGACTAGGGTGGGTCACATGGGGTCATTGAGAACTTATATAGGACTAGGGTGGTTCACATGGGGTCATTTAGTAATTATAAAGGACTAGGGTGGGTCACATGGGGTCATTGAGTACTTATATAGGACTAGGGTGGGTCACATGGGGTCATTGAGTACTTATATACGACTAGGGAAGGACATTTAGGGTCAACAAGTACTTATATAGGACTAGGGTACGTCACATGGGGTCATTGAGTACTTATATAGGACTAGGGGGGGGTCACATGGGGTCATTGAGTACTTATATAGGACTATGGTGGGTCACATGGGGTCATTGAGTACTTACATAGGACTAGGTTGGGTCACATGGGGTCACTGTGTACTTATATAGGAATAGGGAGGTTCACATGGGGTCATTCAGTACTTATATAGGACTAGGGTGGGTCACATGGGGTCATTTCGTACTTATATAGGACTAGGGTGGGTCACATGGGGTCATTGAGTACATTTATAGGACTAGGTGGGGTCACATGGGGTCATTGAGTACTTATATAGGACAAGAGGGGATCACATGGGGTCATTGAGTACTTATATAGGACTAGGGGGGGTCACATGGCGTCATTGAGTACTTATATAGGAATAGGGGGGGTCACATGGCGTCATTGAGTACTTATATAGGACTAAGGGGGGTCACATGGCGTCATTGAGTACTTATATAGGACTAGGGGGGGTCACATGGGGTCATTGAGTACTTATATAGGACTAGGGGGGGGTCACATGGGGTCATTGAGTACTTATATAGGACTAGCGGAAGGTTACATGGGGTCATTGAGTAATTATATAGGACTAGGGTGGGTCACATGTGGTCATTGAGTACATATATACGACTAGGGTGGGACATTTAGGGTCATTAAGTACTTATATAGGACTACGGTACGTCACATGGGGTCATTGAGTACTTATATAGGACTAAGGTGGCTCACATGGGGTCATTGAGTACTCATATAGGACTATGGTGGCTGACTTGGGGTCATTGAGTACTTATATAGGACTAAAGGGGGTCACATTGGGTCATTTAGTACTTATAATGAACTAGGGTGGGTCAGATGGGGTCATTGAGTACATATATAGGACTAGGGTGCATCACATTGGGTCATTGAGTACTTATTTAGGACTAGGGTGGGTCACATGGGGCCATTGAGTACTTATATTGGACTAGGGTGGGTCACATGGAGTCATTAAGTAATTATATAGGACTAGGGTAGGTCACATGGGGTCATTGAGTACTTATATAGGACTAGGGGGTTACATGGGGTCATTGAGTACTTATATAGGAATAGCGAAAGGTCACATGGGGTTATTGACTACTCATATAGGACTAGGGTGGGTCATATAGGTACATTGAGTTTTTATATAGGACTATGGTGGGTCACATGGGGTCATTGAGTACTTATGTACGACTAAGATGAGACACTTAGGGTCATTAGGTACTTATATAGGACTAGGGTACGTCACATGGGGTCATAGAGTACTTATATAGGACTAGGGGGGGTCACATGGGGTCATTCAGTACTTATATAGGACTAGGGGGGTCACATGGGGTCATTGAGTACTTATATAGGACTAGGGTGCATCACATGGGGTCATTGAGTACTTATATAGGACTAGGGGGGGTCACATGGGGTCATTGAGTACTTATATAGGACTAGGGGGTTACATGGGGTCATTGAGTACTTATATAGGACTAGGGGGGGGGTCACATGGGGTCATTGAGAGCTTATATAGGACTACGGTGGGTCACATGGGGTCATTGAGAACTTATATAGGACTAGGGTGGTTCACATGGGATCATTTAATACTTATAAAGGACTAGGGTGGATCACATGTGGTCATTGAGTACTTATATACGACTAGGGGGGTCACATGGGGTCATTGAGTACTTATATAGGACTAGGGGGGGTCACATGGGGTCATTGAGTACTTATATAGGACTAGGGTGGGTCACATGGGGTCATTGAGAACTTATATAGGACTAGGGGGGGTCACATGGGGTCATTGAGTACTTATATAGGACTAGGGTGGGTCACATTGGGTCATTGAGAACTTATATAGGACTAGGGTGGTTCACATGGGATCATTTAGTACTTATAAAGGACTAGGGTGGATCACATGTGGTCATTGAGTACTTATATACGACTAGAGTGGGTCACATGGGGTCATTGAGTACTTATATACAACTAGGATGGGACACTTAGGGTCATTAAGTACTTATATAGGACTAAGGTACGTCACATGGGGTCATAGAGTACTTATATAGGACTAGGGGGGGTCACATGGGTCATTGAGTACTTATATAGGACTAGGGTGGGTCACATAGTTCCATTGAGTACTTATATAGGACTATGGTGTGTACATGGGGTCATTGAGTACTTATATAGGACTAGGGGGGTCACATGGGGTCATTGAGTACTTATATAGGACTAGGGGGGGGGTCACATGGGGTCATTGAGTACTTATATAGGAATAGCGAAAGGTCACATGGGGTTATTGACTACTCATATAGGACTAGGGTGGGTCACATAGGTACATTGAGTTTTTATATAGGACTATGGTGGGTCACATGGGGTCATTGAGTACTTATGTACGACTAAGATGGGACACTTAGGGTCATTAGGTACTTATATAGGACTAGGGTACGTCACATGGGGTCATAGAGTACTTATATAGGACTAGGGGGGGGGTCACATGGGGTCATTCAGTACTTATATAGGACTAGGGGGTCACATGGGGTCATTGAGTACTTATATAGGACTAGGGGGGTCACATGGGGTCATTGAGTACTTATATAGGACTATGGTGGGTCACATGGGGTCATTGTGGACTTATATAGGACTACGGGTGGTCACATGGGGTCATTGAGTACTTATTTGGACTAGGGGGGGTCACATGGGGTCATTGAGTACTTATATAGGACTAGGGGGGGTCACATGGGGTCATTGAGTACTTATATAGGACTAGGGTGGGTCACATGGGGTCATTGAGAACTTATATAGGACTAGGGTGGTTCACATGGGATCATTTAGTACTTATAAAGGACTAGGGTGGATCACATGTGGTCATTGAGTACTTATATAGGACTAGGGTGGGTCACATGGGGTCATTGAGTACTTATATAGGACTAGGGGGGGTCACATGGCGTCATTGAGTACTTATATAGGAATAGGGGGGGTCACATGGCGTCATTGAGTACTTATATAGGACTAAGGGGGGTCACATGGCGTCATTGAGTACTTATATAGGACTAGGGGGGGTCACATGGGGTCATTGAGTACTTATATAGGACTAGCGGAAGGTTACATGGGGTCATTGAGTAATTATATAGGACTAGGGTGGGTCACATGTGGTCATTGAGTACATATATACGACTAGGGTGGGACATTTAGGGTCATTAAGTACTTATATAGGACTACGGTACGTCACATGGGGTCATTGAGTACTTATATAGGACTAAGGTGGCTCACATGGGGTCATTGAGTACTCATATAGGACTATGGTGGCTGACTTGGGGTCATTGAGTACTTATATAGGACTAAAGGGGGTCACATTGGGTCATTTAGTACTTATAATGAACTAGGGTGGGTCAGATGGGGTCATTGAGTACATATATAGGACTAGGGTGCATCACATTGGGTCATTGAGTACTTATTTAGGACTAGGGTGGGTCACATGGGGCCATTGAGTACTTATATTGGACTAGGGTGGGTCACATGGAGTCATTAAGTAATTATATAGGACTAGGGTAGGTCACATGGGGTCATTGAGTACTTATATAGGACTAGGGGGTTACATGGGGTCATTGAGTACTTATATAGGAATAGCGAAAGGTAACATGGGGTTATTGACTACTCATATAGGACTAGGGTGGGTCATATAGGTACATTGAGTTTTTATATAGGACTATGGTGGGTCACATGGGGTCATTGAGTACTTATGTACGACTAAGATGAGACACTTAGGGTCATTAGGTACTTATATAGGACTAGGGTACGTCACATGGGGTCATAGAGTACTTATATAGGACTAGGGGGGGTCACATGGGGTCATTCAGTACTTATATAGGACTAGGGGGGTCACATGGGGTCATTGAGTACTTATATAGGACTAGGGTGCATCACATGGGGTCATTGAGTACTTATATAGGACTAGGGGGGGTCACATGGGGTCATTGAGTACTTATATAGGACTAGGGGGTTACATGGGGTCATTGAGTACTTATATAGGACTAGGGGGGGGGTCACATGGGGTCATTGAGAGCTTATATAGGACTACGGTGGGTCACATGGGGTCATTGAGAACTTATATAGGACTAGGGTGGTTCACATGGGATCATTTAATACTTATAAAGGACTAGGGTGGATCACATGTGGTCATTGAGTACTTATATACGACTAGGGGGGTCACATGGGGTCATTGAGTACTTATATAGGACTAGGGGGGGTCACATGGGGTCATTGAGTACTTATATAGGACTAGGGTGGGTCACATGGG
This sequence comes from Prorops nasuta, assembly GCF_024137725.1. Classification (NCBI taxonomy): domain Eukaryota; kingdom Metazoa; phylum Arthropoda; class Insecta; order Hymenoptera; family Bethylidae; genus Prorops; species Prorops nasuta. The sequence goes on along the minus strand of NW_027116832.1, from coordinate 2,486,001 downwards.
GTCATTGAGAACTTATATAGGACTAGGGGGGGTCACATGGGGTCATTGAGTACTTATATAGGACTAGGGTGGGTCACATTGGGTCATTGAGAACTTATATAGGACTAGGGTGGTTCACATGGGATCATTTAGTACTTATAAAGGACTAGGGTGGATCACATGTGGTCATTGAGTACTTATATACGACTAGAGTGGGTCACATGGGGTCATTGAGTACTTATATACAACTAGGAAGGGACACTTAGGGTCATTAAGTACTTATATAGGACTAAGGTACGTCACATGGGGTCATAGAGTACTTATATAGGACTAGGGGGGGTCACATGGGTCATTGAGTACTTATATAGGACTAGGGTGGGTCACATAGTTCCATTGAGTACTTATATAGGACTATGGTGTGTACATGGGGTCATTGAGTACTTATATAGGACTAGGGGGGTCACATGGGGTCATTGAGTACTTATATAGGACTAGGGGGGGGGTCACATGGGGTCATTGAGTACTTATATAGGAATAGCGAAAGGTCACATGGGGTTATTGACTACTCATATAGGACTAGGGTGGGTCACATAGGTACATTGAGTTTTTATATAGGACTATGGTGGGTCACATGGGGTCATTGAGTACTTATGTACGACTAAGATGGGACACTTAGGGTCATTAGGTACTTATATAGGACTAGGGTACGTCACATGGGGTCATAGAGTACTTATATAGGACTAGGGGGGGGTCACATGGGGTCATTCAGTACTTATATAGGACTAGGGGGTCACATGGGGTCATTGAGTACTTATATAGGACTAGGGGGGTCACATGGGGTCATTGAGTACTTATATAGGACTATGGTGGGTCACATGGGGTCATTGTGGACTTATATAGGACTACGGGTGGTCACATGGGGTCATTGAGTACTTATTTGGACTAGGGGGGGTCACATGGGGTCATTGAGTACTTATATAGGACTAGGGGGGGTCACATGGGGTCATTGAGTACTTATATAGGACTAGGGTGGGTCACATGGGGTCATTGAGAACTTATATAGGACTAGGGTGGTTCACATGGGATCATTTAGTACTTATAAAGGACTAGGGTGGATCACATGTGGTCATTGAGTACTTATATAGGACTAGGGTGGGTCACATGGGGTCATTGAGTACTTATATACGACTAGGGTGGGTCACATGGGGTCATTAAGTACTTATATACAACTAGGATGGGACACTTAGGGTCATTAAGTACTTATATAGGACTAAGGTACGTCACATGGGGTCATAGAGTACTTATATAGGACTAGGGGGGGTCACATGGGTCATTGAGTACTTATATAGGACTAGGGTGGGTCACATAGGTCCATTGAGTACTTATATAGGACTATGGTGTGTCACATGGGGTCATTGAGGACTTATATAGGACTACGGGGGGTCACATGGGGTCATAGAGTACTTATATAGGACTAGGGGGGGTCACATGGGGTCATTGAGTACTTATATAGGACTAGGGTGGGTCACATGGGGTCATTGAGAACTTATATAGGACTAGGGTGGTTCACATGGGGTCATTTAGTAATTATAAAGGACTAGGGTGGTTCACATGGGATAATTTAGTACTTATAAAGGACTAGGGTGGATCACATGTGGTCATTGAGTACTTATATAGGACTAGGGTGGGTCACATGGGGTCATTGAGTACTTATATACGACTAGGGTGGGTCACATGGGGTCATTGAGTACTTATATACAACTAGGATGGGACACTTAGGGTCATTAAGTACTTATATAGGACTAAGGTACGTCACATGGGGTCATTTCGTACTTATATAGGACTAGGGTGGGTCACATGGGGTCATTGAGTACATTTATAGGACTAGGTGGGGTCACATGGGGTCATTGAGTACTTATATAGGACAAGGGGGGATCACATGGGGTCATTGAGTACTTATATAGGACTAGGGGGGGTCACATGGCGTCATTAAGTACTTATATAGGAATAGGGGGGGTCACATGGCGTCATTGAGTACTTATATAGGACTAGGGGGGGTCACATGGCGTCATTGAGTACTTATATAGGACTAGAGGGGGTCACATTGGGTCATTGAGTACTTATATAGGATTAGCGGAAGGTCACATGGTGTCATTGAGTACTTATATAGGACTAGGGTGGGTCACCTGGGGACATTGAGAACTTATATAGGACTAGGGTGGTTCACATGGGGTCATTTAGTACTTATAAAGGACTAGGGTGGGTCACATGGGGTCATTGACGCCTTATATAGAACTAGGGTGGGTCACATGTGGTCATTGAGTACTTCTATACGACTAGGGTGGGACATTTAGGGTCATTAAGTACTTATATAGGACCAGGGTACGTCACATGGGGTCATTGAGTACTTATATAGGACTAAGGTGGCTCACATGGGGTCATTGAGTACTCATATAGGACTAGGGGGGGTCACATGGCGTCATTGAGTACTTATATAGGACTAGGGGGGGGTCACATGGGGTCATTGAGTACTTATATAGGACTAGCGGAAGGTTACATGGGGTCATTGAGTACATATATACGACTAGGGTGGGTCACATAGGTACATTGAGTACTTATATAGGACTATGGTGGGTCACATGGGGTCATTGAGTACTTATATAGGACTAGGGTTGGTCACATGGGGTCATTGAGTACATATATTGGACTAGGGTGGGTCACATGGGGTCATTGAGTACTTATATACGACTAGGATGGGACACTAAGGGTCATTAAGTACTTATATAGGACTAGGGTACGTCACATGGGGTCATAGAGTACTTATATAGGACTAGGGGGGGTCACATGGGCATTGAGTACTTATATAGGACTAGGGTGGGTCACATAGGTCCATTGAGTACATATATACGACTAGGGTGGGACATTTAGGGTCATTAAGTACTTATATAGGACTACGGTACGTCACATGGGGTCATTGAGTACTTATATAGGACTAAGGTGGCTCACATGGGGTCATTGAGTACTCATATAGGACTATGGTGGCTGACTTGGGGTCATTTAGTACTTATATAGGACTAAAGGGGGTCACATTGGGTCATTTAGTACTTATAATGAACTAGGGTGGGTCAGATGGGGTCATTGAGTACATATATAGGACTAGGGTGCATCACATTGGGTCATTGAGTACTTATTTAGGACTAGGGTGGGTCACATGGGGCCATTGAGTACTTATATTGGACTAGGGTGGGTCACATGGAGTCATTAAGTAATTATATAGGACTAGGGTAGGTCACATGGGGTCATTGAGTACTTATATAGGACTAGGGGGTTACATGGGGTCATTGAGTACTTATATAGGACTAGGGGGGGTCACATGGGGCCATTGAGTAATTATATAGGACTAGGAGGGGTTACATGGGGTCATTGAGTACTTATATAGGAATAGGGTGGGTCACATAGGTCCATTGAGTACTTATATAGGACTATGTTGGGTCACATGGGGTCATTGAGAGCTTATATAGGACTACGGTGGGTCACATGGGGTCATTGAGTACTTATATAGGAATAGCGAAAGGTCACATGGGGTTATTGACTACTCATATAGGACTAGGGTGGGTCACATAGGTACATTGAGTTTTTATATAGGACTATGGTGGGTCACATGGGGTCATTGAGTACTTATGTACGACTAAGATGGGACACTTAGGGTCATTAGGTACTTATATAGGACTAGGGTACGTCACATGGGGTCATAGAGTACTTATATAGGACTAGGGGGGGTCACATGGGGTCATTCAGTACTTATATAGGACTAGGGGGGTCACATGGGGTCATTCAGTACTTATATAGGAATAGCGGTAGGTCACATGGGGTTATTGACTACTCATATAGGACTAGGGTGGGTCACATAGGTACATTGAGTACTTATATAGGACTATGGTGGGTCACATGGGGTCATTGAGTACTTATATAGGACTAGGGATGGTCACATGGGGTCATTGAGTACATATATTGGACTAGGGTGGGTCACATGGGGTTATTGAGTACTTATATACGACTAGGATGGGACACTAAGGGTCATTAAGTACTTATATAGGACTAGGGTACGTCACATGGGGTCATAGAGTACTTATATAGGACTAGGGGTGGTCACATGGGCATTGAGTACTTATATAGGACTAGGGTGGGTCACATAGGTCCATTGAGTACTTATATAGGATTAGAGGGGGTCACATGGGGTGATTGAGTACTTATATAGGACTAGCGGGAGGTCACATGGGGTCATTGAGTACTTATATAAGACTAGGGTGGGTCACATGGGGTCATTGAGAACTTATATAGGACTAGGGTGGTTCACATGGGATCATTTAGTACTTATAAAGGACTAGGGTGGATCACATGTGGTCATTGAGTACTTATATAGGACTAGGGTGGGTCACATGGGGTCATTGAGTACTTATATACGACTAGGGTGGGTCACATGGGGTCATTGAATATTTATATACAACTAGGATGGGACACTTAGGGTCATTAAGTACTTATATAGGACTAAGGTACGTCACATGGGGTCATAGAGTACTTATATAGGACTAGGGGGGGTCACATGGGTCATTGAGTACTTATATAGGACTAGGGTGGGTCACATAGGTCCATTGGGTACTTATATAGGACTATGGTGTGTCACATGGGGTCATTGAGGACTTATATAGGACTACGGGGGGTCACATGGGGTCATTGAGTACTTATATAGGACTAGGGGGGGTCACATGGGGTCATTGAGTACTTATATAGGACTAGGGGGGGTCACATGGGGTGATTGAGTACTTATATAGGACTAGCGGGAGGTCACATGGGGTCATTGAGTACTTATATAGGACTAGGGTGGGTCACATGGGGTCATTGAGAACTTATATAGGACTAGGGTGGTTCACATGGGGTCATTTAGTAATTATAAAGGACTAGGGTGGGTCACATGGGGTCATTGAGTACTTATATAGAACTAGGGTGGGTTTCATGGGGTCATTGAGTACTTATATACGACTAGGGAAGGACATTTAGGGTCAACAAGTACTTATATAGGACTAGGGTACGTCACATGGGGTCATTGAGTACTTATATAGGACTAGGGGGGGTCACATGGGGTCATTGAGCACTTTTATAGGACTATGGTGGGTCACATGGGGTCATTGAGTACTTACATAGGACTAGGTTGGGTCACATGGGGTCATTGAGTACTTATATAGGACTAGGGAGGTTCACATGGGGTCATTCAGTACTTATATAGGACTAGGGTGGGTCACATGGGGTCATTTCTTACTTATATAGGACTAGGGTGGGTCACATGGGGTCATTGAGTACATTTATAGGACTAGCTGGGGTCACATGGGGTCATTGAGTACTTATATAGGACAAGGGGGGATCACATGGGGTCATTGAGTACTTATATAGGACTAGGGGGGGTCACATGGCGTCATTGAGTACTTATATAAGAATAGGGGGGGTCACATGGCGTCATTGAGTACTTATATAGGACTAGGGGGGGTCACATGGCGTCATTGAGTACTTATATAGGACAAGGGGGGGTCACATGGGGTCATTGAGTACTTATATAGGATTAGCGGAAGGTCACATGGGGTCATTGAGTACTTATATAGGACTAGGGGGGGGACACATGGGGTCATTGAGTACTTATATAGGAATAGCGAAAGGTCACATGGGGTTATTGACTACTCATATAGGACTAGGGTGGGTCACATAGGTACATTGAGTTTTTATATAGGACTAGGGTACGTCACATGGGGTCATTGAGTACTTATATAGGACTAGGGGGGGTCACATGGGGTCATTGAGTACTTATATAGGACTATGGTGGGTCACATGGGGTCATTGAGTACTTACATAGGACTAGGTTGGGTCACATGGGGTCATTGAGTACTTATATAGGACTAGGGAGGTTCACATGGGGTCATTGAGTACTTATATAGGACTAGGGTGGGTCACATGGGGTCATTGAGAACTTATATAGGACTAGGGTGGTTCACATGGGGTCATTTAGTAATTATAAAGGACTAGGGTGGGTCACATGGGGTCATTGAGTACTTATATAGAACTAGGGTGGGTTTCATGGGGTCATTGAGTACTTATATACGACTAGGGAAGGACATTTAGGGTCAACAAGTACTTATATAGGACTAGGGTACGTCACATGGGGTCATTGAGTACTTATATAGGACTAGGGGGGGTCACATGGGGTCATTGAGCACTTATATAGGACTATGGTGGGTCACATGGGGTCATTGAGTACTTACATAGGACTAGGTTGGGTCACATGGGGTCATTGAGTACTTATATAGGACTAGGGAGGTTCACATGGGGTCATTCAGTACTTATATAGGACTAGGGTGGGTCACATGGGGTCATTTCGTACTTATATAGGACTAGGGTGGTTCACATGGGGTCATTTAGTAATTATAAAGGACTAGGGTGGGTCACATGGGGTCATTGAGTACTTATATAGAACTAGGGTGGGTTTCATGGGGTCATTGAGTACTTATATACGACTAGGGAAGGACATTTAGGGTCAACAAGTACTTATATAGGACTAGGGTACGTCACATGGGGTCATTGAGTACTTATATAGGACTAGGGGGGGTCACATGGGGTCATTGAGCACTTATATAGGACTATGGTGGGTCACATGGGGTCATTGAGTACTTACATAGGACTAGGTTGGGTCACATGGGGTCATTGAGTACTTATATAGGACTAGGGAGGTTCACATGGGGTCATTCAGTACTTATATAGGACTAGGGTGGGTCACATGGGGTCATTTCGTACTTATATAGGACTAGGGTGGGTCACATGGGGTCATTGAGTACATTTATAGGACTAGCTGGGGTCACATGGGGTCATTGAGTACTTATATAGGACAAGGGGGGATCACATGGGGTCATTGAGTACTTATATAGGACTAGGGGGGGTCACATGGCGTCATTGAGTACTTATATAAGAATAGGGGGGGTCACATGGCGTCATTGAGTACTTATATAGGACTAGGGGGGGTCACATGGCGTCATTGAGTACTTATATAGGACAAGGGGGGGTCACATGGGGTCATTGAGTACTTATATAGGATTAGCGGAAGGTCACATGGGGTCATTGAGTACTTATATAGGACTAGGGGGGGGACACATGGGGTCATTGAGTACTTATATAGGAATAGCGAAAGGTCACATGGGGTTATTGACTACTCATATAGGACTAGGGTGGGTCACATAGGTACATTGAGTTTTTATATAGGACTAGGGTACGTCACATGGGGTCATTGAGTACTTATATAGGACTAGGGGGGGTCACATGGGGTCATTGAGTACTTATATAGGACTATGGTGGGTCACATGGGGTCATTGAGTACTTACATAGGACTAGGTTGGGTCACATGGGGTCATTGAGTACTTATATAGGACTAGGGAGGTTCACATGGGGTCATTCAGTACTTATATAGGACTAGGGTGGGTCACATGGGGTCATTGAGTACTTATATAGGACTAGGGGGGGTCACATGGCGTCATTGAGTACTTATATAGGAATAGGGGGGGTCACATGGCGTCATTGAGTACTTATATAGGACTAGGGGGGGTCACATGGCGTCATTGAGTACTTATATAGGACTAGGGGGGGTCACATGGGGTCATTGAGTACTTATATAGGATTAGCGGAAGGTCACATGGGGTCATTGAGTACTTATATAGGACTAGGGTGGGTCACATGGGGACATTGAGAACTTATATAGGACTAGGGAGGTTCACATGGGGTCATTCAGTACTTATATACGACTAGGGTGGGTCACATAGGTCCATTGAGTACTTATATAGGACTATGGTGTGTCACATGGGGTCATTGAGGACTTAGATAGGACTACGGGGGGTCACATGGGGTCATTGAGTACTTATATAGGACTAGGGGGGGTCACATGGGGTCATTGAGTACTTATATAGGACTAGGGGGGGTCACATGGGGTGATTGAGTACTTATATAGGACTAGGGAGGTTCACATGGGGTCATTCAGTACTTATATACGACTAGGGTGGGTCACATAGGTCCATTGAGTACTTATATAGGACTATGGTGTGTCACATGGGGTCATTGAGGACTTAGATAGGACTACGGGGGGTCACATGGGGTCATTGAGTACTTATATAGGACTAGGGGGGGTCACATGGGGTCATTGAGTACTTATATAGGACTAGGGGGGGTCACATGGGGTGATTGAGTACTTATATAGGACTAGCGGGAGGTCACATGGGGTCATTGAGTACTTATATAGGACTAGGGTGGGTCACATGGGGTCATTGAGAACTTATATAGGACTAGGGTGGTTCACATGGGGTCATTTAGTAATTATAAAGGACTAGGGTGGGTCACATGGGGTCATTGAGTACTTATATAGGACTAGGGTGGGTCACATGGGGTCATTGAGTACTTATATACGACTAGGGAAGGACATATAGGGTCAACAAGTACTTATATAGGACTAGGGTACGTCACATGGGGTCATTGAGTACTTATATAGGACTAGGGGGGGTCACATGGGGTCATTGAGTACTTATATAGGACTATGGTGGGTCACATGGGGTCATTGAGTACTTACATAGGACTAGGTTGGGTCACATGGGGTCACTGTGTACTTATATAGGAATAGGGAGGTTCACATGGGGTCATTCAGTACTTATATAGGACTAGGGTGGGTCACATGGGGTCATTTCGTACTTATATAGGACTAGGGTGGGTCACATGGGGCCATTGAGTACATTTATAGGACTAGGTGGGGTCACATGGGGTCATTGAGTACTTATATAGGACAAGAGGGGATCACATGGGGTCATTGAGTACTTATATAGGACTAGGGGGGGTCACATGGCGTCATTGAGTACTTATATAGGAATAGGGGGGGTCACATGGCGTCATTGAGTACTTATATAGGACTAGGGGGGGTCACATGGCGTCATTGAGTACTTATATAGGACTAGGGGGGGTCACATGGGGTCATTGAGTACTTATATAGGACTAGGGGGGGACACATGGGGTCATTGAGTACTTATATAGGACTAGCGGAAGGTTACATGGGGTCATTGAGTAATTATATAGGACTAGGGTGGGTTACATGGGGACATTGACTCCTTATATAGGACTAGGGTGGGTCACATGTGGTCATTGAGTACATATATACGACTAGGGTGGGACATTTAGGGTCATTAAGTACTTATATAGGACTACGGTACGTCACATGGGGTCATTGAGTACTTATATAGGACTAAGGTGGCTCACATGGGGTCACTGAGTACTCATATAGGACTATGGTGGCTGACTTGGGGTCATTTAGTACTTATATAGGACTAAAGGGGGTCACATTGGGTCATTTAGTACTTATAATGAACTAGGGTGGGTCAGATGGGGTCATTGAGTACATATATAGGACTAGGGTGCATCACATTGGGTCATTGAGTACTTATTTAGGACTAGGGTGGGTCACATGGGGCCATTGAGTACTTATATTGGACTAGGATGGGTCACATGGAGTCATTAAGTAATTATATAGGACTAGGGGGGGGTGTCACATGGGGTCATTGAGAGCTTATATAGGACTACGGTGGGTCACATGGGGTCATTGAGAACTTATATAGGACTAGGGTGGTTCACATGGGATCATTTAATACTTATAAAGGACTAGGGTGGATCACATGTGGTCATTGAGTACTTATATACGACTAGGGGGGTCACATGGGGTCATTGAGTACTTATATAGGACTAGGGGGGGTCACATGGGGTCATTGAGTACTTATATAGGACTAGGGTGGGTCACATGGGGTCATTGAGAACTTATATAGGACTAGGGGGGGTCACATGGGGTCATTGAGTACTTATATAGGACTAGGGTGGGTCACATTGGGTCATTGAGAACTTATATAGGACTAGGGTGGTTCACATGGGATCATTTAGTACTTATAAAGGACTAGGGTGGATCACATGTGGTCATTGAGTACTTATATACGACTAGAGTGGGTCACATGGGGTCATTGAGTACTTATATACAACTAGGATGGGACACTTAGGGTCATTAAGTACTTATATAGGACTAAGGTACGTCACATGGGGTCATAGAGTACTTATATAGGACTAGGGGGGGTCACATGGGTCATTGAGTACTTATATAGGACTAGGGTGGGTCACATAGGTCCATTGAGTACTTATATAGGACTATGGTGTGTCACATGGGGTCATTGAGTACTTATATAGGACTAGGGGGGGTCACATGGGGTCATTGAGTACTTATATAGGACTAGGGGGGGGTCACATGGGGTCATTGAGTACTTATATAGGAGTAGCGAAAGGTCACATGGGGTTATTGACTACTCATATAGGACTAGGGTGGGTCACATAGGTACATTGAGTTTTTATATAGGACTATGGTGGGTCACATGGGGTCATTGAGTACTTATGTACGACTAAGATGGGACACTTAGGGTCATTAGGTACTTATATAGGACTAGGGTACGTCACATGGGGTCATAGAGTACTTATATAGGACTAGGGGGGGTCACATGGGGTCATTCAGTACTTATATAGGACTAGGGGGTCACATGGGTCATTGAGTACTTATATAGGACTAGGGTGGGTCACATAGGTCCATTGAGTACTTATATAGGACTATGGTGTGTCACATGGGGTCATTGAGTACTTATATAGGACTAGGGGGGGTCACATGGGGTCATTGAGTACTTATATAGGACTAGGGGGGGTCACATGGGGTCATTGAGTACTTATATAGGAGTAGCGAAAGGTCACATGGGGTTATTGACTACTCATATAGGACTAGGGTGGGTCACATAGGTACATTGAGTTTTTATATAGGACTATGGTGGATCACATGTGGTCATTGAGTACTTATATAGGACTAGGGTGGGTCACATGGGGTCATTGAGTACTTATATACGACTAGGGTGGGTCACATGGGGTCATTAAGTACTTATATACAACTAGGATGGGACACTTAGGGTCATTAAGTACTTATATAGGACTAAGGTACGTCACATGGGGTCATAGAGTACTTATATAGGACAAGGGGGGGTCACATGGGTCATTGAGTACTTATATAGGACTAGGGTGGGTCACATAGGTCCATTGAGTACTTATATAGGACTATGGTGTGTCACATGGGGTCATTGAGGACTTATATAGGACTACGGGGGGTCACATGGGGTCATTGAGTACTTATATAGGACTAGGGGGGGTCACATGGGGTCATTGAGTACTTATATAGGACTAGGGTGGGTCACATGGGGTCATTGAGAACTTATATAGGACTAGGGTGGTTCACATGGGGTCATTTAGTAATTATAAAGGACTAGGGTGGTTCACATGGGATCATTTAGTACTTATAAAGGACTAGGGTGGATCACATGTGGTCATTGAGTACTTATATAGGACTAGGGTGGGTCACATGGGGTCATTGAGTACTTATATACGACTAGGGTGGGTCACATGGGGTCATTGAGTACTTATATACAACTAGGATGGGACACTTAGGGTATTTAAGTACTTATATAGGACTAAGGTACGTCACATGGGGTCATTTCGTACTTATATAGGACTAGGGTGGGTCACATGGGGTCATTGAGTACATTTATAGGACTAGGTGGGGTCACATGGGGTCATTGAGTACTTATATAGGACAAGGGGGGATCACATGGGGTCATTGAGTACTTATATAGGACTAGGGGGGGTCACAAGGCGTCATTAAGTACTTATATAGGAATAGGGGGGGTCACATGGCGTCATTGAGTACTTATATAGGACTAGGGGGGGTCACATGGCGTCATTGAGTACTTATATAGGACTAGGGGGGGTCACATTGGGTCATTGAGTACTTATATAGGATTAGCGGAAGGTCACATGGTGTCATTGAGTACTTATATAGGACTAGGGTGGGTCACATGGGGACATTGAGAACTTATATAGGACTAGGGTGGTTCACATGGGGTCATTTAGTACTTATAAAGGACTAGGGTGGGTCACATGGGGTCATTGACTCCTTATATAGAACTAGGGTGGGTCACATGTGGTCATTGAGTACTTATATACGACTAGGGTGGGACATTTAGGGTCATTAAGTACTTATATAGGACCAGGGTACGTCACATGGGGTCATTGAGTACTTATATAGGACTAAGGTGGCTCACATGGGGTCATTGAGTACTCATATAGGACTATGGTGGCTGACTTGGGGTCATTGAGTACTTATATAGGACTAGGGGGGGTCACATGGCGTCATTGAGTACTTATATAGGACTAGGGGGGGGTCACATGGGGTCATTGAGTACTTATATAGGACTAGCGGAAGGTTACATGGGGTCATTGAGTACATATATACGACTAGGGTGGGTCACATAGGTACATTGAGTACTTATATAGGACTATGGTGGGTCACATGGGGTCATTGAGTACTTATATAGGACTAGGGATGGTCACATGGGGTCATTGAGTACATATATTGGACTAGGGTGGGTCACATGGGGTCATTGAGTACTTATATACGACTAGGATGGGACACTAAGGGTCATTAAGTACTTATATAGGACTAGGGTACGTCACATGGGGTCATAGAGTACTTATATAGGACTAGGGGGGGTCACATGGGCATTGAGTACTTATAAAGGCTAGGGTGGGTCACATAGGTCCATTGAGTACATATATACGACTAGGGTGGGACATTTAGGGTCATTAAGTACTTATATAGGACTACGGTACGTCACATGGGGTCATTGAGTACTTATATAGGACTAAGGTGGCTCACATGGGGTCATTGAGTACTCATATAGGACTATGGTGGCTGACTTGGGGTCATTTAGTACTTATATAGGACTAAAGGGGGTCACATTGGGTCATTTAGTACTTATAATGAACTAGGGTGGGTCAGATGGGGTCATTGAGTACATATATAGGACTAGGGTGCATCACATTGGGTCATTGAGTACTTATTTAGGACTAGGGTGGGTCACATGGGGCCATTGAGTACTTATATTGGACTAGGGTGGGTCACATGGAGTCATTAAGTAATTATATAGGACTAGGGTAGGTCACATGGGGTCATTGAGTACTTATATAGGACTAGGGGGTTACATGGGGTCATTGAGTACTTATATAGGACTAGGGGGGGTCACATGGGGCCATTGAGTAATTATATAGGACTAGGAGGGGTTACATGGGGTCATTGAGTACTTATATAGGAATAGGGTGGGTCACATAGGTCCATTGAGTACTTATATAGGACTATGTTGGGTCACATGGGGTCATTGAGAGCTTATATAGGACTACGGTGGGTCACATGGGGTCATTGAGTACTTATATAGGACTAGGGGGGGTCACATGGGGTCATTGAGTACTTATATAGGACCAGGGGGGGGTCACATGGGGTCATTGAGTACTTATATAGGAATAGCGAAAGGTCACATGGGGTTATTGACTACTCATATAGGACTAGGGTGGGTCACATAGGTACATTGAGTTTTTATATAGGACTATGGTGGGTCACATGGGGTCATTGAGTACTTATGTACGACTAAGGTACGTCACATGGGGTCATAGAGTACTTATATAGGACAAGGGGGGGTCACATGGGTCATTGAGTACTTATATAGGACTATGGTGGGTCACATGGGGTCATTGTGAACTTATATAGGACTACGGGTGGTCACATGGGGTCATTGAGTACTTATATAGGACTAGGGGGGGTCACATGGGGTCATTGAGTACTTATATAGGACTAGGGGGTGTCACATGGGGTCATTGAGTACTTATATAGGACTAGGGTGGGTCACATGGGGTCATTGAGAACTTATATAGGACTAGGGTGGTTCACATGGGATCATTTAGTACTTATAAAGGACTAGGGTGGATCACATGTGGTCATTGAGTACTTATATAGGACTAGGGTGGGTCACATGGGGTCATTGAGTACTTATATACGACTAGGGTGGGTCACATGGGGTCATTAAGTACTTATATACAACTAGGATGGGACACTTAGGGTCATTAAGTACTTATATATGACTAAGGTACGTCACATGGGGTCATAGAGTACTTATATAGGACAAGGGGGGGTCACATGGGTCATTGAGTACTTATATAGGACTAGGGGGGGTCACATGGGGTCATTGAGTACTTATATAGGACTAAGGTGGGTCACATGGGGTCATTGAGAACTTATATAGGACTAGGGTGGTTCACATGGGGTCATTTAGTAATTATAAAGGACTAGGGTGGTTCACATGGGATCATTTAGTACTTATAAAGGACTAGGGTGGATCACATGTGGTCATTGAGTACTTATATAGGACTAGGGTGGGTCACATGGGGTCATTGAGTACTTATATACGACTAGGGTGGGTCACATGGGGTCATTGAGTACTTATATACAACTAGGATGGGACACTTAGGGTCATTAAGTACTTATATAGGACTAAGGTACGTCACATGGGGTCATTTCGTACTTATATAGGACTAGGGTGGGTCACATGGGGTCATTGAGTACATTTATAGGACTAGGTGGGGTCACATGGGGTCATTGAGTACTTATATAGGACAAGGGGGGATCACATGGGGTCATTGAGTACTTATATAGGACTAGGGGGGGTCACATGGCGTCATTAAGTACTTATATAGGACTAGGGGGGGTCACATGGGGTCATTGAGTACTTATATAGGACTAAGGTGGGTCACATGGGGTCATTGAGAACTTATATAGGACTAGGGTGGTTCACATGGGGTCATTTAGTAATTATAAAGGACTAGGGTGGTTCACATGGGATCATTTAGTACTTATAAAGGACTAGGGTGGATCACATGTGGTCATTGAGTACTTATATAGGACTAGGGTGGGTCACATGGGGTCATTGAGTACTTATATACGACTAGGGTGGGTCACATGGGGTCATTGAGTACTTATATACAACTAGGATGGGACACTTAGGGTCATTAAGTACTTATATAGGACTAAGGTACGTCACATGGGGTCATTTCGTACTTATATAGGACTAGGGTGGGTCACATGGGGTCATTGAGTACATTTATAGGACTAGGTGGGGTCACATGGGGTCATTGAGTACTTATATAGGACAAGGGGGGATCACATGGGGTCATTGAGTACTTATATAGGACTAGGGGGGGTCACATGGCGTCATTAAGTACTTATATAGGAATAGGGGGGGTCACATGGCGTCATTGAGTACTTATATAGGACTAGGGGGGTTACATGGCGTCATTGAGTACTTATATAGGACTAGGGGGGGTCACATTGGGTCATTGAGTACTTATATAGGATTAGCGGAAGGTCACATGGTGTCATTGAGTACTTATATAGGACTAGGGTGGGTCACATGGGGACATTGAGAACTTATATAGGACTAGGGTGGTTCACATGGGGTCATTTAGTACTTATAAAGGACTAGGGTGGGTCACATGGGGTCATTGACTCCTTAAATAGAACTAGGGTGGGTCACATGTGGTCATTGAGTACTTATATACGACTAGGGTGGGACATTTAGGGTCATTAAGTACTTATATAGGACCAGGGTACGTCACATGGGGTCATTGAGTACTTATATAGGACTAAGGTGGCTCACATGGGGTCATTGAGTACTCATATAGGACTATGGTGGCTGACTTGGGGTCATTGAGTACTTATATAGGACTAGGGGGGGTCACATGGCGTCATTGAGTACTTATATTGGACTAGGGGGGGGTCACATGGGGTCATTGAGTACTTATATAGGACTAGCGGAAGGTTACATGGGGTCATTGAGTACATATATACGACTAGGGTGGGTCACATAGGTACATTGAGTACTTATATAGGACTATGGTGGGTCACATGGGGTCATTGAGTACTTATATAGGACTAGGGATGGTCACATGGGGTCATTGAGTACATATATTGGACTAGGGTGGGTTACATGGGGTCATTGAGTACTTATATACGACTAGGATGGGACACTAAGGGTCATTAAGTACTTATATAGGACTAGGGTACGTCACATGGGGTCATAGAGTACTTATATAGGACTATGGGGGGTCACATGGGCATTGAGTACTTATAAAGGCTAGGGTGGGTCACATAGGTCCATTGAGTACATATATACGACTAGGGTGGGACATTTAGGGTCATTAAGTACTTATATAGGACTACGGTACGTCACATGGGGTCATTGAGTACTTATATAGGACTAAGGTGGCTCACATGGGGTCATTGAGTACTCATATAGGACTATGGTGGCTGACTTGGGGTCATTTAGTACTTATATAGGACTAAAGGGGGTCACATTGGGTCATTTAGTACTTATAATGAACTAGGGTGGGTCAGATGGGGTCATTGAGTACATATATAGGACTAGGGTGCATCACATTGGGTCATTGAGTACTTATTTAGGACTAGGGTGGGTCACATGGGGCCATTGAGTACTTATATTGGACTAGGGTGGGTCACATGGAGTCATTAAGTAATTATATAGGACTAGGGTAGGTCACATGGGGTCATTGAGTACTTATATAGGACTAGGGGGTTACATGGGGTCATTGAGTACTTATATAGGACTAGGGGGGGTCACATGGGGCCATTGAGTAATTATATAGGACTAGGAGGGGTTACATGGGGTCATTGAGTACTTATATAGGAATAGGGTGGGTCACATAGGTCCATTGAGTACTTATATAGGACTATGTTGGGTCACATGGGGTCATTGAGAGCTTATATAGGACTACGGTGGGTCACATGGGGTCATTGAGTACTTATATAGGACTAGGGGGGGTCACATGGGGTCATTGAGTACTTATATAGGACCAGGGGGGGGTCACATGGGGTCATTGAGTACTTATATAGGAATAGCGAAAGGTCACATGGGGTTATTGACTACTCATATAGGACTAGGGTGGGTCACATAGGTACATTGAGTTTTTATATAGGACTATGGTGGGTCACATGGGGTCATTGAGTACTTATGTACGACTAAGATGGGACACTTAGGGTCATTAGGTACTTATATAGGACTAGGGTACGTCACATGGGGTCATAGAGTACTTATATAGGACTGGGGGGGGTCACATGGGGTCATTCAGTACTTATATAGGACTAGGGGGGTCACATGGGGTCATTCAGTACTTATATAGGAATAGCGGTAGGTCACATGGGGTTATTGACTACTCATATAGGACTAGGGTGGGTCACATAGGTACATTGAGTACTTATATAGGACTATGGTGGGTCACATGGGGTCATTGAGTACTTATATAGGACTAGGGAGGTTCACATGGTGTCATTCAGTACTTATATAGGACTAGGGTGGGTCACATGGGGTCATTGAGTACTTATATAGGACTATGGTGGGTCACATGGGGTCATTGAGGACTTATATAGGACTACGGGGGGTCACATGGGGTCATTGAGTACTTATATAGGACTAGGGGGGGTCACATGGGGTCATTGAGTACTTATATAGGACTAGGGGGGGTCACATGGGGTGATTGAGTACTTATATAGGACTAGCGGGAGGTCACATGGGGTCATTGAGTACTTATATAGGACTAGGGTGGGTCAAATGGGGTCATTGAGAACTTATATAGGACTAGTGTGGTTCACATGGGGTCATTTAGTAATTATAAAGGACTAGGGTGGGTCACATGGGGTCATTGAGTACTTATATAGGACTAGGGTGGGTCACATGGGGTCATTGAGTACTTATATACGACTAGGGAAGGACATTTAGGGTCAACAAGTACTTATATAGGACTAGGGTACGTCACATGGGGTCATTGAGTACTTATATAGGACTAGGGGGGGTCACATGGGGTCATTGAGTACTTATATAGGACTATGGTGGGTCACATGGGGTCATTGAGTACTTACATAGGACTAGGTTGGGTCACATGGGGTCATTGAGTACTTATATAGGACTAGGGAGGTTCACATGGGGTCATTCAGTACTTATATAGGACTAGGGTGGGTCACATGGGGTCATTTCGTACTTATATAGGACTAGGGTGGGTCACATGGGGTCATTGAGTACATTTATAGGACTAGCTGGGGTCACATGGGGTCATTGAGTACTTATATAGGACAAGGGGGGATCACATGGGGTCATTGAGTACTTATATAGGACTAGGGGGGGTCACATGGCGTCATTGAGTACTTATATAAGAATAGGGGGGGTCACATGGCGTCATTGAGTACTTATATAGGACTAGGGGGGGTCACATGGCGTCATTGAGTACTTATATAGGACTAGGGGGGGTCACATGGGGTCATTGAGTACTTATATAGGATTAGCGGAAGGTCACATGGGGTCATTGAGTACTTATATAGGACTAGGGGGGGGACACATGGGGTCATTGAGTACTTATATAGGAATAGCGAAAGGTCACATGGGGTTATTGACTACTCATATAGGACTAGGGTGGGTCACATAGGTACATTGAGTTTTTATATAGGACTAGGGTACGTCACATGGGGTCATTGAGTACTTATATAGGACTAGGGGGGGTCACATGGGGTCATTGAGTACTTATATAGGACTATGGTGGGTCACATGGGGTCATTGAGTACTTATATAGGAATAGGGGGGGTCACATGGCGTCATTGAGTACTTATATAGGACTAGGGGGGGTCACATGGCGTCATTGAGTACTTATATAGGACTAGGGGGGGTCACATGGGGTCATTGAGTACTTATATAGGATTAGCGGAAGGTCACATGGGGTCATTGAGTACTTATATAGGACTAGGGTGGGTCACATGGGGACATTGAGAACTTATATAGGACTAGGGAGGTTCACATGGGGTCATTCAGTACTTATATAGGACTAGGGTGGGTCACATAGGTCCATTGAGTACTTATATAGGACTATGGTGTGTCACATGTGGTCATTGAGGACTTAGATAGGACTACGGGGGGTCACATGGGGTCATTGAGTACTTATATAGGACTAGGGGGGGTCACATGGGGTGTTTGAGTACTTATATAGGACTAGCGGGAGGTCACATGGGGTCATTGAGTACTTATATAGGACTAGGGTGGGTCACATGGGGTCATTGAGAACTTATATAGGACTAGGGTGGTTCACATGGGGTCATTTAGTAATTATAAAGGACTAGGGTGGGTCACATGGGGTCATTGAGTACTTATATAGGACTAGGGTGGGTCACATGGGGTCATTGAGTACTTATATACGACTAGGGAAGGACATTTAGGGTCAACAAGTACTTATATAGGACTAGGGTACGTCACATGGGGTCATTGAGTACTTATATAGGACTAGGGGGGGTCACATGGGGTCATTGAGTACTTATATAGGACTATGGTGGGTCACATGGGGTCATTGAGTACTTATATAGGACTAGGGTGGGTCACATGGGGTCATTTCGTACTTATATAGGACTAGGGTGGGTCACATGGGGTCATTGAGTACATTTATAGGACTAGGTGGGGTCACATGGGGTCATTGAGTACTTATATAGGACAAGAGGGGATCACATGGGGTCATTGAGTACTTATATAGGACTAGGGGGGGTCACATGGCGTCATTGAGTACTTATATAGGAATAGGGGGGGTCACATGGCGTCATTGAGTACTTATATAGGACTAGGGGGGGTCACATGGCGTCATTGAGTACTTATATAGGACTAGGGGGGGTCACTTGGGGTCATTGAGTACTTATATAGGACTAGGGGGGGTCACATGGGGTCATTGAGTACTTATATAGGACTAGCGGAAGGTTACATGGGGTCATTGAGTAATTATATAGGACTAGGGTGGGTTACATGGGGACATTGACTCCTTATATAGGACTAGGGTGGGTCACATGTGGTCATTGAGTACATATATACGACTAGGGTGGGACATTTAGGGTCATTAAGTACTTATATAGGACTACGGTACGTCACATGGGGTCATTGATTACTTATATAGGACTAAGGTGGCTCACATGGGGTCATTGAGTACTCATATAGGACTATGGTGGCTGACTTGGGGTCATTGAGTACTTATATAGGACTAAAGGGGGTCACATTGGGTCATTTAGTACTTATAATGAACTAGGGTGGGTCAGATGGGGTCATTGAGTACATATATAGGACTAGGGTGCATCACATTGGGTCATTGAGTACTTATTTAGGACTAGGGTGGGTCACATGGGGCCATTGAGTACTTATATTGGACTAGGGTGGGTCACATGGAGTCATTAAGTAATTATATAGGACTAGGGTAGGTTACATGGGGTCATTGAGTACTTATATAGGACTAGGGGGTTACATGGGGTCATTGAGTACTTATATAGGAATAGCGAAAGGTCACATGGGGTTATTGACTACTCATATAGGACTAGGGTGGGTCATATAGGTACATTGAGTTTTTATATAGGACTATGGTGGGTCACATGGGGTCATTGAGTACTTATGTACGACTAAGATGGGACACTTAGGGTCATTAGGTACTTATATAGGACTAGGGTACGTCACATGGGGTCATAGAGTACTTATATAGGACTAGGGGGGGTCACATGGGGTCACTGTGTACTTATATAGGAATAGGGAGGTTCACATGGGGTCATTCAGTACTTATATAGGACTAGGGTGGGTCACATGGGGTCATTTCGTACTTATATAGGACTAGGGTGGGTCACATGGGGTCATTGAGTACATTTATAGGACTAGGTGGGGTCACATGGGGTCATTGAGTACTTATATAGGACAAGAGGGGATCACATGGGGTCATTGAGTACTTATATAGGACTAGGGGGGGTCACATGGCGTCATTGAGTACTTATATAGGAATAGGGGGGGTCACATGGCGTCATTGAGTACTTATATAGGACTAGGGGGGGTCACATGGCTTCATTGAGTACTTATATAGGACTAGGGGGGGTCACATGGGGTCATTGTGTACTTATATAGGACTAGGGGGGGTCACATGGGGTCATTGAGTACTTATATAGGACTAGCGGAAGGTTACATGGGGTCATTGAGTAATTATATAGGACTAGGGTGGGTTACATGGGGACATTGACTCCTTATATAGGACTAGGGTGGGTCACATGTGGTCATTGAGTACATATATACGACTAGGGTGGGACATTTAGGGCATTAAGTACTTATATAGGACTACGGTACGTCACATGGGGTCATTGAGTACTTATATAGGACTAAGGTGGCTCACATGGGGTCATTGAGTACTCATATAGGACTATGGTGGCTGACTTGGGGTCATTGAGTACTTATATAGGACTAAAGGGGGTCACATTGGGTCATTTAGTACTTATAATGAACTAGGGTGGGTCAGATGGGGTCATTGAGTACATATATAGGACTAGGGTGCATCACATTGGGTCATTGAGTACTTATATTGGACTAGGGTGGTCACATGGAGTCATTAAGTAATTATATAGGACTAGGGTAGGTCACATGGGGTCATTGAGTACTTATATAGGACTAGGGGGTTACATGGGGTCATTGAGTACTTATATAGGAATAGCGAAAGGTCACATGGGGTTATTGACTACTCATATAGGACTAGGGTGGGTCATATAGGTACATTGAGTTTTTATATAGGACTATGGTGGGTCACATGGGGTCATTGAGTACTTATGTACGACTAAGATGGGACACTTAGGGTCATTAGGTACTTATATAGGACTAGGGTACGTCACATGGGGTCATAGAGTACTTATATAGGACTAGGGGGGGTCACATGGGGTCATTCAGTACTTATATAGGACTAGGGGGGTCACATGGGGTCATTGAGTACTTATATAGGACTAGGGTGCATCACATGGGGTCATTGAGTACTTATATAGGACTAGGGGGGGTCACATGGGGTCATTGAGTACTTATATAGGACTAGGGGGTTACATGGGGTCATTGAGTACTTATATAGGACTAGGGGGGGGGGGTCACATGGGGTCATTTAGAGCTTATATAGGAGTACGGTGGGTCACATGGGGTCATTGAGAACTTATATAGGACTAGGGTGGTTCACATGGGATCATTTAATACTTATAAAGGACTAGGGTGGATCACATGTGGTCATTGAGTACTTATATACGACTAGGGGGGTCACATGGGGTCATTGAGTACTTATATAGGACTAGGGGGGGTCACATGGGGTCATTGAGTACTTATATAGGACTAGGGTGGGTCACATGGGGTCATTGAGAACTTATATAGGACTAGGGGGGGTCACATGGGGTCATTGAGTACTTATATAGGACTAGGGTGGGTCACATTGGGTCATTGAGAACTTATATAGGACTAGGGTGGTTCACATGGGATCATTTAGTACTTATAAAGGACTAGGGTGGATCACATGTGGTCATTGAGTACTTATATACGACTAGAGTGGGTCACATGGGGTCATTGAGTACTTATATACAACTAGGATGGGACACTTAGGGTCATTGAGTACTTATATAGGACTATGGTGTGTCACATGGGGTCATTGAGTACTTATATAGGACTAGGGGGGGTCACATGGGGTCATTGAGTACTTATATAGGACTAGGGGGGGGGTCACATGGGGTCATTGAGTACTTATATAGGAATAGCGAAAGGTCACATGGGGTTATTGACTACTCATATAGGACTAGGGTGGGTCACATAGGTACATTGAGTTTTTATATAGGACTATGGTGGGTCACATGGGGTCATTGAGTACTTATGTACGACTAAGATGGGACACTTAGGGTCATTAGGTACTTATATAGGACTAGGGTACGTCACATGGGGTCATAGAGTACTTATATAGGACTAGGGGGGGTCACATGGGGTCATTCAGTACTTATATAGGACTAGGGGGTCACATGGGGTCATTGAGTACTTATATAGGACTAGGGGGGTCACATGGGGTCATTGAGTACTTATATAGGACTATGGTGGGTCACATGGGGTCATTGAGGACTTATATAGGACTACGGGTGGTCACATGGGGTCATTGAGTACTTATATAGGACTAGGGTACGTCACATGGGGTCATTGAGTACTTATATAGGACTAGGGGGGGTCACATGGGGTCATTGAGTACTTATATAGGACTAGGGTGGGTCACATGGGGTCATTGAGAACTTATATAGGACTAGGGTGGTTCACATGGGATCATTTAGTACTTATAAAGGACTAGGGTGGATCACATGCGGTCATTGAGTACTTATATAGGACTAGGGTGGGTCACATGGGGTCATTGAGTACTTATATACGACTAGGGTGGGTCACATGGGGTCATTGAGTACTTATATACAACTAGGATGGGACACTTAGGGTCATTAAGTACTTATATAGGACTAAGGTACGTCACATGGGGTCATTTCGTACTTATATAGGACTAGGGTGGGTCACATGGGGTCATTGAGTACATTTATAGGACTAGGTGGGGTCACATGGGGTCATTGAGTACTTATATAGGACAAGGGGGGATCACATGGGGTCATTGAGTACTTATATAGGACTAGGGGGGGTCACATGGCGTCATTGAGTACTTATATAGGAATAGGGGGTGTCACATGGCGTCATTGAGTACTTATATAGGACTAGGGGGGGTCACATGGCGTCATTGAGTACTTATATAGGACTAGGGGGGGTCACATGGGGTCATTGAGTACTTATATAGGACTAGGGAGGTTCACATGGCGTCATTCAGTACTTATATAGGACTAGGGTGGGTCACATGGGGTCATTGAGTACTTATATAGGACTAGGGGTGGTCACATGGCGTCATTGAGTACTTATATAGGAATAGGGGGGGTCACATGGCGTCATTGAGTACTTATATAGGACTAGGGGGGGTCACATGGCGTCATTGAGTACTTATATAGGACTAGGGGGGGTCACATGGGGTCATTGAGTACTTATATAGGATTAGCGGAAGGTCACATGGGGTCATTGAGTACTTATATAGGACTAGGGTGGGTCACATGGGGACATTGAGAACTTATATAGGACTAGGGAGGTTCACATGGGGTCATAGAGTACTTATATAGGACTAGGGGGGGTCACATGGGGTCATTCAGTACTTATATAGGACTAGGGGGTCACATGGGGTCATTGAGTACTTATATAGGACTAGGGGGGTCACATGGGGTCATTGAGTACTTATATAGGACTATGGTGGGTCACATGGGGTCATTGAGGACTTATATAGGACTACGGGTGGTCACATGGGGTCATTGAGTACTTATATAGGACTAGGGTACGTCACATGGGGTCATTGAGTACTTATATAGGACTAGGGGGGGTCACATGGGGTCATTGAGTACTTATATAGGACTAGGGTGGGTCACATGGGGTCATTGAGAACTTATATAGGACTAGGGTGGTTCACATGGGATCATTTAGTACTTATAAAGGACTAGGGTGGATCACATGTGGTCATTGAGTACTTATATAGGACTAGGGTGGGTCACATGGGGTCATTGAGTACTTATATACGACTAGGGTGGGTCACATGGGGTCATTGAGTACTTATATACAACTAGGATGGGACACTTAGGGTCATTAAGTACTTATATAGGACTAAGGTACGTCACATGGGGTCATTTCGTACTTATATAGGACTAGGGTGGGTCACATGGGGTCATTGAGTACATTTATAGGACTAGGTGGGGTCACATGGGGTCATTGAGTACTTATATAGGACAAGGGGGGATCACATGGGGTCATAGAGTACTTATATAGGACTAGGGGGGGTCACATGGCGTCATTGAGTACTTATATAGGAATAGGGGGGGTCACATGGCGTCATTGAGTACTTATATAGGACTAGGGGGGGTCACATGGCGTCATTGAGTACTTATATAGGACTAGGGGGGGTCACATGGGGTCATTGAGTACTTATATAGGACTAGGGAGGTTCACATGGGGTCATTCAGTACTTATATAGGACTAGGGTGGGTCACATGGGGTCATTGAGTACTTATATAGGACTAGGGGGGGTCACATGGCGTCATTGAGTACTTATATAGGAATAGGGGGGGTCACATGGCGTCATTGAGTACTTATATAGGACTAGGGGGGGTCACATGGCGTCATTGAGTACTTATATAGGACTAGGGGGGGTCACATGGGGTCATTGAGTACTTATATAGGATTAGCGGAAGGTCACATGGGGTCATTGAGTACTTATATAGGACTAGGGTGGGTCACATGGGGACATTGAGAACTTATATAGGACTAGGGAGGTTCACATGGGGTCATTCAGTACTTATATAGGACTAGGGTGGGTCACATAGGTCCATTGAGTACTTATATAGGACTATGGTGTGTCACATGGGGTCATTGAGGACTTATATAGGACTACGGGGGGTCACATGGGGTCATTGAGTACTTATATAGGACTAGGGGGGGTCACATGGGGTCATTGAGTACTTATATAGGACTAGGGGGGGTCACATGGGGTGATTGAGTACTTATATAGGACAAGCGGGAGGTCACATGGGGTCATTGAGTACTTATATAGGACTAGGGTGGGTCACATGGGGTCATTGAGAACTTATATAGGACTAGGGTGGTTCACATGGGGTCATTTAGTAATTATAAAGGACTAGGGTGGGTCACATGGGGTCATTGAGTACTTATATAGGACTAGGGTGGGTCACATGGGGTCATTGAGTACATTTATAGGACTAGGTGGGGTCACATGGGGTCATTGAGTACTTATATAGGACAAGAGGGGATCACATGGGGTCATTGAGTACTTATATAGGACTAGGGGGGGTCACATGGCGTCATTGAGTACTTATATAGGAATAGGGGGGGTCACATGGCGTCATTGAGTACTTATATAGGACTAGGGGGGGTCACATGGCGTCATTGAGTACTTATATAGGACTAGGGGGGGTCACATGGGGTCATTGAGTACTTATATAGGATTAGCGGAAGGTCACATGGGGTCATTGAGTACTTATATAGGACTAGGGGGGGGGGGTCACATGGGGTCATTGAGTACTTATATAGGAATAGCGAAAGGTCACATGGGGTTATTGACTACTCATATAGGACTAGGGTGGGTCACATAGGTACATTGAGTTTTTATATAGGACTAGGGTACGTCACATGGGGTCATTGAGTACTTATATAGGACTAGGGGGGGTCACATGGGGTCATTGAGTACTTATATAGGACTATGGTGGGTCACATGGGGTCACTGAGTACTTACATAGGACTAGGTTGGGTTACATGGGGTCATTGAGTACTTATATAGGACAAGGGAGGTTCACATGGGGTCATTCAGTACTTATATAGGACTAGGGTGGGTCACATGGGGTCACTTCGTACTTATATAGGACTAGGGTGGGTCACATGGGGTCATTGAGTACATTTATAGGACTAGGTGGGGTCACATGGGGTCATTGAGTACTTATATAGGACAAGGGGGGATCACAAGGGGTCATTGAGTACTTATATAGGACTAGGGGGGGGTCACATGGGGTCATTGAGTACTTATATAGGATTAGCGGAAGGTCACATGGGGTCATTGAGTACTTATATAGGACTAGGGTGGGTCACATGGGGACATTGAGAACTTATATAGGACTAGGGTGGTTCACATGGGGTCATTTAGTACTTATAAAGGACTAGGGTGGGTCACATGGGGTCATTGACTCCTTATATAGAACTAGGGTGGGTCACATGTGGTCATTGAGTACTTATATACGACTAGGGTGGGACATTTAGGGTCATTAAGTACTTATATAGGACCAGGGTACGTCACATGGGGTCATTGAGTACTTATATAGGACTAAGGTGGCTCACATGGGGTCATTGAGTACTCATATAGGACTGTGGTGGCTGACTTGGGGTCATTGAGTACTTATATAGGACTAGGGGGGTCACATGGCGTCATTGAGTACTTATATAGGACTAGGGGGGGGGGTCACATGGGGTCATTGAGTACTTATATAGGACTAGCGGAAGGTTACATGGGGTCATTGAGTAATTATATAGGACTAGGGTGGGTTACATGGGGACATTGAGAACTTATATAGGACTAGGGTGGTTCACATGGGGTCATTTAGTACTTATAAAAGACTAGGGTGGGTCACATGGGGTCATTGACTCCTTATATAGGACTAGGGTGGGTCACATGTGGTCATTGAGTACATATATACGACTAGGGTGGGACATTTAGGGTCATTAAGTACTTATATAGGACTACGGTACGTCACATGGGGTCATTGAGTACTTATATAGGACTAAGGTGGCTCACATGGGTCATTGAGTACTCATATAGGACTATGGTGGCTGACTTGGGGTCATTTAGTACTTATATAGGACTAAAGGGGGTCACATTGGGTCATTTAGTACTTATAATGAACTAGGGTGGGTCAGATGGGGTCATTGAGTACATATATAGGACTAGGGTGCATCACATTGGGTCATTGAGTACTTATTTAGGACTAGGGTGGGTCACATGGGGCCATTGAGTACTTATATTGGACTAGGGAGGGTCACATGGAGTCATTAAGTAATTATATAGGACTAGGGTAGGTCACATGGGGTCATTGAGTACTTATATAGGACTAGGGGGTTACATGGGGTCATTGAGTACTTATATAGGACTAGGGGGGGTCACATGGGGCCATTGAGTAATTATATAGGACTAGGAGGGGTTACATGGGGTCATTGAGTACTTATATAGGAATAGGGTGGGTCACATAGGTCCATTGAGTACTTATATAGGACTATGTTGGGTCACATGGGGTCATTGAGAGCTTATATAGGACTACGGTGGGTCACATGGGGTCATTGAGTACTTATATAGGACTAGGGGGGGTCACATGGGGTCATTGAGTACTTATATAGGACTAGGGGGGGGGTCACATGGGGTCATTGAGTACTTATATAGGAATAGCGAAAGGTCACATGGGGTTATTGACTACTCATATAGGACTAGGGTGGGTCACATAGGTACATTGAGTTTTTATATAGGACTAGGGGGGGTCACATGGGGTCATTCAGTACTTATATAGGACTAGGGGGGTCACATGGGGTCATTCAGTACTTATATAGGAATAGCGGTAGGTCACATGTGGTTATTGACTACTCATATAGGACTAGGGTGGGTCACATAGGTACATTGAGTACTTATATAGGACTATGGTGGGTCACATGGGGTCATTGAGTACTTATATAGGACTAGGGATGGTCACATGGGGTCATTGAGTACATATATTGGACTAGGGTGGGTCACATGGGGTCATTGAGTACTTATATACGACTAGGATGGGACACTTAGGGTCATTAAGTACTTATATAGGACTAGGGTACGTCACATGGGGTCATAGAGTACTTATATAGGACTAGGGGGGGTCACATGGGCATTGAGTACTTATATAGGACTAGGGTGGGTCACATAGGTCCATTGAGTACTTATATAGGACTATGGTGGGTCACATGGGGTCATTGAGGACTTATATAGGACTACGGGGGGTCACATGGGGTCATTGAGTACTTATATAGGACTAGGGGGGGTCACATGGGGCCATTGAGTAATTATATAGGACTAGGAGGGGTTACATGGGGTCATTGAGTACTTATATAGGAATAGGGTGGGTCACATAGGTCCATTGAGTACTTATATAGGACTATGTTGGGTCACATGGGGTCATTGAGAGCTTATATAGGACTACGGTGGGTCACATGGGGTCATTGAGTACTTATATAGGACTAGGGGGGGTCACATGGGGTCATTGAGTACTTATATAGGACTAGGGGGGGGGTCACATGGGGTCATTGAGTACTTATATAGGAATAGCGAAAGGTCACATGGGGTTATTGACTACTCATATAGGACTAGGGTGGGTCACATAGGTACATTGAGTTTTTATATAGGACTAGGGGGGGTCACATGGGGTCATTCAGTACTTATATAGGACTAGGGGGGTCACATGGGGTCATTCAGTACTTATATAGGAATAGCGGTAGGTCACATGGGGTTATTGACTACTCATATAGGACTAGGGTGGGTCACATAGGTACATTGAGTACTTATATAGGACTATGGTGGGTCACATGGGGTCATTGAGTACTTATATAGGACTAGGGATGGTCACATGGGGTCATTGAGTACATATATTGGACTAGGGTGGGTCACATGGGGTCATTGAGTACTTATATACGACTAGGATGGGACACTTAGGGTCATTAAGTACTTATATAGGACTAGGGTACGTCACATGGGGTCATAGAGTACTTATATAGGACTAGGGGGGGTCACATGGGCATTGAGTACTTATATAGGACTAGGGTGGGTCACATAGGTCCATTGAGTACTTATATAGGACTATGGTGGGTCACATGGGGTCATTGAGGACTTATATAGGACTACGGGGGGTCACATGGGGTCATTGAGTACTTATATAGGACTAGGGGGGGTCACATGGGGTCATTGAGTACTTATATAGGACTAGAGGGGGTCACATGGGGTGATTGAGTACTTATATAGGACTAGCGGGAGGTCACATGGGGTCATTGAGTACTTATATAGGACTAGGGTGGGTCACATGGGGTCATTGAGTACTTATATACGACTAGGGTGGGTCACATGGGGTAATTGAGTACTTATATACAAGTAGGATGGGACACTTAGGGTCATTAAGTACTTATATAGGACTAAGGTACGTCACATGGGGTCATAGAGTACTTATATAGGACTAGGGGGGGTCACATGGGGTCAATGAGTACTTATATAGGATTAGCGGAAGGTCACATGGGGTCATTGAGTACTTATATAGGACTAGGGGGGGGACACATGGGGTCATTGAGTACTTATATAGGAATAGCGAAAGGTCACATGGGGTTATTGACTACTCATATAGGACTAGGGTGGGTCACATAGGTACATTGAGTTTTTATATAGGACTAGGGTACGTCACATGGGGTCATTGAGTACTTATATAGGACTAGGGGGGGTCACATGGGGTCATTGAGTACTTATATAGGACTATGGTGGGTCACATGGGGTCATTGAGTACTTACATAGGACTAGGTTGGGTCACATGGGGTCATTGAGTACTTATATAGGACTAGGGAGGTTCACATGGGGTCATTCAGTACTTATATAGGACTAGGGTGGGTCACATGGGGTCATTGAGTACTTATATAGGACTAGGGGGGGTCACATGGCGTCATTGAGTACTTATATAGGAATAGGGGGGGTCACATGGCGTCATTGAGTACTTATATAGGACTAGGGGGGGTCACATGGCGTCATTGAGTACTTATATAGGACTAGGGGGGGTCACATGGGGTCATTGAGTACTTATATAGGATTAGCGGAAGGTCACATGGGGTCATTGAGTACTTATATAGGACTAGGGTGGGTCACATGGGGACATTGAGAACTTATATAGGACTAGGGAGGTTCACATGGGGTCATTCAGTACTTATATAGGACTAGGGTGGGTCACATAGGTCCATTGAGTACTTATATAGGACTATGGTGTGTCACATGGGGTCATTGAGGACTTATATAGGACTACGGGGGGTCACATGGGGTCATTGAGTACTTATATAGGACTAGGGGGGGTCACATGGGGTCATTGAGTACTTATATAGGACTAGGGGGGGTCACATGGGGTGATTGAGTACTTATATAGGACTAGCGGGAGGTCACATGGGGTCATTGAGTACTTATATAGGAATAGCGAAAGGTCACATGGGGTTATTGACTACTCATATAAGACTAGGGTGGGTCACATAGGTACATTGAGTTTTTATATAGGACTAGGGTACGTCACATGGGGTCATTGAGTACTTATATAGGACTAGGGGGGGTCACATGGGGTCATTGAGTACTTATATAGGACTATGGTGGGTCACATGGGGTCACTGAGTACTTACATAGGACTAGGTTGGGTTACATGGGGTCATTGAGTACTTATATAGGACAAGGGAGGTTCACATGGGGTCATTCAGTACTTATATAGGACTAGGGTGGGTCACATGGGGTCACTTCGTACTTATATAGGACTAGGGTGGGTCACATGGGGTCATTGAGTACTTATATAGGACTAGGGGGGGTCACATGGGGTCATTGAGAACTTATATAGGACTAGGGTGGTTCACATGGGGTCATTTAGTAATTATAAAGGACTAGGGTGGGTCACATGGGGTCATTGAGTACTTATATAGGACTAGGGTGGGTCACATGGGGTCATTGAGTACTTATATAGGACTATGGTGGGTCACATGGGGTCACTGAGTACTTACATAGGACTAGGTTGGGTTACATGGGGTCATTGAGTACTTATATAGGACAAGGGAGGTTCACATGGGGTCATTCAGTACTTATATAGGACTAGGGTGGGTCACATGGGGTCACTTCGTACTTATATAGGACTAGGGTGGGTCACATGGGGTCATTGAGTACTTATATAGGACTAGGGGGGGTCACATGGGGTCATTGAGAACTTATATAGGACTAGGGTGGTTCACATGGGGTCATTTAGTAATTATAAAGGACTAGGGTGGGTCACATGGGGTCATTGAATACTTATATAGGACTAGGGTGGGTCACATGGGGTCATTGAGTACATTTATAGGACTAGGTGGGGTCACATGGGGTCATTGAGTACTTATATAGGACAAGAGGGGATCACATGGGGTCATTGAGTACTTATATAGGACTAGGGGGGGTCACATGGCGTCATTGAGTACTTATATAGGAATAGGGGGGGTCACATGGCGTCATTGAGTACTTATATAGGACTAGGGGGGGTCACATGGCGTCATTGAGTACTTATATAGGACTAGGGGGGGTCACATGGGGTCATTGAGTACTTATATAGGATTAGCGGAAGGTCACATGGGGTCATTGAGTACTTATATAGGACTAGGGGGGGGTCACATGGGGTCATTGAGTACTTATATAGGAATAGCGAAAGGTCACAAGGGGTTATTGACTACTCATATAGGACTAGGGTGGGTCACATAGGTACATTGAGTTTTTATATAGGACTAGGGTACGTCACATGGGGTCATTGAGTACTTATATAGGACTAGGGGGGGTCACATGGGGTCATTGAGTACTTATATAGGACTATGGTGGGTCACATGGGGTCACTGAGTACTTACATAGGACTAGGTTGGGTTACATGGGGTCATTGAGTACTTATATAGGACAAGGGAGGTTCACATGGGGTCATTCAGTACTTATATAGGACTAGGGTGGGTCACATGGGGTCACTTCGTACTTATATAGGACTAGGGTGGGTCACATGGGGTCATTGAGTACATTTATAGGACTAGGTGGGGTCACATGGGGTCATTGAGTACTTATATAGGACAAGGGGGGATCACATGGGGTCATTGAGTACTTATATAGGACTAGGGGGGGTCACATGGCGTCATTGAGTACTTATATAGGAATAGGGGGGGTCACATGGCGTCATTGAGTACTTATATAGGACTAGGGGGGGTCACATGACGTCATTGAGTACTTATATAGGACTAGGGGGGGTCACATGGGGTCATTGAGTACTTATATAGGATTAGCGGAAGGTCACATGGGGTCATTGAGTACTTATATAGGACTAGGGTGGGTCACATGGGGACATTGAGAACTTATATAGGACTAGGGTGGGTTCACATGGGGTCATTTAGTAATTATAAAGGACTAGGGTGGGTCACATGGGGTCATTGAGTACTTATATAGGACTAGGGTGGGTCACATGGGGTCATTGAGTACTTATATACGACTAGGGAAGGACATTTAGGGTCAACAAGTACTTATATAGGACTAGGGTACGTCACATGGGGTCATTGAGTACTTATATAGGACTAGGGGGGGTCACATGGGGTCATTGAGTACTTATATAGGACTAGGGTGGGTAACATGGGGTCATTGAGAACTTATATAGGACTAGGGTGGTTCACATGGGATCATTTAGTACTTATAAAGGACTAGGGTGGATCACATGTGGTCATTGAGTACTTATATAGGACTAGGGTGGGTCACATGGGGTCATTGAGTACTTATATACGACTAGGGTGGGTCACATGGGGTCATTGAGTACTTATATACAACTAGGATGGGACACTTAGGGTCATTAAGTACTTATATAGGACTAAGGTACATCACATGGGGTCATTTCGTACTTATATAGGACTAGGGTGGGACATTTAGGGTCATTAAGTACTTATATAGGACCAGGGTACGTCACATGGGGTCATTGAGTACTTATATAGGACTAAGGTGGCTCACATGGGGTCATTGAGTACTCATATAGGACTGTGGTGGCTGACTTGGGGTCATTGAGTACTTATATAGGACTAGGGGGGGTCACATGGGGTCATTGAGAACTTATATAGGACTAGGGTGGTTCACATGGGGTCATTTAGTAATTATAAAGGACTAGGGTGGGTCACATGGGGTCATTGAGTACTTATATAGGACTAGGGTGGGTCACATGGGGTCATTGAGTACATTTATAGGACTAGGTGGGGTCACATGGGGTCATTGAGTACTTATATAGGACAAGAGGGGATCACATGGGGTCATTGAGTACTTATATAGGACTAGGGGGGGTCACATGGCGTCATTGAGTACTTATATAGGAATAGGGGGGGTCACATGGCGTCATTGAGTACTTATATAGGACTAGGGGGGGTCACATGGCGTCATTGAGTACTTATATAGGACTAGGGGGGGTCACATGGGGTCATTGAGTACTTATATAGGATTAGCGGAAGGTCACATGGGGTCATTGAGTACTTATATAGGACTAGGGGGGGGTCACATGGGGTCATTGAGTACTTATATAGGAATAGCGAAAGGTCACAAGGGGTTATTGACTACTCATATAGGACTAGGGTGGGTCACATAGGTACATTGAGTTTTTATATAGGACTAGGGTACGTCACATGGGGTCATTGAGTACTTATATAGGACTAGGGGGGGTCACATGGGGTCATTGAGTACTTATATAGGACTATGGTGGGTCACATGGGGTCACTGAGTACTTACATAGGACTAGGTTGGGTTACATGGGGTCATTGAGTACTTATATAGGACAAGGGAGGTTCACATGGGGTCATTCAGTACTTATATAGGACTAGGGTGGGTCACATGGGGTCACTTCGTACTTATATAGGACTAGGGTGGGTCACATGGGGTCATTGAGTACATTTATAGGACTAGGTGGGGTCACATGGGGTCATTGAGTACTTATATAGGACAAGGGGGGATCACATGGGGTCATTGAGTACTTATATAGGACTAGGGGGGGTCACATGGCGTCATTGAGTACTTATATAGGAATAGGGGGGGTCACATGGCGTCATTGAGTACTTATATAGGACTAGGGGGGGTCACATGACGTCATTGAGTACTTATATAGGACTAGGGGGGGTCACATGGGGTCATTGAGTACTTATATAGGATTAGCGGAAGGTCACATGGGGTCATTGAGTACTTATATAGGACTAGGGTGGGTCACATGGGGACATTGAGAACTTATATAGGACTAGGGTGGGTTCACATGGGGTCATTTAGTAATTATAAAGGACTAGGGTGGGTCACATGGGGTCATTGAGTACTTATATAGGACTAGGGTGGGTCACATGGGGTCATTGAGTACTTATATACGACTAGGGAAGGACATTTAGGGTCAACAAGTACTTATATAGGACTAGGGTACGTCACATGGGGTCATTGAGTACTTATATAGGACTAGGGGGGGTCACATGGGGTCATTGAGTACTTATATAGGACTAGGGTGGGTAACATGGGGTCATTGAGAACTTATATAGGACTAGGGTGGTTCACATGGGATCATTTAGTACTTATAAAGGACTAGGGTGGATCACATGTGTTCATTGAGTACTTATATAGGACTAGGGTGGGTCACATGGGGTCATTGAGTACTTATATACGACTAGGGTGGGTCACATGGGGTCATTGAGTACTTATATACAACTAGGATGGGACACTTAGGGTCATTAAGTACTTATATAGGACTAAGGTACGTCACATGGGGTCATTTCGTACTTATATAGGACTAGGGTGGGACATTTAGGGTCATTAAGTACTTATATAGGACCAGGGTACGTCACATGGGGTCATTGAGTACTTATATAGGACTAAGGTGGCTCACATGGGGTCATTGAGTACTCATATAGGACTGTGGTGGCTGACTTGGGGTCATTGAGTACTTATATAGGACTAGGGGGGTCACATGGCGTCATTGAGTACTTATATAGGACTAGGGGGGGGGGTCACATGGGGTCATTGAGTACTTATATAGGACTAGCGGAAGGTTACATGGGGTCATTGAGTAATTATATAGGACTAGGGTGGGTTACATGGGGACATTGAGAACTTATATAGGACTAGGGTGGTTCACATGGGGTCATTTAGTACTTATAAAAGACTAGGGTGGGTCACATGGGGTCATTGACTCCTTATATAGGACTAGGGTGGGTCACATGTGGTCATTGAGTACATATATACGACTAGGGTGGGACATTTAGGGTCATTAAGTACTTATATAGGACTACGGTACGTCACATGGGGTCATTGAGTACTTATATAGGACTAAGGTGGCTCACATGGGTCATTGAGTACTCATATAGGACTATGGTGGCTGACTTGGGGTCATTTAGTACTTATATAGGACTAAAGGGGGTCACATTGGGTCATTTAGTACTTATAATGAACTAGGGTGGGTCAGATGGGGTCATTGAGTACATATATAGGACTAGGGTGCATCACATTGGGTCATTGAGTACTTATTTAGGACTAGGGTGGGTCACATGGGGCCATTGAGTACTTATATTGGACTAGGGAGGGTCACATGGAGTCATTAAGTAATTATATAGGACTAGGGTAGGTCACATGGGGTCATTGAGTACTTATATAGGACTAGGGGGTTACATGGGGTCATTGAGTACTTATATAGGACTAGGGGGGGTCACATGGGGCCATTGAGTAATTATATAGGACTAGGAGGGGTTACATGGGGTCATTGAGTACTTATATAGGAATAGGGTGGGTCACATAGGTCCATTGAGTACTTATATAGGACTATGTTGGGTCACATGGGGTCATTGAGAGCTTATATAGGACTACGGTGGGTCACATGGGGTCATTGAGTACTTATATAGGACTAGGGGGGGTCACATGGGGTCATTGAGTACTTATATAGGACTAGGGGGGGGGTCACATGGGGTCATTGAGTACTTATATAGGAATAGCGAAAGGTCAC
Source organism: Prorops nasuta (assembly GCF_024137725.1). NCBI lineage: Eukaryota > Metazoa > Arthropoda > Insecta > Hymenoptera > Bethylidae > Prorops > Prorops nasuta. The sequence goes on along the minus strand of NW_027116832.1, from coordinate 2,449,727 downwards.
ATGGGGTTATTGACTACTCATATAGGACTAGGGTGGGTCACATAGGTACATTGAGTTTTTATATAGGACTAGGGGGGGTCACATGGGGTCATTCAGTACTTATATAGGACTAGGGGGGTCACATGGGGTCATTCAGTACTTATATAGGAATAGCGGTAGGTCACATGTGGTTATTGACTACTCATATAGGACTAGGGTGGGTCACATAGGTACATTGAGTACTTATATAGGACTATGGTGGGTCACATGGGGTCATTGAGTACTTATATAGGACTAGGGATGGTCACATGGGGTCATTGAGTACATATATTGGACTAGGGTGGGTCACATGGGGTCATTGAGTACTTATATACGACTAGGATGGGACACTTAGGGTCATTAAGTACTTATATAGGACTAGGGTACGTCACATGGGGTCATAGAGTACTTATATAGGACTAGGGGGGGTCACATGGGCATTGAGTACTTATATAGGACTAGGGTGGGTCACATAGGTCCATTGAGTACTTATATAGGACTATGGTGGGTCACATGGGGTCATTGAGGACTTATATAGGACTACGGAGGGTCACATGGGGTCATTGAGTACTTATATAGGACTAGGGGGGGTCACATGGGGCCATTGAGTAATTATATAGGACTAGGAGGGGTTACATGGGGTCATTGAGTACTTATATAGGAATAGGGTGGGTCACATAGGTCCATTGAGTACTTATATAGGACTATGTTGGGTCACATGGGGTCATTGAGAGCTTATATAGGACTACGGTGGGTCACATGGGGTCATTGAGTACTTATATAGGACTAGGGGGGGTCACATGGGGTCATTGAGTACTTATATAGGACTAGGGGGGGGGTCACATGGGGTCATTGAGTACTTATATAGGAATAGCGAAAGGTCACATGGGGTTATTGACTACTCATATAGGACTAGGGTGGGTCACATAGGTACATTGAGTTTTTATATAGGACTAGGGGGGGTCACATGGGGTCATTCAGTACTTATATAGGACTAGGGGGGTCACATGGGGTCATTCAGTACTTATATAGGAATAGCGGTAGGTCACATGGGGTTATTGACTACTCATATAGGACTAGGGTGGGTCACATAGGTACATTGAGTACTTATATAGGACTATGGTGGGTCACATGGGGTCATTGAGTACTTATATAGGACTAGGGATGGTCACATGGGGTCATTGAGTACATATATTGGACTAGGGTGGGTCACATGGGGTCATTGAGTACTTATATACGACTAGGATGGGACACTTAGGGTCATTAAGTACTTATATAGGACTAGGGTACGTCACATGGGGTCATAGAGTACTTATATAGGACTAGGGGGGGTCACATGGGCATTGAGTACTTATATAGGACTAGGGTGGGTCACATAGGTCCATTGAGTACTTATATAGGACTATGGTGGGTCACATGGGGTCATTGAGGACTTATATAGGACTACGGGGGGTCACATGGGGTCATTGAGTACTTATATAGGACTAGGGGGGGTCACATGGGGTCATTGAGTACTTATATAGGACTAGAGGGGGTCACATGGGGTGATTGAGTACTTATATAGGACTAGCGGGAGGTCACATGGGGTCATTGAGTACTTATATAGGACTAGGGTGGGTCACATGGGGTCATTGAGTACTTATATACGACTAGGGTGGGTCACATGGGGTAATTGAGTACTTATATACAAGTAGGATGGGACACTTAGGGTCATTAAGTACTTATATAGGACTAAGGTACGTCACATGGGGTCATAGAGTACTTATATAGGACTAGGGGGGGTCACATGGGGTCAATGAGTACTTATATAGGATTAGCGGAAGGTCACATGGGGTCATTGAGTACTTATATAGGACTAGGGGGGGGACACATGGGGTCATTGAGTACTTATATAGGAATAGCGAAAGGTCACATGGGGTTATTGACTACTCATATAGGACTAGGGTGGGTCACATAGGTACATTGAGTTTTTATATAGGACTAGGGTACGTCACATGGGGTCATTGAGTACTTATATAGGACTAGGGGGGGTCACATGGGGTCATTGAGTACTTATATAGGACTATGGTGGGTCACATGGGGTCATTGAGTACTTACATAGGACTAGGTTGGGTCACATGGGGTCATTGAGTACTTATATAGGACTAGGGAGGTTCACATGGGGTCATTCAGTACTTATATAGGACTAGGGTGGGTCACATGGGGTCATTGAGTACTTATATAGGACTAGGGGGGGTCACATGGCGTCATTGAGTACTTATATAGGAATAGGGGGGGTCACATGGCGTCATTGAGTACTTATATAGGACTAGGGGGGGTCACATGGCGTCATTGAGTACTTATATAGGACTAGGGGGGGTCACATGGGGTCATTGAGTACTTATATAGGATTAGCGGAAGGTCACATGGGGTCATTGAGTACTTATATAGGACTAGGGTGGGTCACATGGGGACATTGAGAACTTATATAGGACTAGGGAGGTTCACATGGGGTCATTCAGTACTTATATAGGACTAGGGTGGGTCACATAGGTCCATTGAGTACTTATATAGGACTATGGTGTGTCACATGGGGTCATTGAGGACTTATATAGGACTACGGGGGGTCACATGGGGTCATTGAGTACTTATATAGGACTAGGGGGGGTCACATGGGGTCATTGAGTACTTATATAGGACTAGGGGGGGTCACATGGGGTGATTGAGTACTTATATAGGACTAGCGGGAGGTCACATGGGGTCATTGAGTACTTATATAGGAATAGCGAAAGGTCACATGGGGTTATTGACTACTCATATAAGACTAGGGTGGGTCACATAGGTACATTGAGTTTTTATATAGGACTAGGGTACGTCACATGGGGTCATTGAGTACTTATATAGGACTAGGGGGGGTCACATGGGGTCATTGAGTACTTATATAGGACTATGGTGGGTCACATGGGGTCACTGAGTACTTACATAGGACTAGGTTGGGTTACATGGGGTCATTGAGTACTTATATAGGACAAGGGAGGTTCACATGGGGTCATTCAGTACTTATATAGGACTAGGGTGGGTCACATGGGGTCACTTCGTACTTATATAGGACTAGGGTGGGTCACATGGGGTCATTGAGTACTTATATAGGACTAGGGGGGGTCACATGGGGTCATTGAGAACTTATATAGGACTAGGGTGGTTCACATGGGGTCATTTAGTAATTATAAAGGACTAGGGTGGGTCACATGGGGTCATTGAGTACTTATATAGGACTAGGGTGGGTCACATGGGGTCATTGAGTACTTATATAGGACTATGGTGGGTCACATGGGGTCACTGAGTACTTACATAGGACTAGGTTGGGTTACATGGGGTCATTGAGTACTTATATAGGACAAGGGAGGTTCACATGGGGTCATTCAGTACTTATATAGGACTAGGGTGGGTCACATGGGGTCACTTCGTACTTATATAGGACTAGGGTGGGTCACATGGGGTCATTGAGTACTTATATAGGACTAGGGGGGGTCACATGGGGTCATTGAGAACTTATATAGGACTAGGGTGGTTCACATGGGGTCATTTAGTAATTATAAAGGACTAGGGTGGGTCACATGGGGTCATTGAGTACTTATATAGGACTAGGGTGGGTCACATGGGGTCATTGAGTACATTTATAGGACTAGGTGGGGTCACATGGGGTCATTGAGTACTTATATAGGACAAGAGGGGATCACATGGGGTCATTGAGTACTTATATAGGACTAGGGGGGGTCACATGGCGTCATTGAGTACTTATATAGGAATAGGGGGGGTCACATGGCGTCATTGAGTACTTATATAGGACTAGGGGGGGTCACATGGCGTCATTGAGTACTTATATAGGACTAGGGGGGGTCACATGGGGTCATTGAGTACTTATATAGGATTAGCGGAAGGTCACATGGGGTCATTGAGTACTTATATAGGACTAGGGGGGGGTCACATGGGGTCATTGAGTACTTATATAGGAATAGCGAAAGGTCACAAGGGGTTATTGACTACTCATATAGGACTAGGGTGGGTCACATAGGTACATTGAGTTTTTATATAGGACTAGGGTACGTCACATGGGGTCATTGAGTACTTATATAGGACTAGGGGGGGTCACATGGGGTCATTGAGTACTTATATAGGACTATGGTGGGTCACATGGGGTCACTGAGTACTTACATAGGACTAGGTTGGGTTACATGGGGTCATTGAGTACTTATATAGGACAAGGGAGGTTCACATGGGGTCATTCAGTACTTATATAGGACTAGGGTGGGTCACATGGGGTCACTTCGTACTTATATAGGACTAGGGTGGGTCACATGGGGTCATTGAGTACATTTATAGGACTAGGTGGGGTCACATGGGGTCATTGAGTACTTATATAGGACAAGGGGGGATCACATGGGGTCATTGAGTACTTATATAGGACTAGGGGGGGTCACATGGCGTCATTGAGTACTTATATAGGAATAGGGGGGGTCACATGGCGTCATTGAGTACTTATATAGGACTAGGGGGGGTCACATGACGTCATTGAGTACTTATATAGGACTAGGGGGGGTCACATGGGGTCATTGAGTACTTATATAGGATTAGCGGAAGGTCACATGGGGTCATTGAGTACTTATATAGGACTAGGGTGGGTCACATGGGGACATTGAGAACTTATATAGGACTAGGGTGGGTTCACATGGGGTCATTTAGTAATTATAAAGGACTAGGGTGGGTCACATGGGGTCATTGAGTACTTATATAGGACTAGGGTGGGTCACATGGGGTCATTGAGTACTTATATACGACTAGGGAAGGACATTTAGGGTCAACAAGTACTTATATAGGACTAGGGTACGTCACATGGGGTCATTGAGTACTTATATAGGACTAGGGGGGGTCACATGGGGTCATTGAGTACTTATATAGGACTAGGGTGGGTAACATGGGGTCATTGAGAACTTATATAGGACTAGGGTGGTTCACATGGGATCATTTAGTACTTATAAAGGACTAGGGTGGATCACATGTGGTCATTGAGTACTTATATAGGACTAGGGTGGGTCACATGGGGTCATTGAGTACTTATATACGACTAGGGTGGGTCACATGGGGTCATTGAGTACTTATATACAACTAGGATGGGACACTTAGGGTCATTAAGTACTTATATAGGACTAAGGTACGTCACATGGGGTCATTTCGTACTTATATAGGACTAGGGTGGGTCACATGGGGTCATTGAGTACTTATATAGGACTAGGGGGGGTCACATGGCGTCATTGAGTACTTATATAGGAATAGGGGGGGTCACATGGCGTCATTGAGTACTTATATAGGACTAGGGGGGGTCACATGGCGTCATTGAGCACTTATATAGGACTAGGGGGGGTCACATGGGGTCATTGAGTACTTATATAGGATTAGCGGAAGGTCACATGGGGTCATTGAGTACTTATATAGGACTAGGGTGGGTCACATGGGGACATTGAGAACTTATATAGGACTAGGGCGGTTCACATGGGGTCATTTAGTACTTATAAAGGACTAGGGTGGGTCACATGGGGTCATTGACTCCTTATATAGAACTAGGGTGGGTCACATGTGGTCATTGAGTACTTATATACGACTAGGGTGGGACATTTAGGGTCATTAAGTACTTATATAGGACCAGGGTACGTCACATGGGGTCATTGAGTACTTATATAGGACTAAGGTGGCTCACATGGGGTCATTGAGTACTCATATAGGACTATGGTGGCTGACTTGGGGTCATTGAGTACTTATATAGGACTAGGGGGGGTCACATGGGGTCATTCAGTACTTATATAGGAATAGCGGTAGGTCACATGGGGTTATTGACTACTCATATAGGACTAGGGTGGGTCACATAGGTACATTGAGTACTTATATAGGACTATGGTGGGTCACATGGGGTCATTGAGTACTTATATAGGAGTAGGGATGGTCACATGGGGTCATTGAGTACATTTATTGGACTAGGGTGGGTCACATGGGGTCATTGAGTACTTATATACGACTAGGATGGGACACTTAGGGTCATTAAGTACTTATATAGGACTAGGGTACGTCACATGGGGTCATAGAGTACTTATATAGGACTAGGGGGGGTCACATGGGCATTGAGTACTTATATAGGACTAGGGTGGGTCACATAGGTCCATTGAGTACTTATATAGGACTATGGTGGGTCACATGGGGTCATTGAGGACTTATATAGGACTACGGGGGGTCACATGGGGTCATTGAGTACTTATATAGGACTAGGGGGGGTCACATGGGGTCATTGAGTACTTATATAGGACTAGAGGGGGTCACATGGGGTGATTGAGTACTTATATAGGACTAGCGGGAGGTCACATGGGGTCATTGAGTACTTATATAGGACTAGGGTGGGTCACATGGGGTCATTGAGAACTTATATAGGACTAGGGTGGTTCACATGGGATCATTTAGTACTTATAAAGGACTAGGGTGGATCACATGTGGTCATTGAGTACTTATATAGGACTAGGGTGGGTCACATGGGGTCATTGAGTACTTATATACGACTAGGGTGGGTCACATGGGGTCATTGAGTACTTATATACCACTAGGATGGTACACTTAGGGTCATTAAGTACTTATATAGGACTAAGGTACGTCACATGGGGTCATAGAGTACTTATATAGGACTAGGGGGGGTCACATGGGTCATTGAGTACTTATATAGGACTAGGGTGGGTCACATAGGTCCATTGAGTACTTATATAGGACTATGGTGTGTCACATGGGGTCATTGAGGACTTATATAGGACTAGGGGGGGTCACATGGCGTCATTGAGTACTTATATAGGACTAGGGGGGGTCACATGGGGTCATTGAGTACTTATATAGGATTAGCGGAAGGTCACATGGGGTCATTGAGTACTTATATAGGACTAGGGTGGGTCACATGGGGACATTGAGAACTTATATAGGACTAGGGTGGTTCACATGGGGTCATTTAGTACTTATAAAGGACTAGGGTGGGTCACATGGGGTCATTGACTCCTTATATAGAACTAGGGTGGCTCACATGGGGTCATTGAGTACTCATATAGGACTATGGTGGCTGACTTGGGGTCATTGAGTACTTATATAGGACTAGGGGGGGTCACATGGCGTCATTGAGTACTTATATAGGACTAGGGGGGGGGGGGGTCACATGGGGTCATTGAGTACTTATATAGGACTAGCGGAAGGTTACATGGGGTCATTGAGTAATTATATAGGACTAGGGTGGGTTACATGGGGACATTGAGAACTTATATAGGACTAGGGTGGTTCACATGGGGTCATTTAGTACTTATAAAAGACTAGGGTGGGTCACATGGGGTCATTGACTCCTTATATAGGACTAGGGTGGGTCACATGTGGTCATTGAGTACATATATACGACTAGGGTGGGACATTTAGGGTCATTAAGTACTTATATAGGACTACGGTACGTCACATGGGGTCATTGAGTACTTATATAGGACTAAGGTGGCTCACATGGGGTCATTGAGTACTCATATAGGACTATGGTGGCTGACTTGGGGTCATTTAGTACTTATATAGGACTAAAGGGGGTCACATTGGGTCATTTAGTACTTATAATGAACTAGGGTGGGTCAGATGGGGTCATTGAGTACATATATAGGACTAGGGTGCATCACATTGGGTCATTGAGTACTTATTTAGGACTAGGGTGGGTCACATGTGGTCATTGATTACATATATACGACTAGGGTGGGACATTTAGGGTCATTAAGTACTTATATAGGACTACGGTACGTCACATGGGGTCATTGAGTACTTATATAGGACTAAGGTGGCTCACATGGGGTCATTGAGTACTCATATAGGACTATGGTGGCTGACTTGGGGTCATTTAGTACTTATATAGGACTAAAGGGGGTCACATTGGGTCATTTAGTACTTATAATGAACTAGGGTGGGTCAGATGGGGTCATTGAGTACATATATAGGACTAGGGTGCATCACATTAGGTCATTGAGTACTTATTTAGGACTAGGGTGGGTCACATGGGGCCATTGAGTACTTATATTGGACTAGGGTGGGTCACATGGAGTCATTAAGTAATTATATAGGACTAGGGTAGGTCACATGGGGTCATTGAGTACTTATATAGGACTAGGGGGTTACATGGGGTCATTGAGTACTTATATAGGACTAGGGGGGGTCACATGGGGCCATTGAGTAATTATATAGGACTAGGAGGGGTTACATGGGGTCATTGAGTACTTATATAGGAATAGGGTGGGTCACATAGGTCCATTGAGTACTTATATAGGACTATGTTGGGTCACATGGGGTCATTGAGAGCTTATATAGGACTACGGTGGGTCACATGGGGTCATTGAGTACTTATATAGGACTAGGGGGGGTCACATGGGGTCATTGAGTACTTATATAGGACTAGGGGGGGGTCACATGGGGTCATTGAGTACTTATATAGGAATAGCGAAAGGTCACATGGGGTTATTGACTACTCATATAGGACTAGGGTGGGTCACATAGGTACATTGAGTTTTTATATAGGACTATGGTGGGTCACATGGGGTCATTGAGTACTTATGTACGACTAAGATGGGACACTTAGGGTCATTAGGTACTTATATAGGACTAGGGTACGTCACATGGGGTCATAGAGTACTTATATAGGACTAGGGGGGGTCACATGGGGTCATTCAGTACTTATATAGGACTAGGGGGGTCACATGGGGTCATTCAGTACTTATATAGGAATAGCGGTAGGTCACATGGGGTTATTGACTACTCATATAGGACTAGGGTGGGTCACATAGGTACATTGAGTACTTATATAGGACTATGGTGGGTCACATGGGGTCATTGAGTACTTATATAGGACTAGGGATGGTCACATGGGGTCATTGAGTACATATATTGGACTAGGGTGGGTCACATGGGGTCATTGAGTACTTATATACGACTAGGATGGGACACTTAGGGTCATTAAGTACTTATATAGGACTAGGGTACGTCACATGGGGTCATAGAGTACTTATATAGGACTAGGGGGGGTCACATGGGCATTGAGTACTTATATAGGACTAGGGTGGGTCACATAGTTCCATTGAGTACTTATATAGGACTATGGTGGGTCACATGGGGTCATTGAGGACTTATATAGGACTACGGGGGGTCACATGGGGTCATTGAGTACTTATATAGGACTAGGGGGGGGTCACATGGTGTCATTGAGTACTTATATAGGACTAGAGGGGGTCACATGGGGTGATTGAGTACTTATATAGGACTAGCGGGAGGTCACATGGGGTCATTGAGTACTTATATAGGACTAGGGTAGGTCACATGGGGTCATTGAGAACTTATATAGGACTAGAGTGGTTCACATGGGATCATTTAGTACTTATAAAGGACTAGGGTGGATCACATGTGGTCATTGAGTACTTATATAGGACTAGGGTGGGTCACATGGGGTCATTGAGTACTTATATACGACTAGGGTGGGTCACATGGGGTCATTGAGTACTTATATACAACTAGGATGGGACACTTAGGGTCATTAAGTACTTATATAGGACTAAGGTACGTCACATGGGGTCATAGAGTACTTATATAGGACTAGGGGGGGTCACATGGGTCATTGAGTACTTATATAGGACTAGGGTGGGTCACATAGGTCCATTGAGTACTTATATAGGACTATGGTGTGTCACATGGGGTCATTGAGGACTTATATAGGACTACGGGGGGTCACATGGGGTCATTGAGTACTTATATAGGCCTAGGGGGGGTCACATGGGGTCATTGAGTACTTATATAGGACTAGGGGGGGTCACATGGCGTCATTGAGTACTTATATAGGACTAGGGGGGGTCACATGGGGTCATTGAGTACTTATATAGGATTAGCGGAAGGTCACATGGGGTCATTGAGTACTTATATAGGACTAGGGGGGGGTCACATGGGGTCATTGAGTACTTATATAGGAATAGCGAAAGGTCACATGGGGTTATTGACTACTCATATAGGACTAGGGTGGGTCACATAGGTACATTGAGTTTTTATATAGGACTAGGGTACGTCACATGGGGTCATTGAGTACTTATATAGGACTAGGGGGGGTCACATGGGGTCATAGAGTACTTATATAGGACTAGGGGGGGTCACATGGGGTCATTCAGTACTTATATAGGACTAGGGGGTCACATGGGGTCATTGAGTACTTATATAGGACTAGGGGGGTCACATGGGGTCATTGAGTACTTATATAGGACTATGGTGGGTCACATGGGGTCATTGAGGACTTATATAGGACTACGGGTGGTCACATGGGGTCATTGAGTACTTATATAGGACTAGGGGGGGTCACATGGGGTCATTGAGTACTTATATAGGACTAGGGGGGGTCACATGGGGTCATTGAGTACTTATATAGGACTAGGGTGGGTCACATGGGGTCATTGAGTACTTATATACGACTAGGGAAGGACATTTAGGGTCAACAAGTACTTGTATAGGACTAGGGTACGTCACATGGGGTCATTGAGTACTTACATAGGACTAGGTTGGGTCACATGGGGTCATTGAGTACTTATATAGGACTAGGGAGGTTCACATGTGGTCATTCAGTACTTATATAGGACTAGGGTGGGTCACATGGGGTCATTGAGTACTTATTTAGGACTAGGGTGGCTGACCTGGGGTTATTGATTACTTATATAGGGTTAGGGTGGGTCACATGGGGTCATTGAGTACTTATATAGGACTAGGGTGGGTCACATGGGGTCATTGAGTACTTATATAGGACTATGGTGGGTCACATGGGGTCATTGAGGACTTATATAGGACTACGGGTGGTCACATGGCGTCATTGAGTACTTATATAGGAATAGGGGAGGTCACATGGGGCAATTGAGTACTTATAATGGACTAGGGTGGGTCACATGGAGTCATTGAGTACTTATATAGGACTAGGGGGTTACATGGGGTCATTGAGTACTTATATAGGACTAGGGTGGGTCACATGGGGACATTGAGAACATATATAGGACTAGGGTGGTTCACATGGGGTCATTGAGTACTTATTTAGGACTAGGGTGGGTCACATAGGTCAATTGAGTACTTATATAGGACTATGGTGGGTCACATAGGGTCATTGAGAACTTATATAGGACTACGGTGGTTCACATGGGGTCATTGAGTACTTATATAGGACTAGGGGGGGGGGTCACATTGGGTCATTGAGTACCTATATAGGACTAGGGGGTCACATGGGGTCATTGAGTACTTATATAGGACTAGGGTGGGTTACATGGGGTCATTGAGTACTTATTTACGAGTAGGATGGGACATTTAGGGTCATTAAGTACTTATATAGCACTAGGGTACGTCACATGGGGTCATTAATTACTTATATAGGACTAAGGTGGCTCACATGGGGTCATTGAGTACTCATATAGGACTATGGTGTCTGACCTGGGGTCATTGAATACTTATATAGGACTAGGGTGGGTCACATGGGGTCATTGAGTACTTATATAGGACTAGGGGGTTACATGGGGTCATTGAGTGCTTATATAGGACTAGGGTGGGTCACATGGGGACATTGAGAACTTATATAGGACTAGGGTAGTTCACATGGGGTCATTTAGTACTTATAAAGGACTAGGGTGGGTCACATGGGGTCATTGACTCCTTATATAGGACTAGGGTGGGTCATATGTGGTCATTGAGTACTTATATACGACTAGGGTGGGACATTTAGGGTCATTAAGTACTTATATAGGACTAGGGTACGTCACATTGGGTCATTGAGTACTTATATAGGACTATGGTGGCTGACTTGGGGTCATTGAGTACTTATATAAGACTAGGGTGGGTCAAATTGGGTCATTTAGTACTTATAAAGAACTAGGGTGGGTCGGATAGGGTCATTGAGTACTTATATAGGACTAGGGTGCATCACATGGGGTCATTGAGTACTTATATAGGACTAGGGTGGGTTACATGGGGTCATTGAGTACTTATTTACGACTAGGATGGGACATTTAGGGTCATTAAGTACTTATATAGCACTAGGGTACGTCACATGGGGTCATTAATTACTTATATAGGACTAAGGTGGCTCACATGGGGTCATTGAGTACTCATATAGGACTATGGTGTCTGACCTGGGGTCATTGAGTACTTATATAGGACTAGGGTGGGTCACATGGGGTCATTGAGTACTTATATAGGACTAGGGTGCATCACATGGGGTCATTGAGTACTTATATAGGACTAGGGGGGGTCACATGGGGTCATTGAGTACTTATATAGGACTAGGGGGTTACATGGGGTCATTGAGTACTTATATAGGACTAGGGGGGGGGGTCACATGGGGTAATTGAGAGCTTATATAGGACTACGGTGGGTCAAATGGGGTCATTGAGTACTTATATAGGACTAGGAGGGGTCACATGGGGTCATTGAGTACTTATATAGGAATAGCGGTAGGTCACATGGGGTTATTGACTACTCATATAGGACTAGGGTGGGTCACATAGGTACATTGAGTACTTATATAGGACTATGGTGGGTCACATGGGGTCATTGAGTACTTATATAGGACTAGGTTGGGTCACATGGGGTCATTGAGTACTTATATAGGACTAGGGATGGTCACATGGGGTCATTGAGTACATATATTGGACTAGGGTGGGTCACATGGGGTCATTGAGTACTTATATACGACTAGGATGGGACACTTAGGGTCATTAAGTACTTATATAGGACTAGGGTACGTCACATGGGGTCATAGAGTACTTATATAGGACTAGGGGGGGTCACATGGGCATTGAGTACTTATATAGGACTAGGGTGGGTCACATAGGTCCATTGAGTACTTATATAGGACTATGGTGGGTCACATGGGGTCATTGAGGACTTATATAGGACTACGGGGGGTCACATGGGGTCATTGAGTACTTATATAGGACTAGGGGGGGTCACATGGGGTCATTGAGTACTTATATAGGACTATAGGGGGTCACATGGGGTGATTGAGTACTTATATAGGACTAGCGGGAGGTCACATGGGGTCATTGAGTACTTATATATGACTAGGGTGGGTCACATGGGGTCATTGAGAACTTATATAGGACTAGGGTGGTTCACATGGGATCATTTAGTACTTATAAAGGACTAGGGTGGATCACATGTGGTCATTGAGTACTTATATAGGACTAGGGTGGGTCACATGGGGTCATTGAGTACTTATATACGACTAGGGTGGGTCATATGGGGTCATTGAGTACTTATATACAACTAGGATGGGACACTTAGGGTCATTATGTACTTATATAGGACTAAGGTACGTCACATGGGGTCATAGAGTACTTATATAGGACTAGGGGGGGTCACATGGGTCATTGAGTACTTATATAGGACTAGGGTGGGTCACATAGGTCCTTTGAGTACTTATATAGGACTATGGTGTGTCACATGGGGTCATTGAGTACGTATATAGGATTAGCGGAAGGTCACATGGGGTCATTGAGTACTTATATAGGACTAGGGTGGGTCACATGGGGACATTGAGAACTTATATAGGACTAGGGTGGTTCACATGGGGTCATTTAGTACTTATAAAGGACTAGGGTGGGTCACTTGGGGTCATTGACTCCTTTTATAGAACTAGGGTGGGTCACATGTGGTCATTGAGTACTTATATAGGACTATGGTGGCTGACTTCGGGTCATTGAGTACTTATATAGGACTAGGGGGGGTCACATGGCGTCATTGAGTACTTATATAGGACTAGGGGGGGGTCACATGGGGTCATTGAGTACTTATATAGGACTAGCGGAAGGTTATATGGGGTCATTGAGTAATTATATAGGACTAGGGTGGGTTACATGGGGACATTGAGAACTTATATAGGACTAGGGTGGTTCACATGGGGTCATTTAGTACTTATAAAAGACTAGGGTGGGTCACATGGGGTCATTGACTCCTTATATAGGACTAGGGTGGGTCACATGTGGTCATTGAGTACATATATACGACTAGGGTGGGACATTTAGGGTCTTTAAGTACTTATATAGGACTACGGTACGTCACATGGGGTCATTGAGTACTTATATAGGACTAAGGTGGCTCACATGGGGTCATTGAGTACTCATATAGGACTATGGTGGCTGACTTGGGGTCATTGAGTACTTATATAGGACTAAAGGGGGTCACATTGGGTCATTTAGTACTTATAATGAACTAGGGTTGGTCAGATGGGGTCATTGAGTACATATATAGGACTAGGGTGCATCACATTGGGTCATTGAGTACTTATTTAGGACTAGGGTGGGTCACATGGGGCCATTGAGTACTTATATTGGACTAGGGTGGGTCACATGGAGTCATTAAGTAATTATATAGGACTAGGGTAGGTCACATGGGGTCATTGAGTACTTATATAGGACTAGGGGGTTACATGGGGTCATTGAGTACTTATATAGGAATAGCGAAAGATCACATGGGGTTATTGACTACTCATATAGGACTAGGGTGGGTCATATAGGTACATTGAGTTTTTATATAGGACTATGGTGGGTCACATGGGGTCATTGAGTACTTATGTACGACTAAGATGGGACACTTAGGGTCATTAGGTACTTATATAGGACTAGGGTACGTCACATGGGGTCATAGAGTACTTATATAGGACTAGGGGGGGTCACATGGGGTCATCAGTACTTATATAGGACTAGGGGGGTCACATGGGGTCATTGAGTACTTATATAGGACTAGGGTGCATCACATGGGGTCATTGAGTACTTATATAGGACTAGGGGGGGTCACATGGGGTCATTGAGTACTTATATAGGACTAGGGGGTTACATGGGGCATTGAGTACTTATATAGGACTAGGGGGGGGGGGGTCACATGGGGTCATTGAGAGCTTATATAGGACTACGGTGGGTCACATGGGGTCATTGAGAACTTATATAGGACTAGGGTGGTTCACATGGGATCATTTAATACTTATAAAGGACTAGGGTGGATCACATGTGGTCATTCAGTACTTATATACGACTAGGGGGGTCACATGGGGTCATTGAGTACTTATATAGGACTAGGGGGGGTCACATGGGGTCATTGAGTACTTATATAGGACTAGGGTGGGTCACATGGGGTCATTGAGAACTTATATAGGAATAGGGGGGGTCACATGGGGTCATTGAGTACTTATATAGGACTAGGGTGGGTCACATGGGGTCATTGAGAACTTATATAGGACTAGGGTGGGTCACATGGGGTCATTGAGAACTTATATAGGACTAGGGGGGGTCACATGGGGTCATTGAGTACTTATATAGGACTAGGGTGGGTCACATGGGGTCATTGAGTACTTATATACGACTAGAGTGGGTCACATGGGGTCATTGAGTACTTATATACAACTAGGATGGGACACTTAGGGTCATTAAGTACTTATATAGGACTAAGGTACGTCACATGGGGTCATAGAGTACTTATATAGGACTAGGGGGGGTCACATGGGTCATTGAGTACTTATATAGGACTAGGGTGGGTCACATAGGTCCATTGAGTACTTATATAGGACTATGGTGTGTCACATGGGGTCTTTGAGTACTTATATAGGACTAGGGGGGGTCACATGGGGTCATTGAGTACTTATATAGGACTAGGGGGGGGTCACATGGGGTCATTGAGTACTTATATAGGAATAGCGAAAGGTCACATGGGGTTATTGACTACTCATATAGGACTAGGGTGGGTCACATAGGTACATTGAGTTTTTATATAGGACTATGGTGGGTCACATGGGGTCATTGAGTACTTATGTACGACTAAGATGGGACACTTAGGGTCATTAGGTACTTATATAGGACTAGGGTACGTCACATGGGGTCATAGAGTACTTATATAGGACTAGGGGGGGTCACATGGGGTCATTCAGTACTTATATAGGACTAGGGGGTCACATGGGGTCATTGAGTACTTATATAGGACTAGGGGGGTCACATGGGGTCATTGAGTACTTATATAGGACTATGGTGGGTCACATGGGGTCATTGAGGACTTATATAGGACTACGGGTGGTCACATGGGGTCATTGAGTACTTATATAGGACTAGGGGGGGTCACATGGGGTCATTGAGTACTTATATAGGACTAGGGGGGGTCACATGGGGTCATTGAGTACTTATATAGGACTAGGGTGGGTCACATGGGGTCATTGAGTACTTATATAGGACTAGGGGGGGTCACATGGGCATTGAGTACTTATATAGGACTAGGGTGGGTCACATAGGTCCATTGAGTACTTATATAGGACTATGATGGGTCACATGGGGTCATTGAGGACTTATATAGGACTACGGGGGGTCACATGGGGTCATTGAGTACTTATATAGGACTAGGGGGGGTCACATGGGGTCATTGAGTACTTATATAGGACTATAGGGGGTCACATGGGGTGATTGAGTACTTATATAGGACTAGCGGGAGGTCACATGGGGTCATTGAGTACTTATATAGGACTAGGGTGGGTCACATGGGGTCATTGAGAACTTATATAGGACTAGGGTGGTTCACATGGGATCATTTAGTACTTATAAAGGACTAGGGTGGATCACATGTGGTCATTGTGTACTTATATAGGACTAGGGTGGGTCACATGGGGTCATTGAGTACTTATATACGACTAGGGTGGGTCACATGGGGTCATTGAGTACTTATATACAACTAGGATGGGACACTTAGGGTCATTAAGTACTTATATAGGACTAAGGTACGTCACATGGGGTCATAGAGTACTTATATAGGACTAGGGGGGGTCACATGGGTCATTGAGTACTTATATAGGACTAGGGTGGGTCACATAGGTCCTTTGAGTACTTATATAGGACTATGGTGTGTCACATGGGGTCATTGAGTACTTATATAGGATTAGCGGAAGGTCACATGGGGTCATTGAGTACTTATATAGGACTAGGGTGGGTCACATGGGGACATTGAGAACTTATATAGGACTAGGGTGGTTCACATGGGGTCATTTAGTACTTATAAAGGACTAGGGTGGGTCACTTGGGGTCATTGACTCCTTTTATAGAACTAGGGTGGGTCACATGTGGTCATTGAGTACTTATATAGGACTATGGTGGCTGACTTGGGGTCATTGAGTACTTATATAGGACTAGGGGGGGTCACATGGCGTCATTGAGTACTTATATAGGACTAGGGGGGGGTCACATGGGGTCATTGAGTACTTATATAGGACTAGCGGAAGGTTATATGGGGTCATTGAGTAATTATATAGGACTAGGGTGGGTTACATGGGGACATTGAGAACTTATATAGGACTAGGGTGGTTCACATGGGGTCATTTAGTACTTATAAAAGACTAGGGTGGGTCACATGGGGTCATTGACTCCTTATATAGGACTAGGGTGGGTCACATGTGGTCATTGAGTACATATATACGACTAGGGTGGGACATTTAGGGTCATTAAGTACTTATATAGGACTACGGTACGTCACATGGGGTCATTGAGTACTTATATAGGACTAAGGTGGCTCACATGGGGTCATTGAGTACTCATATAGGACTATGGTGGCTGACTTGGGGTCATTGAGTACTTATATAGGACTAAAGGGGGTCACATTGGGTCATTTAGTACTTATAATGAACTAGGGTTGGTCAGATGGGGTCATTGAGTACATATATAGGACTAGGGTGCATCACATTGGGTCATTGAGTACTTATTTAGGACTAGGGTGGGTCACATGGGGCCATTGAGTACTTATATTGGACTAGGGTGGGTCACATGGAGTCATTAAGTAATTATATAGGACTAGGGTAGGTCACATGGGGTCATTGAGTACTTATATAGGACTAGGGGGTTACATGGGGTCATTGAGTACTTATATAGGAATAGCGAAAGATCACATGGGGTTATTGACTACTCATATAGGACTAGGGTGGGTCATATAGGTACATTGAGTTTTTATATAGGACTATGGTGGGTCACATGGGGTCATTGAGTACTTATGTACGACTAAGATGGGACACTTAGGGTCATTAGGTACTTATATAGGACTAGGGTACGTCACATGGGGTCATAGAGTACTTATATAGGACTAGGGGGGGTCACATGGGGTCATCAGTACTTATATAGGACTAGGGGGGTCACATGGGGTCATTGAGTACTTATATAGGACTAGGGTGCATCACATGGGGTCATTGAGTACTTATATAGGACTAGGGGGGGTCACATGGGGTCATTGAGTACTTATATAGGACTAGGGGGTTACATGGGGTCATTGAGTACTTATATAGGACTAGGGGGGGGGGGTCACATGGGGTCATTGAGAGCTTATATAGGACTACGGTGGGTCACATGGGGTCATTGAGAACTTATATAGGACTAGGGTGGTTCACATGGGATCATTTAATACTTATAAAGGACTAGGGTGGATCACATGTGGTCATTCAGTACTTATATACGACTAGGGGGGTCACATGGGGTCATTGAGTACTTATATAGGACTAGGGGGGGTCACATGGGGTCATTGAGTACTTATATAGGACTAGGGTGGGTCACATGGGGTCATTGAGAACTTATATAGGACTAGGGGGGGTCACATGGGGTCATTGAGTACTTATATAGGACTAGGGTGGGTCACATGGGGTCATTGAGAACTTACATCGGACTAGGGTGGGTCACATGGGGTCATTGAGAACTTATATAGGACTAGGGGGGGTCACATGGGGTCATTGAGTACTTATATAGGACTAGGGTGGGTCACATGGGGTCATTGAGAACTTATATAGGACTAGGGTGGTTCACATGGGATCATTTAGTACTTATAAAGGACTAGGGTGGATCACATGTGGTCATTGAGTACTTATATACGACTAGAGTGGGTCACATGGGGTCATTGAGTACTTATATACAACTAGGATGGGACACTTAGGGTCATTAAGTACTTATATAGGACTAAGGTACGTCACATGGGGTCATAGAGTACTTATATAGGACTAGGGGGGGTCACATGGGTCATTGAGTACTTATATAGGACTAGGGTGGGTCACATAGGTCCATTGAGTACTTATATAGGACTATGGTGTGTCACATGGGGTCTTTGAGTACTTATATAGGACTAGGGGGGGTCACATGGGGTCATTGAGTACTTATATAGGACTAGGGGGGGGTCACATGGGGTCATTGAGTACTTATATAGGAATAGCGAAAGGTCACATGGGGTTATTGACTACTCATATAGGACTAGGGTGGGTCACATAGGTACATTGAGTTTTTATATAGGACTATGGTGGGTCACATGGGGTCATTGAGTACTTATGTACGACTAAGATGGGACACTTAGGGTCATTAGGTACTTATATAGGACTAGGGTACGTCACATGGGGTCATAGAGTACTTATATAGGACTAGGGGGGGTCACATGGGGTCATTCAGTACTTATATAGGACTAGGGGGTCACATGGGGTCATTGAGTACTTATATAGGACTAGGGGGGTCACATGGGGTCATTGAGTACTTATATAGGACTATGGTGGGTCACATGGGGTCATTGAGGACTTATATAGGACTACGGGTGGTCACATGGGGTCATTGAGTACTTATATAGGACTAGGGGGGGTCACATGGGGTCATTGAGTACTTATATAGGACTAGGGGGGGTCACATGGGGTCATTGAGTACTTATATAGGACTAGGGTGGGTCACATGGGGTCATTGAGTACTTATATACGACTAGGGAAGGACATTTAGGGTCAACAAGTACTTATATAGGACTAGGGTACGTCACATGGGGTCATTGAGTACTTACATAGGACTAGGTTGGGTCACATGGGGTCATTGAGTACTTATATAGGACTAGGGAGGTTCACATGTGGTCATTCAGTACTTATATAGGACTAGGGTGGGTCACATGGGGTCATTGAGTACTTATTTAGGACTAGGGTGGCTGACCTGGGGTTATTGATTACTTATATAGGGTTAGGGTGGGTCACATGGGGTCATTGAGTACTTATATAGGACTAGGGGGGGTCACATGGGGTCATTCAGTACTTATATAGGACTAGGGGGTCACATGGGGTCATTGAGTACTTATATAGGACTAGGGGGGTCACATGGGGTCATTGAGTACTTATATAGGACTATGGTGGGTCACATGGGGTCATTGAGGACTTATATAGGGCTACGGGTGGTCACATGGGGTCATTGAGTACTTATATAGGACTAGGGGGGGTCACATGGGGTCATTGAGTACTTATATAGGACTAGGGGGGGTCACATGGGGTCATTGAGTACTTATATAGGACTAGGGTGGGTCACATGTGGTCATTGAGTACTTATATACGACTAGGGTGGGACATTTAGGGTCATTAAGTACTTATATAGGACCAGGGTACGTCACATTGGGTCATTTAGTACTTATAATGAACTAGGGTGGGTCAGATGGGGTCATTGAGTACATATATAGGACTAGGGTGCATCACATTGGGTCATTGAGTACTTATTTAGGACTAGGGTGGGTCACATGAGGCCATTGAGTACTTATATTGGACTAGGGTGGGTCACATGGAGTCATTAAGTAATTATATTGGACTAGGGTAGGTCACATGGGGTCATTGAGTACTTATATAGGACTAGGGGGTTACATGGGGTCATTGAGTACTTATATAGGAATAGGGTGGGTCACATAGGTCCATTGAGTACTTATATAGGACTATGGTTGGTCACATGGGGTCATTGAGAGCTTATATAGGACTACGGTGGGTCACATGGGGTCATTGAGTACTTATATAGGACTAGGGGGGGTCACATGGGGTCATTGAGTACTTATATAGGACTAGGGGGGGGTCACATGGGGTCATTGAGTACTTATATAGGAATAGCGAAAGGTCACATGGGGTTATTGACTACTCATATAGGACTAGGGTGGGTCACATAGGTACATTGAGTTTTTATATAGGACTATGGTGGGTCACATGGGGTCATTGAGTACTTATGTACGACTAAGATGGGACACTTAGGGTCATTAGGTACTTATATAGGACTAGGGTACGTCACATTTGGTCATAGAGTACTTATATAGGACTAGGGGGGGTCACATGGGGTCATTCAGTACTTATATAGGACTAGGGGGGTCACGTGGGGTCATTGAGTACTTATATTGGACTAGGGAGGGTCACATGGGGTCATTGAGAACTTATATAGGACTACGGTGGGTCACATGGGGTCATTGAGTACTTATATAGGACTAGCGGGAGGTCACATGGGGTCAATGAGTACTTATATAGGACTAGGGTGGGTCACATGGGGTCATTGAGAACTTATATAGGACTAGGGTGGTTCACATGGGGTCATTTAGTACTTATAAAGGACTAGGGTGTGTCACATGGGGTCATTGAGTACTTATATACGACTAGGGTGGGACATTTAGGGTCATTAAGTACTTATATAGGACTAGGGTATGTCACATGGGGTCATTGAGTACTTATAAAGGACTAGGGGAGGTCACATGGGGTCATTGAGTACTTATTTAGGACTAGGGTGGGTCACATAGGTCAATTGAGTACTTATATAGGACTATGGTGGGTCACATGGGGTCATTGAGAACTTGTATAGGACTACGGTGGTTCACATGGGGTCATTGAGTACTTATATAGGACTAGGGGGGGGTCACATTGGGTCATTGAGTACCTATATAGGACTAGGTGGGGTCACATGGGGTCATTGAGTATTTATATAGGACTAGAGGGGGTCACATGGGGTGATTGAGTACTTATATAGGACTAGCGGGAGGTCACATGGGGTCATTGAGTACTTATATAGGACTAGGGTGGGTCACATGGGGTCATTGAGAATTTATATAGGACTAGGGTGGTTCACATGGGATCATTTAGTACTTATAAAGGACTAGGGTGGATCACATGTGGTCATTGAGTACTTATATAGGACTAGGGTGGGTCACATGGGGTCATTGAGTACTTATATACGACTAGGGTGGGTCACATGGGGTCATTGAGTACTTATATACAACTAGGATGGGACACTTAGGGTCATTAAGTACTTATATAGGACTAAGGTACGTCACATGGGGTCATTGAGTACTTATATAGGACTATGGTGTGTCACATGGGGTCATTGAGGACTTATATAGGACTACGGGGGGTCACATGGGGTCATTGAGTACTTATATAGGACTAGGGGGGGTCACATGGGGTCATTGAGTACTTATATAGGACTAGGGGGGGTCACATGGGGTGATTGAGTACTTATATAGGACTAGCGGGAGGTCACATGGGGTCATTGAGTACTTATATAGCACTAGGGTGGGTCACATGGGGTCATTGAGAACTTATATAGGACTAGGGTGGTTCACATGGGGTCATTTAGTAACTATAAAGGACTAGGGTGGGTCACATGGGGTCAATGAGTACTTATATAGGACTAGGGTGGGTCACATGGGGTCATTGAGTACTTATATAGGACTAGGGAGGTTCACATGGGGTCATTCAGTACTTATATAGGACTAGGGTGGGTCACATGGGGTCATTTCGTACTTATATAGGACTAGGGTAGGTCACATGGGGTCATTGAGTACATTTATAGGACTAGGTGGGGTCACATGGGGTCATTGAGTACTTATATAGGACTAGGGGGGTCACATGGGGTCATTGAATACTTATATTGGACTAGGGAGGGTCACATGGGGTCATTGAGAACTTATATAGGACTACGGTGGGTCACATGGGGTCATTGAGTACTTATATAGGACTAGCGGGAGGTCACATGGGGTCATTGAGTACTTATATAGGACTAGGGTGGGTCACATGGGGTCATTGAGAACTTATATAGGACTAGGGTGGTTCACATGGGGTCATTTAGTACTTATAAAGGACTAGGGTGGGTCACATGGGTTCATTGAGTACTTATATACGACTAGGGTGGGACATTTAGGGTCATTAAGTACTTATATAGGACTAGGGTATGTCACATGGGGTCATTGAGTACTTATAAAGGACTAGGGGAGGTCACATGGGGTCATTGAGTACTTATTTAGGACTAGGGTGGGTCACATAGGTCAATTGAGTACTTATATAGGACTATGGTGGGTCACATGGGGTCATTGAGAACTTATATAGGACTACGGTGGTTCACATGGGGTCATTGAGTACTTATATAGGACTAGGGGGGGGGGTCACATTGGGTCATTGAGTACCTATATAGGACTAGGTGGGGTCACATGGGGTCATTGAGTATTTATATAGGACTAGAGGGGGTCACATGGGGTGATTGAGTACTTATATAGGACTAGCGGGAGGTCACATGGGGTCATTGAGTACTTATATAGGACTAGGGTGGGTCACATGGGGTCATTGAGAACTTATATAGGACTAGGGTGGTTCACATGGGATCATTTAGTACTTATAAAGGACTAGGGTGGATCACATGTGGTCATTGAGTACTTTAATAGGACTAGGGTGGGTCACATGGGGTCATTGAGTACTTATATACGACTAGGGTGGGTCACATGGGGTCATTGAGTACTTATATACAACTAGGATGGGACACTTAGGGTCATTAAGTACTTATATAGGACTAAGGTACGTCACATGGGGTCATTGAGTACTTATATAGGACTATGGTGTGTCACATGGGGTCATTGAGGACTTATATAGGACTACGGGGGGTCACATGGGGTCATTGAGTACTTATATAGGACTAGGGGGGGTCACATGGGGTCATTGA
This sequence comes from Prorops nasuta, assembly GCF_024137725.1. Taxonomy (NCBI): domain Eukaryota; kingdom Metazoa; phylum Arthropoda; class Insecta; order Hymenoptera; family Bethylidae; genus Prorops; species Prorops nasuta. Next base: position 2,425,878 of record NW_027116832.1, on the reverse strand, counting down.
GTACTTATATAGGACTAGGGGGTGTCACATGGGGTGATTGAGTACTTATATAGGACTAGCGGGAGGTCACATGGGGTCATTGAGTACTTATATAGGACTAGGGTGGGTCACATGGGGTCATTGAGAACTTATATAGGACTAGGGTGGTTCACATGGGGTCATTTAGTAACTATAAAGGACTAGGGTGGGTCACATGGGGTCAATGAGTACTTATATAGGACTAGGGTGGGTCACATGGGGTCATTGAGTACTTATATAGGACTAGGGAGGTTCACATGGTGTAATTCAGTACTTATATAGGACTAGGGTGGGTCACATGGGGTCATTTCGTACTTATATAGGACTAGGGTGGGTCACATGGGGTCATTGAGTACATTTATAGGACTAGGTGGGGTCACATGGGGTCATTGAGTACTTATATAGGACAAGGGGGGATCACATGGGGTCATTGAGTACTTATATAGGACTAGGGGGGGTCACATGGCGTCATTGAGTACTTATAAAGGACTAGGGTGGGTCACATGGGGTCATTGACTCCTTATATAGAACTAGGGTGGGTCACATGTGGTCATTGAGTACTTATATACGACTAGGGTGGGACATTTAGGGTCATTAAGTACTTATATAGGACCAGGGTACGTCACATGGGGTCATTGAGTACTTATATAGGACTAAGGTGGCTCACATGGGGTCATTGAGTACTCATATAGGACTATGGTGGCTGACTTGGGGTCATTGAGTACTTATATAGGACTAAAGGGGGTCACATTGGGTCATTTAGTACTTATAATGAACTAGGGTGGGTCAGATGGGGTCATTGAGTACATATATAGGACTAGGGTGCATCACATTGGGTCATTGAGTACTTATTTAGGACTAGGGTGGGTCACATGAGGCCATTGAGTACTTATATTGGACTAGGGTGGGTCACATGGAGTCATTAAGTAATTATATTGGACTAGGGTAGGTCACATGGGGTCATTGAGTACTTATATAGGACTAGGGGGTTACATGGGGTCATTGAGTACTTATATAGGAATAGCGAAAGATCACATGGGGTTATTGACTACTCATATAGGACTAGGGTGGGTCATATAGGTACATTGAGTTTTTATATAGGACTATGGTGGGTCACATGGGGTCATAGAGTACTTATATAGGACTAGGGGGGGTCACATGGGGTCATCAGTACTTATATAGGACTAGGGGGGTCACATGGGGTCATTGAGTACTTATATAGGACTAGGGTGCATCACATGGGGTCATTGAGTACTTATATAGGACTAGGGGGGGTCACATGGGGTCATTGAGTACTTATATAGGACTAGGGGGTTACATGGGGTCATTGAGTACTTATATAGGACTAGGGGGGGGGGGGTCACATGGGGTCATTGAGAGCTTATATAGGACTACGGTGGGTCACATGGGGTCATTGAAAACTTATATAGGACTAGGGTGGTTCACATGGGATCATTTAATACTTATAAAGGACTAGGGTGGATCACATGTGGTCATTCAGTACTTATATACGACTAGGGGGGTCACATGGGGTCATTGAGTACTTATATAGGACTAGGGTGGGTCACATGGGGTCATTGAGAACTTATATAGGACTAGGGGGGGTCACATGGGGTCATTGAGTACTTATATAGGACTAGGGTGGGTCACATGGGGTCATTGAGAACTTATATAGGACTAGGGTGGTTCACATGGGATCATTTAGTACTTATAAAGGACTAGGGTGGATCACATGTGGTCATTGAGTACTTATATACGATTAGAGTGGGTCACATGGGGTCATTGAGTACTTATATACAACTAGGATGGGACACTTAGGGTCATTAAGTACTTATATAGGGCTAAGGTACGTCACATGGGGTCATAGAGTACTTATATAGGACTAGGGGGGGTCACATGGGTCATTGAGTACTTATATAGGACTAGGGTGGGTCACATAGGTCCATTGAGTACTTATATAGGACTATGGTGTGTCACATGGGGTCTTTGAGTACTTATATAGGACTAGGGGGGGTCACATGGGGTCATTGAGTACTTATATAGGACTAGGGGGGGGTCACATGGGGTCATTGAGTACTTATATAGGAATAGCGAAAGGTCACATGGGGTTATTGACTACTCATATAGGACTAGGGTGGGTCACATAGGTACATTGAGTTTTTATATAGGACTATGGTGGGTCACATGGGGTCATTGAGTACTTATGTACGACTAAGATGAGACACTTAGGGTCATTAGGTACTTATATAGGACTAGGGTACGTCACATGGGGTCATAGAGTACTTATATAGGACTAGGGGGGGTCACATGGGGTCATTCAGTACTTATATAGGACTAGGGGGTCACATGGGGTCATTGAGTACTTATATAGGACTAGGGGGGTCACATGGGGTCATTGAGTACTTATATAGGACTATGGTGGGTCACATGGGGTCATTGAGGACTTATATAGGACTACGGGTGGTCACATGGGGTCATTGAGTACTTATATAGGACTAGGGGGGGGTCACATGGGGTCATTGAGTACTTATATAGGACTAGGGGGGGTCACATGGGGTCATTGAGTACTTATATAGGACTAGGGTGGGTGACATGGGGTCATTGAGTACTTATATACGACTAGGGAAGGACATTTAGGGTCAACAAGTACTTATATAGGACTAGGGTACGTCACATGGGGTCATTGAGTACTTTCATAGGACTAGGTTGGGTCACATGGGGTCATTGAGTACTTATATAGGACTAGGGAGGTTCACATGTGGTCATTCAGTACTAATATAGGACTAGGGTGGGTCACATGGGGTCATTGAGTACTTATTTAGGACTAGGGTGGCTGACCTGGGGTTATTGATTACTTATATAGGGTTAGGGTGGGTCACATGGGGTCATTGAGTACTTATATAGGACTAGGGTGGGTCACATGGGGTCATTGAGTACTTATATAGGACTATGGTGGGTCACATGGGGTCATTGAGGACTTATATAGGACTACGGGTGGTCACATGGCGTCATTGAGTACTTATATAGGAATAGGGGGGGTCACATGGGGCCATTGAGTACTTATAATGGACTAGGGTGGGTCACATGGAGTCATTGAGTACTTATATAGGACTAGGGGGTTACATGGGGTCATTGAGTACTTATATAGGACTAGGGTGGGTCACATGGGGACATTGAGAACATATATAGGACTAGGGTGGTTAACATGGGGTCATTGAGTACTTATTTAGGACTAGGGTGGGTCACATGGGGACATTGAGAACATATATAGGACTAGGGTGGTTCACATGGGGTCATTGAGTACTTATATAGGACTATGGTGGGTCACATAGGGTCATTGAGAACTTATATAGGACTACGGTGGTTCACATGGGGTCATTGAGTACTTATATAGGACTAGGGTAGTTCACATGGGGTCATTTAGTACTTATAAAGGACTAGGGTGGGTCACATGGGGTCATTGACTCCTTATATAGGACTAGGGTGGGTCATATGTGGTCATTGAGTACTTATATACGACTAGGGTGGGACATTTAGGGTCATTAAGTACTTATATAGGACTAGGGTACGTCACATTGGGTCATTGAGTACTTATATAGGACTAAGGTGGCTCACATGGGGTCATTGAGTACTCATATAGGACTATGGTGGCTGACTTGGGGTCATTGAGTACTTATATAAGACTAGGGTGGGTCAAATTGGGTCATTTAGTACTTATTAAGAACTAGGGTGGGTCGGATAGGGTCATTGAGTACTTATATAGGACTAGGGTGCATCACATGGGGTCATTGAGTACTTATTTAGGACTAGGGTGGGTCACATGGGGCCATTGAGTACTTATATTGGACTAGGGTGGGTCACATAGAGTCATTAAGTACTTATATAGGACTAGGGTAGGTCACATGGGGTCATTGAGTACTTATATAGGACTAGGGGGTTACATGGGGTCATTGAGTACTTATATAGGACTAGGGTGGGTCACATGGGGACATTGAGAACATATATAGGACTAGGGTGGTTCACATGGGGTCATTGAGTACTTATTTAGGACTAGGGTGGGTCACATAGGTCAATTGAGTACATATATAGGACTATGGTGGGTCACATAGGGTCATTGAGAACTTATATAGGACTACGGTGGTTCACATGGGGTCATTGAGTACTTATATAGGACTAGGGGGGGGGGTCACAATGGGTCATTGAGTACCTATATAGGACTAGGGGGTCACATGGGGTCATTGAGTACTTATATAGGACTAGGGTGCATCACATGGGGTCATTGAGTACTTATATAGGACTAGGGGGGGTCACTTGGGGTCATTGAGTACTTATATAGGACTAGGGGGTTACATGGGGTCATTGAGTACTTATATAGGACTAGGGATGGTCACATGGGGTCATTGAGTACATATATTGGACTAGGGTGGGTCACATGGGGTCATTGACTCCTTATATAGAACTAGGGTGGGTCACATGTGGTCATTGAGTACTTATATACGACTAGGGTGGGACATTTAGGGTCATTAAGTACTTATATAGGACCAGGGTACGTCACATGGGGTCATTGAGTACTTATATAGGACTAAGGTGGCTCACATGGGGTCTTTGAGTACTCATATAGGACTATGGTGGCTGACTTGGGGTCATTGAGTACTTATATAAGACTAAAGGGGGTCACATTGGGTCATTTAGTACTTATAATGAACTAGGGTGGGTCAGATGGGGTCATTGAGTACATATATAGGACTAGGGTGCATCACATTGGGTCATTGAGTACTTATTTAGGACTAGGGTGGGTCACATGGGGTCATTGAGTACTTATATACAACTAGGATGGGACACTTAGGGTCATTAAGTACTTATATAGGACTAAGGTACGTCACATGGGGTCATAGAGTACTTATATAGGACTAGGGGGGGTCACATGGGTCATTGAGTACTTATATAGGACTAGGGTGGGTCACATAGGTCCTTTGAGTACTTATATAGGACTATGGTGTGTCACATGGGGTCATTGAGGACTTATATAGGACTACGGGGGGTCACATGGGGTCATTGAGTATTTATATAGGACTAGAGGGGGTCACATGGGGTGATTGAGTACTTATATAGGACTAGCGGGAGGTCACATGGGGTCATTGAGTACTTATATAGGACTAGGGTGGGTCACATGGGGTCATTGAGAACTTATATAGGACTAGGGTGGTTCACATGGGATCATTTAGTACTTATAAAGGACTAGGGTGGATCACATGTGGTCATTGAGTATTTATATAGGACTAGGGTGGGTCACATGGGGTCATTGAGTACTTATAAACGACTAGGGTGGGTCACATGGGGTCATTGAGTACTTATATACAACTAGGATGGGACACTTAGGGTCATTAAGTACTTATATAGGACTAAGGTACGTCACATGGGGTCATTGAGTACTTATATAGGACTATGGTGTGTCACATGGGGTCATTGAGGACTTATATAGGACTACGGTGGGTCACATGGGGTCATTGAGTACTTATATAGGACTAGGGGGGGTCACATGGGGTCATTGAGTACTTATATAGGACTAGGGGGGGTCACATGGGGTGATTGAGTACTTATATAGGACTAGCGGGAGGTCACATGGGGTCATTGAGTACTTATATAGGACTAGGGTGGGTCACATGGGGTCATTGAGAACTTATATAGGACTAGGGTGGTTCACTTGGGGTCATTTAGTAACTATAAAGGACTAGGGTGGGTCACATGGGGTCAATGAGTACTTATATAGGACTAGGGTGGATCACATGGGGTCATTGAGTACTTATATACGACTAGGGAAGGACATTTAGGGTCAACAAGTACTTATATAGGACTAGGGTACGTCACATGGGGTCATTGAGTACTTATATAGGACTAGGGGGGGTCACATGGGGTCATTGAGTACTTATATAGGACTATGGTGGGTCACATGGGGTCATTGAGTACTTACATAGGACTAGGTTGGGTCACATGGGGTCATTGAGTACTTATATAGGACTAGGGAGGTTCACATGGGGTCATTCAGTACTTATATAGGACTAGGGTGGGTCACATGGGGTCATTTCGTACTTATATAGGACTAGGGTGGGTCACATGGGGTCATTGAGTACATTTATAGGACTAGGTGGGGTCACATGGGGTCATTGAGTACTTATATAGGACAAGGGGGGATCACATGGGGTCATTGAGTACTTATATAGGACTAGGGGGGGTCACATGGCGTCATTGAGTACTTATAAAGGACTAGGGTGGGTCACATGGGGTCATTGACTCCTTATATAGAACTAGGGTGGGTCACATGTGGTCATTGAGTACTTATATACGACTAGGGTGGGACATTTAGTGTCATTAAGTACTTATATAGGACCAGGGTACGTCACATGGGGTCATTGAGTACTTATATAGGACTAAGGCGGCTCACATGGGGTCATTGAGTACTCATATAGGACTATGGTGGCTGACTTGGGGTCATTGAGTACTTATATAGGACTAAAGGGGGTCACATTGGGTCATTTAGTACTTATAATGAACTAGGGTGGGTCAGATGGGGTCATTGAGTACATATATAGGACTAGGGTGCATCACATTGGGTCATTGAGTACTTATTTAGGACTAGGGTGGGTCACATGAGGCCATTGAGTACTTATATTGGACTAGGGTGGGTCACATGGAGTCATTAAGTAATTATATTGGACTAGGGTAGGTCACATGGGGTCATTGAGTACTTATATAGGACTAGGGGGTTACATGGGGTCATTGAGTACTTATATAGGACTAGGGGGGGGTCACATGGGGTCATTGAGTACTTATATAGGACTAGCGGAAGGTTACATGGGGTCATTGAGTAATTATATAGGACTAGGGTGGGTTACATGGGGACATTGAGAACTTATATAGGACTAGGGTGGTTCACATGGGGTCATTTAGTACTTATAAAAGACTAGGGTGGGTCACATTGGGTCATTGACTCCTTATATAGGACTAGGGTGGGTCACATGTGGTCATTGAGTACATATATACGACTAGGGTGGGACATTTAGGGTCATTAAGTACTTATATAGGACTACGGTACGTCACATGGGGTCATTGAGTACTTATATAGGACTAAGGTGGCTCACATGGGGTCATTGAGTACTCATATAGGACTATGGTGGCTGACTTGGGGTCATTGAGTACTTATATAGGACTAAAGGGGGTCACATTGGGTCATTTAGTACTTATAATGAACTAGGGTGGGTCAGATGGGGTCATTGAGTACATATATAGGACTAGGGTGCATCACATTGGGTCATTGAGTACTTATTTAGGACTAGGGTGGGTCACATGGGGCCATTGAGTACTTATATTGGACTAGGGTGGGTCACATGGAGTCATTAAGTAATTATATAGGACTAGGGTAGGTCACATGGGGTCATTGAGTACTTATATAGGACTAGGGGGTTACATGGGGTCATTGAGTACTTATATAGGAATAGCGAAAGATCACATGGGGTTATTGACTACTCATATAGGACTAGGGTGGGTCATATAGGTACATTGAGTTTTTATATAGGACTATGGTGGGTCACATGGGGTCATTGAGTACTTATGTACGACTAAGATGGGACACTTAGGGTCATTAGGTACTTATATAGGACTAGGGTACGTCACATGGGGTCATAGAGTACTTATATAGGACTAGGGGGGGTCACATGGGGTCATTCAGTACTTATATAGGACTAGGGGGGTCACATGGGGTCATTGAGTACTTATATAGGACTAGGGTGCATCACATGGGGTCATTGAGTACTTATATAGGACTAGGGGGGGTCACATGGGGTCATTGAGAGCTTATATAGGACTACGGTGGGTCACATGGGGTAATTGAGAACTTATATAGGACTAGGGTGGGTTACATGGGGTCATTGAGTACTTATTTACGACTAGGATGGGACATTTAGGGTCATTAAGTACTTATATAGCACTAGGGTACGTCACATGGGGTCATTGAGTACTTATATAGGACTAAGGTGGCTCACATGGGGTCATTGAGTACTCATATAGGACTATGGTGTCTGACCTGGGGTCATTGAGTACTTATATAGGACTAGGGGGTTACATGGGGTCATTGAGTACTTATATAGGACTAGGGGGGGGAGGGTCACATGGGGTCATTGAGAGCTTATATAGGACTACGGTGGGTCAAATGGGGTCATTGAGTACTTATATAGGACTAGGAGGGGTCACATGGGGTCATTGAGTACTTATATAGGAATAGCGGTAGGTCACATGGGGTTATTGACTACTCATATAGCACTAGGGTGGGTCACATAGGTACATTGAGTACTTATATAGGACTATGGTGGGTCACATGGGGTCATTTAGTACTTATAAAGGACTAGGGTGGGTCACATGGGGTCATTGACTCCTTATATAGGACTAGGGTGGGTCATATGTGGTCATTGAGTACTTATATACGACTAGGGTGGGACATTTAGGGTCATTAAGTACTTATATAGGACTAGGGTACGTCACATTGGGTCATTGAGTACTTATATAGGACTAAGGTGGCTCACATGGGGTCATTGAGTACTCATATAGGACTATGGTGGCTGACTTGGGGTCATTGAGTACTTATATAAGACTAGGGTGGGTCAAATTGGGTCATTTAGTACTTATAAAGAACTAGGGTGGGTCGGATAGGGTCATTGAGTACTTATATAGGACTAGGGTGCATCACATGGGGTCATTGAGTACTTATTTAGGACTAGGGTGGGTCACATGGGGCCATTGAGTACTTATATTGGACTAGGGTGGGTCACATAGAGTCATTAAGTACTTATATAGGACTAGGGTAGGTCACATGGGGTCATTGAGTACTTATATAGGACTAGGGGGTTACATGGGGTCATTGAGTACTTATATAGGACTAGGGTGGGTCACATGGGGACATTGAGAACATATATAGGACTAGGGTGGTTCACATGGGGTCATTGAGTACTTATTTAGGACTAGGGTGGGTCACATAGGTCAATTGAGTACATATATAGGACTATGGTGGGTCACATAGGGTCATTGAGAACTTATATAGGACTACGGTGGTTCACATGGGGTCATTGAGTACTTATATAGGACTAGGGGGGGGGGGTCACATTGGGTCATTGAGTACCTATATAGGACTAGGGGGTCACATGGGGTCATTGAGTACTTATATAGGACTAGGGTGGATCACATGTGGTCATTGAGTACTTATAAAGGACTAGGGTGGGTCACATGGGGTCATTGACTCCTTATATAGAACTAGGGTGGGTCACATGTGGTCATTGAGTACTTATATACAACTAGGATGGGACACTTAGGGTCATTAAGCACTTATATAGGACTAAGGTACGTCACATGGGGTCATTGAGTACTTATATAGGACTATGGTGTGTCACATGGGGTCATTGAGGACTTATATAGGACTACGGTGGGTCACATGGGGTCATTGAGTACTTATATAGGACTAGGGGGGGTCACATGGGGTCATTGAGTACTTATATAGGACTAGGGGGGGTCACATGGGGTGATTGAGTACTTATATAGGACTAGCGGGAGGTCACATGGGGTCATTGAGTACTTATATAGGACTAGGGTGGGTCACATGGGGTCATTGAGAACTTATATAGGACTAGGGTGGTTCACATGGGGTCATTTAGTAACTATAAAGGACTAGGGTGGGTCACATGGGGTCAATGAGTACTTATATAGGACTAGGGTGGATCACATGGGGTCATTGAGTACTTATATACGACTAGGGAAGGACATTTAGGGTCAACAAGTACTTATATAGGACTAGGGTACGTCACATGGGGTCATTGAGTACTTATATAGGACTAGGGGGGGTCACATGGGGTCATTGAGTACTTATATAGGACTATGGTGGGTCACATGGGGTCATTGAGTACTTACATAGGACTAGGTGGGTCACATGGGGTCATTGAGTACTTATATAGGACTAGGGAGGTTCACATGGGGTCATTCAGTACTTATATAGGACTAGGGTGGGTCACATGGGGTCATTTCGTACTTATATAGGACTAGGGTGGGTCACATGGGGTCATTGAGTACATTTATAGGACTAGGTGGGGTCACATGGGGTCATTGAGTACTTATATAGGACAAGGGGGGATCACATGGGGTCATTGAGTACTTATATAGGACTAGGGGGGGTCACATGGCGTCATTGAGTACTTATAAAGGACTAGGGTGGGTCACATGGGGTCATTGACTCCTTATATAGAACTAGGGTGGGTCACATGTGGTCATTGAGTACTTATATACGACTAGGCTGGGACATTTAGGGTCATTAAGTACTTATATAGGACCAGGGTACGTCACATGGGGTCATTGAGTACTTATATAGGACTAAGGTGGCTCACATGGGGTCATTGAGTACTCATATAGGACTATGGTGGCTGACTTGGGGTCATTGAGTACTTATATAGGACTAAAGGGGGTCACATTGGGTCATTTAGTACTTATAATGAACTAGGGTGGGTCAGATGGGGTCATTGAGTACATATATAGGACTAGGGTGCATCACATTGGGTCATTGAGTACTTATTTAGGACTAGGGTGGGTCACATGAGGCCATTGAGTACTTATATTGGACTAGGGTGGGTCACATGGAGTCATTAAGTAATTATATTGGACTAGGGTAGGTCACATGGGGTCATTGAGTACTTATATAGGACTAGGGGGTTACATGGGGTCATTGAGTACTTATATAGGACTAGGGGGGGGTCACATGGGGTCATTGAGTACTTATATAGGACTAGCGGAAGGTTACATGGGGTCATTGAGTAATTATATAGGACTAGGGTGGGTTACATGGGGACATTGAGAACTTATATAGGACTAGGGTGGTTCACATGGGGTCATTTAGTACTTATAAAAGACTAGGGTGGGTCACATTGGGTCATTGACTCCTTATATAGGACTAGGGTGGGTCACATGTGGTCATTGAGTACATATATACGACTAGGGTGGGACATTTAGGGTCATTAAGTACTTATATAGGACTACGGTACGTCACATGGGGTCATTGAGTACTTATATAGGACTAAGGTGGCTCACATGGGGTCATTGAGTACTCATATAGGACTATGGTGGCTGACTTGGGGTCATTGAGTACTTATATAGGACTAAAGGGGGTCACATTGGGTCATTTAGTACTTATAATGAACTAGGGTGGGTCAGATGGGGTCATTGAGTACATATATAGGACTAGGGTGCATCACATTGGGTCATTGAGTACTTATTTAGGACTAGGGTGGGTCACATGGGGCCATTGAGTACTTATATTGGACTAGGGTGGGTCACATGGAGTCATTAAGTAATTATATAGGACTAGGGTAGGTCACATGGGGTCATTGAGTACTTATATAGGACTAGGGGGTTACATGGGGTCATTGAGTACTTATATAGGAATAGCGAAAGATCACATGGGGTTATTGACTACTCATATAGGACTAGGGTGGGTCATATAGGTACATTGAGTTTTTATATAGGACTATGGTGGGTCACATGGGGTCATTGAGTACTTATGTACGACTAAGATGGGACACTTAGGGTCATTAGGTACTTATATAGGACTAGGGTACGTCACATGGGGTCATAGAGTACTTATATAGGACTAGGGGGGGTCACATGGGGTCATTCAGTACTTATATAGGACTAGGGGGATCACATGGGGTCATTGAGTACTTATATAGGACTAGGGTGCATCACATGGGGTCATTGAGTACTTATATAGGACTAGGGGGGGTCACATGGGGTCATTGAGTACTTATATAGGACTAGGGGGTTACATGGGGTCATTGAGTACTTATATAGGATTAGGGGGGGGGGTCACATGGGGTCATTGAGAGCTTATATAGGACTACGGTGGGTCACATGGGGTAATTGAGAACTTATATAGGACTAGGGTGGGTTACATGGGGTCATTGAGTACTTATTTACGACTAGGATGGGACATTTAGGGTCATTAAGTACTTATATAGCACTAGGGTACGTCACATGGGGTCATTGAGTACTTATATAGGACTAAGGTGGCTCACATGGGGTCATTGAGTACTCATATAGGACTATGGTGTCTGACCTGGGGTCATTGAGTACTTATATAGGACTAGGGGGTTACATGGGGTCATTGAGTACTTATATAGGACTAGGGGGGGGGGGTCACATGGGGTCATTGAGAGCTTATATAGGACTACGGTGGGTCAAATGGGGTCATTGAGTACTTATATAGGACTAGGAGGGGTCACATGGGGTCATTGAGTACTTATATAGGAATAGCGGTAGGTCACATGGGGTTATTGACTACTCATATAGCACTAGGGTGGGTCACATAGGTACATTGAGTACTTATATAGGACTATGGTGGGTCACATGGGGTCATTTAGTACTTATAAAGGACTAGGGTGGGTCACATGGGGTCATTGACTCCTTATATAGGACTAGGGTGGGTCATATGTGGTCATTGAGTACTTATATACGACTAGGGTGGGACATTTAGGGTCATTAAGTACTTATATAGGACTAGGGTACGTCACATTGGGTCATTGAGTACTTATATAGGACTAAGGTGGCTCACATGGGGTCATTGAGTACTCATATAGGACTATGGTGGCTGACTTGGGGTCATTGAGTACTTATATAAGACTAGGGTGGGTCAAATTGGGTCATTTAGTACTTATAAAGAACTAGGGTGGGTCGGATAGGGTCATTGAGTACTTATATAGGACTAGGGTGCATCACATGGGGTCATTGAGTACTTATTTAGGACTAGGGTGGGTCACATGGGGCCATTGAGTACTTATATTGGACTAGGGTGGGTCACATAGAGTCATTAAGTACTTATATAGGACTAGGGTAGGTCACATGGGGTCATTGAGTACTTATATAGGACTAGGGGGTTACATGGGGTCATTGAGTACTTATATAGGACTAGGGTGGGTCACATGGGGACATTGAGAACATATATAGGACTAGGGTGGTTCACATGGGGTCATTGAGTACTTATTTAGGACTAGGGTGGGTCACATAGGTCAATTGAGTACATATATAGGACTATGGTGGGTCACATAGGGTCATTGAGAACTTATATAGGACTACGGTGGTTCACATGGGGTCATTGAGTACTTATATAGGACTAGGGGGGGGGGTCACATTGGGTCATTGAGTACCTATATAGGACTAGGGGGTCACATGGGGTCATTGAGTACTTATATAGGACTAGGGTGGGTTACATGGGGTCATTGAGTACTTATTTACGACTAGGATGGGACATTTAGGGTCATTAAGTACTTATATAGCACTAGGGTACGTCACATGGGGTCATTATTTACTTATATAGGACTAAGGTGGCTCACATGGGGTCATTTAGTACTCATATAGGACTATGGTGTCTGACCTGGGGTCATTGAGTACTTATATAGGACTAGGGTGGGTCACATGGGGTCATTGAGCACTTATATAGGACTAGGGTGCATCACATGGGGTCATTGAGTACTTATATAGGACTAGGGGGGGTCACATGGGGTCATTGAGTACTTATATAGGACTAGGGGGTTACATGGGGTCATTGAGTACTTATATAGGACTAGGGGAGGGGGGGGGTCACATGGGGTCATTGAGAGCTTATATAGGACTACGGTGGGTCAAATGGGGTAATTGAGTACTTATATAGGACTAGGAGGGGTCACATGGGGTCATTGAGTACTTATATAGGAATAGCGGTAGGTCACATGGGGTTATTGACTACTCATATAGGACTAGGGTGGGTCACATAGGTACATTGAGTACTTATATAGGACTATGGTGGGTCACATGGGGTCATTGAGTACTTATATAGGACTAGGTTGGGTCACATGGGGTCATTGAGTACTTATATAGGACTAGGGATGGTCACATGGGGTCATTGAGTACATATATTGGACTAGGGTGGGTCACATGGGGTCATTGACTCCTTATATAGAACTAGGGTGGGTCACATGTGGTCATTGAGTACTTATATACGACTAGGGTGGGACTTTTAGGGTCATTAAGTACTTATATAGGACCAGGGTACGTCACATGGGGTCATTGAGTACTTATATAGGACTAAGGTGGCTCACATGGGGTCATTGAGTACTCATATAGGACTATGGTGGCTGACTTGGGGTCATTGAGTACTTATATAAGACTAAAGGGGGTCACATTGGGTCATTTAGTACTTATAATGAACTAGGGTGGGTCAGATGGGGTCATTGAGTACATATATAGGACTAGGGTGCATCACATTGGGTCATTGAGTACTTATTTAGGACTAGGGTGGGTCACATGGGGTCATTGAGTACTTATATACAACTAGGATGGGACACTTAGGGTCATTAAGTACTTATATAGGACTAAGGTACGTCACATGGGGTCATAGAGTACTTATATAGGACTAGGGGGGGTCACATGGGTCATTGAGTACTTATATAGGACTAGGGTGGGTCACATAGGTCCTTTGAGTACTTATATAGGACTGTGGTGTGTCACATGGGGTCATTGAGGACTTATATAGGACTACGGGGGGTCACATGGGGTCATTGAGTATTTATATAGGACTAGAGGGGGTCACATGGGGTGATTGAGTACTTATATAGGACTAGCGGGAGGTCACATGGGGTCATTGAGTACTTATATAGGACTAGGGTGGGTCACATGGGGTCATTGAGAACTTATATAGGACTAGGGTGGTTCACATGGGATCATTTAGTACTTATAAAGGACTAGGGTGGATCACATGTGGTCATTGAGTATTTATATAGGACTAGGGTGGGTCACATGGGGTCATTGAGTACTTATATACGACTAGGGTGGGTCACATGGGGTCATTGAGTACTTATATACAACTAGGATGGGACACTTAGGGTCATTAAGTACTTATATAGGACTAAGGTACGTCACATGGGGTCATTGAGTACTTATATAGGACTATGGTGTGTCACATGGGGTCATTGAGGACTTATATAGGACTACGGTGGGTCACATGGGGTCATTGAGTACTTATATAGGACTAGGGGGGGTCACATGGGGTCATTGAGTACTTATATAGGACTAGGGGGGGTCACATGGGGTGATTGAGTACTTATATAGGACTAGCGGGAGGTCACATGGGGTCATTGAGTACTTATATAGGACTAGGGTGGGTCACATGGGGTCATTGAGAACTTATATAGGACTAGGGTGGTTCACATGGGGTCATTTAGTAACTATAAAGGACTAGGGTGGGTCACATGGGGTCAATGAGTACTTATATAGGACTAGGGTGGATCACATGGGGTCATTGAGTACTTATATACGACTAGGGAAGGACATTTAGGGTCAACAAGTACTTATATAGGACTAGGGTAAGTCACATGGGGTCATTGAGTACTTATATAGGACTAGGGGGGGTCACATGGGGTCATTGAGTACTTATATAGGACTATGGTGGGTCACATGGGATCATTGAGTACTTACATAGGACTAGGTTGGGTCACATGGGGTCATTGAGTACTTATATAGGACTAGGGAGGTTCACATGGGGTCATTCAGTACTTATATAGGACTAGGGTGGGTCACATGGGGTCATTTCGTACTTATATAGGACTAGGGTGGGTCACATGGGGTCATTGAGTACATTTATAGGACTAGGTGGGGTCACATGGGGTCATTGAGTACTTATATAGGACAAGGGGGGATCACATGGGGTCATTGAGTACTTATATAGGACTAGGGGGGGTCACATGGCGTCATTGAGTACTTATAAAGGACTAGGGTGGGTCACATGGGGTCATTGACTCCTTATATAGAACTAGGGTGGGTCACATGTGGTCATTGAGTACTTATATACGACTAGGGTGGGACATTTAGGGTCATTAAGTACTTATATAGGACCAGGGTACGTCACATGGGGTCATTGAGTACTTATATAGGACTAAGGTGGCTCACATGGGGTCATTGAGTACTCATATAGGACTATGGTGGCTGACTTGGGGTCATTGAGTACTTATATAGGAGTAAAGGGGGTCACATTGGGTCATTTAGTACTTATAATGAACTAGGGTGGGTCAGATGGGGTCATTGAGTACATATATAGGACTAGGGTGCATCACATTGGGTCATTGAGTACTTATTTAGGACTAGGGTGGGTCACATGAGGCCATTGAGTACTTATATTGGACTAGGGTGGGTCACATGGAGTCATTAAGTAATTATATTGGACTAGGGTAGGTCACATGGGGTCATTGAGTACTTATATAGGACTAGGGGGTTACATGGGGTCATTGAGTACTTATATAGGACTAGGGGGGGGTCACATGTGGTCATTGAGTACTTATATAGGACTAGCGGAAGGTTACATGGGGTCATTGAGTAATTATATAGGACTAGGGTGGGTTACATGGGGACATTGAGAACTTATATAGGACTAGGGTGGGTCACATGTGGTCATTGAGTACATATATACGACTAGGGTGGGACATTTAGGGTCATTAAGTACTTATATAGGACTACGGTACGTCACATGGGGTCATTGAGTACTTATATAGGACTAAGGTGGCTCACATGGGGACATTGAGTACTCATATAGGACTATGGTGGCTGACTTGGGGTCATTGAGTACTTATATAGGACTAAAGGGGGTCACATTGGGTCATTTAGTACTTATAATGAACTAGGGTGGGTCAGATGGGGTCATTGAGTACATATATAGGACTAGGGTGCATCACATTGGGTCATTGAGTACTTATTTAGGACTAGGGTGGGTCACATGGGGCCATTGAGTACTTATATTGGACTAGGGTGGGTCACATGGAGTCATTAAGTAATTATATAGGACTAGGGTAGGTCACATGGGGTCATTGAGTACTTATATAGGACTAGGGGGTTACATGGGGTCATTGAGTACTTATATAGGAATAGCGAAAGATCACATGGGGTTATTGACTACTCATATAGGACTAGGGTGGGTCATATAGGTACATTGAGTTTTTATATAGGACTATGGTGGGTCACATGGGGTCATTGAGTACTTATGTACGACTAAGATGGGACACTTAGGGTCATTAGGTACTTATATAGGACTAGGGTACGTCACATGGGGTCATAGAGTACTTATATAGGACTAGGGGGGGTCACATGGGGTCATTCAGTACTTATATAGGACTAGGGTGGTCACATGGGGTCATTGAGTACTTATATAGGACTAGGGTGCATCACATGGGGTCATTGAGTACTTATATAGGACTAGGGGGGGTCACATGGGGTCATTGAGTACTTATATAGGACTAGGGTGGGTCACATGGGGTCATTGAGAACTTATATAGGACTAGGGGGGGTCACATGGGGTCATTGAGTACTTATATAGGACTAGGGTGGGTCACATGGGGTCATTGAGAACTTATATAGGACTAGGGTGGTTCACATGGGATCATTTAGTACTTATAAAGGACTAGGGTGGATCACATGTGGTCATTGAGTACTTATATACGACTAGAGTGGGTCACATGGGGTCATTGAGTACTTATATACAACTAGGATGGGACACTTAGGGTCATTAAGTACTTATATAGGACTAAGGTACGTCACATGGGGTCATAGAGTACTTATATAGGACTAGGGGGGGTCACATGGGTCATTGAGTACTTATATAGGACTAGGGTGGGTCACATAGGTCCATTGAGTACTTATATAGGACTATGGTGTGTCACATGGGGTCTTTGAGTACTTATATAGGACTAGAGGGGGTCACATGGGGTCATTGAGTACTTATATAGGACTAGGGGGGGGTCACATGGGGTCATTGAGTACTTATATAGGAATAGCGAAAGGTCACATGGGGTTATTGACTACTCATATAGGACTAGGGTGGGTCACATAGGTACATTGAGTTTTTATATAGGACTATGGTGGGTCACATGGGGTCATTGAGTACTTATGTACGACTAAGATGGGACACTTAGGGTCATTAGGTACTTATATAGGACTAGGGTACGTCACATGGGGTCATAGAGTACTTATATAGGACTAGGGGGGGTCACATGGGGTCATTCAGTACTTATATAGGACTAGGGGGTCACATGGGGTCATTGAGTACTTATATAGGACTAGGGGGGTCACATGGGGTCATTGAGTACTTATATAGGACTATGGTGGGTCACATGGGGTCATTGAGGACTTATATAGGACTACGGGTGGTCACATGGGGTCATTGAGTACTTATATAGGACTAGGGGGGGGTCACATGGGGTCATTGAGTACTTATATAGGACTAGGGGGGGTCATATGGGGTCATTGAGTACTTATATAGGACTAGGGTGGGTCACATGGGGTCATTGAGTACTTATATACGACTAGGGAAGGACATTTAGGGTCAACAAGTACTTATATAGGACTAGGGTACGTCACATGGGGTCATTGAGTACTTACATAGGACTAGGTTGGGTCACATGGGGTCATTGAGTACTTATATAGGACTATGGGAGGTTCACATGTGGTCATTCAGTACTTATATAGGACTAGGGTGGGTCACATGGGGTCATTGAGTACTTATTTAGGACTAGGGTGGCTGACCTGGGGTTATTGATTACTTATATAGGGTTAGGGTGGGTCACATGGGGTCATTGAGTACTTATATAGGACTAGGGTGGGTCACATGGGGTCATTGAGTACTTATATAGGACTATGGTGGGTCACATGGGGTCATTGAGGACTTATATAGGACTACGGGTGGTCACATGGCGTCATTGAGTACTTATATAGGAATAGGGGGGGTCACATGGGGCCATTGAGTACTTATAATGGACTAGGGTGGGTCACATGGAGTCATTAAGTACTTATATAGGACTAGAGTAGGTCACATGGGGTCATTGAGTACTTATATAGGACTAGGGGGTTACATGGGGTCATTGAGTGCTTATATAGGACTAGGGTGGGTCACATGGGGACATTGAGAACTTATATAGGACTAGGGTAGTTCACATGGGGTCATTTAGTACTTATATAAGACTAGGGTGGGACATTTAGGGTCATTAAGTACTTATATAGGACTAGGGTACGTCACATTGGGTCATTGAGTACTTATATAGGACTAAGGTGGCTCACATGGGGTCATTGAGTACTCATATAGGACTATGGTGGCTGACTTGGGGTCATTGAGTACTTATATAAGACTAGGGTGGGTCAAATTGGGTCATTTAGTACTTATAAAGAACTAGGGTGGGTCGGATGGGGTCATTGAGTACTTATATAGGACTAGGGTGCATCACATGGGGTCATTGAGTACTTATTTAGGACTAGGGTGGGTCACATGGGGCCATTGAGTACTTATATTGGACTAGGGTGGGTCACATAGAGTCATTAAGTACTTATATAGGACTAGGGTAGGTCACATGGGGTCATTGAGTACTTATATAGGACTAGGGGGTTACATGGGGTCATTGAGTACTTATATAGGACTAGGGTGGGTCACATGGGGACATTGAGAACATATATAGGACTAGGGTGGTTCACATGGGGTCATTGAGTACTTATTTAGGACTAGGGTGGGTCACATAGGTCAATTGAGTACTTATATAGGACTATGGTGGGTCACATAGGGTCATTGAGAACTTATATAGGACTACGGTGGTTCACATGGGGTCATTGAGTACTTATATAGGACTAGGGGGGGGGGTCACATTGGGTCATTGAGTACCTACATAGGACTAGGGGGTCACATGGGGTCATTGAGTACTTATATAGGACTAGGGTGGGTTACATGGGGTCATTGAGTACTTATTTACGACTAGGATGGGACATTTAGGGTCATTAAGTACTTATATAGCACTAGGGTACGTCACATGGGGTCATTAATTACTTATATAGGACTAAGGTGGCTCACATGGGGTCATTGAGTACTCATATAGGACTATGGTGTCTGACCTGGGGTCATTGAGTACTTATATAGGACTAGGGTGGGTCACATGGGGTCATTGAGTACTTATATAGGACTAGGGTGCATCACATGGGGTCATTGAGTACTTATATAGGACTAGGGGGGGTCACATGGGGTCATTGAGTACTTATATAGGACTAGGGGGTTACATGGGGTCATTGAGTACTTATATAGGACTAGGGGGGGGGGGGGTCACATGGGGTCATTGAGAGCTTATATAGGACTACGGTGGGTCAAATGGGGTCATTGAGTACTTATATAGGACTAGGAGGGGTCACATGGGGTCATTGAGTACTTATATAGGAATAGCGGTAGGTCACATGGGGTTATTGACTACTCATATAGGACTAGGGTGGGTCACATAGGTACATTGAGTACTTATATAGGACTATGGTGGGTCACATGGGGTCATTGAGTACTTATATAGGACTAGGTTGGGTCACATGGGGTCATTGAGTACTTATATAGGACTAGGGATGGTCACATGGGGTCATTGAGTACATATATTGGACTAGGGTGGGTCACATGGGGTCATTGAGTACTTATATACGACTAGGATGGGACACTTAGGGTCATTAAGTACTTATATAGGACTAGGGTACGTCACATGGGGTCATAGAGTACTTAAATAGGACTAGGGGGGGTCACATGGGCATTGAGTACTTATATAGGACTAGGGTGGGTCACATAGGTCCATTGAGTACTTATATAGGACTATGGTGGGTCACATGGGGTCATTGAGGACTTATATAGGACTACGGGGGGTCACATGGGGTCATTGAGTACTTATATAGGACTAGGGGGGGTCACATGGGGTCATTGAGTACTTATATAGGACTATAGGGGGTCACATGGGGTGATTGAGTACTTATATAGGACTAGCGGGAGGTCACATGGGGTCATTGAGTACTTATATAGGACTAGGGTGGGTCACATGGGGTCATTGAGAACTTATATATGACTAGGGTGGTTCACATGGGATCATTTAGTACTTATAAAGGACTAGGGTGGATCACATGTGGTCATTGAGTACTTATATAGGACTAGGGTGGGTCACATGGGGTCATTGAGTACTTATATACGACTAGGGTGGGTAACATGGGGTCATTGAGTACTTATATACAACTAGGATGGGACACTTAGGGTCATTAAGTACTTATATAGGACTAAGGTACGTCACATGGGGTCATAGAGTACTTATATAGGACTAGGGGGGGTCACATGGGTCATTGAGTACTTATATAGGACTAGGGTGGGTCACATAGGTCCATTGAGTACTTATATAGGACTATGGTGTGTCACATGGGGTCATTGAGGACTTATATAGGACTACGGGGGGTCACATGGGGTCATTGAGTACTTATATAGGACTAGGGGGGGTCACATGGGGTGATTGAGTACTTATATAGGACTAGGGGGGGTCACATGGGGTGATTGAGTACTTATATAGGACTAGTGGGAGGTCACATGGGGTCATTGAGTACTTATATAGGACTAGTGTGGGTCACATGGGGTCATTGAGAACTTATATAGGACTAGGGTGGTTCACATGGGGTCATTTAGTAATTATAAAGGACTAGGGTGGGTCACATGGGGTCATTGAGTACTTATATAGGACTAGGGTGGGTCACATGGGGTCATTGAGTACTTATATACGACTAGGGAAGGACATTTAGGGTCAACAAGTACTTATATAGGACTAGGGTACGTCACATGGGGTCATTGAGTACTTATATAGGACTAGGGGGGGTCACATGGGGTCATTGAGTACTTATATAGGACTATGGTGGGTCACATGGGGTCATTGAGTACTTACATAGGACTAGGTTGGGTCACATGGGGTCATTGAGTACTTATATAGGACTAGGGAGGTTCACATGGGGTCATTCAGTACTTATATAGGACTAGGGTGGGTCACATGGGGTCATTTCGTACTTATATAGGACTAGGGTGGGTCACATGGGGTCATTGAGTACATTTATAGGACTAGGTGGGGTCACATGGGGTCATTGAGTACTTATATAGGACAAGGGGGGATCACATGGGGTCATTGAGTACTTATATAGGACTAGGGGGGGTCACATGGCGTCATTGAGTACTTATATAGGAATAGGGGGGGTCACATGGCGTCATTGAGTACGTATATAGGACTAGGGGGGGTCACATGGCGTCATTGAGTACTTATATAGGACTAGGGGGGTCACATGGAGTCATTGAGTATTTATATAGGATTAGCGGAAGGTCACATGGGGTCATTGAGTACTTATATAGGACTAGGGTGGGTCACATGGGGACATTGAGAACTTATATAGGACTAGGGTGGTTCACATGGGGTCATTTAGTACTTATAAAGGACTAGGGTGGGTCACATGTGGTCATTGAGTACTTATATACGACTAGGGTGGGACATTTAGGGTCATTAAGTACTTATATAGGACCAGGGTACGTCACATGGGGTCATTGAGTACTTATATAGGACTATGGTGTGTCACATGGGGTCATTGAGGACTTATATAGGACTACGGTGGGTCACATGGGGTCATTGAGTACTTATATAGGACTAGGGGGGGTCACATGGGGTCATTGAGTACTTATATAGGACTAGGGGGGGTCACATGGGGTGATTGACTCCTTATATAGAACTAGGGTGGGTCACATGTGGTCATTGAGTACTTATATACGACTAGGGTGGGACATTTAGGGTCATTAAGTACTTATATAGGACCAGGGTACGTCACATGGGGTCATTGAGTACTTATATAGGACTAAGGTGGCTCACATGGGGTCATTGAGTACTCATATAGGACTATGGTGGCTGACTTGGGGTCATTGAGTACTTATATAAGACTAAAGGGGGTCACATTGGGTCATTTAGTACTTATAATGAACTAGGGTGGGTCAGATGGGGTCATTGAGTACATATATAGGACTAGGGTGCATCACATTGGGTCATTGAGTACTTATTTAGGACTAGGGTGGGTCACATGGGGTCATTGAGTACTTATATACAACTAGGATGGGACACTTAGGGTCATTAAGTACTTATATAGGACTAAGGTACGTCACATGGGGTCATAGAGTACTTATATAGGACTAGGGGGGGTCACATGGGTCATTGAGTACTTATATAGGACTAGGGTGGGTCACATAGGTCCTTTGAGTACTTATATAGGACTATGGTGTGTCACATGGGGTCATTGAGGACTTATATAGGACTACGGGGGGTCACATGGGGTCATTGAGTATTTATATAGGACTAGAGGGGGTCACATGGGGTGATTGAGTACTTATATAGGACTAGCGGGAGGTCACATGGGGTCATTGAGTACTTATATAGGACTAGGGTGGGTCACATGGGGTCATTGAGAACTTATATAGGACTAGGGTGGTTCACATGGGATCATTTAGTACTTATAAAGGACTAGGGTGGATCACATGTGGTCATTGAGTATTTATATAGGACTAGGGTGGGTCACATGGGGTCATTGAGTACTTATATACGACTAGGGTGGGTCACATGGGGTCATTGAGTACTTATATACAACTAGGATGGGACACTTAGGGTCATTAAGTACTTATATAGGACTAAGGTACGTCACATGGGGTCATTGAGTACTTATATAGGACTATGGTGTGTCACATGGGGTCATTGAGGACTTATATAGGACTACGGTGGGTCACATGTGGTCATTGAGTACTTATATAGGACTAGGGGGGGTCACATGGGGTCATTGAGTACTTATATAGGACTAGGGGGGGTCACATGGGGTGATTGAGTACTTATATAGGACTAGCGGGAGGTCACATGGGGTCATTGAGTACTTATATAGGACTAGGGTGGGTCACATGGGGTCATTGAGAACTTATATAGGACTAGGGTGGTTCACATGGGGTCATTTAGTAACTATAAAGGACTAGGGTGGGTCACATGGGGTCAATGAGTACTTATATAGGACTAGGGTGGATCACATGGGGTCATTGAGTACTTATATACGACTAGGGAAGGACATTTAGGGTCAACAAGTACTTATATAGGACTAGGGTAAGTCACATGGGGTCATTGAGTACTTATATAGGACTAGGGGGGGTCACATGGGGTCATTGAGTACTTATATAGGACTATGGTGGGTCACATGGGGTCATTGAGTACTTACATAGGACTAGGTTGGGTCACATGGGGTCATTGAGTACTTATATAGGACTAGGGAGGTTCACATGGGGTCATTCAGTACTTATATAGGACTAGGGTGGGTCACATGGGGTCATTTCGTACTTATATAGGACTAGGGTGGGTCACATGGGGTCATTGAGTACATTTATAGGACTAGGTGGGGTCACATGGGGTCATTGAGTACTTATATAGGACAAGGGGGGATCACATGGGGTCATTGAGTACTTATATAGGACTAGGGGGGGTCACATGGCGTCATTGAGTACTTATAAAGGACTAGGGTGGGTCACATGGGGTCATTGACTCCTTATATAGAACTAGGGTGGGTCACATGTGGTCATTGAGTACTTATATACGACTAGGGTGGGACATTTAGGGTCATTAAGTACTTATATAGGACCAGGGTACGTCACATGGGGTCATTGAGTACTTATATAGGACTAAGGTGGCTCACATGGGGTCATTGAGTACTCATATAGGACTATGGTGGCTGACTTGGGGTCATTGAGTACTTATATAGGACTAAAGGGGGTCACATTGGGTCATTTAGTACTTATAATGAACTAGGGTGGGTCAGATGGGGTCATTGAGTACATATATAGGACTAGGGTGCATCACATTGGGTCATTGAGTACTTATTTAGGACTAGGGTGGGTCACATGAGGCCATTGAGTACTTATATTGGACTAGGGTGGGTCACATGGAGTCATTAAGTAATTATATTGGACTAGGGTAGGTCACATGGGGTCATTGAGTACTTATATAGGACTAGGGGGTTACATGGGGTCATTGAGTACTTATATAGGACTAGGGGGGGGTCACATGTGGTCATTGAGTACTTATATAGGACTAGCGGAAGGTTACATGGGGTCATTGAGTAATTATATAGGACTAGGGTGGGTTACATGGGGACATTGAGAACTTATATAGGACTAGGGTGGTTCACATGGGGTCATTTAGTACTTATAAAAGACTAGGGTGGGTCACATGGGGTCATTGACTCCTTATATAGGACTAGGGTGGGTCACATGTGGTCATTGAGTACATATATACGACTAGGGTGGGACATTTAGGGTCATTAAGTACTTATATAGGACTACGGTACGTCACATGGGGTCATTGAGTACTTATATAGGACTAAGGTGGCTCACATGGGGTCATTGAGTACTCATATAGGACTATGGTGGCTGACTTGGGGTCATTGAGTACTTATATAGGACTAAAGGGGGTCACATTGGGTCATTTAGTACTTATAATGAACTAGGGTGGGTCAGATGGGGTCATTGAGTACATATATAGGACTAGGGTGCATCACATTGGGTCATTGAGTACTTATTTAGGACTAGGGTGGGTCACATGGGGCCATTGAGTACTTATATTGGACTAGGGTGGGTCACATGGAGTCATTAAGTAATTATATAGGACTAGGGTAGGTCACATGGGGTCATTGAGTACTTATATAGGACTAGGGGGTTACATGGGGTCATTGAGTACTTATATAGGAATAGCGAAAGATCACATGGGGTTATTGACTACTCATATAGGACTAGGGTGGGTCATATAGGTACATTGAGTTTTTATATAGGACTATGGTGGGTCACATGGGGTCATTGAGTACTTATGTACGACTAAGATGGGACACTTAGGGTCATTAGGTACTTATATAGGACTAGGGTACGTCACATGGGGTCATAGAGTACTTATATAGGACTAGGGGGGGTCACATGGGGTCATTCAGTACTTATATAGGACTAGGGTGGTCACATGGGGTCATTGAGTACTTATATAGGACTAGGGTGCATCACATGGGGTCATTGAGTACTTATATAGGACTAGGGGGGGTCACATGGGGTCATTGAGTACTTATATAGGACTAGGGGGTTACATGGGGTCATTGAGTACTTATATAGGACTAGGGGGGGGGTCACATGGGGTCATTGAGAGCTTATATAGGACTACGGTGGGTCACATGGGGTCATTGAGAACTTATATAGGACTAGGGTGGTTCACATGGGATCATTTAATACTTATAAAGGACTAGGGTGGATCACATGTGGTCATTGAGTACTTATATACGACTAGGGGGGTCACATGGGGTCATTGAGTACTTATATAGGACTAGGGGGGGTCACATGGGGTCATTGAGTACTTATATAGGACTAGGGTGGGTCACATGGGGTCATTGAGAACTTATATAGGACTAGGGGGGGTCACATGGGGTCATTGAGTACTTATATAGGATTAGGGTGGGTCACATGGGGTCATTGAGAACTTATATAGGACTAGGGTGGTTCACATGGGATCATTTAGTACTTATAAAGGACTAGGGTGGATCACATGTGGTCATTGAGTACTTATATACGACTAGAGTGGGTCACATGGGGTCATTGAGTACTTATATACAACTAGGATGGGACACTTAGGGTCATTAAGTACTTATATAGGACTAAGGTACGTCACATGGGGTCATAGAGTACTTATATAGGACTAGGGGGGGTCACATGGGTCATTGAGTACTTATATAGGACTAGGGTGGGTCACATAGGTCCATTGAGTACTTATATAGGACTATGGTGTGTCACATGGGGTCTTTGAGTACTTATATAGGACTAGGGGGGGTCACATGGGGTCATTGAGTACTTATATAGGACTAGGGGGGGGTCACATGGGGTCATTGAGTACTTATATAGGAATAGCGAAAGGTCACATGGGGTTATTGACTACTCATATAGGACTAGGGTGGGTCACATAGGTACATTGAGTTTTTATATAGGACTATGGTAGGTCACATGGGGTCATTGAGTACTTATGTACGACTAAGATGGGACACTTAGGGTCATTAGGTACTTATATAGGACTAGGGTACGTCACATGGGGTCATAGAGTACTTATATAGGACTAGGGGGGGTCACATGGGGTCATTCAGTACTTATATAGGACTAGGGGGTCACATGGGGTCATTGAGTACTTATATAGGACTAGGGGGGTCACATGGGGTCATTGAGTACTTATATAGGACTATGGTGGGTCACATGGGGTCATTGAGGACTTATATAGGACTACGGGTGGTCACATGGGGTCATTGAGTACTTATATAGGACTAGGGGGGGGTCACATGGGGTCATTGAGTACTTATATAGGACTAGGGGGGGTCATATGGGGTCATTGAGTACTTATATAGGACTAGGGGGGGTCACATGGCGTCATTGAGTTCTTATATAGGAATAGGGGGGGTCACATGGCGTCATTGAGTACTTATATAGGACTAGGGGGGGTCACATGGCGTCATTGAGTACTTATATAGGACTAGGGGGGGTCACATGGGGTCATTGAGTACTTATATAGGAGTAGCGGAAGGTCACATGGGGTCATTGAGTACTTATATAGGACTAGGGTGGGTCACATGGGGACATTGAGAACTTATATAGGACTAGGGTGGTTCACATGGGGTCATTTAGTACTTATAAAGGACTAGGGTGGGTCACATGGGGTCATTGACTCCTTATATAGAACTAGGGTGGGTCACATGTTGTCATTGAGTACTTATATACGACTAGGGTGGGACATTTAGGGTCATTAAGTACTTATATAGGACCAGGGTACGTCACATGGGGTCATTGAGTACTTATATAGGACTAAGGTGGCTCACATGGGGTCATTGAGTACTCATATAGGACTATGGTGGCTGACTTGGGGTCATTGAGTACTTATATAGGACTAGGGGGGGTCACTATGGTGATTTAGTACTTATAAAGAACTAGGGTTGGTCAGATGGGGTCATTGAGTACATATATAGGACTAGGGTGCATCAAATTGGGTCATTGAGTACTTATTTAGGACTAGGGTGGGTCACATGAGGCCATTGAGTACTTATATTGGACTAGGGTGGGTCACATGGAGTCATTAAGTAATTATATTGGACTAGGGTAGGTCACATGGGGTCATTGAGTACTTATATAGGACTAGGGGGTTACATGGGGTCATTGAGTACTTATATAGGACTAGGGGGGGTCACATGGGACCATTGAGTAATTATATAGGACTAGGAGGGGTTACATGGGGTCATTGAGTACTTATATAGGAATAGGGTGGGTCACATAGGTCCATTGAGTACTTATATAGGACTATGGTTGGTCACATGGGGTCTTTGAGAGCTTATATAGGACTACGGTGGGTCACATGGGGTCACTGAGTACTTATATAGGACTAGGGGGGGTCACATGGGGTCATTGAGTACTTATATAGGACTAGGGGGGGGTCACATGGGGTCATTGAGTACTTATATAGGAATAGCGAAAGGTCACATGGGGTTATTGACTACTCATATAGGACTAGGGTGGGTCACATAGGTACATTGAGTTTTTATATAGGACTATGGTGGGTCACATGGGGTCATTGTGTACTTATGTACGACTAAGATGGGACACTTAGGGTCATTAGGTACTTATATAGGACTAGGGTACGTCACATTTGGTCATAGAGTACTTATATAGGACTAGGGGGGGTCACATGGGGTCATTCAGTACTTATATAGGACTAGGGGGGTCACATGGGGTCATTGAGTACTTATATTGGACTAGGGAGGGTCACATGGGGTCATTGAGAACTTATATAGGACTACGGTGGGTCACATGGGGTTATTGAGTACTTATATAGGACTAGCGGGAGGTCACATGGGGTCATTGAGTACTTATATAGGACTAGGGTGGGTCACATGGGGTCATTGAGAACTTATATAGGACTAGGGTGGTTCACATGGGGTCATTTAGTACTTATAAAGGACTAGGGTGGGTCACATGGGGTCATTGAGTACTTATATACGACTAGGGTGGGACATTTAGGGTCATTAAGTACTTATATAGGACTAGGGTATGTCACATGGGGTCATTGAGTACTTATAAAGGACTAGGGGAGGTCACATGGGGTCATTGAGTACTTATTTAGGACTAGGGTGGGTCACATAGGTCAATTGAGTACTTATATAGGACTATGGTGGGTCACATGGGGTCATTGAGAACTTATATAGGACTACGGTGGTTCACATGGGGTCATTGAGTACTTATATAGGCCTAGGGGGGGGGGTCACATTGGGTCATTGAGTACCTATATAGGACTAGGTGGGGTCACATGGGGTCATTGAGTATTTATATAGGACTAGAGGGGGTCACATGGGGTGATTGAGTACTTATATAGGACTAGGGTGGTTCACATGGGATCATTTAGTACTTATAAAGGACTAGGGTGGATCACATGTGGTCATTGAGTACTTATATAGGACTAGGGTGGGTCACATGGGGTCATTGAGTACTTATATACGACTAGGGTGGGTCATATGGGGTCATTGAGTACTTATATACAACTAGGATGGGACACTTAGGGTCATTAAGTACTTATATAGGACTAAGGTACGTCACATGGGGTCATTGAGTACTTATATAGGTTTATGGTGTGTCACATGGGGTCATTGACGACTTATATAGGACTACGGGGGGTCACATGGGGTCATTGAGTACTTATATAGGACTAGGGGGGGTCACATGGGGCCATTGAGTACTTATATAGGACTAGGGGGGGTCACATGGGGTGATTGAGTACTTATATAGGACTAGCGGGAGGTCACATGGGGTCATTGAGTACTTATATAGGACTAGGGTGGGTCACATAGGGTCATTGAGAACTTATATAGGACTAGGGTGGTTCACATGGGGTCATTTAGTAACTATAAAGGACTAGGGTGGGTCACATGGGGTCAATGAGTACTTATATAGGACTAGGGTGGATCACATGGGGTCATTGAGTACTTATATACGACTAGGGAAGGACATTTAGGGTCAACAAGTACTTATATAGGACTAGGGTACGTCACATGGGGTCATTGAGTACTTATATAGGACTAGGGGGGGTCACATGGGGTCATTGAGTACTTATATAGGACTATGGTGGGTCACATGGGGTCATTGAGTACTTACATAGGACTAGGTTGGGTCACATGGGGTCATTGAGTACTTATATAGGACTAGGGAGGTTCACATGGGGTCATTCAGTACTTATATAGGACTAGGGTGGGTCACATGGGGTCATTTCGTACTTATATAGGACTAGGGTGGGTCACATGGGGTCATTGAGTACATTTATAGGACTAGGTGGGGTCACATGGGGTCATTGAGTACTTATATAGGACAAGGGGAGATCACATGGGGTCATTGAGTACTTATATAGGACTAGGGGGGGTCACATGGCGTCATTGAGTACTTATAAAGGACTAGGGTGGGTCACATGGGGTCATTGACTCCTTATATAGAACTAGGGTGGGCCACATGTGGTCATTGAGTACTTATATACGACTAGGGTGGGACATTTAGGGTCATTAAGTACTTATATAGGACCAGGGTACGTCACATGGGGTCATTGAGTACTTATATAGGACTAAGGTGGCTCACATGGGGTCATTGAGTACTCATATAGGACTATGGTGGCTGACTTAGGGTCATTGAGTACTTATAT
The DNA here is from genome assembly GCF_024137725.1 of Prorops nasuta. Taxonomy (NCBI): domain Eukaryota; kingdom Metazoa; phylum Arthropoda; class Insecta; order Hymenoptera; family Bethylidae; genus Prorops; species Prorops nasuta. The sequence continues at coordinate 2,395,195 of NW_027116832.1, read as the reverse complement.
AGGACTAAAGGGGGTCACATTGGGTCATTTAGTACTTATAATGAACTAGGGTGGGTCAGATGGGGTCATTGAGTACATATATAGGACTAGGGTGCATCACATTGAGTCATTGAGTACTTATTTAGGACTAGGGTGGGTCACATGAGGCCATTGAGTACTTATATTGGACTAGGGTGGGTCACATGGAGTCATTAAGTAATTATATTGGACTAGGGTAGGTCACATGGGGTCATTGAGTACTTATATAGGACTAGGGGGTTACATGGGGTCATTGAGTACTTATATAGGACTAGGGGGGGTCACATGGGGCCATTGAGTAATTATATAGGACTAGGAGGGGTTACATGGGGTCATTGAGTACTTATATAGGAATAGGGTGGGTCACATAGGTCCATTGAGTACTTATATAGGACTATGGTTGGTCACATGGGGTCATTGAGAGCTTATATAGGACTACGGTGGGTCACATGGGGTCATTGAGTACTTATATAGGACTAGGGGGGGTCACATGGGGTCATTGAGTACTTATATAGGACTAGGGGGGGGTCACATGGGGTCATTGAGTACTTATATAGGAATAGCGAAAGGTCACATGGGGTTATTGACTACTCATATAGGACTAGGGTGGGTCACATAGGTCCATTGAGTACTTATATAGGACTATGGTTGGTCACATGGGGTCATTTAGTACTTATAAAGGACTAGGGTGGGTCACATGGGGTCATTGAGTACTTATATAGGACTAGGGTATGTCACATGGGGTCATTGAGTACTTATAAAGGACTAGGGGAGGTCACATGGGGTCATTGAGTACTTATTTAGGACTAGGGTGGGTCACATAGGTCAATTGAGTACTTATATAGGACTACGGTGGTTCACATGGGGTCATTGAGTACTTATATAGGACTAGGGGGGGGGTCACATTGGGTCATTGAGTACCTATATAGGACTAGGTGGGGTCACATGGGGTCTTTGAGTATTTATATAGGACTAGAGGGGGTCACATGGGGTGATTGAGTACTTATATAGGACTAGCGGGAGGTCACATGGGGTCATTGGGTACTTATATAGGACTAGGGTGGGTCACATGGGGTCATTGAGAACTTATATAGGACTAGGGTGGTTCACATGGGATCATTTAGTACTTATAAAGGACTAGGGTGGATCACATGTGGTCATTGAGTACTTATATAGGACTAGGGTGGGTCACATGGGGTCATTGAGTACTTATATACGACTAGGGTGGGTCACATGGGGTCATTGAGTACTTATATACAACTAGGATGGGACACTTAGGGTCATTAAGTACTTATATAGGTCTAAGGTACGTCACATGGGGTCATTGAGTACTTATATAGGACTATGGTGTGTCACATGGGGTCATTGAGGACTTATATAGGACTACGGGGGGTCACATGGGGTCATTGAGTACTTATATAGGACTAGGGGGGGTCACATGGGGTCATTGAGTACTTATATAGGACTAGGGGGGGGTCACATGGGGTGATTGAATACTTATATAGGACTAGCGGGAGGTCACATGGGGTCATTGAGTACTTATATAGGACTAGGGTGGGTCACATGGGGTCATTGAGAACTTATATAGGACTAGGGTGGTTCACATGGGGTCATTTAGTAACTATAAAGGACTAGGGTGGGTCACATGGGGTCAATGAGTACTTATATAGGACTAGGGTGGATCACATGGGGTCATTAAGTACTTATATACGACTAGGGAAGGACATTTAGGGTCAACAAGTACTTATATAGGACTAGGGTACGTCACATGGGGTCATTGAGTACTTATATAGGACTAGGGGGGGTCACATGGGGTCATTGAGTACTTATATAGGACTATGGTGGGTCACATGGGGTCATTGAGTACTTACATAGGACTTTGTTGGGTCACATGGGGTCATTGAGTACTTATATAGGACTAGGGAGGTTCACATGGGGTCATTCAGTACTTATATAGGACTAGGGTGGGTCACATGGGGTCATTTCGTACTTATATAGGACTAGGGTGGGTCACATGGGGTCATTGAGTACATTTATAGGACTAGGTGGGGTCACATGGGGTCATTGAGTACTTATATAGGACAAGGGGGGATCACATGGGGTCATTGAGTACTTATATAGGACTAGGGGGGGTCACATGGCGTCATTGAGTACTTATATAGGAATAGGGGGGGTCACATGGCGTCATTGAGTACTTATATAGGACTAGGGGGGGTCACATGGCGTCATTGAGTACTTATATAGGACTAGGGGGGGTCACATGGGGTCATTGAGTACTTATATAGGAGTAGCGGAAGGTCACATGGGGTCATTGAGTACTTATATAGGACTAGGGTGGGTCACATAGGGACATTGAGAACTTATATAGGACTAGGGTGGTTCACATGGGGTCATTTAGTACTTATAAAGGACTAGGGTGGGTCACATGGGGTCATTGACTCCTTATATAGAACTAGGGTGGGTCACATGTTGTCATTGAGTACTTATATACGACTAGGGTGGGACATTTAGGGTCATTAAGTACTTATATAGGACCAGGGTACGTCACATGGGGTCATTGAGTACTTATATAGGACTAAGGTGGCTCACATGGGGTCATTGAGTACTCATATAGGACTATGGTGGCTGACTTGGGGTCATTGAGTACTTATATAGGACTAGGGGGGGTCACTATGGTGATTTAGTACTTATAAAGAACTAGGGTTGGTCAGATGGGGTCATTGAGTACTTATATAGGACTAGGGTGCATCACATGGGGTCATTGAGTACTTATTTAGGACTAGGGTGGGTCACATGGGGCCATTGAGTACTTATAATGGACTAGGGTGGGTCACATGGAGTCATTAAGTACTTATATAGGACTAGAGTAGGTCACATGGGTTCATTGAGTACTTATATAGCACTAGGGGGTTACATGGGGTCATTGAGTGCTTATATAGGACTAGGGTGGGTCACATGGGGACATTGAGAACTTATATAGGACTAGGGTGGTTCACATGGGGTCATTTAGTACTTATAAAGGACTAGGGTGGGTCACATGGGGTCATTGACTCCTTATATAGGATTAGGGTGGGTCACATGTGGTCATTGAGTACTTATATACGACTAGGGTGGGACATTTAAGGTCATTAAGTACTTATATAGGACTAGGGTACGTCACATGGGGTCATTGAGTACTTATATAGGACTAGGGAGGGTCACATGGGTTCATTGAGAACTTATATAGGACTATGGTGGGTCACATGGGGTCATTGAGTACTTATATAGGACTAGGGGGGGTCACATGGCGTCATTGAGTACTTATATAGGACTAGGGGGGGTCACATGGGGTCATTGAGTACTTATATAGGACTAGCGGAAGGTTACATGGGGTCATTGAGTAATTATATAGGACTAGGGTGGGTTACATGGGGACATTGAGAACTTATATAGGACTAGGGTGGTTCACATGGGGTCATTTAGTACTTATAAAAGACTAGGGTGGGTCACATGTGGTCGTTGAGTACATATATACGACTAGGGTGGGACATTTAGGGTCATTAAGTACTTATATAGGACTACGGTACGTCACATGGGGTCATAGAGTACTTATATAGGACTAGGGGGGGTCACATGGGCATTGAGTACTTATATAGGACTAGGGTGGGTCACATAGGTCCATTGAGTACTTATATACGACTAGGGTGGGACATTTAAGGTCATTAAGTACTTATATAGGACTAGGGTACGTCACATGGGGTCATTGAGTACTTATATATGACTAGGGAGGGTCACATGGGTTCATTGAGAACTTATATAGGACTATGGTGGGTCACATGGGGTCATTGAGTACTTATATAGGCTAAGGGGGGGTCACATGGCGTCATTGAGTACTTATATAGGACTAGGGGGGGTCACATGGGGTCATTGAGTACTTATATAGGACTAGCGGAAGGTTACATGGGGTCATTGAGTAATTATATAGGACTAGGGTGGGTTACATGGGGACATTGAGAACTTATATAGGACTAGGGTGGTTCACATGGGGTCATTTAGTACTTATAAAAGACTAGGGTGGGTCACATGTGGTCGTTGAGTACATATATACAACTAGGGTGGGACATTTAGGGTCATTAAGTACTTATATAGGACTACGGTACGTCACATGGGGTCATAGAGTACTTATATAGGACTAGGGTGGTTCACATGGGGTCATTTAGTACTTATAAAAGACTAGGGTGGGTCACATGTGGTCGTTGAGTACATATATACGACTAGGGTGGGACATTTAGGGTCATTAAGTACTTATATAGGACTACGGTACGTCACATGGGGTCATAGAGTACTTATATAGGACTAGGGGGGGTCACATGGGCATTGAGTACTTATATAGGACTAGGGTGGGTCACATAGGTCCATTGAGTACTTATATAGGACTATGGTGGGTCACATGGGGTCATTAAGTACTTATATAGGACTAGGGTACGTCACATGGGGTCATTGAGTACTTATATAGGACTAGGGAGGGTCACATGGGGTCATTGAGAACTTATATAGGACTATGGTGGGTCACATGGGGTCATTGAGTACTTATATAGGACTAGCGGGAGGTCACATGGGGTCATTGAGTACTTATATAGGACTAGGGTGGGTCACATGGGGTCATTGAGAACTTATATAGGACTAGGGTGGTTCACATGGGATCATTTAGTACTTATAAAGGACTAGGGTGGATCACATGTGGTCATTGAGTACTTATATAGGACTAGGGTGGGTCACATGGGGTCATTGAGTACTTATATACGACTAGGGTGGGTCACATGGGGTCATTGAGTACTTATATACAACTAGGATGGGACACTTAGGGTCATTAAGTACTTATATAGGACTAAGGTACGTCACATGGGGTCATAGAGTACTTATATAGGACTAGGGGGGGTCACATGGGTCATTGAGTACTTATATAGTACTAGGGTGGGTCACATAGGTCCATTGAGTACTTATATAGGACTATGGTGTGTCACATGGGGTCATTGAGGACTTATATAGGACTACGGGGGGTCACATGGGGTCATTGAGTACTTATATAGGACTAGGGGGGGTCACATGGGGTCATTGAGTACTTATATAGGACTAGGGGGGGTCACATGGGGTGATTGAGTACTTATATAGGACTAGCGGGAGGTCACGTGGGGTCATTGAGTACTTATATAGGACTAGTGTGGGTCACATGGGGTCATTGAGAACTTATATAGGACTAGGGTGGTTCACATGGGGTCATTTAGTAATTATAAAGGACTACGGTGGGTCACATGGGGTCATTGAGTACTTATATAGGACTAGGGTGGGTCACATGGGGTCATTGAGTACTTATATACGACTAGGGAAGGACATTTAGGGTCAACAAGTACTTATATAGGACTAGGGTACGTCACATGTGGTCATTGAGTAATTATATAGGACTAGGGGGGGTCACATGGGGTCATTGAGTACTTATATAGGACTATGGTGGGTCACATGGGGTCATTGAGTACTTACATAGGACTAGGTTGGGTCACATGGGGTCATTGAGTACTTATATAGGACTAGGGAGGTTCACATGGGGTCATTCAGTACTTATATAGGACTAGGGTGGGTCACATGGGGTCATTTCGTACTTATATAGGACTAGGGTGGGTCACATGGGGTCATTGAGTACATTTATAGGACTAGGTGGGGTCACATGGGGTCATTGAGTACTTATATAGGACAAGGGGGGATCACATGGGGTCATTGAGTACTTATATAGGACTAGGGGGGGTCACATGGCGTCATTGAGTACTTATATAGGAATAGGGGGGGTCACATGGCGTCATTGAGTACTTATATAGGACTAGGGGGGGTCACATGGCGTCATTGAGTACTTATATAGGACTAGGGGGGTCACATGGGGTCATTGAGTACTTATATAGGATTAGCGGAAGGCCACATGGGGTCATTGAGTACTTATATAGGACTAGGGTGGGTCACATGGGGACATTGAGAACTTATATAGGACTAGGGTGGTTCACATGGGGTCATTTAGTACTTATAAAGGACTAGGGTGGGTAACATGGGGTCATTGACTCCTTATATAGAACTAGGGTGGGTCACATGTGGTCATTGAGTACTTATATACGACTAGGGTGGGACATTTAGGGTCATTAAGTACTTATATAGGACCAGGGTACGTCACATGGGGTCATTGAGTACTTATATAGGACTAAGGTGGCTCACATGGGGTCATTGAGTACTCATATAGGACTATGGTGGCTGACTTGGGGTCATTGAGTACTTATATAGGACTAAAGGGGGTCACATTGGGTCATTTAGTACTTATAATGAACTAGGGTGGGTCAGATGGGGTCATTGAGTACATATATAGGACTAGGGTGCATCACATTGGGTCATTGAGTACTTATTTAGGACTAGGGTGGGTCACATGAGGCCATTGAGTACTTATATTGGACTAGGGTGGGTCACATGGAGTCATTAAGTAATTATATTGGACTAGGGTAGGTCACATGGGGTCATTGAGTACTTATATAGGACTAGGGGGTTACATGCGGTCATTGAGTACTTATATAGGACTAGGGGGGGTCACATGGGGCCATTGAGTAATTATATAGGACTAGGAGGGGTTACATGGGGTCATTGAGTACTTATATAGGAATAGGGTGGGTCACATAGGTCCATTGAGTACTTATATAGGACTATCGTTGGTCACATGGGGTCATTGAGAGCTTATATAGGACTACGGTGGGTCACATGGGGTCATTGAGTACTTATATAGGACTAGGGGGGGTCACATGGGGTCATTGAGTACTTATATAGGACTAGGGGGGGGGGTCACATGGGGTCATTGAGTACTTATATAGGAATAGCGAAAGGTCACATGGGGTTATTGACTACTCATATAGGACTAGGGTGGGTCACATAGGTACATTGAGTTTTTATATAGGACTATGGTGGGTCACATGGGGTCATTGAGTACTTATGTACGACTAAGATGGGACACTTAGGGTCATTAGGTACTTATATAGGACTAGGGTACGTCACATTTGGTCATAGAGTACTTATATAGGACTAGGGGGGGTCACATGGGGTCATTCAGTACTTATATAGGACTAGGGGGGTCACATGGGGTCATTGAGTACTTATATTGGACTAGGGAGGGTCACATGGGGTCATTGAGAACTTATATAGGACTACGGTGGGTCACATGGGGTCATTGAGTACTTATATAGGACTAGCGGGAGGTCACATGGGGTCATTGAGTACTTATATAGGACTAGGGTGGGTCACATGGGGTCATTGAGAACTTATATAGGACTAGGGTGGTTCACATGGGGTCATTTAGTACTTATAAAGGACTAGGGTGGGTCACATGGGGTCATTGAGTACTTATATACGACTAGGGTGGGATATTTAGGGTCATTAAGTACTTATATAGGACTAGGGTATGTCACATGGGGTCATTGAGTACTTATAAAGGACTAGGGGAGGTCACATGGGGTCATTGAGTACTTATTTAGGACTAGGGTGGGTCACATAGGTCAATTGAGTACTTATATAGGACTATGGTGGGTAACATGGGGTCATTGAGAACTTATATAGGACTACGGTGGTTCACATGGGGTCATTGAGTACTTATATAGGACTAGGGGGGGGGTCACATTGGGTCATTGAGTACCTATATAGGACTAGGTGGGGTCACATGGGGTCATTGAGTATTTATATAGGACTAGAGGGGGTCACATGGGGTGATTGAGTACTTATATAGGACTAGGGGAGGGGTCACATTGGGTCATTGAGTACCTATATAGGACTAGGTGGGGTCACATGGGGTCATTGAGTATTTATATAGGACTAGAGGGGGTCACATGGGGTGATTGAGTACTTATATAGGACTAGCGGGAGGTCACATGGGGTCATTGAGAACTTATATAGGACTAGGGTGGTTCACATGGGATCATTTAGTACTTATAAAGGACTAGGGTGGATCACATGTGGTCATTGAGTACTTATATAGGACTAGGGTGGGTCACATGGGGTCATTGAGTACTTATATACGACTAGGGTGGGTCACATGGGGTCATTGAGTACTTATATAGGACTAGGGGGGGTCACATGGGGTGATTGAGTACTTATATAGGACTAGGGGGGGTCACATGGGGTTATTGACTACTCATATAGGACTAGGGTGGGTCACATAGGTACATTGAGTTTTTATATAGGACTATGGTGGGTCACATGGGGTCATTGAGTACTTATGTACGACTAAGATGGGACACTTAGGGTCATTAGGTACTTATATAGGACTAGGGTACGTCACATTTGGTCATAGAGTACTTATATAGGACTAGGGGGGGTCACATGGGGTCATTCAGTACTTATATAGGACTAGGGAGGGTCACATGGGGTCATTGAGAACTTATATAGGACTACGGTGGGTCACATGGGGTCATTGAGTACTTATATAGGACTAGCGGGAGGTCACATGGGGTCATTGAGTACTTATATAGGACTAGGGTGGGTCACATGGGGTCATTGAGAACTTATATAGGACTAGGGTGGTTCACATGGGGTCATTTAGTACTTATAAAGGACTAGGGTGGGTCACATGGGGTCATTGAGTACTTATATACGACTAGGGTGGGATATTTACGGTCATTAAGTACTTATATAGGACTAGGGTACGTCACATTTGGTCATAGAGTACTTATAAAGGACTAGGGGAGGTCACATGGGGTCATTGAGTACTTATTTAGGACTAGGGTGGGTCACATAGGTCAATTGAGTACTTATATAGGACTATGGTGGGTCACATGGGGTCATTGAGAACTTATATAGGACTACGGTGGTTCACATGGGGTCATTGAGTACTTATATAGGACTAGGGGGGGGGTCACATTGGGTCATTGAGTACCTATATAGGACTAGGTGGGGTCACATGGGGTCATTGAGTATTTATATAGGACTAGAGGGGGTCACATGGGGTGATTGAGTACTTATATAGGACTAGCGGGAGGTCACATGGGGTCATTGAGTACTTATATAGGACTAGGGTGGGTCACTTGGGGTCATTGAGAACTTATATAGGACTAGGGTGGTTCACATGGGATCATTTAGTACTTATAAAGGACTAGGGTGGATCACATGTGGTCATTGAGTACTTATATAGGACTAGGGTGGGTCACATGGGGTCATTGAGTACTTATATACGACTAGGGTGGGTCACATGGGGTCATTGAGTACTTATATACAACTAGGATGGGACACTTAGGGTCATTAAGTACTTATATAGGACTAAGGTACGTCACATGGGGTCATTGAGTACTTATATAGGACTATGGTGTGTCACATGGGGTCATTGAGGACTTATATAGGACTACGGGGGGTCACATGGGGTCATTGAGTACTTATATAGGACTAGGGGGGGTCACATGGGGTCATTGAGTACTTATATAGGACTAGGGGGGGTCACATGGGGTGATTGAGTACTTATATAGGACTAGCGGGAGGTCACATGGGGTCATTGAGTACTTATATAGGACTAGGGTGGGTCACATGGGGTCATTGAGAACTTATATAGGACTAGGGTGGTTCACATGGGGTCATTTAGTAACTATAAAGGACTAGGGTGGGTCACATGGGGTCAATGAGTACTTATATAGGACTAGGGTGGATCACATGGGGTCATTGAGTACTTATATACGACTAGGGAAGGACATTTAGGGTCAACAAGTACTTATATAGGACTAGGGTACGTCACATGGGGTCATTGAGTACTTATATAGGACTAGGGGGGGTCACATGGGGTCATTGAGTACTTATATAGGACTATGGTGGGTCACATGGGGTCATTGAGTACTTACATAGGACTAGGTTGGGTCACATGGGGTCATTGAGTACTTATATAGGACTAGGGAGGTTCACATGGGGTCATTCAGTACTTATATAGGACTAGGGTGGGTCACATGGGGTCATTTCGTACTTATATAGGACTAGGGTGGGTCACATGGGGTCATTGAGTACATTTATAGGATTAGGTGGGGTCACATGGGGTCATTGAGTACTTATATAGGACAAGGGGGGATCACATGGGGTCATTGAGTACTTATATAGGACTAGGGGGGGTCACATGGCGTCATTGAGTACTTATAAAGGACTAGGGTGGGTCACATGGGGTCATTGACTCCTTATATAGAACTAGGGTGGGTCACATGTGGTCATTAAGTACTTATATACGACTAGGGTGGGACATTTAGCGTCATTAAGTACTTATATAGGACCAGGGTACGTCACATGGGGTCATTGAGTACTTATATAGGACTAAGGTGGCTCACATGGGGTCATTGAGTACTCATATAGGACTATGGTGGCTGACTTGGGGTCATTGAGTACTTATATAGGACTAAAGGGGGTCACATTGGGTCATTTAGTACTTATAATGAACTAGGGTGGGTCAGATGGGGTCATTGAGTACATATATAGGACTAGGGTGCATCACATTGGGTCATTGAGTACTTATTTAGGACTAGGGTGGGTCACATGAGGCCATTGAGTACTTATATTGGACTAGGGTGGGTCACATGGAGTCATTAAGTAATTATATTGGACTAGGGTAGGTCACATGGGGTCATTGAGTACTTATATAGGACTAGGGGGTTACATGGGGTCATTGAGTACTTATATAGGACTAGGGGGGGTCACATGGGGCCATTGAGTAATTATATAGGACTAGGAGGGGTTACATGGGGTCATTGAGTACTTATATAGGAATAGGGTGGGTCACATAGGTCCATTGAGTACTTATATAGGACTATGGTTGGTCACATGGGGTCATTGAGAGCTTATATAGGACTACGGTGGGTCACATGGGGTCATTGAGTACTTATATAGGACTAGGGGGGGTCACATGGGGTCATTGAGTACTTATATAGGACTAGGGGGGGGTCACATGGGGTCATTGAGTACTTATATAGGAATAGCGAAAGGTCACATGGGGTTATTGACTACTCATATAGGACTAGGGTGGGTCACATAGGTACATTGAGTTTTTATATAGGACTATGGTGGGTCACATGGGGTCATTGAGTACTTATGTACGACTAAGATGGGACACTTAGGGTCATTAGGTACTTATATAGGACTAGGGTACGTCACATTTGGTCATAGAGTACTTATATAGGACTAGGGGGGGTCACATGGGGTCATTCAGTACTTATATAGGACTAGGGGTGTCACATGGGGTCATTGAGTACTTATATTGGACTAGGGAGGGTCACATGGGGTCATTGAGAACTTATATAGGACTACGGTGGGTCACATGGGGTCATTGAGTACTTATATAGGACTAGCGGGAGGTCACATGGGGTCATTGAGTACTTATATAGGACTAGGGTGGGTCACATGGGGTCATTGAGAACTTATATAGGACTAGGGTGGGTCAGATGGGGTCATTGAGTACATATATAGGACTAGGGTGCATCACATTGGGTCATTGAGTACTTATTTAGGACTAGGGTGGGTCACATGAGGCCATTGAGTACTTATATTGGACTAGGGTGGGTCACATGGAGTCATTAAGTAATTATATTGGACTAGGGTAGGTCACATGGGGTCATTGAGTACTTATATAGGACTAGGGGGTTACATGGGGTCATTGAGTACTTATATAGGACTAGGGGGGGTCACATGGGGCCATTGAGTAATTATATAGGACTAGGAGGGGTTACATGGGGTCATTGAGTACTTATATAGGAATAGGGTGGGTCACATAGGTCCATTGAGTACTTATATAGGACTATGGTTGGTCACATGGGGTCATTGAGAGCTTATATAGGACTACGGTGGGTCACATGGGGTCATTGAGTACTTATATAGGACTAGGGGGGGTCACATGGGGTCATTGAGTACTTATATAGGACTAGGGGGGGGGGTCACATGGGGTAATTGAGTACTTATATAGGAATAGCGAAAGGTCACATGGGGTTATTGACTACTCATATAGGACTAGGGTGGGTCACATAGGTACATTGAGTTTTTATATAGGACTATGGTGGGTCACATGGGGTCATTGAGTACTTATGTACGACTAAGATGGGACACTTAGGGTCATTAGGTACTTATATTGGATTAGGGTACGTCACATTTGGTCATAGAGTACTTATATAGGACTAGGGGGGGTCACATGGGGTCATTCAGTACTTATATAGGACTAGGGAGGTCACATGGGGTCATTGAGTACTTATATTGGACTAGGGAGGGTCACATGGGGTCATTGAGAACTTATATAGGACTACGGTGGGTCACATAGGGTCATTGAGTACTTATATAGGACTAGCGGGAGGTCACATGGGGTCATTGAGTACTTATATAGGACTAGGGGGGGTCACATGGGGCCATTGAGTAATTATATAGGACTAGGAGGGGTTACATGGGGTCATTGAGTACTTATATAAGAATAGGGTGGGTCACATAGGTCCATTGAGTACTTATATAGGACTATGGTTGGTCACATGGGGTCATTGAGAGCTTATATAGGACTACGGTGGGTCACATGGGGTCATTGAGTACTTATATAGGACTAGGGGGGGTCACATGGGGTCATTGAGTACTTATATAGGACTAGGGGGGGGTCACATGGGGTCATTGAGTACTTATATAGGAATAGCGAAAGGTCACATGGGGTTATTGACTACTCATATAGGACTAGGGTGGGTCACATAGGTACATTGAGTTTTTATATAGGACTAAGGTGGGTCACATGGGGTCATTGAGTACTTATGTACGACTAAGATGGGACACTTAGGGTCATTAGGTACTTATATAGGACTAGGGTGGGTCACATGGGGTCATTGAGTACTTATATAGGACTAGGGGGGGTCACATGGGGTCATTGACTACTTATATAGGACTAGGGGGGGGGGTCACATGGGGTCATTGAGTTCTTATATAGGACTAGGGTGGATCACATGGGCTCATTGAGTACCTATATAGGACTAGGGTGGGTCACATGGTGTCATTTAGTACTTATATAGCACTACGGTGGTCACATGGGTTCATTGATTACTTATATAGGAATAGGGGTGGTCACATGTAGTCATTGATTACTTATATAGGACTAGGGGGGTCACATGGGGTCATTGAGTACTTATATAGTACTAGGGGGGGTCACATGGGTTCATTGAGTACTTTTATAGGACTAGGGTGTCTGACCTGGGGTCATTGAGTATTTATATAGGACTAGGGTGGGTCACATGGGGTCATTGAGTACTTATATAGGACTAGGGTGGGTCACATGGGGTCATTGAGTACTTATATAGGACTAGGGGGGGTCACATGGGGTCATTGACTACTTATATAGGACTAGGGGGGGGGTCACATGGGGTCATTGAGTTCTTATATAGGACTAGGGTGGATCACATGGGCTCATTGAGTACTTATATAGGACTAGGGTGGTCACATGGGCTCATTGAGTACTTATATAGGACTAGGGTGGTCACATCTGGTCATTGAGTACTTATTTAGGACTAGGATGGGTCACATGGGGTCATTGAGTACTTATATATGACTAGGGTGGCTGACCTGGGGTCATTGAGTATTTATATAGGACTAGGGTGGGTCACATGGGGTCATTGAGTACCTATATAGGACTAGGGTGGGTCACATGGTGTCATTTAGTACTTATATAGCACTACGGTGGTCACATGGGTTCATTGATTACTTATATAGGAATAGGGGTGGTCACATGTGGTCATTGATTACTTATATAGGACTAGGGTGGGTCACATGGGGTCATTGAGTACTTATATAGTTCTATGGTGGGTCACATTGGGTCATTGAGTACTCATATAGGACTAGGGGGGGTCACATGGGGTCATTGAGTACTTATATAGGACTAGGTAGGGTCACATGGGGTCATTGAGAACTTATATAGGACTAGGGTGGCTGACCTGGGGTCAATGAGTACTTATATAGTACTAGGGGGGGTCACATGGGTTCATTTAGTACTTATATAGTACTAGGGGGGGTTACATGGGTTCATTGAGTATTTATATAGGACTAGGGTGGTCACATGGGGTTATTGAGTACTTATATAGGACTAGGGGGGGGTCACATGGGGTCATTGAGCACTTATATAGGACTAGGAAGGGTCACATGGGGTCATTGATTACCTATATAGGACTAGGGGGGGTTACATGGGGTCATTGAGTACTTATATAGGACTAGAGGGGGACACATGGGGTCATTGAGTACTTATATAGAACTAGGGTGGGTCACATGGGGTCATTGGGTACTTATATAGGACTAGGGTGGGTCAAAAGGGGTCATTGAGTACTTATATAGGACTAGGGGGGTCACATGGGGTCATTGAGTACTTATATAGGACAAGGGGGGGTCACATGGGGTCATTGAGTATTTATATAGGACTAGGGTGGGTCACATGGGGTCATTGAGTACTTATATAGGACTAGGGTGGATCACATGGGGTCATTGAGTACTTATATAGGACTAGGGTGGTCACATGGTGTCATTGAGTACTTATATAGGACTAGGGGGGTCACATGGTGTCATTGAGTACTTATATAGGACTAGGGGGGTCACATGGGGTCATTGAGTACTTATATAGGACTAGGGTGAGTCACATGGGGTCATTGAGTTCTTATATAGGACTAGGGGGCGTCACATGTGGTCATTGAGTACTTATATAGGACCAGGGTGGCTGACCTGGGGTCATTGAGTACTTATATAGGACTAGGGGGTGTCACATGGGGTCATTGAGTACTAATATAGGACTAGGGTGGCTGACCTGGGGTCATTGAGTACTTATATAGGACTAGGGGGGGGGGTCACATGGTGTCATTGAGTACTTATATAGGACTAGGGTGGGTCACATGGGGTCATTGAGTACCTATATAGGACTAGGGGGGGTCACATGGGGTCATTGAGAACTTATATAGGACTACGGTGGGTCACATGGGGTCATTGAGTCCTTATATAGGACAAGGGGGGGTCACATGGGGTCATTGAGTACTTATATAGGACTAGAGTGTGTCACATGGGGTCATTGAGTACTTATATAGGACTAGAGGGGGTCACATGGGGTCATTGAGTACTTACATAGGACTAGGGGGGTCACATGGGGTCATTGAGTATTTATATAGGACTAGGGTGGGTCACATGGGGTCATTCAGTACTTATATAGGACTAGGGTGGATCACATGGGGTCATTGAGTACTTATATAGGACTAGGGTGGTCACATGGGGTCATTGAGAACTTATATAGGACTAGGGGGGTCACATGGGGTCATTAAGTTCTTATATAGGACTAGGGTGGATCACATGGGGTCATTGAGTACTTATATAGAACTAGGGTTGGTCACATGGGGTCATTCAATACTTATATAGGCCTAGGGTGGGTCACATGGGGTCATTGAGTACTTATATAGGACTAGGGTGGTAACATGGGGTCACTGAGTACTTATATAGGACTAGGGTGACTGACCTGTGGTCATTGAGTACTTACATAGGACTAGGGGGGGGTCTCATGGGGTCATTGAGTACTTATATAGTACTAGGGGGGGTCACATGGGTTCATTGAGTACTTATATAGTACTAGGGGGGGTCACATGGGTTCAATGAGTCCTTATATAGGACTAGGGTGGGTCACATGGTGTCATTGAGTTCTTATATAGGACTAGGGAGCATCACATGGGGTCATTGAGTACTTATATAGGACCAGGGTGGCTGACCTGGGGTCATTGAGTACTTATATAGGACTAGGGGGGGTCACATGGGGTCATTGAGTACTTATATAGGACTAGGGTTGGTCACATGGGGTCATTCAGTCCTTATATAGGACTAGGGTGGCTGACCTGGGGTCATTGAGTACTTATATAGAACTAGGGTGGGTCACATGGGGTCATTCCGTACTTATATAGGACTAGGGTAAATCATATGGGGTCATTGAGTACTTTTATAGGACTAGGGTGGATCACATGGGGTCATTGAGTACCTATATAGGACTAGATGGGGTCACATGGGGTCATTGAGAACTTATATAGGACTACGGTGGGTCACATGGGGTCATTGAGTACTTATATAGGACAAGGGGGGTCACATGGGGTCATTGAGTATTTATATAGGACTAGAGTGGGTCACATGGGGTCATTGAGTACTTATATAGGACTAGGGTGGATCACATGGGCTCATTGAGTACTTATATAGGACTAGGGTGGTCACATGGGCTCATTGAGTACTTATATAGGACTAGGGTGGTCACATCTGGTCATTGAGTACTTATTTAGGACTAGGATGGGTCACATGGGGTCATTGAGTACTTATATATGACTAGGGTGGCTGACCTGGGGTCATTGAGTATTTATATAGGACTAGGGTGGGTCACATGGGGTCATTGAGTACCTATATAGGACTAGGGTGGGTCACATGGTGTCATTTAGTACTTATATAGCACTACGGTGGTCACATGGGTTCATTGATTACTTATATAGGAATAGGGGTGGTCACATGTGGTCATTGATTACTTATATAGGACTAGGGTGGGTCACATGGGGTCATTGAGTACTTATATAGTTCTATGGTGGGTCACATTGGGTCATTGAGTACTCATATAGGACTAGGGGGGGTCACATGGGGTCATTGAGTACTTATATAGGACTAGGTAGGGTCACATGGGGTCATTGAGAACTTATATAGGACTAGGGTGGCTGACCTGGGGTCAATGAGTACTTATATAGTACTAGGGGGGGTCACATGGGTTCATTTAGTACTTATATAGTACTAGGGGGGGTTACATGGGTTCATTGAGTATTTATATAGGACTAGGGTGGTCACATGGGGTTATTGAGTACTTATATAGGACTAGGGGGGGGTCACATGGGGTCATTGAGCACTTATATAGGACTAGGAAGGGTCACATGGGGTCATTGAGTACCTATATAGGACTAGGGGGGGTTACATGGGGTCATTGAGTACTTATATAGGACTAGAGGGGGACACATGGGGTCATTGAGTACTTATATAGAACTAGGGTGGGTCACATGGGGTCATTGGGTACTTATATAGGACTAGGGTGGGTCAAAAGGGGTCATTGAGTACTTATATAGGACTAGGGGGGTCACATGGGGTCATTGAGTACTTATATAGGACAAGGGGGGGTCACATGGGGTCATTGAGTATTTATATAGGACTAGGGTGGGTCACATGGGGTCATTGAGTACTTATATAGGACTAGGGTGGATCACATGGGGTCATTGAGTACTTATATAGGACTAGGGTGGTCACATGGTGTCATTGAGTACTTATATAGGACTAGGGGGGTCACATGGTGTCATTGAGTACTTATATAGGACTAGGGGGGTCACATGGGGTCATTGAGTACTTATATAGGACTAGGGTGAGTCACATGGGGTCATTGAGTTCTTATATAGGACTAGGGTGCGTCACATGTGGTCATTGAGTACTTATATAGGACCAGGGTGGCTGACCTGGGGTCATTGAGTACTTATATAGGACTAGGGGGTGTCACATGGGGTCATTGAGTACTAATATAGGACTAGGGTGGCTGACCTGGGGTCATTGAGTACTTATATAGGACTAGGGGGGGGGGTCACATGGTGTCATTGAGTACTTATATAGGACTAGGGTGGGTCACATGGGGTCATTGAGTACCTATATAGGACTAGGGGGGGTCACATGGGGTCATTGAGAACTTATATAGGACTACGGTGGGTCACATGGGGTCATTGAGTCCTTATATAGGACAAGGGGGGGTCACATGGGGTCATTGAGTACTTATATAGGACTAGAGTGTGTCACATGGGGTCATTGAGTACTTATATAGGACTAGAGGGGGTCACATGGGGTCATTGAGTACTTACATAGGACTAGGGGGGTCACATGGGGTCATTGAGTATTTATATAGGACTAGGGTGGGTCACATGGGGTCATTCAGTACTTATATAGGACTAGGGTGGATCACATGGGGTCATTGAGTACTTATATAGGACTAGGGTGGTCACATGGGGTCATTGAGAACTTATATAGGACTAGGGGGGTCACATGGGGTCATTAAGTTCTTATATAGGACTAGGGTGGATCACATGGGGTCATTGAGTACTTATATAGAACTAGGGTTGGTCACATGGGGTCATTCAATACTTATATAGGCCTAGGGTGGGTCACATGGGGTCATTGAGTACTTATATAGGACTAGGGTGGTAACATGGGGTCACTGAGTACTTATATAGGACTAGGGTGACTGACCTGTGGTCATTGAGTACTTACATAGGACTAGGGGGGGGTCTCATGGGGTCATTGAGTACTTATATAGTACTAGGGGGGGTCACATGGGTTCATTGAGTACTTATATAGTACTAGGGGGGGTCACATGGGTTCAATGAGTCCTTATATAGGACTAGGGTGGGTCACATGGTGTCATTGAGTTCTTATATAGGACTAGGGAGCATCACATGGGGTCATTGAGTACTTATATAGGACCAGGGTGGCTGACCTGGGGTCATTGAGTACTTATATAGGACTAGGGGGGGTCACATGGGGTCATTGAGTACTTATATAGGACTAGGGTTGGTCACATGGGGTCATTCAGTCCTTATATAGGACTAGGGTGGCTGACCTGGGGTCATTGAGTACTTATATAGAACTAGGGTGGGTCACATGGGGTCATTCCGTACTTATATAGGACTAGGGTAAATCATATGGGGTCATTGAGTACTTTTATAGGACTAGGGTGGATCACATGGGGTCATTGAGTACCTATATAGGACTAGATGGGGTCACATGGGGTCATTGAGAACTTATATAGGACTACGGTGGGTCACATGGGGTCATTGAGTACTTATATAGGACAAGGGGGGTCACATGGGGTCATTGAGTATTTATATAGGACTAGAGTGGGTCACATGGGGTCATTGAGTACTTATATAGGACTAGAGGGGGTCACATGGGGTCATTGAGTACTTACATAGGACTAGGGTGAGTCACATGGGGTCATTGAGTACTTATATATGACTAGGGTGGGTCACATGGGGTCATTGAGTACTTATATAGGACTACGGTGGGTCACATGGGGTCATTGAGTAGTTATATAGGACAAGGGGGGGGTCACATGGGGTCATTGAGTACTTATATAGGAATAGGGTGAGTCACATGGGGTCATTCAGTACTTATATAGGACTAGGGTGGATCACATGGGGTCATTGAGTACTTAAATAGGACTAGGGTGGTAACATGGGGTCACTGAGTACTTATATAGGACTAGGGTGACTGACCTGTGGTCATTGAGTACTTATATAGGACTAGGGGGGGGGTCTCATGGGGTCATTGAGTACTTATATAGGACTATGGGGGGTCACATGGGGTCATTGAGTACTTATATAGGAATAGGGGTGGTCACATTTGGTCATTGATAACTTATATAGGACTAGGGTGGGTCACATGGGGTCATTGAGTACTTATATAGGTCTAGGGTGGGTCACATTGGGTCATTGAGTACTTATATAGGACTGGGGTGGGTCACATGGTGTGATTGAGTTCTTATATAGGACTAGGGTGCGTCACATGGGGTCATTGAGTACTTATATAGGACTAGAGTGGGTTACATGGGGTCATTGAGTACTTATATAGGACTAGAGGGGGTCACATGGGGTCATTGAGTACTTATATAGGACTAGGGTGCGTCACATGGGGTCATTAATTACTTATATAGGACCAGGGTGGCTGACCTGGGGTCATTGAGTACTTATATAGGACTAGGGGGGGTCACATGGGGTCATTGAGTACTTATATAGGACTAGGGGGAATCACATGGGGTCATTGAGTATTTATATAGGACTAAGGTTGTCACATGGGGTCATTGAGTACTTATATAGGACTAGGGGGGTCACATGGTGTCATTGAGTACTTATAAAGGACTACGGTGGGTCGTATGGGGTCATTGAGTACTTATATAGGACTAGGGGGGGGGGTCACATGGGGTAATAGAGTACTTATATAGGACTAGGGTGGGTCACATGGGGTCATTCAGTACTTATATAAGACTAGGGGGGTCACATGGGGTCATTGAGTTCTTATATAGGACTAGGGTGGATCACATGGGGTCATTGAGTACTTATATAGGACTAGGGTGGTCACATCTGGTCATTGAGTACTTATTTAGGACTAGGATGGGTCACATGGGGTCATTGAGTACTTATATATGACTAGGGTGGCTGACCTGGGGTCATTGAGTATTTATATAGGTCTATGGTGGGTCACATTGGGTCATTGAGTACTCATATAGGACTAGGGGGGGTCACATGGGGTCATTGAGTACTTATATAGGACTAGGGTGGGTCACATGGGGTCATTGAGAACTTATATAGGACTAGGGTGGCTGACCTGGGGTCAATGAGTACTTATATAGTACTAGGGGGGGTCACATGGGTTCATTTAGTACTTATATAGTACTAGGGGGGGTTACATTGGTTCATTGAGTATTTATATAGGACTAGGGTGGTCACATGGGGTTATTGAGTACTTATATAGGACTAGGGGGGGTCACATGTGGTCATTGAGCACTTATATAGGACTAGGAGGGGTCACATGGGGTCATTGAGTACCTATATAGGACTAGGGGGGGTTACATGGGGTCATTGAGTACTTATATAGGACTAGAGGGGGACACATGGGGTCATTGAGTACTTATATAGAACTAGGGTGGGTCACATGGGGTCATTGGATACTTATATAGGACTAGGGTGGGTCACATGGGGTCATTGAGTACTTATATAGGACTAGGGGTTCACATGGGGTCATTGAGTACTTATATAGGACAAGGGGGGGTCACATGGGGTCATTGAGTATTTATATAGGACTAGGGTGGGTCACATGGGGTCATTGAGTACTTATATAGGACTAGGGTGGATCACATGGGGTCATTGAGTACTTATATAGGACTAGGGTGGTCACATGGTGTCATTGAGTACTTATATAGGACTAGGGGGGTCACATGGTGTCATTGAGTACTTATATAGGACAAGGGGGGGTCACATGGGGTCATTGAGTACTTATATAGGACTAGGGTGGATCACATGGGGTCATTGAGTACTTATATAGTACTAGGGTGCGTCACATGTGGTCAGTGAGTACTTATATAGGACCAGGGTGGCTGACCTGGGGTCATTGAGTACTTATATAGGACCAGGGTGGCTGACCTGGGGTCATTGAGTACTTATATAGGACTAGGGGGGGTCACATGGGGTCATTGAGTACTTATATAGGACTAGGGTTGGTCACATGGGGTCATTCAGTCCTTATATAGGACTAGGGTGGCTGACCTGGGGTCATTGAGTACTTATATAGAACTAGGGTGGGTCACATGTGGTCATTCCGTACTTATATAGGACTAGGGTAAATCATATGGGGTCATTGAGTACTTTTATAGGACTAGGGTGGATCACATGGGGTCATTGAGTACCTATATAGGACTAGGGGGGGTCACATGGGGTCATTGAGAACTTATATAGGACTACGGTGGGTCACATGGGGTCATTGAGTACTTATATAGGACAAGGGGGGTCACATGGGGTCATTGAGTACTTATATAGGACTAGAGTGGGTCACATGGGGTCATTGAGTACTTATATAGGACTAGAGGGGGTCACATGGGGTCATTGAGTAATTACATAGGACTAGGGTGAGTCACATGGGGTCATTGAGTACTTATATATGACTAGGGTGGGTCACATGGGGTCATTGAGTACTTATATAAGACTAGGGTGGGTCACATGAGGTCATTGAGTACTTATATAGAACTATAGTTGGTCACATGGGTTCATTGAGTACTTATATAGGACTAGGGTGGGTTACATGGGGTCATTGAGTACTTATATAGGACAAGGGGGGGTCACATGGGGTCATTGAGTATTTATATAGGACTAGGGTGGGTCACATGGGGTCATTGAGTACTTATATAGGACTAGGGTGGATCACATGGGGTCATTGAGTACTTATATAGGACTAGGGTGGTCACATGGTGTCATTGAGTACTTATATAGGACTAGGGGGGTCACATGGGGTCATTGAGTATTTATATAGGACTAGGGTGGGTCACATGGGGTCATTGAGTACTTATATAGGACTAGGGTGGATCACATGGGGTCATTGAGTACTTATATAGGACTAGGGTGGTCACATGGTGTCATTGAGTACTTATATAGGACTAGGGGGGTCACATGGTGTCATTGAGTACTTATATAGGACTAGGGGGGTCACATGGGGTCATTGAGTACTTATATAGGACTAGGGTGAGTCACATGGGGTCATTGAGTTCTTATATAGGACTAGGGTGCGTCACATGTGGTCATTGAGTACTTATATAGGACCAGGGTGGCTGACCTGGGGTCATTGAGTACTTATATAGGACTAGGGGGTGTCACATGGGGTCATTGAGTACTAATATAGGACTAGGGTGGCTGACCTGGGGTCATTGAGTACTTATATAGGACTAGGGGGGGGGGGGTCACATGGTGTCATTGAGTACTTATATAGGACTAGGGTGGGTCACATGGGGTCATTGAGTACCTATATAGGACTAGGGGGGGTCACATGGGGTCATTGAGAACTTATATAGGACTACGGTGGGTCACATGGGGTCATTGAGTCCTTATATAGGACAAGGGGGGGTCACATGGGGTCATTGAGTACTTATATAGGACTAGAGTGTGTCACATGGGGTCATTGAGTACTTATATAGGACTAGAGGGGGTCACATGGGGTCATTGAGTACTTACATAGGACTAGGGGGGTCACATGGGGTCATTGAGTATTTATATAGGACTAGGGTGGGTCACATGGGGTCATTCAGTACTTATATAGGACTAGGGTGGATCACATGGGGTCATTGAGTACTTATATAGGACTAGGGTGGTCACATGGGGTCATTGAGAACTTATATAGGACTAGGGGGGTCACATGGGGTCATTAAGTTCTTATATAGGACTAGGGTGGATCACATGGGGTCATTGAGTACTTATATAGAACTAGGGTTGGTCACATGGGGTCATTCAATACTTATATAGGCCTAGGGTGGGTCACATGGGATCATTGAGTACTTATATAGGACTAGGGTGGTAACATGGGGTCACTGAGTACTTATATAGGACTAGGGTGACTGACCTGTGGTCATTGAGTACTTACATAGGACTAGGGGGGGGTCTCATGGGGTCATTGAGTACTTATATAGTACTAGGGGGGGTCACATGGGTTCATTGAGTACTTATATAGTACTAGGGGGGGTCACATGGGTTCAATGAGTCCTTATATAGGACTAGGGTGGGTCACATGGTGTCATTGAGTTCTTATATAGGACTAGGGAGCATCACATGGGGTCATTGAGTACTTATATAGGACCAGGGTGGCTGACCTGGGGTCATTGAGTACTTATATAGGACTAGGGGGGGTCACATGGGGTCATTGAGTACTTATATAGGACTAGGGTTGGTCACATGGGGTCATTCAGTCCTTATATAGGACTAGGGTGGCTGACCTGGGGTCATTGAGTACTTATATAGAACTAGGGTGGGTCACATGGGGTCATTCCGTACTTATATAGGACTAGGGTAAATCATATGGGGTCATTGAGTACTTTTATAGGACTAGGGTGGATCACATGGGCTCATTGAGTACTTATATAGGACTAGGGTGGTCACATGGGCTCATTGAGTACTTATATAGGACTAGGGTGGTCACATCTGGTCATTGAGTACTTATTTAGGACTAGGATGGGTCACATGGGGTCATTGAGTACTTATATATGACTAGGGTGGCTGACCTGGGGTCATTGAGTATTTATATAGGACTAGGGTGGGTCACATGGGGTCATTGAGTACCTATATAGGACTAGGGTGGGTCACATGGTGTCATTTAGTACTTATATAGCACTACGGTGGTCACATGGGTTCATTGATTACTTATATAGGAATAGGGGTGGTCACATGTGGTCATTGATTACTTATATAGGACTAGGGTGGGTCACATGGGGTCATTGAGTACTTATATAGTTCTATGGTGGGTCACATTGGGTCATTGAGTACTCATATAGGACTAGGGGGGGTCACATGGGGTCATTGAGTACTTATATAGGACTAGGTAGGGTCACATGGGGTCATTGAGAACTTATATAGGACTAGGGTGGCTGACCTGGGGTCAATGAGTACTTATATAGTACTAGGGGGGGTCACATGGGTTCATTTAGTACTTATATAGTACTAGGGGGGGTTACATGGGTTCATTGAGTATTTATATAGGACTAGGGTGGTCACATGGGGTTATTGAGTACTTATATAGGACTAGGGGGGGGTCACATGGGGTCATTGAGCACTTATATAGGACTAGGAAGGGTCACATGGGGTCATTGATTACCTATATAGGACTAGGGGGGGTTACATGGGGTCATTGAGTACTTATATAGGACTAGAGGGGGACACATGGGGTCATTGAGTACTTATATAGAACTAGGGTGGGTCACATGGGGTCATTGGGTACTTATATAGGACTAGGGTGGGTCAAAAGGGGTCATTGAGTACTTATATAGGACTAGGGGGGTCACATGGGGTCATTGAGTACTTATATAGGACAAGGGGGGGTCACATGGGGTCATTGAGTATTTATATAGGACTAGGGTGGGTCACATGGGGTCATTGAGTACTTATATAGGACTAGGGTGGATCACATGGGGTCATTGAGTACTTATATAGGACTAGGGTGGTCACATGGTGTCATTGAGTACTTATATAGGACTAGGGGGGTCACATGGTGTCATTGAGTACTTATATAGGACTAGGGGGGTCACATGGGGTCATTGAGTACTTATATAGGACTAGGGTGAGTCACATGGGGTCATTGAGTTCTTATATAGGACTAGGGTGCGTCACATGTGGTCATTGAGTACTTATATAGGACCAGGGTGGCTGACCTGGGGTCATTGAGTACTTATATAGGACTAGGGGGTGTCACATGGGGTCATTGAGTACTAATATAGGACTAGGGTGGCTGACCTGGGGTCATTGAGTACTTATATAGGACTAGGGGGGGGGGTCACATGGTGTCATTGAGTACTTATATAGGACTAGGGTGGGTCACATGGGGTCATTGAGTACCTATATAGGACTAGGGGGGGTCACATGGGGTCATTGAGAACTTATATAGGACTACGGTGGGTCACATGGGGTCATTGAGTCCTTATATAGGACAAGGGGGGGTCACATGGGGTCATTGAGTACTTATATAGGACTAGAGTGTGTCACATGGGGTCATTGAGTACTTATATAGGACTAGAGGGGGTCACATGGGGTCATTGAGTACTTACATAGGACTAGGGGGGTCACATGGGGTCATTGAGTATTTATATAGGACTAGGGTGGGTCACATGGGGTCATTCAGTACTTATATAGGACTAGGGTGGATCACATGGGGTCATTGAGTACTTATATAGGACTAGGGTGGTCACATGGGGTCATTGAGAACTTATATAGGACTAGGGGGGTCACATGGGGTCATTAAGTTCTTATATAGGACTAGGGTGGATCACATGGGGTCATTGAGTACTTATATAGAACTAGGGTTGGTCACATGGGGTCATTCAATACTTATATAGGCCTAGGGTGGGTCACATGGGGTCATTGAGTACTTATATAGGACTAGGGTGGTAACATGGGGTCACTGAGTACTTATATAGGACTAGGGTGACTGACCTGTGGTCATTGAGTACTTACATAGGACTAGGGGGGGGTCTCATGGGGTCATTGAGTACTTATATAGTACTAGGGGGGGTCACATGGGTTCATTGAGTACTTATATAGTACTAGGGGGGGTCACATGGGTTCAATGAGTCCTTATATAGGACTAGGGTGGGTCACATGGTGTCATTGAGTTCTTATATAGGACTAGGGAGCATCACATGGGGTCATTGAGTACTTATATAGGACCAGGGTGGCTGACCTGGGGTCATTGAGTACTTATATAGGACTAGGGGGGGTCACATGGGGTCATTGAGTACTTATATAGGACTAGGGTTGGTCACATGGGGTCATTCAGTCCTTATATAGGACTAGGGTGGCTGACCTGGGGTCATTGAGTACTTATATAGAACTAGGGTGGGTCACATGGGGTCATTCCGTACTTATATAGGACTAGGGTAAATCATATGGGGTCATTGAGTACTTTTATAGGACTAGGGTGGATCACATGGGGTCATTGAGTACCTATATAGGACTAGATGGGGTCACATGGGGTCATTGAGAACTTATATAGGACTACGGTGGGTCACATGGGGTCATTGAGTACTTATATAGGACAAGGGGGGTCACATGGGGTCATTGAGTATTTATATAGGACTAGAGTGGGTCACATGGGGTCATTGAGTACTTATATAGGACTAGGGTGGATCACATGGGCTCATTGAGTACTTATATAGGACTAGGGTGGTCACATGGGCTCATTGAGTACTTATATAGGACTAGGGTGGTCACATCTGGTCATTGAGTACTTATTTAGGACTAGGATGGGTCACATGGGGTCATTGAGTACTTATATATGACTAGGGTGGCTGACCTGGGGTCATTGAGTATTTATATAGGACTAGGGTGGGTCACATGGGGTCATTGAGTACCTATATAGGACTAGGGTGGGTCACATGGTGTCATTTAGTACTTATATAGCACTACGGTGGTCACATGGGTTCATTGATTACTTATATAGGAATAGGGGTGGTCACATGTGGTCATTGATTACTTATATAGGACTAGGGTGGGTCACATGGGGTCATTGAGTACTTATATAGTTCTATGGTGGGTCACATTGGGTCATTGAGTACTCATATAGGACTAGGGGGGGTCACATGGGGTCATTGAGTACTTATATAGGACTAGGTAGGGTCACATGGGGTCATTGAGAACTTATATAGGACTAGGGTGGCTGACCTGGGGTCAATGAGTACTTATATAGTACTAGGGGGGGTCACATGGGTTCATTTAGTACTTATATAGTACTAGGGGGGGTTACATGGGTTCATTGAGTATTTATATAGGACTAGGGTGGTCACATGGGGTTATTGAGTACTTATATAGGACTAGGGGGGGGTCACATGGGGTCATTGAGCACTTATATAGGACTAGGAAGGGTCACATGGGGTCATTGAGTACCTATATAGGACTAGGGGGGGTTACATGGGGTCATTGAGTACTTATATAGGACTAGAGGGGGACACATGGGGTCATTGAGTACTTATATAGAACTAGGGTGGGTCACATGGGGTCATTGGGTACTTATATAGGACTAGGGTGGGTCAAAAGGGGTCATTGAGTACTTATATAGGACTAGGGGGGTCACATGGGGTCATTGAGTACTTATATAGGACAAGGGGGGGTCACATGGGGTCATTGAGTATTTATATAGGACTAGGGTGGGTCACATGGGGTCATTGAGTACTTATATAGGACTAGGGTGGATCACATGGGGTCATTGAGTACTTATATAGGACTAGGGTGGTCACATGGTGTCATTGAGTACTTATATAGGACTAGGGGGGTCACATGGTGTCATTGAGTACTTATATAGGACTAGGGGGGTCACATGGGGTCATTGAGTACTTATATAGGACTAGGGTGAGTCACATGGGGTCATTGAGTTCTTATATAGGACTAGGGTGCGTCACATGTGGTCATTGAGTACTTATATAGGACCAGGGTGGCTGACCTGGGGTCATTGAGTACTTATATAGGACTAGGGGGTGTCACATGGGGTCATTGAGTACTAATATAGGACTAGGGTGGCTGACCTGGGGTCATTGAGTACTTATATAGGACTAGGGGGGGGGGGTCACATGGTGTCATTGAGTACTTATATAGGACTAGGGTGGGTCACATGGGGTCATTGAGTACCTATATAGGACTAGGGGGGGTCACATGGGGTCATTGAGAACTTATATAGGACTACGGTGGGTCACATGGGGTCATTGAGTCCTTATATAGGACAAGGGGGGGTCACATGGGGTCATTGAGTACTTATATAGGACTAGAGTGTGTCACATGGGGTCATTGAGTACTTATATAGGACTAGAGGGGGTCACATGGGGTCATTGAGTACTTACATAGGACTAGGGGGGTCACATGGGGTCATTGAGTATTTATATAGGACTAGGGTGGGTCACATGGGGTCATTCAGTACTTATATAGGACTAGGGTGGATCACATGGGGTCATTGAGTACTTATATAGGACTAGGGTGGTCACATGGGGTCATTGAGAACTTATATAGGACTAGGGGGGTCACATGGGGTCATTAAGTTCTTATATAGGACTAGGGTGGATCACATGGGGTCATTGAGTACTTATATAGAACTAGGGTTGGTCACATGGGGTCATTCAATACTTATATAGGCCTAGGGTGGGTCACATGGGGTCATTGAGTACTTATATAGGACTAGGGTGGTAACATGGGGTCACTGAGTACTTATATAGGACTAGGGTGACTGACCTGTGGTCATTGAGTACTTACATAGGACTAGGGGGGGGTCTCATGGGGTCATTGAGTACTTATATAGTACTAGGGGGGGTCACATGGGTTCATTGAGTACTTATATAGTACTAGGGGGGGTCACATGGGTTCAATGAGTCCTTATATAGGACTAGGGTGGGTCACATGGTGTCATTGAGTTCTTATATAGGACTAGGGAGCATCACATGGGGTCATTGAGTACTTATATAGGACCAGGGTGGCTGACCTGGGGTCATTGAGTACTTATATAGGACTAGGGGGGGTCACATGGGGTCATTGAGTACTTATATAGGACTAGGGTTGGTCACATGGGGTCATTCAGTCCTTATATAGGACTAGGGTGGCTGACCTGGGGTCATTGAGTACTTATATAGAACTAGGGTGGGTCACATGGGGTCATTCCGTACTTATATAGGACTAGGGTAAATCATATGGGGTCATTGAGTACTTTTATAGGACTAGGGTGGATCACATGGGGTCATTGAGTACCTATATAGGACTAGATGGGGTCACATGGGGTCATTGAGAACTTATATAGGACTACGGTGGGTCACATGGGGTCATTGAGTACTTATATAGGACAAGGGGGGTCACATGGGGTCATTGAGTATTTATATAGGACTAGAGTGGGTCACATGGGGTCATTGAGTACTTATATAGGACTAGAGGGGGTCACATGGGGTCATTGAGTACTTACATAGGACTAGGGTGAGTCACATGGGGTCATTGAGTACTTATATATGACTAGGGTGGGTCACATGGGGTCATTGAGTACTTATATAGGACTACGGTGGGTCACATGGGGTCATTGAGTAGTTATATAGGACAAGGGGGGGGTCACATGGGGTCATTGAGTACTTATATAGGAATAGGGTGAGTCACATGGGGTCATTCAGTACTTATATAGGACTAGGGTGGATCACATGGGGTCATTGAGTACTTAAATAGGACTAGGGTGGTAACATGGGGTCACTGAGTACTTATATAGGACTAGGGTGACTGACCTGTGGTCATTGAGTACTTATATAGGACTAGGGGGGGGGTCTCATGGGGTCATTGAGTACTTATATAGGACTATGGGGGGTCACATGGGGTCATTGAGTACTTATATAGGAATAGGGGTGGTCACATTTGGTCATTGATAACTTATATAGGACTAGGGTGGGTCACATGGGGTCATTGAGTACTTATATAGGTCTAGGGTGGGTCACATTGGGTCATTGAGTACTTATATAGGACTGGGGTGGGTCACATGGTGTGATTGAGTTCTTATATAGGACTAGGGTGCGTCACATGGGGTCATTGAGTACTTATATAGGACTAGAGTGGGTTACATGGGGTCATTGAGTACTTATATAGGACTAGAGGGGGTCACATGGGGTCATTGAGTACTTATATAGGACTAGGGTGCGTCACATGGGGTCATTAATTACTTATATAGGACCAGGGTGGCTGACCTGGGGTCATTGAGTACTTATATAGGACTAGGGGGGGTCACATGGGGTCATTGAGTACTTATATAGGACTAGGGGGAATCACATGGGGTCATTGAGTATTTATATAGGACTAAGGTTGTCACATGGGGTCATTGAGTACTTATATAGGACTAGGGGGGTCACATGGTGTCATTGAGTACTTATAAAGGACTACGGTGGGTCGTATGGGGTCATTGAGTACTTATATAGGACTAGGGGGGGGGGTCACATGGGGTAATAGAGTACTTATATAGGACTAGGGTGGGTCACATGGGGTCATTCAGTACTTATATAAGACTAGGGGGGTCACATGGGGTCATTGAGTTCTTATATAGGACTAGGGTGGATCACATGGGGTCATTGAGTACTTATATAGGACTAGGGTGGTCACATCTGGTCATTGAGTACTTATTTAGGACTAGGATGGGTCACATGGGGTCATTGAGTACTTATATATGACTAGGGTGGCTGACCTGGGGTCATTGAGTATTTATATAGGTCTATGGTGGGTCACATTGGGTCATTGAGTACTCATATAGGACTAGGGGGGGTCACATGGGGTCATTGAGTACTTATATAGGACTAGGGTGGGTCACATGGGGTCATTGAGAACTTATATAGGACTAGGGTGGCTGACCTGGGGTCAATGAGTACTTATATAGTACTAGGGGGGGTCACATGGGTTCATTTAGTACTTATATAGTACTAGGGGGGGTTACATTGGTTCATTGAGTATTTATATAGGACTAGGGTGGTCACATGGGGTTATTGAGTACTTATATAGGACTAGGGGGGGTCACATGTGGTCATTGAGCACTTATATAGGACTAGGAGGGGTCACATGGGGTCATTGAGTACCTATATAGGACTAGGGGGGGTTACATGGGGTCATTGAGTACTTATATAGGACTAGAGGGGGACACATGGGGTCATTGAGTACTTATATAGAACTAGGGTGGGTCACATGGGGTCATTGGATACTTATATAGGACTAGGGTGGGTCACATGGGGTCATTGAGTACTTATATAGGACTAGGGGTTCACATGGGGTCATTGAGTACTTATATAGGACAAGGGGGGGTCACATGGGGTCATTGAGTATTTATATAGGACTAGGGTGGGTCACATGGGGTCATTGAGTACTTATATAGGACTAGGGTGGATCACATGGGGTCATTGAGTACTTATATAGGACTAGGGTGGTCACATGGTGTCATTGAGTACTTATATAGGACTAGGGGGGTCACATGGTGTCATTGAGTACTTATATAGGACAAGGGGGGGTCACATGGGGTCATTGAGTACTTATATAGGACTAGGGTGGATCACATGGGGTCATTGAGTACTTATATAGTACTAGGGTGCGTCACATGTGGTCAGTGAGTACTTATATAGGACCAGGGTGGCTGACCTGGGGTCATTGAGTACTTATATAGGACCAGGGTGGCTGACCTGGGGTCATTGAGTACTTATATAGGACTAGGGGGGGTCACATGGGGTCATTGAGTACTTATATAGGACTAGGGTTGGTCACATGGGGTCATTCAGTCCTTATATAGGACTAGGGTGGCTGACCTGGGGTCATTGAGTACTTATATAGAACTAGGGTGGGTCACATGTGGTCATTCCGTACTTATATAGGACTAGGGTAAATCATATGGGGTCATTGAGTACTTTTATAGGACTAGGGTGGATCACATGGGGTCATTGAGTACCTATATAGGACTAGGGGGGGTCACATGGGGTCATTGAGAACTTATATAGGACTACGGTGGGTCACATGGGGTCATTGAGTACTTATATAGGACAAGGGGGGTCACATGGGGTCATTGAGTACTTATATAGGACTAGAGTGGGTCACATGGGGTCATTGAGTACTTATATAGGACTAGAGGGGGTCACATGGGGTCATTGAGTAATTACATAGGACTAGGGTGAGTCACATGGGGTCATTGAGTACTTATATATGACTAGGGTGGGTCACATGGGGTCATTGAGTACTTATATAAGACTAGGGTGGGTCACATGAGGTCATTGAGTACTTATATAGAACTATAGTTGGTCACATGGGTTCATTGAGTACTTATATAGGACTAGGGTGGGTTACATGGGGTCATTGAGTACTTATATAGGACAAGGGGGGGTCACATGGGGTCATTGAGTATTTATATAGGACTAGGGTGGGTCACATGGGGTCATTGAGTACTTATATAGGACTAGGGTGGATCACATGGGGTCATTGAGTACTTATATAGGACTAGGGTGGTCACATGGTGTCATTGAGTACTTATATAGGACTAGGGGGGTCACATGGGGTCATTGAGTATTTATATAGGACTAGGGTGGGTCACATGGGGTCATTGAGTACTTATATAGGACTAGGGTGGATCACATGGGGTCATTGAGTACTTATATAGGACTAGGGTGGTCACATGGTGTCATTGAGTACTTATATAGGACTAGGGGGGTCACATGGTGTCATTGAGTACTTATATAGGACTAGGGGGGTCACATGGGGTCATTGAGTACTTATATAGGACTAGGGTGAGTCACATGGGGTCATTGAGTTCTTATATAGGACTAGGGTGCGTCACATGTGGTCATTGAGTACTTATATAGGACCAGGGTGGCTGACCTGGGGTCATTGAGTACTTATATAGGACTAGGGGGTGTCACATGGGGTCATTGAGTACTAATATAGGACTAGGGTGGCTGACCTGGGGTCATTGAGTACTTATATAGGACTAGGGGGGGGGGGTCACATGGTGTCATTGAGTACTTATATAGGACTAGGGTGGGTCACATGGGGTCATTGAGTACCTATATAGGACTAGGGGGGGTCACATGGGGTCATTGAGAACTTATATAGGACTACGGTGGGTCACATGGGGTCATTGAGTCCTTATATAGGACAAGGGGGGGTCACATGGGGTCATTGAGTACTTATATAGGACTAGAGTGTGTCACATGGGGTCATTGAGTACTTATATAGGACTAGAGGGGGTCACATGGGGTCATTGAGTACTTACATAGGACTAGGGGGGTCACATGGGGTCATTGAGTATTTATATAGGACTAGGGTGGGTCACATGGGGTCATTCAGTACTTATATAGGACTAGGGTGGATCACATGGGGTCATTGAGTACTTATATAGGACTAGGGTGGTCACATGGGGTCATTGAGAACTTATATAGGACTAGGGGGGTCACATGGGGTCATTAAGTTCTTATATAGGACTAGGGTGGATCACATGGGGTCATTGAGTACTTATATAGAACTAGGGTTGGTCACATGGGGTCATTCAATACTTATATAGGCCTAGGGTGGGTCACATGGGATCATTGAGTACTTATATAGGACTAGGGTGGTAACATGGGGTCACTGAGTACTTATATAGGACTAGGGTGACTGACCTGTGGTCATTGAGTACTTACATAGGACTAGGGGGGGGTCTCATGGGGTCATTGAGTACTTATATAGTACTAGGGGGGGTCACATGGGTTCATTGAGTACTTATATAGTACTAGGGGGGGTCACATGGGTTCAATGAGTCCTTATATAGGACTAGGGTGGGTCACATGGTGTCATTGAGTTCTTATATAGGACTAGGGAGCATCACATGGGGTCATTGAGTACTTATATAGGACCAGGGTGGCTGACCTGGGGTCATTGAGTACTTATATAGGACTAGGGGGGGTCACATGGGGTCATTGAGTACTTATATAGGACTAGGGTTGGTCACATGGGGTCATTCAGTCCTTATATAGGACTAGGGTGGCTGACCTGGGGTCATTGAGTACTTATATAGAACTAGGGTGGGTCACATGGGGTCATTCCGTACTTATATAGGACTAGGGTAAATCATATGGGGTCATTGAGTACTTTTATAGGACTAGGGTGGATCACATGGGGTCATTGAGTACCTAT
The DNA here is from genome assembly GCF_024137725.1 of Prorops nasuta. Taxonomy (NCBI): domain Eukaryota; kingdom Metazoa; phylum Arthropoda; class Insecta; order Hymenoptera; family Bethylidae; genus Prorops; species Prorops nasuta. The sequence continues at coordinate 2,361,194 of NW_027116832.1, read as the reverse complement.
ATAGGACTAGATGGGGTCACATGGGGTCATTGAGAACTTATATAGGACTACGGTGGGTCACATGGGGTCATTGAGTACTTATATAGGACAAGGGGGGTCACATGGGGTCATTGAGTATTTATATAGGACTAGAGTGGGTCACATGGGGTCATTGAGTACTTATATAGGACTAGAGGGGGTCACATGGGGTCATTGAGTACTTACATAGGACTAGGGTGAGTCACATGGGGTCATTGAGTACTTATATATGACTAGGGTGGGTCACATGGGGTCATTGAGTACTTATATAGGACTACGGTGGGTCACATGGGGTCATTGAGTAGTTATATAGGACAAGGGGGGGGTCACATGGGGTCATTGAGTACTTATATAGGAATAGGGTGAGTCACATGGGGTCATTCAGTACTTATATAGGACTAGGGTGGATCACATGGGGTCATTGAGTACTTAAATAGGACTAGGGTGGTAACATGGGGTCACTGAGTACTTATATAGGACTAGGGTGACTGACCTGTGGTCATTGAGTACTTATATAGGACTAGGGGGGGGGTCTCATGGGGTCATTGAGTACTTATATAGGACTATGGGGGGTCACATGGGGTCATTGAGTACTTATATAGGAATAGGGGTGGTCACATTTGGTCATTGATAACTTATATAGGACTAGGGTGGGTCACATGGGGTCATTGAGTACTTATATAGGTCTAGGGTGGGTCACATTGGGTCATTGAGTACTTATATAGGACTGGGGTGGGTCACATGGTGTGATTGAGTTCTTATATAGGACTAGGGTGCGTCACATGGGGTCATTGAGTACTTATATAGGACTAGAGTGGGTTACATGGGGTCATTGAGTACTTATATAGGACTAGAGGGGGTCACATGGGGTCATTGAGTACTTATATAGGACTAGGGTGCGTCACATGGGGTCATTAATTACTTATATAGGACCAGGGTGGCTGACCTGGGGTCATTGAGTACTTATATAGGACTAGGGGGGGTCACATGGGGTCATTGAGTACTTATATAGGACTAGGGGGAATCACATGGGGTCATTGAGTATTTATATAGGACTAAGGTTGTCACATGGGGTCATTGAGTACTTATATAGGACTAGGGGGGTCACATGGTGTCATTGAGTACTTATAAAGGACTACGGTGGGTCGTATGGGGTCATTGAGTACTTATATAGGACTAGGGGGGGGGGTCACATGGGGTAATAGAGTACTTATATAGGACTAGGGTGGGTCACATGGGGTCATTCAGTACTTATATAAGACTAGGGGGGTCACATGGGGTCATTGAGTTCTTATATAGGACTAGGGTGGATCACATGGGGTCATTGAGTACTTATATAGGACTAGGGTGGTCACATCTGGTCATTGAGTACTTATTTAGGACTAGGATGGGTCACATGGGGTCATTGAGTACTTATATATGACTAGGGTGGCTGACCTGGGGTCATTGAGTATTTATATAGGTCTATGGTGGGTCACATTGGGTCATTGAGTACTCATATAGGACTAGGGGGGGTCACATGGGGTCATTGAGTACTTATATAGGACTAGGGTGGGTCACATGGGGTCATTGAGAACTTATATAGGACTAGGGTGGCTGACCTGGGGTCAATGAGTACTTATATAGTACTAGGGGGGGTCACATGGGTTCATTTAGTACTTATATAGTACTAGGGGGGGTTACATTGGTTCATTGAGTATTTATATAGGACTAGGGTGGTCACATGGGGTTATTGAGTACTTATATAGGACTAGGGGGGGTCACATGTGGTCATTGAGCACTTATATAGGACTAGGAGGGGTCACATGGGGTCATTGAGTACCTATATAGGACTAGGGGGGGTTACATGGGGTCATTGAGTACTTATATAGGACTAGAGGGGGACACATGGGGTCATTGAGTACTTATATAGAACTAGGGTGGGTCACATGGGGTCATTGGATACTTATATAGGACTAGGGTGGGTCACATGGGGTCATTGAGTACTTATATAGGACTAGGGGTTCACATGGGGTCATTGAGTACTTATATAGGACAAGGGGGGGTCACATGGGGTCATTGAGTATTTATATAGGACTAGGGTGGGTCACATGGGGTCATTGAGTACTTATATAGGACTAGGGTGGATCACATGGGGTCATTGAGTACTTATATAGGACTAGGGTGGTCACATGGTGTCATTGAGTACTTATATAGGACTAGGGGGGTCACATGGTGTCATTGAGTACTTATATAGGACAAGGGGGGGTCACATGGGGTCATTGAGTACTTATATAGGACTAGGGTGGATCACATGGGGTCATTGAGTACTTATATAGTACTAGGGTGCGTCACATGTGGTCAGTGAGTACTTATATAGGACCAGGGTGGCTGACCTGGGGTCATTGAGTACTTATATAGGACCAGGGTGGCTGACCTGGGGTCATTGAGTACTTATATAGGACTAGGGGGGGTCACATGGGGTCATTGAGTACTTATATAGGACTAGGGTTGGTCACATGGGGTCATTCAGTCCTTATATAGGACTAGGGTGGCTGACCTGGGGTCATTGAGTACTTATATAGAACTAGGGTGGGTCACATGGGGTCATTCCGTACTTATATAGGACTAGGGTAAATCATATGGGGTCATTGAGTACTTTTATAGGACTAGGGTGGATCACATGGGGTCATTGAGTACCTATATAGGACTAGGGGGGGTCACATGGGGTCATTGAGAACTTATATAGGACTACGGTGGGTCACATGGGGTCATTGAGTACTTATATAGGACAAGGGGGGTCACATGGGGTCATTGAGTACTTATATAGGACTAGAGTGGGTCACATGGGGTCATTGAGTACTTATATAGGACTAGAGGGGGTCACATGGGGTCATTGAGTAATTACATAGGACTAGGGTGAGTCACATGGGGTCATTGAGTACTTATATATGACTAGGGTGGGTCACATGGGGTCATTGAGTACTTATATAAGACTAGGGTGGGTCACATGAGGTCATTGAGTACTTATATAGAACTATAGTTGGTCACATGGGTTCATTGAGTACTTATATAGGACTAGGGTGGGTTACATGGGGTCATTGAGTACTTATATAGGACTAGGGGGTCACATGGGGTCATTGAGTATTTATATAGGACAAGGGGGGGTCACATGGGGTCATTGAGTATTTATATAGGACTAGGGTGGGTCACATGGGGTCATTCAGTACTTATATAGGACTAGGGTGGATCACATGGGGTCATTGAGTACTTATATAGGACTAGGGTGGTCACATGGGGTCATTGAGTACTTATATAGGACTAGGGTGGTCACATCGGGTCATTGAGTACTTATATAGAACTAGGGTTGGTCACATGGGGTCATTGAGTACTTATATAGGACTAGGGTGGGTCACATGGGGTCATTGAGTACTTATATAGGACTAGGGGGGTCACATGGTGTCATTGAGTACTTATATAGGACTACGGTGGGTCACATGGGGTCATTGAGTAGTTATATAGGACAAGGGGGGGGGTCACATGGGGTCATTGAGTACTTATATAGGACTAGGGGGGGGTCACATGGGGTCATTGAGTACTTATATAGGAATAGGGTGAGTCACATGGGGTCATTCAGTACTTATATAGGACTAGGGTGGATCACATGGGGTCATTGAGTACTTATATAAGACTAGGGTGGGTCACATGAGGTCATTGAGTACTTATATAGAACTATAGTTGGTCACATGGGTTCATTGAGTACTTATATAGGACTAGGGTGGGTTACATGGGGTCATTGAGTACTTATATAGGACTAGGGGGTCACATGGGGTCATTGAGTATTTATATAGGACTAGGGTGGGTCACATGGGGTCATTCAGTACTTATATAGGACTAGGGTGGATCACATGGGGTCATTGAGTACTTATATAGGACTAGGGTGGTCACATGGGGTCATTGAGTACTTATATAGGACTAGGGTGGTCACATCGGGTCATTGAGTACTTATATAGAACTAGGGTTGGTCACATGGGGTCATTGAGTACTTATATAGGACTAGGGTGGGTCACATGGGGTCATTGAGTACTTATATAGGACTAGGGGGGTCACATGGTGTCATTGAGTACTTATATAGGACTACGGTGGGTCACATGGGGTCATTGAGTAGTTATATAGGACAAGGGGGGGGGTCACATGGGGTCATTGAGTACTTATATAGGACTAGGGGGGGGTCACATGGGGTCATTGAGTACTTATATAGGAATAGGGTGAGTCACATGGGGTCATTCAGTACTTATATAGGACTAGGGTGGATCACATGGGGTCATTGAGTACTTATATAGGACTAGGGTGGTAACATGGGGTCACTGAGTACTTATATAGGACTAGGGTGACTGACCTGTGGTCATTGAGTACTTATATAGGACTAGGGGGGGGTCTCATGGGGTCATTGAGTACTTATATAGGACTATGGGGGGTCACATGGGGTCATTGAGTACTTATATAGGAATAGGGGTGGTCACATTTGGTCATTGATAACTTATATAGGACTAGGGTGGGTCACATGGGGTCATTGAGTACTTATATAGGTTTAGGATGGGTCACATTGGGTCATTGAGTACTTATATAGGACTGGGGTGGGTCGCATGGTGTCATTGAGTTCTTATATAGGACTAGGGTGCGTCACATGGGGTCATTGAGTACTTATATAGGACTAGAGTGGGTTACATGGGGTCATTGAGTACTTATATAGGACTAGAGGGGGTCACATGGGGTCATTGAGTACTTATATAGGACTAGGGTGCGTCACATGGGGTCATTGAGTACTTATATAGGACCAGGGTGGCTGACCTGGGGTCATTGAGTACTTATATAGGACTAGGGGGGGTCACATGGGGTCATTGAGTACTTATATAGGACTAGGGGGAATCACATGGGGTCATTGAGTATTTATATAGGACTAGGGTTGTCACATGGGGTCATTGAGTACTTATATAGGACTAGGGGGGTCACATGGTGTCATTGAGTACTTATAAAGGACTACGGTGGGTCGTATGGGGTCATTGAGTACTTATATAGGACTAGGGGGGGGGGTCACATGGGGTAATTGAGTACTTATATAGGACTAGGGTGGGTCACATGGGGTCATTCAGTACTTATATAAGACTAGGGGGGTCACATGGGGTCATTGAGTTCTTATATAGGACTAGGGTGGATCACATGGGGTCATTGAGTACTTATATAGGACTAGGGTGGTCACATCTGGTCATTGAGTACTTATTTAGGACTAGGATGGGTCACATGGGGTCATTGAGTACTTATATATGACTAGGGTGGCTGACCTGGGGTCATTGAGTATTTATATAGGACTAGGGTGGGTCACATGGGGTCATTGAGTACTTATATAGGACTAGGGTGGGTCACATGGTGTCATTTAGTACTTATATAGCACTACGGTGGTCACATGGGTTAATTGATTACTTATATAGGACTAAAGTGTGTCACATGGGGTCATTGAGTACTTATATAGGAATAGGGGTGGTCACATGTGGTCATTGATTACTTATATAGGACTAGGGTGGGTCACATGGGGTCATTGAGTACTTATATAGGTCTATGGTGGGTCACATTGGGTCATTGAGTACTCATATAGGACTAGGGGGGGTCACATGGGGTCATTGAGTACTTATATAGGACTAGGGTGGGTCACATGGGGTCATTGAGAACTTATATAGGACTAGGGTGGCTGACCTGGGGTCAATGAGTACTTATATAGTACTAGGGGGGGTCACATGGGTTCATTTAGTACTTATATAGTACTAGGGGGGGTTACATGGGTTCATTGAGTATTTATATAGGACTAGGGTGGTCACATGGGGTTATTGAGTACTTATATAGGACTAGGGGGGGTCACATGGGGTCATTTAGCACTTATATAGGACTAGGAGGGGTCACATGGGGTCATTGAGTACCTATATAGGACTAGGGGGGGTTACATGGGGTCATTGAGTACTTATATAGGACTAGAGGGGGACACATGGGGTCATTGAGTACTTATATAGAACTAGGGTGGGTCACATGGGGTCATTGGGTACTTATATAGGACTAGGGTGGGTCACATGGGGTCATTGAGTACTTATATATGACTAGGGGGGTCACATGGGGTCATTGAGTACTTATATAGGACAAGGGGGGGTCACATGGGGTCATTGAGTATTTATATAGGACTAGGGTGGGTCACATGGGGTCATTGAGTACTTATATAGGACTAGGGTGGATCATATGGGGTCATTGAGTACTTATATAGGACTAGGGTGGTCACATGGTGTCATTGAGTACTTATATAGGACTAGGGGGGTCACATGGTGTCATTGAGTACTTATATAGGACAAGGGGGGGTCACATGGGGTCATTGAGTACTTATATAGGACTAGGGTGGATCACATGGGGTCATTGAGTACTTATATAGTACTAGGGTGCGTCACATGTGGTCAGTGAGTACTTATATAGGACCAGGGTGGCTGACCTGGGGTCATTGAGTACTTATATAGGACTAGGGTGGGTGACCTGGGGTCATTGAGTACTTATATAGGACTAGGGGGGGGGGTCACATGGTGTCATTGAGTACTTATATAGGACTAGGGTGGGTCACATGGTGTCATTGAGTACTTATATAGGACTAGGGTGGGTCACATGGGGTCATTGAGTACTTATATAGGACAAGGGGGGGTCACATGGGGTCATTGAGTACTTTTATAGGACTAGGGTGGGTCACATGGTGTCATTGAGTTCTTATATAGGACTAGGGTGCGTCACATGGGGTCATTGAGTACTTATATAGGACCAGGGTGGCTGACCTGGGGTCATTGAGTACTTATATAGGACTAGGGGGGGTCACATGGGGTCATTGAGTACTTATATAGGACTAGGGTTGGTCACATGGGGTCATTCAGTCCTTATATAGGACTAGGGTGGCTGACCTGGGGTCATTGAGTACTTATATAGGACTAGGGTGGGTCACATGGGGTCATTCAGTACTTATATAGGACTAGGGTAAATCATATGGGGTCATTGAGTACTTTTATAGGACTAGGTTGGATCACATGGGGTCATTGAGTACCTATATAGGACTAGGGGGGGTCACGTGGGGTCATTGAGAACTTATATAGGACTACGGTGGGTCACATGGGGTCATTGAGTCCTTATATAGGACAAGGGGGGGTCACATGGGGTCATTGAGTACTTATATAGGACTAGAGTGTGTCACATGGGGTCATTGAGTACTTATATAGGACTAGAGGGGGTCACATGGGGTCATTGAGTACTTACATAGAACTAGGGGGGTCACATGGGGTCATTCAGTACTTATATAGGACTAGGGTGGGTCACATGGGGTCATTGAGTACTTATATAGGACTAGGGTGGTAACATGGGGTCACTGAGTACTTATATAGGACTAGGGTGACTGACCTGTGGTCATTGAGTACTTACATAGGACTAGGGGGGGGTCTCATGGGGTCATTGAGTACTTATATAGTACTAGGGGGGGTCACATGGGTTCATTGAGTACTTATATAGGACTAGGGTGGGTCACATGGGGTCATTCAGTACTTATATAGGACTAGGGTAAATCATATGGGGTCATTGAGTACTTTTATAGGACTAGGTTGGATCACATGGGGTCATTGAGTACCTATATAGGACTAGGGGGGGTCACATGGGGTCATTGAGAACTTATATAGGACTAGGGTGGATCACATGGTGTCATTGAGTACTTATATAGGACTAGGGTGGTCACATGGGGTCATTGAGTACTTATATAGGACTAGGGGGGTCACATGGGGTCATTAAGTTCTTATATAGGACTAGGGTGGATCACATGGGGTCATTGAGTACTTATATAGAACTAGGGTTGGTCACATGGGGTCATTCAGTACTTATATAGGACTAGGGTGGGTCACATGGGGTCATTGAGTACTTATATAGGACTAGGGTGGTAACATGGGGTCACTGAGTACTTATATAGGACTAGGGTGACTGACCTGTGGTCATTGAGTACTTACATAGGACTAGGGGGGGGGTCTCATGGGGTCATTGAGTACTTATATAGTACTAGGGGGGGTCACATGGGTTCATTGAGTACTTATATAGTACTAGGGGGGGTCACATGGGTTCAATGAGCCCTTATATAGGACTAGGGTGGGTCACATGGTGTCATTGAGTTCTTATATAGGACTAGGGTGCGTCACATGGGGTCATTGAGTACTTATATAGGACCAGGGTGGCTGACCTGGGGTCATTGAGTACTTATATAGGACTAGGGGGGGTCACATGGGGTCATTGAGTACTTATATAGGACTAGGGTTGGTCACATGGGGTCATTCAGTCCTTATATAGGACTAGGGTGGCTGACCTGGGGTCATTGAGTACTTATATAGAACTAGGGTGGGTCACATGGGGTCATTCAGTACTTATATAGGACTAGGGTAAATCATATGGGGTCATTGAGTACTTTTATAGGACTAGGGGGGTCACATGGTGTCATTGAGTACTTATAAAGGACTACGGTGGGTCACATGGGGTCATTGAGTACTTATATAGGACTAGGGGGGGGGGTCACATGGGGTAATTGAGTACTTATATAGGACTAGGGTGGGTCACATGGGGTCATTCAGTACTTATATAAGACTAGGGGGGTCACATGGGGTCATTGAGTTCTTATATAGGACTAGGGTGGATCACGTGGGCTCATTGAGTACTTATATAGGACTAGGGTGGTCACATCTGGTCATTGAGTATTTATTTAGGACTAGGATGGGTCACATGGGGTCATTGAGTACTTATATATGACTAGGGTGGCTGACCTGGGGTCATTGAGTATTTATATAGGACTAGGGTGGGTCACATGGGGTCATTGAGTACTTATATAGGACTAGGGTGGGACACATGGTGTCATTTAGTACTTATATAGCACTACGGTGGTCACATGGGTTCATTGATTACTTATATAGGACTAGGGTGGGTCACATGGGGTCATTGAGTACTTATATAGTTCTATGGTGGGTCACATTGGGTCATTGAGTACTCATATAGGACTAGGGGGGTCACATGGGGTCATTGAGTACTTATATAGGACTAGGGAGGGTCACATGGGGTCATTGAGAACTTATATAGGACTAGGGTGGCTGACCTGGGGTCAATGAGTACTTATATAGTACTAGGGGGGGTCACATGGGTTCATTTAGTACTTATATAGTACTAGGGGGGGTTACATGGGTTCATTGAGTATTTATATAGGACTAGGGTGGTCACATGGGGTTATTGAGTACTTATATAGGACTAGGGGGGGGTCACATGGGGTCATTGAGCACTTATATAGGACTAGGAGGGGTCACATGGGGTCATTGAGTACCTATATAGGACTAGGGGGGGTTACATGGGGTCATTGAGTACTTATATAGGACTAGAGGGGGACACATGGGGTCATTGAGTACTTATATAGAACTAGGGTGGGTCACATGGGGTCATTGGGTACTTATATAGGACTAGGGTGGGTCACATGGGGTCATTGAGTACTTATATAGGACTAGGGGGGTCACATGGGGTCATTGAGTACTTATATAGGACAAGGGGGGGTCACATGGGGTCATTGAGTGTTTATATAGGACTAGGGTGGGTCACATGGGGTCATTGAGTACTTATATAGGACTAGGGTGGATCACATGGGGTCATTGAGTACTTATATAGGACTAGGGTGGTCACATGGTGTCATTGAGTACTTATATAGGACTAGGGGGGTCACATGGTGTCATTTAGTACTTATATAGGACAAGGGGGGGTCACATGGGGTCATTGAGTACTTATATAGGACTAGGGTGGGTCACATGGGGTCATTGAGTTCTTATATAGGACTAGGGTGCGTCACATGTGGTCATTGAGTACTTATATAGGACCAGGGTGGCTGACCTGGGGTCATTGAGTACTTATATAGGACTAGGGGGTGTCACATGGGGTCATTGAGTACTAATATAGGACTAGGGTGGCTGACCTGGGGTCATTGAGTACTTATATAGGACTAGGGGGGGGGGTCACATGGTGTCATTGAGTACTTATATAGGACTAGGGTGGGTCACATGGTGTCATTGAGTACTTATATAGGACTAGGGTGGGTCACATGGGGTCATTCAGTACTTATATAGGACTAGGGTGGATCACATGGGGTCATTGAGTACTTATATAGGACTAGAGGGGGTCACATGGGGTCATTGAGTACTTATATAGGACTAGGGTGGGTCACATGGGGTCATTGAGTGCTTATATAGGACTAGGGGGGTCAAATGGGGTCATTGAGTACTTATATAGGACAAGGGGTGGTCACATGTGGTCACTGATTACTTATTAGGACTAGGGTGGGTCACATGGGGTCATTGAGTACTTATATAGGTCTATGGTGGGTCACATTGGGTCATTGAGTACTCATATAGGACTAGGGGGGGTCACATGGGGTCATTGAGTACTTATATAGGACTAGGGTGGGTCACATGGGGTCATTGAGAACTTATATAGGACTAGGGTGGCTGACCTGGGGTCAATGAGTACTTATATAGTACTAGGGGGGGTCACATGGGTTCATTGAGTACTTATATAGTACTAGGGGGGGTCACATGGGTTCATTGAGTACTTTTATAGGACTAGGGTGTCTGACCTGGGGTCATTGAGTATTTATATAGGACTAGGGTGGGTCACATGGGGTCATTGAGTACTTATATAGGACTAGGGTGGGTCACATGGGGTCATTGAGTACTTATATAGGACTAGGGGGGGTCACATGGGGTCATTGACTACTTATATAGGACTAGGGGGGGGGGTCACATGGGGTAATTGAGTACTTATATAGGACTAGGGTGGGTCACATGGGGTCATTCAGTACTTATATAAGACTAGGGGGGTCACATGGGGTCATTGAGTTCTTATATAGGACTAGGGTGGATCACATGGGCTCATTGAGTACTTATATAGGACTAGGGTGGTCACATGGGCTCATTGAGTACTTATATAGGACTAGGGTGGTCACATCTGGTCATTGAGTACTTATTTAGGACTAGGATGGGTCACATGGGGTCATTGAGTACTTATATATGACTAGGGTGGCTGACCTGGGGTCATTGAGTATTTATATAGGACTAGGGTGGGTCACATGGGGTCATTGAGTACCTATATAGGACTAGGGTGGGTCACATGGTGTCATTTAGTACTTATATAGCACTACGGTGGTCACATGGGTTCATTGATTACTTATATAGGAATAGGGGTGGTCACATGTGGTCATTGATTACTTATATAGGACTAGGGTGGGTCACATGGGGTCATTGAGTACTTATATAGTTCTATGGTGGGTCACATTGGGTCATTGAGTACTCATATAGGACTAGGGGGGGTCACATGGGGTCATTGAGTACTTATATAGGACTAGGTAGGGTCACATGGGGTCATTGAGAACTTATATAGGACTAGGGTGGCTGACCTGGGGTCAATGAGTACTTATATAGTACTAGGGGGGGGTCACATGGGTTCATTTAGTACTTATATAGTACTAGGGGGGGTTACATGGGTTCATTGAGTATTTATATAGGACTAGGGTGGTCACATGGGGTTATTGAGTACTTATATAGGACTAGGGGGGGGTCACATGGGGTCATTGAGCACTTATATAGGACTAGGAAGGGTCACATGGGGTCATTGAGTACCTATATAGGACTAGGGGGGGTTACATGGGGTCATTGAGTACTTATATAGGACTAGAGGGGGACACATGTGGTCATTGAGTACTTATATAGAACTAGGGTGGGTCACATGGGGTCATTGGGTACTTATATAGGACTAGGGTGGGTCAAAAGGGGTCATTGAGTACTTATATAGGACTAGGGGGGTCACATGGGGTCATTGAGTACTTATATAGGACTAGGGGGGGTCACATGGGGTCATTGAGTATTTATATAGGACTAGGGTGGGTCACATGGGGTCATTGAGTACTTATATAGGACTAGGGTGGATCACATGGGGTCATTGAGTACTTATATAGGACTAGGGTGGTCACATGGTGTCATTGAGTACTTATATAGGACTAGGGGGGTCACATGGTGTCATTGAGTACTTATATAGGACTAGGGGGGTCACATGGTGTCATTGAGTACTTATATAGGACAAGGGGGGGTCACATGGGGTCATTGAGTACTTATATAGGACTAGGGTGAGTCACATGGGGTCATTGAGTTCTTATATAGGACTAGGGTGCGTCACATGTGGTCATTGAGTACTTATATAGGACCAGGGTGGCTGACCTGGGGTCATTGAGTACTTATATAGGACTAGGGGGTGTCACATGGGGTCATTGAGTACTAATATAGGACTAGGGTGGCTGACCTGGGGTCATTGAGTACTTATATAGGACTAGGGGGGGGGGGTCACATGGTGTCATTGAGTACTTATATAGGACTAGGGTGGGTCACATGGTGTCATTGAGTACTTATATAGGACTAGGGTGGGTCACATGGGGTCATTGAGTACCTATATAGGACTAGGGGGGGTCACATGGGGTCATTGAGAACTTATATAGGACTACGGTGGGTCACATGGGGTCATTGAGTACTTACATAGGACTAGGGGGGTCACATGGGGTCATTGAGTATTTATATAGGACTAGGGTGGGTCACATGGGGTCATTCAGTACTTATATAGGACTAGGGTGGATCACATGGGGTCATTGAGTACTTATATAGGACTAGGGTGGTCACATGGGGTCATTGAGTACTTATATAGGACTAGGGGGGTCACATGGGGTCATTAAGTTCTTATATAGGACTAGGGTGGATCACATGGGGTCATTGAGTACTTATATAGAACTAGGGTTGGTCACATGGGGTCATTCAATACTTATATAGGCCTAGGGTGGGTCACATGGGGTCATTGAGTACTTATATAGGACTAGGGTGGTAACATGGGGTCACTGAGTACTTATATAGGACTAGGGTGACTGACCTGTGGTCATTGAGTACTTACATAGGACTAGGGGGGGGGTCTCATGGGGTCATTGAGTACTTATATAGTACTAGGGGGGGTCACATGGGTTCATTGAGTACTTATATAGTACTAGGGGGGGTCACATGGGTTCATTGAGTCCTTATATAGGACTAGGGTGGGTCACATGGTGTCATTGAGTTCTTATATAGGACTAGGGTTGGTCACATGGGGTCATTCAGTCCTTATATAGGACTAGGGTGGCTGACCTGGGGTCATTGAGTACTTATATAGAACTAGGGTGGGTCACATGGGGTCATTCCGTACTTATATAGGACTAGGGTAAATCATATGGGGTCATTGAGTACTTTTATAGGACTAGGGTGGATCACATGGGGTCATTGAGTACCTATATAGGACTAGGGGGGGTCACATGGGGTCATTGAGAACTTATATAGGACTACGGTGGGTCACATGGGGTCATTGAGTACTTATATAGGACAAGGGGGGTCACATGGGGTCATTGAGTATTTATATAGGACTAGAGTGGGTCACATGGGGTCATTGAGTACTTATATAGGACTAGAGGGGGTCACATGGGGTCATTGAGTACTTACATAGGACTAGGGTGAGTCACATGGGGTCATTGAGTACTTATATATGACTAGGGTGGGTCACATGGGGTCATTGAGTACTTATATAGGACTAGGGTGGTCACATGGGGTCATTGAGTACTTACATAGGACTAGGGTGAGTCACATGGGGTCATTGAGTACTTATATATGACTAGGGTGGGTCACATGGGGTCATTGAGTACTTATATAGGACTAGGGTGGTCACATGGGGTCATTGAGTACTTACATAGGACTAGGGTGAGTCACATGGGGTCATTGAGTACTTATATATGACTAGGGTGGGTCACATGGGGTCATTGAGTACTTATATAAGACTAGGGTGGGTCACATGAGGTCATTGAGTACTTATATAGAACTATAGTTGGTCACATGGGGTCATTGAGTACTTATATAGGACTAGGGTGGGTTACATGGGGTCATTGAGTACTTATATAGGACTAGGGGGTCACATGGGGTCATTGAGTATTTATATAGGACAAGGGGGGGTCACATGGGGTCATTGAGTATTTATATAGGACTAGGGTGGGTCACATGGGGTCATTCAGTACTTATATAGGACTAGGGTGGATCACATGGGGTCATTGAGTACTTATATAGGACTAGGGTGGTCACATGGGGTCATTGATTACTTATATAGGACTAGGGGGGTCACATGGGACCATTGAGTTCTTATATAGGACTAGGGTGGATCACATGGGGTCATTGAGTACTTACATAGGACTAGGGGGGTCACATGGGGTCATTGAGTATTTATATAGGACTAGGGTGGGTCACATGGGGTCATTCAGTACTTATATAGGACTAGGGTGGATCACATGGGGTCATTGAGTACTTATATAGGACTAGGGTGGTCACATGGGGTCATTGAGTACTTATATAGGACTAGGGGGGTCACATGGGGTCATTAAGTTCTTATATAGGACTAGGGTGGATCACATGGGGTCATTGAGTACTTATATAGAACTAGGGTTGGTCACATGGGGTCATTCAATACTTATATAGGCCTAGGGTGGGTCACATGGGGTCATTGAGTACTTATATAGGACTAGGGTGGTAACATGGGGTCACTGAGTACTTATATAGGACTAGGGTGACTGACCTGTGGTCATTGAGTACTTACATAGGACTAGGGGGGGGGTCTCATGGGGTCATTGAGTACTTATATAGTACTAGGGGGGGTCACATGGGTTCATTGAGTACTTATATAGTACTAGGGGGGGTCACATGGGTTCATTGAGTCCTTATATAGGACTAGGGTGGGTCACATGGTGTCATTGAGTTCTTATATAGGACTAGGGAGCATCACATGGGGTCATTGAGTACTTATATAGGACCAGGGTGGCTGACCTGGGGTCATTGAGTACTTATATAGGACTAGGGGGGGTCACATGGGGTCATTGAGTACTTATATAGGACTAGGGTTGGTCACATGGGGTCATTCAGTCCTTATATAGGACTAGGGTGGCTGACCTGGGGTCATTGAGTACTTATATAGAACTAGGGTGGGTCACATGGGGTCATTCCGTACTTATATAGGACTAGGGTAAATCATATGGGGTCATTGAGTACTTTTATAGGACTAGGGTGGATCACATGGGGTCATTGAGTACCTATATAGGACTAGGGGGGGTCACATGGGGTCATTGAGAACTTATATAGGACTACGGTGGGTCACATGGGGTCATTGAGTACTTATATAGGACAAGGGGGGTCACATGGGGTCATTGAGTATTTATATAGGACTAGAGTGGGTCACATGGGGTCATTGAGTACTTATATAGGACTAGAGGGGGTCACATGGGGTCATTGAGTACTTACATAGGACTAGGGTGAGTCACATGGGGTCATTGAGTACTTATATATGACTAGGGTGGGTCACATGGGGTCATTGAGTACTTATATAGGACTAGGGTGGTCACATGGGGTCATTGAGTACTTACATAGGACTAGGGTGAGTCACATGGGGTCATTGAGTACTTATATATGACTAGGGTGGGTCACATGGGGTCATTGAGTACTTATATAGGACTAGGGTGGTCACATGGGGTCATTGAGTACTTACATAGGACTAGGGTGAGTCACATGGGGTCATTGAGTACTTATATATGACTAGGGTGGGTCACATGGGGTCATTGAGTACTTATATAAGACTAGGGTGGGTCACATGAGGTCATTGAGTACTTATATAGAACTATAGTTGGTCACATGGGGTCATTGAGTACTTATATAGGACTAGGGTGGGTTACATGGGGTCATTGAGTACTTATATAGGACTAGGGGGTCACATGGGGTCATTGAGTATTTATATAGGACAAGGGGGGGTCACATGGGGTCATTGAGTATTTATATAGGACTAGGGTGGGTCACATGGGGTCATTCAGTACTTATATAGGACTAGGGTGGATCACATGGGGTCATTGAGTACTTATATAGGACTAGGGTGGTCACATGGGGTCATTGATTACTTATATAGGACTAGGGGGGTCACATGGGACCATTGAGTTCTTATATAGGACTAGGGTGGATCACATGGGGTCATTGAGTACTTATATAGGACTAGGGTGGTCACATCGGGTCATTGAGTACTTATATAGAACTAGGGTTGGTCACATGGGGTCATTGAGTACTTATATAGGACTAGGGTGGGTCACATGGGGTCATTGAGTACTTATATAGGACTAGGGTGGTCACATGGGGTCATTGATTACTTATATAGGACTAGGGTGGATCACATGGGGTCATTGAGTACTTATATAGAACTAGGGTTGGTCACATGGGGTCATTCAGTACTTATATAGGCCTAGGGTGGGTCACATGGGGTCATTGAGTACTTATATAGGACTAGGGTGGTAACATGGGGTCACTGAGTACTTATATAGGACTAGGGTGACTGACCTGTGGTCATTGAATACTTACATAGGACTAGGGGGGGGTCTCATGGGGTCATTGAGTACTTATATAGTACTAGGGGGGGTCACATGGGTTCATTGAGTAATTATATAGTACTAGGGGGGGTCACATGGGTTCAATGAGTCCTTATATAGGACTAGGGTGGGTCACATGGTGTCATTGAGTTCTTATATAGGACTAGGGAGCGTCACATGGGGTCATTGAGTACTTATATAGGACCAGGGTGGCTGACCTGGGGTCATTGAGTACTTATATAGGACTAGGGGGGGTCACATGGGGTCATTGAGTACTTATATAGGACTAGGGTTGGTCACATGGGGTCATTCAGTCCTTATATAGGACTAGGGTGGCTGACCTGGGGTCATTGAGTACTTATATAGAACTAGGGTGGGTCACATGGGGTCATTCCGTACTTATATAGGACTAGGGTAAATCATATGGGGTCATTGAGTACTTTTATAGGACTAGGGTGGATCACATGGGGTCATTGAGTACCTATATAGGACTAGGGGGGGTCACATGGGGTCATTGAGAACTTATATAGGACTACGGTGGGTCACATGGGGTCATTGAGTACTTATATAGGACAAGGGGGGTCACATGGGGTCATTGAGTACTTATATAGGACTAGAGTGGGTCACATGGGGTCATTGAGTACTTATATAGGACTAGAGGGGGTCACATGGGGTCATTGAGTAATTACATAGGACTAGGGTGAGTCACATGGGGTCATTGAGTACTTATATATGACTAGGGTGGGTCACATGGGGTCATTGAGTACTTATATAAGACTAGGGTGGGTCACATGAGGTCATTGAGTACTTATATAGAACTATAGTTGGTCACATGGGTTCATTGAGTACTTATATAGGACTAGGGTGGGTTACATGGGGTCATTGAGTACTTATATAGGACTAGGGGGTCACATGGGGTCATTGAGTATTTATATAGGACAAGGGGGGGTCACATGGGGTCATTGAGTATTTATATAGGACTAGGGTGGGTCACATGGGGTCATTCAGTACTTATATAGGACTAGGGTGGATCACATGGGGTCATTGAGTACTTATATAGGACTAGGGTGGTCACATGGGGTCATTGAGTACTTATATAGGACTAGGGTGGTCACATCGGGTCATTGAGTACTTATATAGAACTAGGGTTGGTCACATGGGGTCATTGAGTACTTATATAGGACTAGGGTGGGTCACATGGGGTCATTGAGTACTTATATAGGACTAGGGGGGTCACATGGTGTCATTGAGTACTTATATAGGACTACGGTGGGTCACATGGGGTCATTGAGTAGTTATATAGGACAAGGGGGGGGTCACATGGGGTCATTGAGTACTTATATAGGACTAGGGGGGGGTCACATGGGGTCATTGAGTACTTATATAGGAATAGGGTGAGTCACATGGGGTCATTCAGTACTTAAATAGGACTAGGGTGGATCACATGGGGTCATTGAGTACTTATATAGGACTAGGGTGGTAACATGGGGTCACTGAGTACTTATATAGGACTAGGGTGACTGACCTGTGGTCATTGAGTACTTATATAGGACTAGGGGGGGGGTCTCATGGGGTCATTGAGTACTTATATAGGACTATGGGGGGTCACATGGGGTCATTGAGTACTTATATAGGAATAGGGGTGGTCACATTTGGTCATTGATAACTTATATAGGACTAGGGTGGGTCACATGGGGTCATTGAGTACTTATATAGGTTTAGGATGGGTCACATTGGGTCATTGAGTACTTATATAGGACTGGGGTGGGTCACATGGTGTCATTGAGTTCTTATATAGGACTAGGGTGCGTCACATGGGGTCATTGAGTACTTATATAGGACTAGAGTGGGTTACATGGGGTCATTGAGTACTTATATAGGACTAGAGGGGGTCACATGGGGTCATTGAGTACTTATATAGGACTAGGGTGCGTCACATGGGGTCATTGAGTACTTATATAGGACCAGGGTGGCTGACCTGGGGTCATTGAGTACTTATATAGGACTAGGGGGGGTCACATGGGGTCATTGAGTACTTATATAGGACTAGGGGGGGTCACATGGGGTCATTGAGTACTTATATAGGACTAGGGTTGGTCACATGGGGTCATTCAGTCCTTATATAGGACTAGGGTGGCTGACCTGGGGTCATTGAGTACTTATATAGAACTAGGGTGGGTCACATGGGGTCATTCCGTACTTATATAGGACTAGGGTAAATCATATGGGGTCATTGAGTACTTTTATAGGACTAGGGTGGATCACATGGGGTCATTGAGTACCTATATAGGACTAGGGGGGGTCACATGGGGTCATTGAGAACTTATATAGGACTACGGTGGGTCACATGGGGTCATTGAGTACTTATATAGGACAAGGGGGGTCACATGGGGTCATTGAGTACTTATATAGGACTAGAGTGGGTCACATGGGGTCATTGAGTACTTATATAGGACTAGAGGGGGTCACATGGGGTCATTGAGTAATTACATAGGACTAGGGTGAGTCACATGGGGTCATTGAGTACTTATATATGACTAGGGTGGGTCACATGGGGTCATTGAGTACTTATATAAGACTAGGGTGGGTCACATGAGGTCATTGAGTACTTATATAGAACTATAGTTGGTCACATGGGTTCATTGAGTACTTATATAGGACTAGGGTGGGTTACATGGGGTCATTGAGTACTTATATAGGACTAGGGGGTCACATGGGGTCATTGAGTATTTATATAGGACAAGGGGGGGTCACATGGGGTCATTGAGTATTTATATAGGACTAGGGTGGGTCACATGGGGTCATTCAGTACTTATATAGGACTAGGGTGGATCACATGGGGTCATTGAGTACTTATATAGGACTAGGGTGGTCACATGGGGTCATTGAGTACTTATATAGGACTAGGGTGGTCACATCGGGTCATTGAGTACTTATATAGAACTAGGATTGGTCACATGGGGTCATTGAGTACTTATATAGGACTAGGGTGGGTCACATGGGGTCATTGAGTACTTATATAGGACTAGGGGGGTCACATGGTGTCATTGAGTACTTATATAGGACTACGGTGGGTCACATGGGGTCATTGAGTAGTTATATAGGACAAGGGGGGGGGTCACATGGGGTCATTGAGTACTTATATAGGACTAGGGGGGGGTCACATGGGGTCATTGAGTACTTATATAGGAATAGGGTGAGTCACATGGGGTCATTCAGTACTTATATAGGACTAGGGTGGATCACATGGGGTCATTGAGTACTTATATAGGACTAGGGTGGTAACATGGGGTCACTGAGTACTTATATAGGACTAGGGTGACTGACCTGTGGTCATTGAGTACTTATATAGGACTAGGGGGGGGTCTCATGGGGTCATTGAGTACTTATATAGGACTAGGGTGGCTGACCTGGGGTCAATGAGTACTTATATAGTACTAGGGGGGGTCACATGGGTTCATTTAGTACTTATATAGTACTAGGGGGGGTTACATGGGTTCATTGAGTATTTATATAGGACTAGGGTGGTCACATGGGGTTATTGAGTACTTATATAGGACTAGGGGGGTCACATGGGGTCATTGAGCACTTATATAGGACTAGGAGGGGTCACATGGGGTCATTGAGTACCTGTATAGGACTAGGGGGGGTTACATGGGGTCATTGAGTACTTATATAGGACTAGAGGGGGACACATGGGGTCATTGAGTACTTATATAGAACTAGGGTGGGTCACATGGGGTCATTGGGTACTTATATAGGACTAGGGTGGGTCACATGGGGTCATTGAGTACTTGTATATGACTAGGGGGGTCACATGGGGTCATTGAGTACTTATATAGGACAAGGGGGGGTCACATGGGGTCATTGAGTATTTATATAGGACTAGGGTGGGTCACATGGGGTCATTGAGTACTTATATAGGACTAGGGTGGATCATATGGGGTCATTGAGTACTTATATAGGACTAGGGTGGTCACATGGTGTCATTGAGTACTTATATAGGACTAGGGGGGTCACATGGTGTCATTGAGTACTTATATAGGACAAGGGGGGGTCACATGGGGTCATTGAGTACTTATATAGGACTAGGGTGGATCACATGGGGTCATTGAGTACTTATATAGTACTAGGGTGCGTCACATGTGGTCAGTGAGTACTTATATAGGACCAGGGTGGCTGACCTGGGGTCATTGAGTACTTATATAGGACTAGGGGGTGTCACATGGGGTCATTGAGTACTAATATAGGACTAGGGTGGGTGACCTGGGGTCATTGAGTACTTATATAGGACTAGGGGGGGGGGTCACATGGTGTCATTGAGTACTTATATAGGACTAGGGTGGGTCACATGGTGTCATTGAGTACTTATATAGGACTAGGGTGGGTCACATGGGGTCATTGAGTACTTATATAGGACAAGGGGGGGTCACATGGGGTCATTGAGTACTTTTATAGGACTAGGGTGGGTCACATGGTGTCATTGAGTTCTTATATAGGACTAGGGTGCGTCACATGGGGTCATTGAGTACTTATATAGGACCAGGGTGGCTGACCTGGGGTCATTGAGTACTTATATAGGACTAGGGGGGGTCACATGGGGTCATTGAGTACTTATATAGGACTAGGGGGAATCACATGGGGTCATTGAGTATTTATATAGGACTAGGGTTGTCACATGGGGTCATTGAGTACTTATATAGGACTAGGGGGGTCACATGGTGTCATTGAGTACTTATAAAGGACTACGGTGGGTCGTATGGGGTCATTGAGTACTTATATAGGACTAGGGGGGGGGGTCACATGGGGTAATTGAGTACTTATATAGGACTAGGGTGGGTCACATGGGGTCATTCAGTACTTATATAAGACTAGGGGGGTCACATGGGGTCATTGAGTTCTTATATAGGACTAGGGTGGATCACATGGGGTCATTGAGTACTTATATAGGACTAGGGTGGTCACATCTGGTCATTGAGTACTTATTTAGGACTAGGATGGGTCACATGGGGTCATTGAGTACTTATATATGACTAGGGTGGCTGACCTGGGGTCATTGAGTATTTATATAGGACTAGGGTGGGTCACATGGGGTCATTGAGTACTTATATAGGACTAGGGTGGGTCACATGGTGTCATTTAGTACTTATATAGCACTACGGTGGTCACATGGGTTAATTGATTACTTATATAGGACTAAAGTGTGTCACATGGGGTCATTGAGTACTTATATAGGAATAGGGGTGGTCACATGTGGTCATTGATTACTTATATAGGACTAGGGTGGGTCACATGGGGTCATTGAGTACTTATATAGGACTAGGGTGGGTCACATGGGGTCATTGAGAACTTATATAGGACTAGGGTGGCTGACCTGGGGTCAATGAGTACTTATATAGTACTAGGGGGGGTCACATGGGTTCATTTAGTACTTATATAGTACTAGGGGGGGGTTACATGGGTTCATTGAGTATTTATATAGGACTAGGGTGGTCACATGGGGTTATTGAGTACTTATATAGGACTAGGGGGGGTCACAAGGGGTCATTGAGCACTTATATAGAACTAGGAGGGGTCACATGGGGTCATTGAGTACCTATATAGGACTAGGGGGGGTTACATGGGGTCATTGAGTACTTATATAGGACTAGAGGGGGACACATGGGGTCATTGAGTACTTATATAGAACTAGGGTGGGTCACATGGGGTCATTGGGTACTTATATAGGACTAGGGTGGGTCACATGGGGTCATTGAGTACTTATATATGACTAGGGGGGTCACATGGGGTCATTGAGTACTTATATAGGACAAGGGGGGGTCACATGGGGTCATTGAGTATTTATATAGGACTAGGGTGGGTCACATGGGGTCATTGAGTACTTATATAGGACTAGGGTGGATCATATGGGGTCATTGAGTACTTATATAGGACTAGGGTGGTCACATGGTGTCATTGAGTACTTATATAGGACTAGGGGGGTCACATGGTGTCATTGAGTACTTATATAGGACAAGGGGGGGTCACATGGGGTCATTGAGTACTTATATAGGACTAGGGTGGATCACATGGGGTCATTGAGTACTTATATAGTACTAGGGTGCGTCACATGTGGTCAGTGAGTACTTATTAAGGACCAGGGTGGCTGACCTGGGGTCATTGAGTACTTATATAGGACTAGGGGGTGTCACATGGGGTCATTGAGTACTAATATAGGACTAGGGTGGGTGACCTGGGGTCATTGAGTACTTATATAGGACTAGGGGGGGGGGTCACATGGTGTCATTGAGTACTTATATAGGACTAGGGTGGGTCACATGGTGTCATTGAGTACTTATATAGGACTAGGGTGGGTCACATGGGGTCATTGAGTACTTATATAGGACAAGGGGGGGTCACATGGGGTCATTGAGTACTTTTATAGGACTAGGGTGGGTCACATGGTGTCATTGAGTTCTTATATAGGACTAGGGTGCGTCACATGGGGTCATTGAGTACTTATATAGGACCAGGGTGGCTGACCTGGGGTCATTGAGTACTTATATAGGACTAGGGGGGGTCACATGGGGTCATTGAGTACTTATATAGGACTAGGGTTGGTCACATGGGGTCATTCAGTCCTTATATAGGACTAGGGTGGCTGACCTGGGGTCATTGAGTACTTATATAGGACTAGGGTGGGTCACATGGGGTCATTCAGTACTTATATAGGACTAGGGTAAATCATATGGGGTCATTGAGTACTTTTATAGGACTAGGTTGGATCACATGGGGTCATTGAGTACCTATATAGGACTAGGGGGGGTCACGTGGGGTCATTGAGAACTTATATAGGACTACGGTGGGTCACATGGGGTCATTGAGTCCTTATATAGGACAAGGGGGGGTCACATGGGGTCATTGAGTACTTATATAGGACTAGAGTGTGTCACATGGGGTCATTGAGTACTTATATAGGACTAGAGGGGGTCACATGGGGTCATTGAGTACTTACATAGAACTAGGGGGGTCACATGGGGTCATTCAGTACTTATATAGGACTAGGGTGGGTCACATGGGGTCATTGAGTACTTATATAGGACTAGGGTGGTAACATGGGGTCACTGAGTACTTATATAGGACTAGGGTGACTGACCTGTGGTCATTGAGTACTTACATAGGACTAGGGGGGGGTCTCATGGGGTCATTGAGTACTTATATAGTACTAGGGGGGGTCACATGGGTTCATTGAGTACTTATATAGGACTAGGGTGGTCACATGGGGTCATTCAGTACTTATATAGGACTAGGGTAAATCATATGGGGTCATTGAGTACTTTTATAGGACTAGGTTGGATCACATGGGGTCATTGAGTACCTATATAGGACTAGGGGGGGTCACATGGGGTCATTGAGAACTTATATAGGACTAGGGTGGATCACATGGTGTCATTGAGTACTTATATAGGACTAGGGTGGTCACATGGGGTCATTGAGTACTTATATAGGACTAGGGGGGTCACATGGGGTCATTAAGTTCTTATATAGGACTAGGGTGGATCACATGGGGTCATTGAGTACTTATATAGAACTAGGGTTGGTCACATGGGGTCATTCAGTACTTATATAGGACTAGGGTGGGTCACATGGGGTCATTCAGTACTTATATAGGACTAGGGTGGGTCACATGGGGTCATTGAGTACTTATATAGGACTAGGGTGGTAACATGGGGTCACTGAGTACTTATATAGGACTAGGGTGACTGACCTGTGGTCATTGAGTACTTACATAGGACTAGGGGGGGGTCTCATGGGGTCATTGAGTACTTATATAGTACTAGGGGGGGTCACATGGGTTCATTGAGTACTTATATAGGACTAGGGTGGTCACATGGGGTCATTCAGTACTTATATAGGACTAGGGTAAATCATATGGGGTCATTGAGTACTTTTATAGGACTAGGTTGGATCACATGGGGTCATTGAGTACCTATATAGGACTAGGGGGGGTCACATGGGGTCATTGAGAACTTATATAGGACTAGGGTGGATCACATGGTGTCATTGAGTACTTATATAGGACTAGGGTGGGTCACATGGTGTCATTGAGTTCTTATATAGGACTAGGGTGCGTCACATGGGGTCATTGAGTACTTATATAGGACCAGGGTGGCTGACCTGGGGTCATTGAGTACTTATATAGGACTAGGGGGGGTCACATGGGGTCATTGAGTACTTATATAGGACTAGGGTTGGTCACATGGGGTCATTCAGTCCTTATATAGGACTAGGGTGGCTGACCTGGGGTCATTGAGTACTTATATAGAACTAGGGTGGGTCACATGGGGTCATTCAGTACTTATATAGGACTAGGGTAAATCATATGGGGTCATTGAGTACTTTTATAGGACTAGGGGGGTCACATGGTGTCATTGAGTACTTATAAAGGACTACGGTGGGTCACATGGGGTCATTGAGTACTTATATAGGACTAGGGGGGGGGGGGTCACATGGGGTAATTGAGTACTTATATAGGACTAGGGTGGGTCACATGGGGTCATTCAGTACTTATATAAGACTAGGGGGGTCACATGGGGTCATTGAGTTCTTATATAGGACTAGGGTGGATCACGTGGGCTCATTGAGTACTTATATAGGACTAGGGTGGTCACATCTGGTCATTGAGTATTTATTTAGGACTAGGATGGGTCACATGGGGTCATTGAGTACTTATATATGACTAGGGTGGCTGACCTGGGGTCATTGAGTATTTATATAGGACTAGGGTGGGTCACATGGGGTCATTGAGTACTTATATAGGACTAGGGTGGGACACATGGTGTCATTTAGTACTTATATAGCACTACGGTGGTCACATGGGTTCATTGATTACTTATATAGGACTAGGGTGGGTCACATGGGGTCATTGAGTACTTATATAGTTCTATGGTGGGTCACATTGGGTCATTGAGTACTCATATAGGACTAGGGGGGTCACATGGGGTCATTGAGTACTTATATAGGACTAGGGAGGGTCACATGGGGTCATTGAGAACTTATATAGGACTAGGGTGGCTGACCTGGGGTCAATGAGTACTTATATAGTACTAGGGGGGGTCACATGGGTTCATTTAGTACTTATATAGTACTAGGGGGGGTTACATGGGTTCATTGAGCACTTATATAGGACTAGGAGGGGTCACATGGGGTCATTGAGTACCTATATAGGACTAGGGGGGGTTACATGGGGTCATTGAGTACTTATATAGGACTAGGGGGGTCACATGGGGTCATTGAGTACTTATATAGGACTAGGGAGGGTCACATGGGGTCATTGAGAACTTATATAGGACTAGGGTGGCTGACCTGGGGTCAATGAGTACTTATATAGTACTAGGGGGGGTCACATGGGTTCATTGAGTACTTATATAGTACTAGGGGGGGTCACATGGGTTCAATGAGCCCTTATATAGGACTAGGGTGGGTCACATGGTGTCATTGAGTTCTTATATAGGACTAGGGTGCGTCACATGGGGTCATTGAGTACTTATATAGGACCAGGGTGGCTGACCTGGGGTCATTGAGTACTTATATAGGACTAGGGGGGGTCACATGGGGTCATTGAGTACTTATATAGGACTAGGGTTGGTCACATGGGGTCATTCAGTCCTTATATAGGACTAGGGTGGCTGACCTGGGGTCATTGAGTACTTATATAGAACTAGGGTGGGTCACATGGGGTCATTCAGTACTTATATAGGACTAGGGTAAATCATATGGGGTCATTGAGTACTTTTATAGGACTAGGGGGGTCACATGGTGTCATTGAGTACTTATAAAGGACTACAGTGGGTCACATGGGGTCATTGAGTACTTATATAGGACTAGGGGGGGGGGGGTCACATGGGGTAATTGAGTACTTATATAGGACTAGGGTGGGTCACATGGGGTCATTCAGTACTTATATAAGACTAGGGGGGCACATGGGGTCATTGAGTTCTTATATAGGACTAGGGTGGATCACGTGGGCTCATTGAGTACTTATATAGGACTAGGGTGGTCACATCTGGTCATTGAGTATTTATTTAGGACTAGGATGGGTCACATGGGGTCATTGAGTACTTATATATGACTAGGGTGGCTGACCTGGGGTCATTGAGTATTTATATAGGACTAGGGTGGGTCACATGGGGTCATTGAGTACTTATATAGGACTAGGGTGGGACACATGGTGTCATTTAGTACTTATATAGCACTACGGTGGTCACATGGGTTCATTGATTACTTATATAGGACTAGGGTGGGTCACATGGGGTCATTGAGTACTTATATAGTTCTATGGTGGGTCACATTGGGTCATTGAGTACTCATATAGGACTAGGGGGGTCACATGGGGTCATTGAGTACTTATATAGGACTAGGGAGGGTCACATGGGGTCATTGAGAACTTATATAGGACTAGGGTGGCTGACCTGGGGTCAATGAGTACTTATATAGTACTAGGGGGGGTCACATGGGTTCATTTAGTACTTATATAGTACTAGGGGGGGTTACATGGGTTCATTGAGTATTTATATAGGACTAGGGTGGTCACATGGGGTTATTGAGTACTTATATAGGACTAGGGGGGGGTCACATGGGGTCATTGAGCACTTATATAGGACTAGGAGGGGTCACATGGGGTCATTGAGTACCTATATAGGACTAGGGGGGGTTACATGGGGTCATTGAGTACTTATATAGGACTAGAGGGGGACACATGGGGTCATTGAGTACTTATATAGAACTAGGGTGGGTCACATGGGGTCATTGGGTACTTATATAGGACTAGGGTGGGTCACATGGGGTCATTGAGTACTTATATAGGACTAGGGGGGTCACATGGGGTCATTGAGTACTTATATAGGACAAGGGGGGGTCACATGGGGTCATTGAGTATTTATATAGGACTAGGGTGGGTCACATGGGGTCATTGAGTACTTATATAGGACTAGGGTGGATCACATGGGGTCATTGAGTACTTATATAGGACTAGGGTGGTCACATGGTGTCATTGAGTACTTATATAGGACTAGGGGGGTCACATGGTGTCATTGAGTACTTATATAGGACAAGGGGGGGTCACATGGGGTCATTGAGTACTTATATAGGACTAGGGTGGGTCACATGGGGTCATTGAGTTCTTATATAGGACTAGGGTGCGTCACATGTGGTCATTGAGTACTTATATAGGACCAGGGTGGCTGACCTGGGGTCATTGAGTACTTATATAGGACTAGGGGGTGTCACATGGGGTCATTGAGTACTTATATAGGTCTATGGTGGGTCACATTGGGTCATTGAGTACTCATATAGGACTAGGGGGGGTCACATGGGGTCATTGAGTACTTATATAGGACTAGGGTGGGTCACATGGGGTCATTGAGTACTCATATAGGACTAGGGGGGGTCACATGGGGTCATTGAGTACTTATATAGGACTAGGGTGGCTGACCTGGGGTCAATGAGTACTTATATAGTACTAGGGGGGGTCACATGGGTTCATTGAGTGCTTATATAGGACTAGGGGGGTCAAATGGGGTCATTGAGTACTTATATAGGACAAGGGGTGGTCACATGTGGTCACTGATTACTTATTAGGACTAGGGTGGGTCACATGGGGTCATTGAGTACTTATATAGGTCTATGGTGGGTCACATTGGGTCATTGAGTACTCATATAGGACTAGGGGGGGTCACATGGGGTCATTGAGTACTTATATAGGACTAGGGTGGCTGACCTGGGGTCAATGAGTACTTATATAGTACTAGGGGGGGTCACATGGGTTCATTGAGTACTTATATAGTACTAGGGGGGGTCACATGGGTTCATTGAGTACTTTTATAGGACTAGGGTGTCTGACCTGGGGTCATTGAGTATTTATATAGGACTAGGGTGGGTCACATGGGGTCATTGAGTACTTATATAGGACTAGGGTGGGTCACATGGGGTCATTGAGTACTTATATAGGACTAGGGGGGGTCACATGGGGTCATTGACTACTTATATAGGACTAGGGGGGGGGGTCACATGGGGTAATTGAGTACTTATATAGGACTAGGGTGGGTCACATGGGGTCATTCAGTACTTATATAAGACTAGGGGGGTCACATGGGGTCATTGAGTTCTTATATAGGACTAGGGTGGCTGACCTGGGGTCAATGAGTACTTATATAGTACTAGGGGGGGTCACATGGGTTCATTTAGTACTTATATAGTACTAGGGGGGGTTACATGGGTTCATTGAGCACTTATATAGGACTAGGAGGGGTCACATGGGGTCATTGAGTACCTATATAGGACTAGGGGGGGTTACATGGGGTCATTGAGTACTTATATAGGACTAGGGGGGTCACATGGGGTCATTGAGTACTTATATAGGACTAGGGAGGGTCACATGGGGTCATTGAGAACTTATATAGGACTAGGGTGGCTGACCTGGGGTCAATGAGTACTTATATAGTACTAGGGGGGGTCACATGGGTTCATTGAGTACTTATATAGTACTAGGGGGGGTCACATGGGTTCAATGAGCCCTTATATAGGACTAGGGTGGGTCACATGGTGTCATTGAGTTCTTATATAGGACTAGGGTGCGTCACATGGGGTCATTGAGTACTTATATAGGACCAGGGTGGCTGACCTGGGGTCATTGAGTACTTATATAGGACTAGGGGGGGTCACATGGGGTCATTGAGTACTTATATAGGACTAGGGTTGGTCACATGGGGTCATTCAGTCCTTATATAGGACTAGGGTGGCTGACCTGGGGTCATTGAGTACTTATATAGAACTAGGGTGGGTCACATGGGGTCATTCAGTACTTATATAGGACTAGGGTAAATCATATGGGGTCATTGAGTACTTTTATAGGACTAGGGGGGTCACATGGTGTCATTGAGTACTTATAAAGGACTACAGTGGGTCACATGGGGTCATTGAGTACTTATATAGGACTAGGGGGGGGGGTCACATGGGGTAATTGAGTACTTATATAGGACTAGGGTGGGTCACATGGGGTCATTCAGTACTTATATAAGACTAGGGGGGCACATGGGGTCATTGAGTTCTTATATAGGACTAGGGTGGATCACGTGGGCTCATTGAGTACTTATATAGGACTAGGGTGGTCACATCTGGTCATTGAGTATTTATTTAGGACTAGGATGGGTCACATGGGGTCATTGAGTACTTATATATGACTAGGGTGGCTGACCTGGGGTCATTGAGTATTTATATAGGACTAGGGTGGGTCACATGGGGTCATTGAGTACTTATATAGGACTAGGGTGGGACACATGGTGTCATTTAGTACTTATATAGCACTACGGTGGTCACATGGGTTCATTGATTACTTATATAGGACTAGGGTGGGTCACATGGGGTCATTGAGTACTTATATAGTTCTATGGTGGGTCACATTGGGTCATTGAGTACTCATATAGGACTAGGGGGGTCACATGGGGTCATTGAGTACTTATATAGGACTAGGGAGGGTCACATGGGGTCATTGAGAACTTATATAGGACTAGGGTGGCTGACCTGGGGTCAATGAGTACTTATATAGTACTAGGGGGGGTCACATGGGTTCATTTAGTACTTATATAGTACTAGGGGGGGTTACATGGGTTCATTGAGTATTTATATAGGACTAGGGTGGTCACATGGGGTTATTGAGTACTTATATAGGACTAGGGGGGGGTCACATGGGGTCATTGAGCACTTATATAGGACTAGGAGGGGTCACATGGGGTCATTGAGTACCTATATAGGACTAGGGGGGGTTACATGGGGTCATTGAGTACTTATATAGGACTAGAGGGGGACACATGGGGTCATTGAGTACTTATATAGAACTAGGGTGGGTCACATGGGGTCATTGGGTACTTATATAGGACTAGGGTGGGTCACATGGGGTCATTGAGTACTTATATAGGACTAGGGGGGTCACATGGGGTCATTGAGTACTTATATAGGACAAGGGGGGGTCACATGGGGTCATTGAGTATTTATATAGGACTAGGGTGGGTCACATGGGGTCATTGAGTACTTATATAGGACTAGGGTGGATCACATGGGGTCATTGAGTACTTATATAGGACTAGGGTGGTCACATGGTGTCATTGAGTACTTATATAGGACTAGGGGGGTCACATGGTGTCATTGAGTACTTATATAGGACAAGGGGGGGTCACATGGGGTCATTGAGTACTTATATAGGACTAGGGTGGGTCACATGGGGTCATTGAGTTCTTATATAGGACTAGGGTGCGTCACATGTGGTCATTGAGTACTTATATAGGACCAGGGTGGCTGACCTGGGGTCATTGAGTACTTATATAGGACTAGGGGGTGTCACATGGGGTCATTGAGTACTTATATAGGTCTATGGTGGGTCACATTGGGTCATTGAGTACTCATATAGGACTAGGGGGGGTCACATGGGGTCATTGAGTACTTATATAGGACTAGGGTGGGTCACATGGGGTCATTGAGTACTCATATAGGACTAGGGGGGGTCACATGGGGTCATTGAGTACTTATATAGGACTAGGGTGGCTGACCTGGGGTCAATGAGTACTTATATAGTACTAGGGGGGGTCACATGGGTTCATTGAGTGCTTATATAGGACTAGGGGGGTCAAATGGGGTCATTGAGTACTTATATAGGACAAGGGGTGGTCACATGTGGTCACTGATTACTTATTAGGACTAGGGTGGGTCACATGGGGTCATTGAGTACTTATATAGGTCTATGGTGGGTCACATTGGGTCATTGAGTACTCATATAGGACTAGGGGGGGTCACATGGGGTCATTGAGTACTTATATAGGACTAGGGTGGCTGACCTGGGGTCAATGAGTACTTATATAGTACTAGGGGGGGTCACATGGGTTCATTGAGTACTTATATAGTACTAGGGGGGGTCACATGGGTTCATTGAGTACTTTTATAGGACTAGGGTGTCTGACCTGGGGTCATTGAGTATTTATATAGGACTAGGGTGGGTCACATGGGGTCATTGAGTACTTATATAGGACTAGGGTGGGTCACATGGGGTCATTGAGTACTTATATAGGACTAGGGGGGGTCACATGGGGTCATTGACTACTTATATAGGACTAGGGGGGGGGGTCACATGGGGTAATTGAGTACTTATATAGGACTAGGGTGGGTCACATGGGGTCATTCAGTACTTATATAAGACTAGGGGGGTCACATGGGGTCATTGAGTTCTTATATAGGACTAGGGTGGATCACATGGGCTCATTGAGTACTTATATAGGACTAGGGTGGTCACATGGGCTCATTGAGTACTTATATAGGACTAGGGTGGTCACATCTGGTCATTGAGTACTTATTTAGGACTAGGATGGGTCACATGGGGTCATTGAGTACTTATATATGACTAGGGTGGCTGACCTGGGGTCATTGAGTATTTATATAGGACTAGGGTGGGTCACATGGGGTCATTGAGTACCTATATAGGACTAGGGTGGGTCACATGGTGTCATTTAGTACTTATATAGCACTACGGTGGTCACATGGGTTCATTGATTACTTATATAGGAATAGGGGTGGTCACATGTGGTCATTGATTACTTATATAGGACTAGGGTGGGTCACATGGGGTCATTGAGTACTTATATAGTTCTATGGTGGGTCACATTGGGTCATTGAGTACTCATATAGGACTAGGGGGGGTCACATGGGGTCATTGAGTACTTATATAGGACTAGGTAGGGTCACATGGGGTCATTGAGAACTTATATAGGACTATGGTGGCTGACCTGGGGTCAATGAGTACTTATATAGTACTAGGGGGGGTCACATGGGTTCATTTAGTACTTATATAGTACTAGGGGGGGTTACATGGGTTCTTTGAGTATTTATATAGGACTAGGGTGGTCACATGGGGTTATTGAGTACTTATATAGGACTAGGGGGGGGTCACATGGGGTCATTGAGCACTTATATAGGACTAGGAAGGGTCACATGGGGTCATTGAGTACCTATATAGGACTAGGGGGGGTTACATGGGGTCATTGAGTACTTATATAGGACTAGAGGGGGACACATGGGGTCATTGAGTACTTATATAGAACTAGGGTGGGTCACATGGGGTCATTGGGTACTTATATAGGACTAGGGTGGGTCAAAAGGGGTCATTGAGTACTTATATAGGACTAGGGGGGTCACATGGGGTCATTGAGTACTTATATAGGACAAGGGGGGGTCACATGGGGTCATTGAGTATTTATATAGGACTAGGGTGGGTCACATGGGGTCACTGAGTACTTATATAGGACTAGGGTGGATCACATGGGGTCATTGAGTACTTATATAGGACTAGGGTGGTCACATGGTGTCATTGAGTACTTATATAGGACTAGGGGGGTCACATGGTGTCATTGAGTACTTATATAGGACTAGGGGGGTCACATGGTGTCATTGAGTACTTATATAGGACAAGGGGGGGTCACATGGGGTCATTGAGTACTTATATAGGACTAGGGTGAGTCACATGGGGTCATTGAGTTCTTATATAGGACTAGGGTGCGTCACATGTGGTCATTGAGTACTTATATAGGATCAGGGTGGCTGACCTGGGGTCATTGAGTACTTATATAGGACTAGGGGGTGTCACATGGGGTCATTGAGTACTAATATAGGACTAGGGTGGCTGACCTGGGGTCATTGAGTACTTATATAGGACTAGGGGGGGGGGGGGTCACATGGTGTCATTGAGTACTTATATAGGACTAGGGTGGGTCACATGGTGTCATTGAGTACTTATATAGGACTAGGGTGGGTCACATGGGGTCATTGAGTACCTATATAGGACTAGGGGGGGTCACATGGGGTCATTGAGAACTTATATAGGACTACGGTGGGTCACATGGGGTCATTGAGTCCTTATATAGGACAAGGGGGGGTCACATGGGGTCATTGAGTACTTATATAGGACTAGAGTGTGTCACATGGGGTCATTGAGTACTTATATAGGACTAGAGGGGGTCACATGGGGTCATTGAGTACTTACATAGGACTAGGGGGGTCACATGGGGTCATTGAGTATTTATATAGGACTAGGGTGGGTCACATGGGGTCATTCAGTACTTATATAGGACTAGGGTGGATCACATGGGGTCATTGAGTACTTATATAGGACTAGGGTGGTCACATGGGGTCATTGAGTACTTATATAGGACTAGGGGGGTCACATGGGGTCATTAAGTTCTTATATAGGACTAGGGTGGATCACATGGGGTCATTGAGTACTTATATAGAACTAGGGTGGGTCACATGGTGTCATTGAGTTCTTATATAGGACTAGGGAGCATCACATGGGGTCATTGAGTACTTATATAGGACTAGGGGGGGTCACATGGGGTCATTGAGTACTTATATAGGACTAGGGTTGGTCACATGGGGTCATTCAGTCCTTATATAGGACTAGGGTGGCTGACCTGGGGTCATTGAGTACTTATATAGAACTAGGGTGGGTCACATGGGGTCATTCCGTACTTATATAGGACTAGGGTAAATCATATGGGGTCATTGAGTACTTTTATAGGACTAGGGTGGATCACATGGGGTCATTGAGTACCTATATAGGACTAGGGGGGGTCACATGGGGTCATTGAGAACTTATATAGGACTACGGTGGGTCACATGGGGTCATTGAGTACTTATATAGGACAAGGGGGGTCACATGGGGTCATTGAGTATTTATATAGGACTAGAGTGGGTCACATGGGGTCATTGAGTACTTATATAGGACTAGGGTGGGTCACATGGGGTCATTGAGTACTTATATAGGACTAGGGTGAGTCACATGGGGTCATTGAGTACTTATATATGACTAGGGTGGGTCACATGGGGTCATTGAGTACTTATATAGGACTAGGGTGGTCACATGGGGTCATTGAGTACTTACATAGGACTAGGGTGAGTCACATGGGGTCATTGAGTACTTATATATGACTAGGGTGGGTCACATGGGGTCATTGAGTACTTATATAGGACTAGGGTGGTCACATGGGGTCATTGAGTACTTACATAGGACTAGGGTGAGTCACATGGGGTCATTGAGTACTTATATATGACTAGGGTGGGTCACATGGGGTCATTGAGTACTTATATAAGACTAGGGTGGGTCACATGAGGTCATTGAGTACTTATATAGAACTATAGTTGGTCACATGGGGTCATTGAGTACTTATATAGGACTAGGGTGGGTTACATGGGGTCATTGAGTACTTATATAGGACTAGGGGGTCACATGGGGTCATTGAGTATTTATATAGGACAAGGGGGGGTCACATGGGGTCATTGAGTATTTATATAGGACTAGGGTGGGTCACATGGGGTCATTCAGTACTTATATAGGACTAGGGTGGATCACATGTGGTCATTGAGTACTTATATAGGACTAGGGTGGTCACATGGGGTCATTCATTACTTATATAGGACTAGGGGGGTCACATGGGACCATTGAGTTCTTATATAGGACTAGGGTGGATCACATGGGGTCATTGAGTACTTATATAGGACTAGGGTGGTCACATCGGGTCATTGAGTACTTATATAGAACTAGGGTTGGTCACATGGGGTCATTGAGAACTTATATAGGACTAGGGTGGGTCACATGGGGTCATTGAGTACTTATATAGGACTAGGGTGGTCACATGGGGTCATTGATTACTTATATAGGACTAGGGGGGTCACATGGGACCATTGAGTTCTTATATAGGACTAGGGTGGATCACATGGGGTCATTGAGTACTTATATAGGACTAGGGTGGTCACATCGGGTCATTGAGTACTTATATAGAACTAGGGTTGGTCACATGGGGTCATTGAGTACTTATATAGGACTAGGGTGGGTCACATGGGGTCATTGAGTACTTATATAGGACTAGGGGGGTCACATGGTGTCATTGAGTACTTATATAGGACTACGGTGGGTCACATGGGGTCATTGAGTAGTTATATAGGACAAGGGGGGGGGTCACATGGGGTCATTGAGTACTTATATAGGACTAGGGGGGGGTCACATGGGGTCATTGAGTACTTATATAGGAATAGGGTGAGTCACATGGGGTCATTCAGTACTTATATAGGACTAGGGTGGATCACATGGGGTCATTGAGTACTTATATAGGACTAGGGTGGTAACATGGGGTCACTGAGTACTTATATAGGACTAGGGTGACTGACCTGTGGTCATTGAGTACTTATATAGGACTAGGGGGGGGGTCTCATGGGGTCATTGAGTACTTATATAGGAATAGGGGTGGTCACATTTGGTCATTGATAACTTATATAGGACTAGGGTGGGTCACATGGGGTCATTGAGTACTTATATAGGTCTAGGGTGGGTCACATTGGGTCATTGAGTACTTATAAAGGACTGGGGTGGGTCACATGGTGTCATTGAGTTCTTATATAGGACTAGGGTGCATCACATGGGGTCATTGAGTACTTATATAGGACTAGAGTGGGTTACATGGGGTCATTGAGTACTTATATAGGACTAGAGGGGGTCACATGGGGTCATTGAGTACTTATATAGGACTAGGGTGCGTCACATGGGGTCATTAAGTACTTATATTGGACCAGGGTGGCTGACCTGGGGTCATTGAGTACTTATATAGGACTAGGGGGGGTCACATGGGGTCATTGAGTACTTATATAGGACTAGGGGGAATCACATGGGGTCATTGAGTATTTATATAGGACTAAGGTTGTCACATGGGGTCATTGAGTACTTATATAGGACTAGGGGGGTCACATGGTGTCATTGAGTACTTATAAAGGACTACGGTGGGTCGTATGGGGTCATTGAGTACTTATATAGGACTAGGGGGGGGGGGGGTCACATGGGGTAATTGAGTACTTATATAGGACTAGGGTGGGTCACATGGGGTCATTCAGTACTTATATAAGACTAGGGGGGTCACATGGGGTCATTGAGTTCTTATATAGGACTAGGGTGGATCACATGGGGTCATTGAGTACTTATATAGGACTAGGGTGGTCACATCTGGTCATTGAGTACTTATTTAGGACTAGGATGGGTCACATGGGGTCATTGAGTACTTATATATGACTAGGGTGGCTGACCTGGGGTCATTGAGTATTTATATAGGTCTATGGTGGGTCACATTGGGTCATTGAGTACTCATATAGGACTAGGGGGGGTCACATGGGGTCATTGAGTACTTATATAGGACTAGGGTGGGTCACATGGGGTCATTGAGAACTTATATAGGACTAGGGTGGCTGACCTGGGGTCAATGAGTACTTATATAGTACTAGGGGGGGTCACATGGGTTCATTTAGTACTTATATAGTACTAGGGGGGGTTACATGGGTTCATTGAGTATTTATATAGGACTAGGGTGGTCACATGGGGTTATTGAGTACTTATATTGGACTAGGGGGGGTCACATGTGGTCATTGAGCACTTATATAGGACTAGGAGGGGTCACATGGGGTCATTGAGTACCTATATAGGACTAGGGGGGGTTACATGGGGTCATTGAGTACTTATATAGGACTAGAGGGGGACACATGGGGTCATTGAGTACTTATATAGAACTAGGGTGGGTCACATGGGGTCATTGGATACTTATATAGGACTAGGGTGGGTCACATGGGGTCATTGAGTACTTATATAGGACTAGGGGGTCACATGGGGTCATTGAGTACTTATATAGGACAAGGGGGGGTCACATGGGGTCATTGAGTATTTATATAGGACTAAGGTGGGTCACATGGGGTCATTGAGTACTTATATAGGACTAGGGTGGATCACATGGGGTCATTGAGTACTTATATAGGACTAGGGTGGTCACATGGTGTCATTGAGTACTTATATAGGACTAGGGGGGTCACATGGTGTCATTGAGTACTTATATAGGACAAGGGGGGGTCACATGGGGTCATTGAGTACTTATATAGGACTAGGGTGGATCACATGGGGTCATTGAGTACTTATATAGTACTAGGGTGCGTCACATGTGGTCAGTGAGTACTTATATAGGACCAGGGTGGCTGACCTGGGGTCATTGAGTACTTATACAGGACTAGGGGGTGTCACATGGGGTCATTGAGTACTAATATAGGACTAGGGTGGGTGACCTGGGGTCATTGAGTACTTATATAGGACTAGGGGGGGGTGGTCACATGGTGTCATTGAGTACTTATATAGGACTAGGGTGGGTCACATGGTGTCATTGAGTACTTATATAGGACTAGGGTGGGTCACATGGGGTCATTGAGTACTTATATAGGACAAGGGGGGGTCACATGGGGTCATTGAGTACTTTTATAGGACTAGGGTGGGTCACATGGTGTCATTGAGTTCTTATATAGGACTAGGGTGCGTCACATGGGGTCATTGAGTACTTATATAGGACCAGGGTGGCTGACCTGGGGTCATTGAGTACTTATATAGGACTAGGGGGGGTCACATGGGGTCATTGAGTACTTATATAGGACTAGGGTTGGTCACATGGGGTCATTCAGTCCTTATATAGGACTAGGGTGGCTGACCTGGGGTCATTGAGTACTTATATAGGACTAGGGTGGGTCACATGGGGTCATTCAGTACTTATATAGGACTAGGGTAAATCATATGGGGTCATTGAGTACTTTTATAGGACTAGGTTGGATCACATGGGGTCATTGAGTACCTATATAGGACTAGGGGGGGTCACATGGGGTCATTGAGAACTTATATAGGACTACGGTGGGTCACATGGGGTCATTGAGTCCTTATATAGGACAAGGGGGGGTCACATGGGGTCATTGAGTACTTATATAGGACTAGAGTGTGTCACATGTGGTCATTGAGTACTTATATAGGACTAGAGGGGGTCACATGGGGTCATTGAGTACTTACATAGGACTAGGGGGGTCACATGGGGTCATTCAGTACTTATATAGGACTAGGGTGGGTCACATGGGGTCATTGAGTACTTATATAGGACTAGGGTGGTAACATGGGGTCACTGAGTACTTATATAGGACTAGGGTGACTGACCTGTGGTCATTGAGTACTTACATAGGACTAGGGGGGGGTCTCATGGGGTCATTGAGTACTTATATAGTACTAGGGGGGGTCACATGGGTTCATTGAGTACTTATATAGGACTAGGGTGGGTCACATGGTGTCATTCAGTACTTATATAGGACTAGGGTAAATCATATGGGGTCATTGAGTACTTTTATAGGACTAGGGTGGGTCACATGGGGTCACTGAGTACTTATATAGGACTAGGGTGACTGACCTGTGGTCATTGAGTACTTACATAGGACTAGGGTAAGTCACATGGGGTCATTGAGTACTTATATAGCACTAGAGTGGGTTACATGGGGTCATTGAGTACTTATATAGGACTAGAGGGGGACACATGGGGTCATTGAGTACTTATATAGGACTAGGGTGGATCACATGGGGTCATTGAGTACTTATATAGGACTAGGGTGGTCACATGGTGTCATTGAGTACTTATATAGGACTAGGGGGGTCACATGGTGTCATTGAGTACTTATATAGGACATGGGGGGGTCACATGGGGTCATTGAGTACTTATATAGGACTAGGGTGGATCACATGGGGTCATTGAGTACTTATATAGTACTAGGGTGCGTCACATGTGGTCAGTGAGTACTTATATAGGACCAGGGTGGCTGACCTGGGGTCATTGAGTACTTATATAGGACTAGGGTAAATCATATGGGGTCATTGAGTACTTTTATAAGACTAGGTTGGATCACATGGGGTCATTGAGTACCTATATAGGACTAGGGGGGGTCACATGGGGTCATTGAGAACTTATATAGGACTACGGTGGGTCACATGGGGTCATTGAGTCCTTATATAGGACAAGGGGGGGTCACATGGGGTCATTGAGTACTTATATAGGACTAGAGTGTGTCACATGTGGTCATTGAGTACTTATATAGGACTAGAGGGGGTCACATGGGGTCATTGAGTACTTACATAGGACTAGGGGGGTCACATGGGGTCATTGAGAACTTATATAGGACTAGGGTGGCTGACCTGGGGTCAATGAGTACTTATATAGTACTAGGGGGGGTCACATGGGTTCATTGAGTACTTATATAGTACTAGGGGGGGTCACATGGGTTCATTGAGTACTTTTATAGGACTAGGGTGTCTGACATGGGGTCATTGAGTATTTATATAGGACTAGGGTGGGTCACATGGGGTCATTGAGTACTTATATAGGACTAGGGTGGGTCACATGGGGTCATTGAGTACTTATATAGGACTAGGGGGGGTCACATTGGGTCATTGAGTACTTATATAGGACTAGGGGGAATCACATGGGGTCATTGAGTATTTATATAGGACTAGGGTTGTCACATGGGGTCATTGAGTACTTATATAGGACTAGGGGGGTCACATGGTGTCATTCAGTTCTTATAAAGGACTACGGTGGGTCACATGGGGTCATTGAGTACTTATATAGGACTAGGGGGGGGGGTCACATGGGGTAATTGAGTACTTATATAGGACTAGGGTGGGTCACATGGGGTCATTCAGTACTTATATAAGACTAGGGGGGTCACATGGGGTCATTGAGTTCTTATATAGGACTAGGGTGGATCACATGGGCTCATTGAGTACTTATATAGGACTAGGGTGGTCACATCTGGTCATTGAGTACTTATTTAGGACTAGGGTGCGTCACATGGGGTCATTGAGTACTTATATAGGACCAGGGTGGCTGACCTGGGGTCATTGAGTACTTATATAGGACTAGGGTGGATCACATGGGGTCATTGAGTACTTATATAGGACTAGGGTGGGTCACATGGTGTCATTTAGTACTTATATAGCACTACGGTGGTCACATGGGTTCATTGATTACTTATATAGGACTAAAGTGTGTCACATGGGGTCATTGAGTACTTATATAGGAATAGGGGTGGTCACATGTGGTCATTGATTACTTATATAGGACTAGGGTGGGTCACATGGGGTCATTGGACACTTATATAGGACTAGGGTGGGTCACATGGGGTCATTGAGTACTTATATAGGACTAGGGGGTCACATGGGGTCATTGAGTACTTATATAGGACAAGGGGGGGTCACATGGGGTCATTGAGTATTTATATAGGACTAGGGTGGGTCACATGGGGTCATTGAGTACTTATATAGGACTAGGGTGGATCACATGGGGTCATTGAGTACTTATATAGGACTAGGGTGGTCACATGGTGTCATTGAGTACTTATATAGGACAAGGGGGGGTCACATGGGGTCATTGAGTACTTTTATAGGACTAGGGTGGGTCACATGGTGTCATTGAGTTCTTATATAGGACTAGGGTGCGTCACATGGGGTCATTGAGAGCTTATATAGGACTACGGTGGGTCACATGGGGTCATTGAGTCCTTATATAGGACAAGGGGGGGTCACATGGGGTCATTGAGTACTTATATAGGACTAGAGTGTGTCACATGTGGTCATTGAGTACTTATATAGGACTAGAGGGGGTCACATGGGGTCATTGAGTACTTACATAGGACTAGGGGGGTCACATGGGGTCATTCAGTACTTATATAGGACTAGGGTGGGTCACATGGGGTCATTGAGTACTTATATAGGACTAGGGTGGTAACATGGGGTCACTGAGTACTTATATAGGACTAGGGTGACTGACCTGTGGTCATTGAGTACTTACATAGGACTAGGGGGGGGGTCTCATGGGGTCATTGAGTACTTATATAGTACTAGGGGGGGTCACAAGGGTTCATTGAGTACTTATATAGGACTAGGGTGGGTCACATGGTGTCATTCAGTACTTATATAGGACTAGGGTAAATCATATGGGGTCATTGAGTACTTTTATAGGACTAGGTTGGATCACATGGGGTCATTGAGTACCTATATAGGACTAGGGGGGGTCACATGGGGTCATTGAGAACTTATATAGGACTAGGGTGGATCACATGGTGTCATTGAGTACTTATATAGGACTAGGGTGGTCACATGGGGTCATTGAGTACTTATATAGGACTAGGGGGGTCACATGGGGTCATTAAGTTCTTATATAGGACTAGGGTGGATCACATGGGGTCATTGAGTACTTATATAGAACTAGGGTTGGTCACATGGGGTCATTCAGTACTTATATAGGACTAGGGTGGGTCACATGGGGTCATTGAGTACTTATATAGGACTAGGGTGGTAACATGGGGTCACTGAGTACTTATATAGGACTAGGGTGACTGACCTGTGGTCATTGAGTACTTACATAGGACTAGGGGGGGGGTCTCATGGGGTCATTGAGTACTTATATAGTACTAGGGGGGGTCACATGGGTTCATTGAGTACTTATATAGTACTAGGGGGGGTCACATGGGTTCAATGAGCCCTTATATAGGACTAGGGTGGGTCACATGGTGTCATTGAGTTCTTATATAGGACTAGGGTGCGTCACATGGGGTCATTGAGTACTTATATAGGACCAGGGTGGCTGACCTGGTGTCATTGAGTACTTATATAGGACTAGGGGGGGTCACATGGGGTCATTGAGTACTTATATAGGACTAGGGTTGGTCACATGGGGTCATTCAGTCCTTATATAGGACTAGGGTGGCTGACCTGGGGTCATTGAGTACTTATATAGAACTAGGGTTGGTCACATGGGGTCATTCAGTACTTATATAGGACTAGGGTAAATCATATGGGGTCATTGAGTACTTTTATAGGACTAGGGTGGATCACATGGGGTCATTGAGTACCTATATAGGACTAGGGGGTTCACATGGGGTCATTGAGAACTTATATAGGACTACGGTGGGTCACATGGGGTCATTGAGTAATTATATAGGACAAGGGGGGGTCACATGGGTTCATTGAGTACTTATATAGGACTAGGGTGGGTCACATGGGGTCATTGAGTACTTATATAGGAC
The DNA here is from genome assembly GCF_024137725.1 of Prorops nasuta. Taxonomy (NCBI): domain Eukaryota; kingdom Metazoa; phylum Arthropoda; class Insecta; order Hymenoptera; family Bethylidae; genus Prorops; species Prorops nasuta. The sequence goes on along the minus strand of NW_027116832.1, from coordinate 2,318,635 downwards.
TATGGTGGGTCACATGGGGTCATTGAGGACTTATATAGGACTACGGGGGGTCACATGGGGTCATTGAGTACTTATATAGGACTAGGGGGGGGTCACATGGGGTCATTGAGCACTTATATAGGACTAGGAGGGGTCACATGGGGTCATTGAGTACCTATATAGGACTAGGGGGGGTTACATGGGGTCATTGAGTACTTATATAGGACTAGAGGGGGACACATGGGGTCATTGAGTACTTATATAGAACTAGGGTGGGTCACATGGGGTCATTGGGTACTTATATAGGACTAAGGTGGGTCACATGGGGTCATTGAGTACTTATATAGGACTAGGGGGGTCACATGGGGTCACTGAGTACTTATATAGGACAAGGGGGGGTCACATGGGGTCATTGAGTATTTATATAGGACTAGGGTGGGTCACATGGGGTCATTGAGTACTTATATAGGACTAGGGTGGATCACATGGGGTCATTGAGTACCTATATAGGACTAGGGGGGGTCACATGGGGTCATTGAGAACTTATATAGGACTACGGTGGGTCACATGGGGTCATTGAGTACTTATATAGGACAAGGGGGGTCACATGGGGTCATTGAGTACTTATATAGGACTAGGGTAAGTCACATGGGGTCATTGAGTACTTATATAGGACTAGGGTAAGTCACATGGGGTCATTGAGTACTTATATAGCACTAGAGTGGGTTACATGGGGTCATTGAGTACTTATATAGGTCTAGAGGGGGACACATGGGGTCATTGAGTACTTATATAGGACTAGGGTTGGTCAAATGGGGTCATTCAGTCCTTATATAGGACTAGGGTGGCTGACCTGGGGTCATTGAATACTTATATAGGACTAGGGTGGGTCACATGGGGTCATTCAGTACTTATATAGGACTAGGGTAAGTCACATGGGGTCATTGAGTACTTTTATAGGACTAGGGTGGATCACATGGGGTCATTGAGTACCTATATAGGACTAGGGGGGGTCACATGGGGTCATTGAGAACTTATATAGGACTACGGTGGGTCACATGGGGTCATTGAGTACTTATATAGGACAAGGGGGGGTCACATGGGGTCATTGAGTACTTATATAGGACTAGGGTAAGTCACATGGGGTCATTGAGTACTTATATAGGACTAGGGTAAGTCACATGGGGTCATTGAGTACTTATATAGCACTAGAGTGGGTTACATGGGGTCATTGAGTACTTATATAGGACTAGAGGGGGACACATGGGGTCATTGAGTACTTATATAGAACTAGGGTGGGTCACATGGGGTCATTGGGTACTTATATAGGACTAGGGTGGGTCACATGGGGTCATTGAGTACTTATATAGGACTAGGGGGGTCACATGGGGTCATTGAGTACTTATATAGGAAAAGGGGTGGTCACATGGGGTCATTGAGTATTTATATAGGACTAGGGTGGGTCACATGGGGTCATTGAGTACTTATATAGGACTAGGGTGGATCACATGTGGTCATTGAGTACTTATATAGGACTAGGGTTGTCACATGGTGTCATTGAGTACTTATATAGGACTAGGGGGGTCACATGGTGACACTGAGTACTTATATAGGACAAGGGGGGGTTACATGGGGTCATTGAGTACTTATATAGGAATAGGGTGGGTCACATAGGGTCATTGAGTACTTATATAGGACTAGGGTGGGTCACATGGGGTCATTGAGTACTTATATAGGACTAGGGGGGGTCATATGGGGTCATTGAGTACTTTTATAGGACTAGGGTGGGTCACATGGTGTCATTGAGTTCTTATATAGGGCTATGTTGCGTCACATGGGGTCATTGAGTACTTATATAGGACCAGGGTTGCTGACCTGGTGTCATTGAGTACTTATATAGGACTAGGGGGTGTCACATGTGGTCATTGAGTACTAATATAGGACTAGGGTTGGTAACATGGGGTCATTCAGCCCTTATATAGGACTAGGGTGGCTGACCTGGGGTCATTGAGTACTTATATAGGACTAGGGGGGGGGGGGTCACATGGGGTCATTGAGTACTTATATAAGACTAGGGTGGGTCACATGTGGTCATTGAGTATTTATATAGGACTAGGGTGGGTCACATGGGGTCATTGAGTACTTATATAGGACTAGGGTGGATCACATGGGGTCATTGAGTACTTATATAGGACTAGGGTGGTCACATGGTGTCATTGAGTATTTATATAGGACTAGGGTGGGTCACATGGGGTCATTCAGTACTTATATAGGAGTAGGGTGGATCACATGGGGTCATTGAATACTTATATAGGACTAGAGGGGGTCACATGGGGTCATTGAGTACTTATATAGGACTAGGGTGGGTCACATGGGGTCATTGATTGCTTATATAGGACTAGGGGGGTCAAATGGGGTCATTGAGTACTTATATAGGACAAGGGGTGGTCACATGTGGTCATTGATTACTTATTAAGACTAGGGTGGGTCACATGGGGTCATTGAGTACTTATATAGGTCTATGGTGGGTCACATTGGGTCATTGAGTACTCATATAGGACTAGGGGGGGTCACATGGGGTCATTGAGTACTTATATAGGACTAGGGTGGGTCACATGGGGTCATTGAGAACTTATATAGGACTAGGGTGGCTGACCTGGGGTCAATGAGTACTTATATAGTACTAGGGGGGGGTCACATGGGTTCATTGAGTACTTATATAGTACTAGGGGGGGTCACATGGGTTCATTGAGTACTTATATAGGAATAGGGTGGGACACATGGTGTCATTTAGTACTTATATAGCACTACGGTGGTCACATGGGTTCATTGATTACTTATATAGGACTAAAGTGTGTCACATGGGGTCATTGAGTACTTATATAGGAATAGGGGTGGTCACATGTGGTCATTGATTACTTATATAGGACTAGGGTGGGTCACATGGGGTCATTGAGTACTTATATAGTTCTATGGTGGGTCACATTGGGTCATTGAGTAGTCATATAGGACTAGGGGGGTCACATGGTGTCATTGAGTACTTATATAGGACTAGGGTGGGTCACATGGGGTCATTGAGAACTTATATAGGACTAGGGTGGCTGACCTGGGGTCAATGAGTACTTATATAGTACTAGGGGGGGTCACATGGGTTCATTTATTACTTATATAGTACTAGGGGGGGTTACATGGGTTCATTGAGTATTTATATAGGACTAGGGTGGTCACATGGGGTTATTGAGTACTTATATAGGACTAGGGGGGGGGGGTCACATGGGGTCATTGAGCACTTATATAGGACTAGGAGGGGTCACATGGGGTCATTGAGTACCTATATAGGACTAGGGGGGGTTACATGGGGTCATTGAGTACTTATATAGGACTAGAGGGGGACACATGGTGTCATTGAGTACTTATATAGAACTAGGGTGGGTCACATGGGGTCATTGGGTACTTATATAGGACTAGGGTGGGTCACATGGGGTCATTGAGTACTTATATAGGACTATGTTGCGTCACATGGGGTCATTGAGTACTTATATAGGACCAGGGTTGCTGACCTGGGGTCATTGAGTACTTATATAGGACTAGGGGGTGTCACATGTGGTCATTGAGTACTAATATAGGACTAGGGTTGGTAACATGGGGTCATTCAGCCCTTATATAGGACTAGGGTGGCTGACCTGGGGTCATTGAGTACTTATATAGGACTAGGGGGGGGGGGGTCACATGGGGTCATTGAGTATTTATATAGGACTAGGGTGGGTCACATGGGGTCATTGAGTACTTATATAGGACTAGGGTGGATCACATGTGGTCATTGAGTACTTATATAGGACTAGGGTGGTCACATGGTGTCATTGAGTACTTATATAGGACTAGGGGGGTCACATGGTGACACTGAGTACTTATATAGGACAAGGGGGGGTTACATGGGGTCATTGAGTACTTATATAGGAATAGGGTGGGTCACATAGGGTCATTGAGTACTTATATAGGACTAGGGTGGGTCACATGGGGTCATTGAGTACTTATATAGGACTAGGGGGGGTCATATGGGGTCATTGAGTACTTTTATAGGACTAGGGTGGGTCACATGGTGTCATTGAGTTCTTATATAGGACTATGTTGCGTCACATGGGGTCATTGAGTACTTATATAGGACCAGGGTTGCTGACCTGGGGTCATTGAGTACTTATATAGGACTAGGGGGTGTCACATGTGGTCATTGAGTACTAATATAGGACTAGGGTTGGTAACATGGGGTCATTCAGCCCTTATATAGGACTAGGGTGGCTGACCTGGGGTCATTGAGTACTTATATAGGACTAGGGGGGGGGGGGGGTCACATGGGGTCATTGAGTACTTATATAAGACTAGGGTGGGTCACATGTGGTCATTGAGTATTTATATAGGACTAGGGTGGGTCACATGGGGTCATTGAGTACTTATATAGGACTAGGGTGGATCACATGGGGTCATTGAGTACTTATATAGGACTAGGGTGGTCACATGGTGTCATTGAGTATTTATATAGGACTAGGGTGGGTCACATGGGGTCATTCAGTACTTATATAGGAGTAGGGTGGATCACATGGGGTCATTGAGTACTTATATAGGACTAGAGGGGGTCACATGGGGTCATTGAGTACTTATATAGGACTAGGGTGGGTCACATGGGGTCATTGATTGCTTATATAGGACTAGGGGGGTCAAATGGGGTCATTGAGTACTTATATAGGACAAGGGGTGGTCACATGTGGTCATTGATTACTTATTAAGACTAGGGTGGATCACATGGGGTCATTGAGTACTTATATAGGTCTATGGTGGGTCACATTGGGTCATTGAGTACTCATATAGGACTAGGGGGGGTCACATGGGGTCATTGAGTACTTATATAGGACTAGGGTGGGTCACATGGGGTCATTGAGAACTTATATAGGACTAGGGTGGCTGACCTGGGGTCAATGAGTACTTATATAGTACTAGGGGGGGGTCACATGGGTTCATTGAGTACTTATATAGTACTAGGGGGGGTCACATGGGTTCATTGAGTACTTATATAGGACTAGGGTGGCTGACCTGGGGTCATTGAGTATTTATATAGGACTAGGGTGGGTCACATGGGGTCATTGAGTACTTATATAGGACTAGGGTGGGTCACATGGGGTCATTGAGTACTTATATAGGACTAGGGGGGATCACATGGGGTCATTGAGTACTTATATAGGACTAGGGGGAATCACATGGGGTCATTGAGTATTTATATAGGACTAGGGTTGTCACATGGGGTCATTGAGTACTTATATAGGACTAGGGGGGTCACATGGTGTCATTGAGTACTTATAAAGGACTACGGTGGGTCACATGGGGTCATTGAGTACTTATATAGGACTAGGGGGGGGGGGGGGGTCACATGGGGTAATTGAGTATTTATATAGGACTAGGGTGGGTCACATGGGGTCATTCAGTACTTATATAAGACTAGGGGGGTCACATGGGGTCATTGAGTTCTTATATAGGACTAGGGTGGATCACATGGGCTCATTGAGTACTTATATAGGACTAGGGTGGTCACATCTGGTCATTGAGTACTTATTTAGGACTAGGATGGGTCACATGGGGTCATTGAGTACTTATATATGACTAGGGTGGCTGACCTGGGGTCATTGAGTATTTATATAGGACTAGGGTGGGTCACATGGGGTCATTGAGTACTTATATAGGACTAGGGTGGGACACATGGTGTCATTTAGTACTTATATAGCACTACGGTGGTCACATGGGTTCATTGATTACTTATATAGGACTAAAGTGTGTCACATGGGGTCATTGAGTACTTATATAGGAATAGGGGTGGTCACATGTGGTCATTGATTACTTATATAGGACTAGGGTGGGTCACATGGGGTCATTGAGTACTTATATAGTTCTATGGTGGGTCACATTGGGTCATTGAGTAGTCATATAGGACTAGGGGGGTCACATGGTGTCATTGAGTACTTATATAGGACTAGGGTGGGTCACATGGGGTCATTGAGAACTTATATAGGACTAGGGTGGCTGACCTGGGGTCAATGAGTACTTATATAGTACTAGGGGGGGTCACATGGGTTCATTTATTACTTATATAGTACTAGGGGGGGTTACATGGGTTCATTGAGTATTTATATAGGACTAGGGTGGTCACATGGGGTTATTGAGTACTTATATAGGACTAGGGGGGGGGGGTCACATGGGGTCATTGAGCACTTATATAGGACTAGGAGGGGTCACATGGGGTCATTGAGTACCTATATAGGACTAGGGGGGGTTACATGGGGTCATTGAGTACTTATATAGGACTAGAGGGGGACACATGGTGTCATTGAGTACTTATATAGAACTAGGGTGGGTCACATGGGGTCATTGGGTACTTATATAGGACTAGGGTGGGTCACATGGGGTCATTGAGTACTTATATAGGACTAGGGTGGGTCACATGGGGTCATTGAGTACTTATATAGGACTAGGGGGGTCACATGGGGTCATTGAGTACTTATATAGGACAAGGGGGGGTCACATGGGGTCATTGAGTATTTATATAGGACTAGGATGGGTCACATGGGGTCATTGAGTACTTATATAGGACTAGGGTGGATCACATGGGGTCATTGAGTACTTATATAGGACTAGGGTGGTCACATGTGGTCATTGAGTACTTATATAAGACTAGGGGGTGTCACATGGGGTCATTGAGTACTAATATAGGACTAGGGTGGCTGACCTGGGGTCATTGAGTACTTATATAGGACTAGGGGGGGGGGGTCACATGGTGTCATTGAGTACTTATATAGGACTAGGGTGGGTCACATGGTGTCATTGAGTACTTATATAGGACTAGGGTGGGTTACTTGGGGTCATTCAGTACTTACATAGGACTAGGGTAGATCACATGGGGTCATTGAATACTTATATAGGACTAGAGGGGGTCACATGGGGTCATTGAGTACTTATATAGGACTAGGGTGGGTCACATGGGGTCATTGAGTGCTTATATAGGACTAGGGGGGTCAAATGGGGTCATTGAGTACTTATATAGGACAAGGGGTGGTCACATGTGGTCATTGATTACTTATTAGGACTAGGGTGGGTCACATGGGGTCATTGAGTACTTATATAGGTCTATGGTGGGTCACATTGGGTCATTGAGTACTCATATAGGACTAGGGGGGGTCACATGGGGTCATTGAGTACTTATATAGGACTAGGGTGGGTCACATGGGGTCATTGAGAACTTATATAGGACTAGGGTGGCTGACCTGGGGTCAATGAGTACTTATATAGTACTAGGGGGGGTCACATGGGTTCATTGAGTACTTATATAGTACTAGGGGGGGTCACATGGGTTCATTGAGTACTTTTATAGGACTAGGGTGTCTGACATGGGGTCATTGAGTATTTATATAGGACTAGGGTGGGTCACATGGGGTCATTGAGTACTTATATAGGACTAGGGTGGGTCACATGGGGTCATTGAGTACTTATATAGGACTAGGGGGGGTCACATTGGGTCATTGAGTACTTATATAGGACTAGGGGGAATCACATGGGGTCATTGAGTATTTATATAGGACTAGGGTTGTCACATGGGGTCATTGAGTACTTATATAGGACTAGGGGGGTCACATGGGGTCATTCAGTACTTATATAGGACTAGGGTGGGTCACATGGGGTCATTGAGTACTTATATAGGACTAGGGTGGTAACATGGGGTCACTGAGTACTTATATAGGACTAGGGTGACTGACCTGTGGTCATTGAGTACTTACATAGGACTAGGAGGGGGTCTCATGGGGTCATTGAGTACTTATATAGTACTAGGGGGGGTCACATGGGTTCATTGAGTACTTATATAGGACTAGGGTGGGTCACATGGTGTCATTCAGTACTTATATAGGACTAGGGTAAATCATATGGGGTCATTGAGTACTTTTATAGGACTAGGTTGGATCACATGGGGTCATTGAGTACCTATATAGGACTAGGGGGGGTCACATGGGGTCATTGAGAACTTATATAGGACTAGGGTGGATCACATGGTGTCATTGAGTACTTATATAGGACTAGGGTGGTCACATGGGGTCATTGAGTACTTATATAGGACTAGGGGGGTCACATGGGGTCATTAAGTTCTTATATAGGACTAGGGTGGATCACATGGGGTCATTGAGTACTTATATAGAACTAGGGTTGGTCACATGGGGTCATTCAGTACTTATATAGGACTAGGGTGGGTCACATGGGGTCATTGAGTACTTATATAGGACTAGGGTGGTAACATGGGGTCACTGAGTACTTATATAGGACTAGGGTGACTGACCTGTGGTCATTGAGTACTTACATAGGACTAGGGGGGGGTCTCATGTGGTCATTGAGTACTTATATAGTACTAGGGGGGGTCACATGGGTTCATTGAGTACTTATATAGTACTAGGGGGGGTCACATGGGTTCAATGAGCCCTTATATAGGACTAGGGTGGGTCACATGGTGTCATTGAGTTCTTATATAGGACTAGGGTGCGTCACATGGGGTCATTGAGTACTTATATAGGACCAGGGTGGCTGACCTGGTGTCATTGAGTACTTATATAGGACTAGGGGGGGTCACATGGGGTCATTGAGTACTTATATAGGACTAGGGTTGGTCACATGGGGTCATTCAGTCCTTATATAGGACTAGGGTGGCTGACCTGGGGTCATTGAGTACTTATATAGAACTAGGGTTGGTCACATGGGGTCATTCAGTACTTATATAGGACTAGGGTAAATCATATGGGGTCATTGAGTACTTTTATAGGACTAGGGTGGATCACATGGGGTCATTGAGTACCTATATAGGACTAGGGGGTTCACATGGGGTCATTGAGAACTTATATAGGACTACGGTGGGTCACATGGGGTCATTGAGTAATTATATAGGACAAGGGGGGGTCACATGGGTTCATTGAGTACTTATATAGGACTAGGGTGGGTCACATGGGGTCATTGAGTACTTATATAGGACTATGGTGGGTCACATGGGGTCATTGAGGACTTATATAGGACTACGGGGGGTCACATGGGGTCATTGAGTACTTATATAGGACTAGGGGGGGGGTCACATGGGGTCATTGAGCACTTATATAGGACTAGGAGGGGTCACATGGGGTCATTGAGTACCTATATAGGACTAGGGGGGGTTACATGGGGTCATTGAGTACTTATATAGGACTAGAGGGGGACACATGGGGTCATTGAGTACTTATATAGAACTAGGGTGGGTCACATGGGGTCATTGGGTACTTATATAGGACTAAGGTGGGTCACATGGGGTCATTGAGTACTTATATAGGACTAGGGGGGTCACATGGGGTCACTGAGTACTTATATAGGACAAGGGGGGGTCACATGGGGTCATTGAGTATTTATATAGGACTAGGGTGGGTCACATGGGGTCATTGAGTACTTATATAGGACTAGGGTGGATCACATGGGGTCATTGAGTACCTATATAGGACTAGGGGGGGTCACATGGGGTCATTGAGAACTTATATAGGACTACGGTGGGTCACATGGGGTCATTGAGTACTTATATAGGACAAGGGGGGTCACATGGGGTCATTGAGTACTTATATAGGACTAGGGTAAGTCACATGGGGTCATTGAGTACTTATATAGGACTAGGGTAAGTCACATGGGGTCATTGAGTACTTATATAGCACTAGAGTGGGTTACATGGGGTCATTGAGTACTTATATAGGACTAGAGGGGGACACATGGGGTCATTGAGTACTTATATAGGACTAGGGTTGGTCAAATGGGGTCATTCAGTCCTTATATAGGACTAGGGTGGCTGACCTGGGGTCATTGAATACTTATATAGGACTAGGGTGGGTCACATGGGGTCATTCAGTACTTATATAGGACTAGGGTAAGTCACATGGGGTCATTGAGTACTTTTATAGGACTAGGATGGATCACATGGGGTCATTGAGTACCTATATAGGACTAGGGGGGGTCACATGGGGTCATTGAGAACTTATATAGGACTACGGTGGGTCACATGGGGTCATTGAGTACTTATATAGGACAAGGGGGGGTCACATGGGGTCATTGAGTACTTATATAGGACTAGGGTAAGTCACATGGGGTCATTGTGTACTTATATAGGACTAGGGTAAGTCACATGGGGTCATTGAGTACTTATATAGCACTAGAGTGGGTTACATGGGGTCATTGAGTACTTATATAGGACTAGAGGGGGACACATGGGGTCATTGAGTACTTATATAGAACTAGGGTGGGTCACATGGGGTCATTGGGTACTTATATAGGACTAGGGTGGGTCACATGGGGTCATTGAGTACTTATATAGGACTAGGGGGGTCACATGGGGTCATTGAGTACTTATATAGGAAAAGGGGTGGTCACATGGGGTCATTGAGTATTTATATAGGACTAGGGTGGGTCACATGGGGTCATTGAGTACTTATATAGGACTAGGGTGGATCACATGTGGTCATTGAGTACTTATATAGGACTAGGGTGGTCACATGGTGTCATTGAGTACTTATATAGGACTAGGGGGGGTCATATGGGGTCATTGAGTACTTTTATAGGACTAGGGTGGGTCACATGGTGTCATTGAGTTCTTATATAGGACTATGTTGCGTCACATGGGGTCATTGAGTACTTATATAGGACCAGGGTTGCTGACCTGGGGTCATTGAGTACTTATATAGGACTAGGGGGTGTCACATGGGGTCATTGAGTACTAATATAGGACTAGGGTTGGTAACATGGGGTCATTCAGCCCTTATATAGGACTAGGGTGGCTGACCTGGGGTCATTGAGTACTTATATAGGACTAGGGGGGGGGGGTCACATGGGGTCATTGAGTACTTATATAAGACTAGGGTGGGTCACATGTGGTCATTGAGTATTTATATAGGACTAGGGTGGGTCACATGGGGTCATTGAGTACTTATATAGGACTAGGGTGGATCACATGGGGTCATTGAGTACTTATATAGGACTAGGGTGGTCACATGGTGTCATTGAGTATTTATATAGGACTAGGGTGGGTCACATGGGGTCATTCAGTACTTATATAGGAGTAGGGTGGATCACATGGGGTCATTGAGTACTTATATAGGACTAGAGGGGGTCACATGGGGTCATTGAGTACTTATATAGGACTAGGGTGGGTCACATGGGGTCATTGATTGCTTATATAGGACTAGGGGGGTCAAATGGGGTCATTGAGTACTTATATAGGACAAGGGGTGGTCACATGTGGTCATTGAGTACTTATTTAGGACTAGGATGGGTCACATGGGGTCATTGAGTACTTATATATGACTAGGGTGGCTGACCTGGGGTCATTGAGTATTTATATAGGACTAGGGTGGGTCACATGGGGTCATTGAGTACTTATATAGGACTAGGGTGGGTCACATGGTGTCATTTAGTACTTATATAGCACTACGGTGGTCACATGGGTTCATTGATTACTTATATAGGACTAAAGTGTGTCACATGGGGTCATTGAGTACTTATATAGGAATAGGGGTGGTCACATGTGGTCATTGATTACTTATATAGGACTAGGGTGGGTCACATGGGGTCATTGAGTACTTATATAGTTCTATGGTGGGTCACATTGGGTCATTGAGTACTCATATAGGACTAGGGGGGGTCACATGGGGTCATTGAGTACTTATATAGGACTAGGGTGGGTCACATGGGGTCATTGAGAACTTATATAGGACTAGGGTGGCTGACCTGGGGTCAATGAGTACTTATATAGTACAAGGGGGGGTCACATGGGTTCATTTAGTACTTATATAGTACTAGGGGGGGTTACATGGGCTCATTGAGTATTTATATAGGACTAGGGTGGTCACATGGGGTTATTGAGTACTTATATAGGACTAGGGGGGGGCCACATGGGGTCATTGAGCACTTATATAAGACTAGGAGGGGTCACATGAGGTCATTGAGTACCTATATAGGACTAGGGGGGGTTACATGGGGTCATTGAGTACTTATATAGGACTAGAGGGGGACACATGGGGTCATTGAGTACTTATATAGAACTAGGGTGGGTCACATGGGGTCATTGGGTACTTATATAGGACTAGGGTGGGTAACATGGGGTCATTGAGTACTTATATAGGACTAGGGGGGTCACATGGGGTCATTGAGTACTTATATAGGACAAGGGGGGGTCACATGGGGTCATTGAGTATTTATATAGGACTAGGGTGGGTCACATGGGGTCATTGAGTACTTATATAGGACTAGGGTGGTCACATGGTGTCATTGAGTACTTATATAGGACTAGGGGGGTCACATGGTGTCATTGAGTACTTATATAGGACAAGGGGGGGTCACATGGGGTCATTGAGTACTTATATAGGACTAGGGTGGTCACATGGTGTCATTGAGTACTTATATAGGACTAGGGGGGTCACATGGTGTCATTGAGTACTTATATAGGACAAGGGGGGGTCACATGGGGTCATTGAGTACTTATATAGGACTAGTGTGGTCACATGGTGTCATTGAGTACTTATATAGGACTAGGGGGGTCACATGGTGTCATTGAGTACTTATATAGGACAAGGGGGGGTCACATGGGGTCATTGAGTACTTATATAGGACTAGGGTGAGTCACATGGGGTCATTGAGTTCTTATATAGGACTAGGGTGCGTCACATGTGGTCATTGAGTACTTATATAGGACAAGGGGGGGTCACATGGGGTCATTGAGTACTTATATAGGACTAGGGTGGTCACATGGTGTCATTGAGTACTTATATAGGACTAGGGGGGTCACATGGTGTCATTGAGTACTTATATAGGACAAGGGCGGGTCACATGGGGTCATTGAGTACTTATATAGGACTAGGGTGGTCACATGGTGTCATTGAGTACTTATATAGGACTAGGGGGGGTCACATGGGGTCATTGAGTACTTATATAGGACTAGGGTGGTCACATGGTGTCATTGAGTACTTATATAGGACTAGGGGGGTCACATGGTGTCATTGAGTACTTATATAGGACAAGGGGGGGTCACATGGGGTCATTGAGTACGTATATAGGACTAGGGTGAGTCACATGGGGTCATTGAGTTCTTATATAGGACTAGGGTGCGTCACATGTGGTCATTGAGTACTTATATAGGACCAGGGTGGCTGACCTGGGGTCATTGAGTACTTATATAGGACTAGGGGGTGTCACATGGGGTCATTGAGTACTAATATAGGACTAGGGTGGCTGACCTGGGGTCATTGAGTACTTATATAGGACTAGGGGGGGGGTCACATGGTGTCATTGAGTACTTATATAGGACTAGGGTGGGTCACATGGTGTCATTGAGTACTTATATAGGACTAGGGTGGGTCACATGGGGTCATTGAGTACTTATATAGGACAAGGGGGGGTCACATGGGGTCATTGAGTGCTTTTATAGGACTAGGGTGGGTCACATGGTGTCATTGAGTTCTTATATAGGACTAGGGTGCGTCACATGGGGTCATTGAGTACTTATATAGGACCAGGGTGGCTGACCTGGGGTCATTGAGTACTTATATAGGACTAGGGGGGGTCACATGGGGTCATTGAGTACTTATATAGGACTAGGGGGGTCACATGGGGTCATTGAGTACTTATATAGGACAAGGGGGGGTCACATGGGGTCATTGAGTATTTATATAGGACTAGGGGGGTCACATGGGGTCATTGAGTACTTATATAGGACAAGGGGGGGTCACATGGGGTCATTGAGTATTTATATAGGACTAGGGTGGGTCACATGGGGTCATTGAGTACTTATATAGGACTAGGGTGGTCACATGGTGTCATTGAGTACTTATATAGGACTAGGGGGGTCACATGGTGTCATTGAGTACTTATATAGGACAAGGGGGGGTCACATGGGGTCATTGAGTACTTATATAGGACTAGGGTGGTCACATGGTGTCATTGAGTACTTATATAGGACTAGGGGGGTCACATGGTGTCATTGAGTACTTATATAGGACAAGGGGGGGTCACATGGGGTCATTGAGTACTTATATAGGACTAGGGTGGTCACATGGTGTCATTGAGTACTTATATAGGACTAGGGGGGTCACATGGTGTCATTGAGTACTTATATAGGACAAGGGGGGGTCACATGGGGTCATTGAGTACTTATATAGGACTAGGGTGAGTCACATGGGGTCATTGAGTTCTTATATAGGACTAGGGTGCGTCACATGTGGTCATTGAGTACTTATATAGGACAAGGGGGGGTCACATGGGGTCATTGAGTACTTATATAGGACTAGGGTGGTCACATGGTGTCATTGAGTACTTATATAGGACTAGGGGGGTCACATGGTGTCATTGAGTACTTATATAGGACAAGGGGGGGTCACATGGGGTCATTGAGTACTTATATAGGACTAGGGTGGTCACATGGTGTCATTGAGTACTTATATAGGGCTAGGGGGGGTCACATGGGGTCATTGAGTACTTATATAGGACTAGGGTGGTCACATGGTGTCATTGAGTACTTATATAGGACTAGGGGGGTCACATGGGGTCATTGAGTACTTATATAGGACTAGGGGGGTCACATGGGGTCATTGAGTTCTTATATAGGATTAGGGTGGATCACATGGGCTCATTGAGTACTTATATAGGACTAGGGTGGTCACATCTGGTCATTGAGTACTTATTTAGGACTAGGATGGGTCACATGGGGTCATTGAGTACTTATATATGACTAGGGTGGCTGACCTGGGGTCATTGAGTATTTATATAGGACTAGGGTGGGTCACATGGGGTCATTGAGTACTTATATAGGACTAGGGTGGGACACATGGTGTCATTTAGTACTTATATAGCACTACGGTGGTCACATGGGTTCATTGATTACTTATATAGGACTAAAGTGTGTCACATGGGGTCATTGAGTACTTATATAGGAATAGGGGTGGTCACATGTGGTCATTGATTACTTATATAGGACTAGGGTGGGTCACATGGGGTCATTGAGTACTTATATAGTTCTATGGTGGGTCACATTGGGTCATTGAGTACTCATATAGGACTAGGGGGGTCACATGGGGTCATTGAGTACTTATATAGGACTAGGGGGGTCACATGGTGACACTGAGTACTTATATAGGACAAGGGGGGGTTACATGGGGTCATTGAGTACTTATATAGGAATAGGGTGGGTCACATGGGGTCATTGAGTACTTATATAGGTCTATGGTGGGTCACATTGGGTCATTGAGTACTCATATAGGACTAGGGGGGGTCACATGGGGTCATTGAGTACTTATATAGGACTAGGGTGGGTCACATGGGGTCATTGAGAACTTATATAGGACTAGGGTGGCTGACCTGGGGTCAATGAGTACTTATATAGTACTAGGGGGGGGGGGTCACATGGGTTCATTGAGTACTTATATAGTACTAGGGGGGGTCACATGGGTTCATTGAGTACTTATATAGGACTAGGGTGGGTCACATGGGGTCATTGAGTACTTATATAGGACTAGGGTGGGTCACATGGGGTCATTGAGTACTTATATAGGACTAGGGGGGGTCACATGGGGTCATTGAGTACTTATATAGGACTAGGGGGAATCACATGGGGTCATTGAGTATTTATATAGGACTAGGGTTGTCACATGGGGTCATTGAGTACTTATATAGGACTAGGGGGGTCACATGTTGTCATTGAGTACTTATAAAGGACTACGGTGGGTCACATGGGGTCATTGAGTACTTATATAGGACTAGGGGGGGGGGGGTCACATGTGGTAATTGAGTACTTATATAGGACTAGGGTGGGTCACATGGGGTCATTCAGTACTTATATAAGACTAGGGGGGTCACATGGGGTCATTGAGTTCTTATATAGGATTAGGGTGGATCACATGGGCTCATTGAGTACTTATATAGGACTAGGGTGGTCACATCTGGTCATTGAGTACTTATTTAGGACTAGGATGGGTCACATGGGGTCATTGAGTACTCATATATGACTAGGGTGGCTGACCTGGGGTCATTGAGTATTTATATAGGACTAGGGTGGGTCACATGGGGTCATTGAGTACTTATATAGGACTAGGGTGGGACACATGGTGTCATTTAGTACTTATATAGCACTACGGTGGTCACATGGGTTCATTGATTACTTATATAGGACTAAAGTGTGTCACATGGGGTCATTGAGTACTTATATAGGAATAGGGGTGGTCACATGTGGTCATTGATTACTTATATAGGACTAGGGTGGGTCACATGGGGTCATTGAGTACTTATATAGTTCTATGGTGGGTCACATTGGGTCATTGAGTACTCATATAGGACTAGGGGGGTCACATGGGGTCATTGAGTACTTATATAGGACTAGGGTGGGTCACATGGGGTCATTGAGAACTTATATAGGACTAGGGTGGCTGACCTGGGGTCAATGAGTACTTATATAGTACTAGGGGGGGTCACATGGGTTCAGTTATTACTTATATAGTACTAGGGGGGGTTACATGGGTTCATTGAGTATTTATATAGGACTAGGGTGGTCACATGGGGTTATTGAGTACTTATATAGGACTAGGGGGGGGGGTCACATGGGGTCATTGAGCACTTATATAGGACTAGGAGGGGTCACATGGGGTCATTGAGTACCTATGTAGGACTAGGGGGGGTTACATTGGGTCATTGAGTACTTATATAGGACTAGAGGGGGACACATGGGGTCATTGAGTACTTATATAGAACTAGGGTGGGTCACATGGGGTCATTGGGTACTTATATAGGACTAGGGTGGGTCACATGGGGTCATTGAGTACTTATATAGGACTAGGGGGGTCACATGGGGTCATTGAGTACTTATATAGGACAAGGGGGGGTCACATGGGGTCATTGAGTATTTATATAGGACTAGGGTGGGTCACATGGGGTCATTGAGTACTTATATAGGACTAGGGTGGATCACATGGGGTCATTGAGTACTTATATAGGACTAGAGTGGTCACATGGTGTCATTGAGTACTTATATAGGACTAGGGGGGTCACATGGTGTCATTGAGTACTTATATAGGACAAGGGGGGGTCACATGGGGTCATTGAGTACTTATATAGGACTAGGGTGGGTCACATGGGGTCATTGAGTTCTTATATAGGACTAGGGTGCGTCACATGTGGTCATTGAGTACTTATATAGGACTAGGGGGTGTCACATGGGGTCATTGAGTACTAATATACGACTAGGGTGGCTGACCTGGGGTCATTGAGTACTTATATAGGACTAGGGGGGGGGGGGGTCACATGGTGTCATTGAGTACTTATATAGGACTAGGGTGGGTCACTTGGGGTCATTCAGTACTTACATAGGACTAGGGTGGATCACGTGGGGTCATTGAGTACTTATATAGGACTAGAGGGGGTCACATGGGGTCATTGAGTACTTATATAGGACTAGGGTGGGTCACATGGGGTCATTGAGTGCTTATATAGGACTAGGGGGGTCAAATGGGGTCATTGAGTACTTATATAGGACAAGGGGTGGTCACATGTGGTCATTGATTACTTATTAGGACTAGGGTGGGTCACATGGGGTCATTGATTACTTATATAGGTCTATGGTGGGTCACATTGGGTCATTGAGTACTCATATAGGACTAGGGGGGGTCACATGGGGTCATTGAGTACTTATATAGGACTAGGGTGGGTCACATGGGGTCATTGAGAACTTATATAGGACTAGGGTGGCTGACCTGGGGTCAATGAGTACTTATATAGTACTAGGGGGGGTCACATGGGTTCATTGAGTACTTATATAGTACTAGGGGGGGTCACATGGGTTCATTGAGTACTTTTATAGGACTAGGGTGTCTGACCTGGGGTCATTGAGTACTTATATAGGACTAGGGTGGGTCACATGGGGTCATTGAGTACTTATATAGGACTAGGGGGGGTCACATTGGGTCATTGAGTACTTATATAGGACTAGGGGGAATCACATGGGGTCATTGAGTATTTATATAGGACTAGGGTTGTCACAAGGGGTCATTGAGTACTTATATAGGACTAGGGGGGTCACATGGTGTCATTCAGTACTTATAAAGGACTACGGTGGGTCACATGGGGTCATTGAGTACTTATATAGGACTAGGGGGGGGGGTCACATGGGGTAATTGAGTACTTATATAGGGCTAGGGTGGGTCACATGGGGTCATTCAGTACTTATATAAGACTAGGGGGGTCACATGGGGTCATTGAGTTCTTATATAGGACTAGGGTGGATCACATGGGCTCATTGAGTACTTATATAGGACTAGGGTGGTCACATCTGGTCATTGAGTACTTATTTAGGACTAGGATGGGTCACATGGGGTCATTGAGTACTTATATATGACTAGGGTGGCTGACCTGGGGTCATTGAGTATTTATATAGGAATAGGGGTGGTCACACGTGGTCATTGATTACTTATATAGGACTAGGGTGGGTCACATGGGGTCATTGAGTACTTATATAGTTCTATGGTGGGTCACATTGGGTCATTGAGTACTCATATAGGACTAGGGGGGGTCACATGGGGTCATTGAGTACTTATATAGGACTAGGGTGGGTCACATGGGGTCATTGAGTACTTATATAGGACAAGGGGGGGTCACATGGGGTCATTGAGTATTTATATAGGACTAGGGTGGGTCACATGGGGTCATTGAGTACTTATATAGGACTAGGGTGGATCACATGGGGTCATTGAGTACTTATATAGGACTAGGGTGGTCACATGGTGTCATTGAGTACTTATATAGGACTAGGGGGGTCACATGGTGTCATTGAGTACTTATATAGGACAAGGGGGGGTCACATGGGGTCATTGAGTACTTATATAGGACTAGGGTGAGTCACATGGGGTCATTGAGTTCTTATGTAGGACTAGGGTGCGTCACATGTGGTCATTGAGTACTTATATAGGACCAGGGTGGCTGACCTGGGGTCATTGAGTACTTATATAGGACTAGGGGGTGTCACATGGGGTCATTGAGTACTAATATAGGACTAGGGTGGCTGACTTGGGGTCATTGAGTACTTATATAGGACTAGGGGGGGGGGGGGTCACATGGTGTCATTGAGTACTTATATAGGACTAGGGTGGGTCACATGGTGTCCTTGAGTACTTATATAGGACTAGGGTGGGTCACATGGGGTCATTGAGTACTTATATAGGACAAGGGGGGGTCACATGGGGTCATTGAGTGCTTTTATAGGACTAGGGTGGGTCACATGGTGTCATTGAGTTCTTATATAGGACTAGGGTGCGTCACATGGGGTCATTGAGTACTTATATAGGACCAGGGTGGCTGACCTGGTGTCATTGAGTACTTATATAGGACTAGGGGGGGTCACATGGGGTCATTGAGTACTTATATAGGACTAGGGTTGGTCACATGGGGTCATTCAGTCCTTATATAGGACTAGGGTGGCTGACCTGGGGTCATTGAGTACTTATATAGAACTAGGGTTGGTCACATGGGGTCATTCAGTACTTATATAGGACTAGGGTAAATCATATGGGGTCATTGAGTACTTTTATAGGACTAGGGTGGATCACATGGGGTCATTGAGTACCTATATAGGACTAGGGGGTTCACATGGGGTCATTGAGAACTTATATAGGACTACGGTGGGTCACATGGGGTCATTGAGTAATTATATAGGACAAGGGGGGGTCACATGGGTTCATTGAGTACTTATATAGGACTAGGGTGGGTCACATGGGGTCATTGAGTACTTATATAGGACTATGGTGGGTCACATGGGGTCATTGAGGACTTATATAGGACTACGGGGGGTCACATGGGGTCATTGAGTACTTATATAGGACTAGGGGGGGGTCACATGGGGTCATTGAGCACTTATATAGGACTAGGAGGGGTCACATGGGGTCATTGAGTACCTATATAGGACTAGGGGGGGTTACATGGGGTCATTGAGTACTTATATAGGACTAGAGGGGGACACATGGGGTCATTGAGTACTTATATAGAACTAGGGTGGGTCACATGGGGTCATTGGGTACTTATATAGGACTAAGGTGGGTCACATGGGGTCATTGAGTACTTATATAGGACTAGGGTGGATCACATGGGGTCATTGAGTACCTATATAGGACTAGGGGGGGTCACATGGGGTCATTGAGAACTTATATAGGACTACGGTGGGTCACATGGGGTCATTGAGTACTTATATAGGACAAGGGGGGTCACATGGGGTCATTGAGTACTTATATAGGACTAGGGTAAGTCACATGGGGTCATTGAGTACTTATATAGGACTAGGGTAAGTCACATGGGGTCATTGAGTACTTATATAGCACTAGAGTGGGTTACATGGGGTCATTGAGTACTTATATAGGTCTAGAGGGGGACACATGGGGTCATTGAGTACTTATATAGGACTAGGGTTGGTCAAATGGGGTCATTCAGTCCTTATATAGGACTAGGGTGGCTGACCTGGGGTCATTGAATACTTATATAGGACTAGGGTGGGTCACATGGGGTCATTCAGTACTTATATAGGACTAGGGTAAGTCACATGGGGTCATTGAGTACTTTTATAGGACTAGGGTGGATCACATGGGGTCATTGAGTACCTATATAGGACTAGGGGGGGTCACATGGGGTCATTGAGAACTTATATAGGACTACGGTGGGTCACATGGGGTCATTGAGTACTTATATAGGACAAGGGGGGGTCACATGGGGTCATTGAGTACTTATATAGGACTAGGGTAAGTCACATGGGGTCATTGAGTACTTATATAGGACTAGGGTAAGTCACATGGGGTCATTGAGTACTTATATAGCACTAGAGTGGGTTACATGGGGTCATTGAGTACTTATATAGGACTAGAGGGGGACACATGGGGTCATTGAGTACTTATATAGAACTAGGGTGGGTCACATGGGGTCATTGGGTACTTATATAGGACTAGGGTGGGTCACATGGGGTCATTGAGTACTTATATAGGACTAGGGGGGTCACATGGGGTCATTGAGTACTTATATAGGAAAAGGGGTGGTCACATGGGGTCATTGAGTATTTATATAGGACTAGGGTGGGTCACATGGGGTCATTGAGTACTTATATAGGACTAGGGTGGATCACATGTGGTCATTGAGTACTTATATAGGACTAGGGTGGTCACATGGTGTCATTGAGTACTTATATAGGACTAGGGGGGTCACATGGTGACACTGAGTACTTATATAGGACAAGGGGGGGTTACATGGGGTCATTGAGTACTTATATAGGAATAGGGTGGGTCACATAGGGTCATTGAGTACTTATATAGGACTAGGGTGGGTCACATGGGGTCATTGAGTACTTATATAGGACTAGGGGGGGTCATATGGGGTCATTGAGTACTTTTATAGGACTAGGGTGGGTCACATGGTGTCATTGAGTTCTTATATAGGACTATGTTGCGTCACATGGGGTCATTGAGTACTTATATAGGACCAGGGTTGCTGACCTGGTGTCATTGAGTACTTATATAGGACTAGGGGGTGTCACATGTGGTCATTGAGTACTAATATAGGACTAGGGTTGGTAACATGGGGTCATTCAGCCCTTATATAGGACTAGGGTGGCTGACCTGGGGTCATTGAGTACTTATATAGGACTAGGG
Source organism: Prorops nasuta (assembly GCF_024137725.1). Taxonomy (NCBI): domain Eukaryota; kingdom Metazoa; phylum Arthropoda; class Insecta; order Hymenoptera; family Bethylidae; genus Prorops; species Prorops nasuta. Next base: position 2,296,916 of record NW_027116832.1, on the reverse strand, counting down.
GGGGGGGGTCACATGGGGTCATTGAGTACTTATATAAGACTAGGGTGGGTCACATGTGGTCATTGAGTATTTATATAGGACTAGGGTGGGTCACATGGGGTCATTGAGTACTTATATAGGACTAGGGTGGATCACATGGGGTCATTGAGTACTTATATAGGACTAGGGTGGTCACATGGTGTCATTGAGTATTTATATAGGACTAGGGTGGGTCACATGGGGTCATTCAGTACTTATATAGGAGTAGGGTGGATCACATGGGGTCATTGAGTACTTATATAGGACTAGAGGGGGTCACATGGGGTCATTGAGTACTTATATAGGACTAGGGTGGGTCACATGGGGTCATTGATTGCTTATATAGGACTAGGGGGGTCAAATGGGGTCATTGAGTACTTATATAGGACAAGGGGTGGTCACATGTGGTCATTGATTACTTATTAAGACTAGGGTGGGTCACATGGGGTCATTGAGTACTTATATAGGTCTATGGTGGGTCACATTGGGTCATTGAGTACTCATATAGGACTAGGGGGGGTCACATGGGGTCATTGAGTACTTATATAGGACTAGGGTGGGTCACATGGGGTCATTGAGAACTTATATAGGACTAGGGTGGCTGACCTGGGGTCAATGAGTACTTATATAGTACTAGGGGGGGGTCACATGGGTTCATTGAGTACTTATATAGTACTAGGGGGGGTCACATGGGTTCATTGAGTACTTATATAGGAATAGGGTGGCTGACCTGGGGTCATTGAGTATTTATATAGGACTAGGGTGGGTCACATGGGGTCATTGAGTACTTATATAGGACTAGGGTGGGTCACATGGGGTCATTGAGTACTTATATAGGACTAGGGGGGATCACATGGGGTCTTTGAGTACTTATATAGGACTAGGGGGAATCACATGGGGTCATTGAGTATTTATATAGGACTAGGGTTGTCACATGGGGTCATTGAGTACTTATATAGGACTAGGGGGGTCACATGGTGTCATTGAGTACTTATAAAGGACTACGGTGGGTCACATGGGGTCATTGAGTACTTATATAGGACTAGGGGGGGGGGGGTCACATGGGGTAATTGAGTATTTATATAGGACTAGGGTGGGTCACATGGGGTCATTCAGTACTTATATAAGACTAGGGGGGTCACATGGGGTCATTGAGTTCTTATATAGGACTAGGGTGGATCACATGGGCTCATTGAGTACTTATATAGGACTAGGGTGGTCACATCTGGTCATTGAGTACTTATTTAGGACTAGGATGGGTCACATGGGGTCATTGAGTACTTATATATGACTAGGGTGGCTGACCTGGGGTCATTGAGTATTTATATAGGACTAGGGTGGGTCACATGGGGTCATTGAGTACTTATATAGGACTAGGGTGGGACACATGGTGTCATTTAGTACTTATATAGCACTACGGTGGTCACATGGGTTCATTGATTACTTATATAGGACTAAAGTGTGTCACATGGGGTCATTGAGTACTTATATAGGAATAGGGGTGGTCACATGTGGTCATTGATTACTTATATAGGACTAGGGTGGGTCACATGGGGTCATTGAGTACTTATATAGTTCTATGGTGGGTCACATTGGGTCATTGAGTAGTCATATAGGACTAGGGGGGTCACATGGTGTCATTGAGTACTTATATAGGACTAGGGTGGGTCACATGGGGTCATTGAGAACTTATATAGGACTAGGGTGGCTGACCTGGGGTCAATGAGTACTTATATAGTACTAGGGGGGGTCACATGGGTTCATTTATTACTTATATAGTACTAGGGGGGGTTACATGGGTTCATTGAGTATTTATATAGGACTAGGGTGGTCACATGGGGTTATTGAGTACTTATATAGGACTAGGGGGGGGGGGTCACATGGGGTCATTGAGCACTTATATAGGACTAGGAGGGGTCACATGGGGTCATTGAGTACCTATATAGGACTAGGGGGGGTTACATGGGGTCATTGAGTACTTATATAGGACTAGAGGGGGACACATGGTGTCATTGAGTACTTATATAGAACTAGGGTGGGTCACATGGGGTCATTGGGTACTTATATAGGACTAGGGTGGGTCACATGGGGTCATTGAGTACTTATATAGGACTATGTTGCGTCACATGGGGTCATTGAGTACTTATATAGGACCAGGGTTGCTGACCTGGGGTCATTGAGTACTTATATAGGACTAGGGGGTGTCACATGTGGTCATTGAGTACTAATATAGGACTAGGGTTGGTAACATGGGGTCATTCAGCCCTTATATAGGACTAGGGTGGCTGACCTGGGGTCATTGAGTACTTATATAGGACTAGGGGGGGGGGGTCACATGGGGTCATTGAGTATTTATATAGGACTAGGGTGGGTCACATGGGGTCATTGAGTACTTATATAGGACTAGGGTGGATCACATGTGGTCATTGAGTACTTATATAGGACTAGGGTGGTCACATGGTGTCATTGAGTACTTATATAGGACTAGGGGGGTCACATGGTGACACTGAGTACTTATATAGGACAAGGGGGGGTTACATGGGGTCATTGAGTACTTATATAGGAATAGGGTGGGTCACATAGGGTCATTGAGTACTTATATAGGACTAGGGTGGGTCACATGGGGTCATTGAGTACTTATATAGGACTAGGGGGGGTCATATGGGGTCATTGAGTACTTTTATAGGACTAGGGTGGGTCACATGGTGTCATTGAGTTCTTATATAGGACTATGTTGCGTCACATGGGGTCATTGAGTACTTATATAGGACCAGGGTTGCTGACCTGGGGTCATTGAGTACTTATATAGGACTAGGGGGTGTCACATGTGGTCATTGAGTACTAATATAGGACTAGGGTTGGTAACATGGGGTCATTCAGCCCTTATATAGGACTAGGGTGGCTGACCTGGGGTCATTGAGTACTTATATAGGACTAGGGGGGGGGGGTCACATGGGGTCATTGAGTACTTATATAAGACTAGGGTGGGTCACATGTGGTCATTGAGTATTTATATAGGACTAGGGTGGGTCACATGGGGTCATTGAGTACTTATATAGGACTAGGGTGGATCACATGGGGTCATTGAGTACTTATATAGGACTAGGGTGGTCACATGGTGTCATTGAGTATTTATATAGGACTAGGGTGGGTCACATGGGGTCATTCAGTACTTATATAGGAGTAGGGTGGATCACATGGGGTCATTGAGTACTTATATAGGACTAGAGGGGGTCACATGGGGTCATTGAGTACTTATATAGGACTAGGGTGGGTCACATGGGGTCATTGATTGCTTATATAGGACTAGGGGGGTCAAATGGGGTCATTGAGTACTTATATAGGACAAGGGGTGGTCACATGTGGTCATTGATTACTTATTAAGACTAGGGTGGATCACATGGGGTCATTGAGTACTTATATAGGTCTATGGTGGGTCACATTGGGTCATTGAGTACTCATATAGGACTAGGGGGGGTCACATGGGGTCATTGAGTACTTATATAGGACTAGGGTGGGTCACATGGGGTCATTGAGAACTTATATAGGACTAGGGTGGCTGACCTGGGGTCAATGAGTACTTATATAGTACTAGGGGGGGGTCACATGGGTTCATTGAGTACTTATATAGTACTAGGGGGGGTCACATGGGTTCATTGAGTACTTATATAGGACTAGGGTGGCTGACCTGGGGTCATTGAGTATTTATATAGGACTAGGGTGGGTCACATGGGGTCATTGAGTACTTATATAGGACTAGGGTGGGTCACATGGGGTCATTGAGTACTTATATAGGACTAGGGGGGATCACATGGGGTCATTGAGTACTTATATAGGACTAGGATGGGTCACATGGGGTCATTGAGTACTTATATAGGACTAGGGTGGATCACATGGGGTCATTGAGTACTTATATAGGACTAGGGTGGTCACATGTGGTCATTGAGTACTTATATAAGACTAGGGGGTGTCACATGGGGTCATTGAGTACTAATATAGGACTAGGGTGGCTGACCTGGGGTCATTGAGTACTTATATAGGACTAGGGGGGGGGGGGGTCACATGGTGTCATTGAGTACTTATATAGGACTAGGGTGGGTCACATGGTGTCATTGAGTACTTATATAGGACTAGGGTGGGTTACTTGGGGTCATTCAGTACTTACATAGGACTAGGGTAGATCACATGGGGTCATTGAATACTTATATAGGACTAGAGGGGGTCACATGGGGTCATTGAGTACTTATATAGGACTAGGGTGGGTCACATGGGGTCATTGAGTGCTTATATAGGACTAGGGGGGTCAAATGGGGTCATTGAGTACTTATATAGGACAAGGGGTGGTCACATGTGGTCATTGATTACTTATTAGGACTAGGGTGGGTCACATGGGGTCATTGAGTACTTATATAGGTCTATGGTGGGTCACATTGGGTCATTGAGTACTCATATAGGACTAGGGGGGGTCACATGGGGTCATTGAGTACTTATATAGGACTAGGGTGGGTCACATGGGGTCATTGAGAACTTATATAGGACTAGGGTGGCTGACCTGGGGTCAATGAGTACTTATATAGTACTAGGGGGGGTCACATGGGTTCATTGAGTACTTATATAGTACTAGGGGGGGTCACATGGGTTCATTGAGTACTTTTATAGGACTAGGGTGTCTGACATGGGGTCATTGAGTATTTATATAGGACTAGGGTGGGTCACATGGGGTCATTGAGTACTTATATAGGACTAGGGTGGGTCACATGGGGTCATTGAGTACTTATATAGGACTAGGGGGGGTCACATTGGGTCATTGAGTACTTATATAGGACTAGGGGGAATCACATGGGGTCATTGAGTATTTATATAGGACTAGGGTTGTCACATGGGGTCATTGAGTACTTATATAGGACTAGGGGGGTCACATGGGGTCATTCAGTACTTATATAGGACTAGGGTGGGTCACATGGGGTCATTGAGTACTTATATAGGACTAGGGTGGTAACATGGGGTCACTGAGTACTTATATAGGACTAGGGTGACTGACCTGTGGTCATTGAGTACTTACATAGGACTAGGGGGGGGTCTCATGGGGTCATTGAGTACTTATATAGTACTAGGGGGGGTCACATGGGTTCATTGAGTACTTATATAGGACTAGGGTGGGTCACATGGTGTCATTCAGTACTTATATAGGACTAGGGTAAATCATATGGGGTCATTGAGTACTTTTATAGGACTAGGTTGGATCACATGGGGTCATTGAGTACCTATATAGGACTAGGGGGGGTCACATGGGGTCATTGAGAACTTATATAGGACTAGGGTGGATCACATGGTGTCATTGAGTACTTATATAGGACTAGGGTGGTCACATGGGGTCATTGAGTACTTATATAGGACTAGGGGGGTCACATGGGGTCATTAAGTTCTTATATAGGACTAGGGTGGATCACATGGGGTCATTGAGTACTTATATAGAACTAGGGTTGGTCACATGGGGTCATTCAGTACTTATATAGGACTAGGGTGGGTCACATGGGGTCATTGAGTACTTATATAGGACTAGGGTGGTAACATGGGGTCACTGAGTACTTATATAGGACTAGGGTGACTGACCTGTGGTCATTGAGTACTTACATAGGACTAGGGGGGGGTCTCATGGGGTCATTGAGTACTTATATAGTACTAGGGGGGGTCACATGGGTTCATTGAGTATTTATATAGTACTAGGGGGGGTCACATGGGTTCAATGAGCCCTTATATAGGACTAGGGTGGGTCACATGGTGTCATTGAGTTCTTATATAGGACTAGGGTGCGTCACATGGGGTCATTGAGTACTTATATAGGACCAGGGTGGCTGACCTGGTGTCATTGAGTACTTATATAGGACTAGGGGGGGTCACATGGGGTCATTGAGTACTTATATAGGACTAGGGTTGGTCACATGGGGTCATTCAGTCCTTATATAGGACTAGGGTGGCTGACCTGGGGTCATTGAGTACTTATATAGAACTAGGGTTGGTCACATGGGGTCATTCAGTACTTATATAGGACTAGGGTAAATCATATGGGGTCATTGAGTACTTTTATAGGACTAGGGTGGATCACATGGGGTCATTGAGTACCTATATAGGACTAGGGGGTTCACATGGGGTCATTGAGAACTTATATAGGACTACGGTGGGTCACATGGGGTCATTGAGTAATTATATAGGACAAGGGGGGGTCACATGGGTTCATTGAGTACTTATATAGGACTAGGGTGGGTCACATGGGGTCATTGAGTACTTATATAGGACTATGGTGGGTCACATGGGGTCATTGAGGACTTATATAGGACTACGGGGGGTCACATGGGGTCATTGAGTACTTATATAGGACTAGGGGGGGGTCACATGGGGTCATTGAGCACTTATATAGGACTAGGAGGGGTCACATGGGGTCATTGAGTACCTATATAGGACTAGGGGGGGTTACATGGGGTCATTGAGTACTTATATAGGACTAGAGGGGGACACATGGGGTCATTGAGTACTTATATAGAACTAGGGTGGGTCACATGGGGTCATTGGGTACTTATATAGGACTAAGGTGGGTCACATGGGGTCATTGAGTACTTATATAGGACTAGGGGGGTCACATGGGGTCACTGAGTACTTATATAGGACAAGGGGGGGTCACATGGGGTCATTGAGTATTTATATAGGACTAGGGTGGGTCACATGGGGTCATTGAGTACTTATATAGGACTAGGGTGGATCACATGGGGTCATTGAGTACCTATATAGGACTAGGGGGGGTCACATGGGGTCATTGAGAACTTATATAGGACTACGGTGGGTCACATGGGGTCATTGAGTACTTATATAGGACTAGGGTAAGTCACATGGGGTCATTGAGTACTTATATAGGACTAGGGTAAGTCACATGGGGTCATTGAGTACTTATATAGCACTAGAGTGGGTTACATGGGGTCATTGAGTACTTATATAGGACTAGAGGGGGACACATGGGGTCATTGAGTACTTATATAGGACTAGGGTTGGTCAAATGGGGTCATTCAGTCCTTATATAGGACTAGGGTGGCTGACCTGGGGTCATTGAATACTTATATAGGACTAGGGTGGGTCACATGGGGTCATTCAGTACTTATATAGGACTAGGGTAAGTCACATGGGGTCATTGAGTACTTTTATAGGACTAGGGTGGATCACATGGGGTCATTGAGTACCTATATAGGACTAGGGGGGGTCACATGGGGTCATTGAGAACTTATATAGGACTACGGTGGGTCACATGGGGTCATTGAGTACTTATATAGGACAAGGGGGGGTCACATGGGGTCATTGAGTACTTATATAGGACTAGGGTAAGTCACATGGGGTCATTGAGTACTTATATAGGACTAGGGTAAGTCACATGGGGTCATTGAGTACTTATATAGCACTAGAGTGGGTTACATGGGGTCATTGAGTACTTATATAGGACTAGAGGGGGACACATGGGGTCATTGAGTACTTATATAGAACTAGGGTGGGTCACATGGGGTCATTGGGTACTTATATAGGACTAGGGTGGGTCACATGGGGTCATTGAGTACTTATATAGGACTAGGGGGGTCACATGGGGTCATTGAGTACTTATATAGGAAAAGGGGTGGTCACATGGGGTCATTGAGTATTTATATAGGACTAGGGTGGGTCACATGGGGTCATTGAGTACTTATATAGGACTAGGGTGGATCACATGTGGTCATTGAGTACTTATATAGGACTAGGGTGGTCACATGGTGTCATTGAGTACTTATATAGGACTAGGGGGGTCACATGGTGACACTGAGTACTTATATAGGACAAGGGGGGGTTACATGGGGTCATTGAGTAATTATATAGGAATAGGGTGGGTCACATAGGGTCATTGAGTACTTATATAGGACTAGGGTGGGTCACATGGGGTCATTGAGTACTTATATAGGACTAGGGGGGGTCATATGGGGTCATTGAGTACTTTTATAGGACTAGGGTGGGTCACATGGTGTCATTGAGTTCTTATATAGGACTATGTTGCGTCACATGGGGTCATTGAGTACTTATATAGGACCAGGGTTGCTGACCTGGGGTCATTGAGTACTTATATAGGACTAGGGGGTGTCACATGGGGTCATTGAGTACTAATATAGGACTAGGGTTGGTAACATGGGGTCATTCAGCCCTTATATAGGACTAGGGTGGCTGACCTGGGGTCATTGAGTACTTATATAGGACTAGGGGGGGGGGGTCACATGGGGTCATTGAGTACTTATATAAGACTAGGGTGGGTCACATGTGGTCATTGAGTATTTATATAGGACTAGGGTGGGTCACATGGGGTCATTGAGTACTTATATAGGACTAGGGTGGATCACATGGGGTCATTGAGTACTTATATAGGACTAGGGTGGTCACATGGTGTCATTGAGTATTTATATAGGACTAGGGTGGGTCACATGGGGTCATTCAGTACTTATATAGGAGTAGGGTGGATCACATGGGGTCATTGAGTACTTATATAGGACTAGAGGGGGTCACATGGGGTCATTGAGTACTTATATAGGACTAGGGTGGGTCACATGGGGTCATTGATTGCTTATATAGGACTAGGGGGGTCAAATGGGGTCATTGAGTACTTATATAGGACAAGGGGTGGTCACATGTGGTCATTGATTACTTATTAAGACTAGGGTGGGTCACATGGGGTCATTGAGTACTTATATAGGTCTATGGTGGGTCACATTGGGTCATTGAGTACTCATATAGGACTAGGGGGGGTCACATGGGGTCATTGAGTACTTATATAGGACTAGGGTGGGTCACATGGGGTCATTGAGAACTTATATAGGACTAGGGTGGCTGACCTGGGGTCAATGAGTACTTATATAGTACTAGGGGGGGGTCACATGGGTTCATTGAGTACTTATATAGTACTAGGGGGGGTCACATGGGTTCATTGAGTACTTATATAGGACTAGGGTGGCTGACCTGGGGTCATTGAGTATTTATATAGGACTAGGGTGGGTCACATGGGGTCATTGAGTACTTATATAGGACTAGGGTGGGTCACATGGGGTCATTGAGTACTTATATAGGACTAGGGGGGTCACATGGGGTCATTGAGTACTTATATAGGACTAGGGGGAATCACATGGGGTCATTGAGTGTTTATATAGGACTAGGGTTGTCACATGGGGTCATTGAGTACTTATATAGGACTAGGGGGGTCACATGGTGTCATTGAGTACTTATAAAGGACTACGGTGGGTCACATGGGGTCATTGAGAACTTATATAGGACTAGGGGGGGGGTCACATGGGGTAATTGAGTACTTATATAGGACTAGGGTGGGTCACATGGGGTCATTCAGTACTTATATAAGACTAGGGGGGTCACATGGGGTCATTGAGTTCTTATATAGGACTAGGGTGGATCACATGGGCTCATTGAGTACTTATATAGGACTAGGGTGGTCACATCTGGTCATTGAGTACTTATTTAGGACTAGGATGGGTCACATGGGGTCATTGAGTACTTATATATGACTAGGGTGGCTGACCTGGGGTCATTGAGTATTTATATAGGACTAGGGTGGGTCACATGGGGTCATTGAGTACTTATATAGGACTAGGGTGGGACACATGGTGTCATTTAGTACTTATATAGCACTACGGTGGTCACATGGGTTCATTGATTACTAATATAGGACTAAAGTGTGTCACATGGGGTCATTGAGTACTTATATAGGAATAGGGGTGGTCACATGTGGTCATTGATTACTTATATAGGACTAGGGTGGGTCACATGGGGTCATTGAGTACTTATATAGTTCTATGGTGGGTCACATTGGGTCATTGAGTAGTCATATAGGACTAGGGGGGTCACATGGTGTCATTGAGTACTTATATAGGACTAGGGTGGGTCACATGTGGTCATTGAGAACTTATATAGGACTAGGGTGGCTGACCTGGGGTCAATGAGTACTTATATAGTACTAGGGGGGGTCACATGGGTTCATTTATTACTTATATAGTACTAGGGGGGGTTACATGGGTTCATTGAGTATTTATATAGGACTAGGGTGGTCACATGGGGTTATTGAGTACTTATATAGGACTAGGGGGGGGGGGTCACATGGGGTCATTGAGCACTTATATAGGACTAGGAGGGGTCACATGGGGTCATTGAGTACCTATATAGGACTAGGGGGGGTTACATGGGGTCATTGAGTACTTATATAGGACTAGAGGGGGACACATGGTGTCATTGAGTACTTATATAGAACTAGGGTGGGTCACATGGGGTCATTGGGTACTTATATAGGACTAGGGTGGGTCACATGGGGTCATTGAGTACTTATATAGGACTAGGGGGGTCACATGGGGTCATTGAGTACTTATATAGGACAAGGGGGGGTCACATGGGGTCATTGAGTATTTATATAGGACTAGGGTGGGTCACATGGGGTCATTGAGTACTTATATAGGACTAGGGTGGATCACATGGGGTCATTGAGTACTTATATAGGACTAGGGTGGTCACATGTGGTCATTGAGTACTTATATAAGACTAGGGGGTGTCACATGGGGTCATTGAGTACTAATATAGGACTAGGGTGGCTGACCTGGGGTCATTGAGTACTTATATAGGACTAGGGGGGGGGGTCACATGGTGTCATTGAGTACTTATATAGGACTAGGGTGGGTCACATGGTGTCATTGAGTACTTATATAGGACTAGGGTGGGTTACTTGGGGTCATTCAGTACTTACATAGGACTAGGTTGGATCACATGGGGTCATTGAGTACTTATATAGGACTAGAGGGGGTCACATGGGGTCATTGAGTACTTATATAGGACTAGGGTGGGTCACATGGGGTCATTGAGTGCTTATATAGGACTAGGGGGGTCAAATGGGGTCATTGAGTACTTATATAGGACAAGGGGTGGTCACATGTGGTCATTGATTACTTATTAGGACTAGGGTGGGTCACATGGGGTCATTGAGTACTTATATAGGTCTATGGTGGGTCACATTGGGTCATTGAGTACTCATATAGGACTAGGGGGGGTCACATGGGGTCATTGAGTACTTATATAGGACTAGGGTGGGTCACATGGGGTCATTGAGAACTTATATAGGACTAGGGTGGCTGACCTGGGGTCAATGAGTACTTATATAGTACTAGGGGGGGTCACATGGGTTCATTGAGTACTTATATAGTACTAGGGGGGGTCACATGGGTTCATTGAGTACTTTTATAGGACTAGGGTGTCTGACATGGGGTCATTGAGTATTTATATAGGACTAGGGTGGGTCACATGGGGTCATTGAGTACTTATATAGGACTAGGGTGGGTCACATGGGGTCATTGAGTACTTATATAGGACTAGGGGGGGTCACATTGGGTCATTGAGTACTTATATAGGACTAGGGGGAATCACATGGGGTCATTGAGTATTTATATAGGACTAGGGTTGTCACATGGGGTCATTGAGTACTTATATAGGACTAGGGGGGTCACATGGTGTCATTCAGTACTTATAAAGGACTACGGTGGGTCACATGGGGTCATTGAGTACTTATATAGGACTAGGGGGGGGGGGTCACATGGGGTAATTGAGTACTTATATAGGACTAGGGTGGGTCACATGGGGTCATTCAGTACTTATATAAGACTAGGGGGGTCACATGGGGTCATTGAGTTCTTATATAGGACTAGGGTGGATCACATGGGCTCATTGAGTACTTATATAGGACTAGGGTGGTCACATCTGGTCATTGAGTACTTATTTAGGACTAGGATGGGTCACATGGGGTCATTGAGTACTTATATATGACTAGGGTGGCTGACCTGGGGTCATTGAGTATTTATATAGGACTAGGGTGGGTCACATGGGGTCATTGAGTACTTATATAGGACTAGGGTGGGTCACATGGTGTCATTTAGTACTTATATAGCACTACGGTGGTCACATGGGTTCATTGATTACTTATATAGGACTAAAGTGTGTCACATGGGGTCATTGAGTACTTATATAGGAATAGGGGTGGTCACATGTGGTCATTGATTACTTATATAGGACTAGGGTGGGTCACATGGGGTCATTGAGTACTTATATAGTTCTATGGTGGGTCACATTGGGTCATTGAGTACTCATATAGGACTAGGGGGGGTCACATGGGGTCATTGAGTACTTATATAGGACTAGGGTGGGTCACATGGGGTCATTGAGAACTTATATAGGACTAGGGTGGCTGACCTGGGGTCAATGAGTACTTATATAGTACAAGGGGGGGTCACATGGGTTCATTTAGTACTTATATAGTACTAGGGGGGGTTACATGGGCTCATTGAGTATTTATATAGGACTAGGGTGGTCACATGGGGTTATTGAGTACTTATATAGGACTAGGGGGGGGTCACATGGGGTCATTGAGCACTTATATAAGACTAGGAGGGGTCACATGAGGTCATTGAGTACCTATATAGGACTAGGGGGGGTTACATGGGGTCATTGAGTACTTATATAGGACTAGAGGGGGACACATGGGGTCATTGAGTACTTATATAGAACTAGGGTGGGTCACATGGGGTCATTGGGTACTTATATAGGACTAGGGTGGGTAACATGGGGTCATTGAGTACTTATATAGGACTAGGGGGGTCACATGGGGTCATTGAGTACTTATATAGGACAAGGGGGGGTCACATGGGGTCATTGAGTATTTATATAGGACTAGGGTGGGTCACATGGGGTCATTGAGTACTTATATAGGACTAGGGTGGTCACATGGTGTCATTGAGTACTTATATAGGACTAGGGGGGTCACATGGTGTCATTGAGTACTTATATAGGACAAGGGGGGGTCACATGGGGTCATTGAGTACTTATATAGGACTAGGGTGGTCACATGGTGTCATTGAGTACTTATATAGGACTAGGGGGGTCACATGGTGTCATTGAGTACTTATATAGGACAAGGGGGGGTCACATGGGGTCATTGAGTACTTATATAGGACTAGTGTGGTCACATGGTGTCATTGAGTACTTATATAGGACTAGGGGGGTCACATGGTGTCATTGAGTACTTATATAGGACAAGGGGGGGTCACATGGGGTCATTGAGTACTTATATAGGACTAGGGTGAGTCACATGGGGTCATTGAGTTCTTATATAGGACTAGGGTGCGTCACATGTGGTCATTGAGTACTTATATAGGACAAGGGGGGGTCACATGGGGTCATTGAGTACTTATATAGGACTAGGGTGGTCACATGGTGTCATTGAGTACTTATATAGGACTAGGGGGGTCACATGGTGTCATTGAGTACTTATATAGGACAAGGGGGGGTCACATGGGGTCATTGAGTACTTATATAGGACTAGGGTGGTCACATGGTGTCATTGAGTACTTATATAGGACTAGGGGGGGTCACATGGGGTCATTGAGTACTTATATAGGACTAGGGTGGTCACATGGTGTCATTGAGTACTTATATAGGACTAGGGGGGTCACATGGTGTCATTGAGTACTTATATAGGACAAGGGGGGGTCACATGGGGTCATTGAGTACGTATATAGGACTAGGGTGAGTCACATGGGGTCATTGAGTTCTTATATAGGACTAGGGTGCGTCACATGTGGTCATTGAGTACTTATATAGGACCAGGGTGGCTGACCTGGGGTCATTGAGTACTTATATAGGACTAGGGGGTGTCACATGGGGTCATTGAGTACTAATATAGGACTAGGGTGGCTGACCTGGGGTCATTGAGTACTTATATAGGACTAGGGGGGGGTCACATGGTGTCATTGAGTACTTATATAGGACTAGGGTGGGTCACATGGTGTCATTGAGTACTTATATAGGACTAGGGTGGGTCACATGGGGTCATTGAGTACTTATATAGGACAAGGGGGGGTCACATGGGGTCATTGAGTGCTTTTATAGGACTAGGGTGGGTCACATGGTGTCATTGAGTTCTTATATAGGACTAGGGTGCGTCACATGGGGTCATTGAGTACTTATATAGGACCAGGGTGGCTGACCTGGGGTCATTGAGTACTTATATAGGACTAGGGGGGGTCACATGGGGTCATTGAGTACTTATATAGGACTAGGGGGGTCACATGGGGTCATTGAGTACTTATATAGGACAAGGGGGGGTCACATGGGGTCATTGAGTATTTATATAGGACTAGGGGGGTCACATGGGGTCATTGAGTACTTATATAGGACAAGGGGGGGTCACATGGGGTCATTGAGTATTTATATAGGACTAGGGTGGGTCACATGGGGTCATTGAGTACTTATATAGGACTAGGGTGGTCACATGGTGTCATTGAGTACTTATATAGGACTAGGGGGGTCACATGGTGTCATTGAGTACTTATATAGGACAAGGGGGGGTCACATGGGGTCATTGAGTACTTATATAGGACTAGGGTGGTCACATGGTGTCATTGAGTACTTATATAGGACTAGGGGGGTCACATGGTGTCATTGAGTACTTATATAGGACAAGGGGGGGTCACATGGGGTCATTGAGTACTTATATAGGACTAGGGTGGTCACATGGTGTCATTGAGTACTTATATAGGACTAGGGGGGTCACATGGTGTCATTGAGTACTTATATAGGACAAGGGGGGGTCACATGGGGTCATTGAGTACTTATATAGGACTAGGGTGAGTCACATGGGGTCATTGAGTTCTTATATAGGACTAGGGTGCGTCACATGTGGTCATTGAGTACTTATATAGGACAAGGGGGGGTCACATGGGGTCATTGAGTACTTATATAGGACTAGGGTGGTCACATGGTGTCATTGAGTACTTATATAGGACTAGGGGGGTCACATGGTGTCATTGAGTACTTATATAGGACAAGGGGGGGTCACATGGGGTCATTGAGTACTTATATAGGACTAGGGTGGTCACATGGTGTCATTGAGTACTTATATAGGGCTAGGGGGGGTCACATGGGGTCATTGAGTACTTATATAGGACTAGGGTGGTCACATGGTGTCATTGAGTACTTATATAGGACTAGGGGGGTCACATGGGGTCATTGAGTACTTATATAGGACTAGGGGGGTCACATGGGGTCATTGAGTTCTTATATAGGATTAGGGTGGATCACATGGGCTCATTGAGTACTTATATAGGACTAGGGTGGTCACATCTGGTCATTGAGTACTTATTTAGGACTAGGATGGGTCACATGGGGTCATTGAGTACTTATATATGACTAGGGTGGCTGACCTGGGGTCATTGAGTATTTATATAGGACTAGGGTGGGTCACATGGGGTCATTGAGTACTTATATAGGACTAGGGTGGGACACATGGTGTCATTTAGTACTTATATAGCACTACGGTGGTCACATGGGTTCATTGATTACTTATATAGGACTAAAGTGTGTCACATGGGGTCATTGAGTACTTATATAGGAATAGGGGTGGTCACATGTGGTCATTGATTACTTATATAGGACTAGGGTGGGTCACATGGGGTCATTGAGTACTTATATAGTTCTATGGTGGGTCACATTGGGTCATTGAGTACTCATATAGGACTAGGGGGGTCACATGGGGTCATTGAGTACTTATATAGGACTAGGGGGGTCACATGGTGACACTGAGTACTTATATAGGACAAGGGGGGGTTACATGGGGTCATTGAGTACTTATATAGGAATAGGGTGGGTCACATGGGGTCATTGAGTACTTATATAGGTCTATGGTGGGTCACATTGGGTCATTGAGTACTCATATAGGACTAGGGGGGGTCACATGGGGTCATTGAGTACTTATATAGGACTAGGGTGGGTCACATGGGGTCATTGAGAACTTATATAGGACTAGGGTGGCTGACCTGGGGTCAATGAGTACTTATATAGTACTAGGGGGGGGGGGTCACATGGGTTCATTGAGTACTTATATAGTACTAGGGGGGGTCACATGGGTTCATTGAGTACTTATATAGGACTAGGGTGGGTCACATGGGGTCATTGAGTACTTATATAGGACTAGGGTGGGTCACATGGGGTCATTGAGTACTTATATAGGACTAGGGGGGGTCACATGGGGTCATTGAGTACTTATATAGGACTAGGGGGAATCACATGGGGTCATTGAGTATTTATATAGGACTAGGGTTGTCACATGGGGTCATTGAGTACTTATATAGGACTAGGGGGGTCACATGGTGTCATTGAGTACTTATAAAGGACTACGGTGGGTCACATGGGGTCATTGAGTACTTATATAGGACTAGGGGGGGGGGGTCACATGTGGTAATTGAGTACTTATATAGGACTAGGGTGGGTCACATGGGGTCATTCAGTACTTATATAAGACTAGGGGGGTCACATGGGGTCATTGAGTTCTTATATAGGATTAGGGTGGATCACATGGGCTCATTGAGTACTTATATAGGACTAGGGTGGTCACATCTGGTCATTGAGTACTTATTTAGGACTAGGATGGGTCACATGGGGTCATTGAGTACTCATATATGACTAGGGTGGCTGACCTGGGGTCATTGAGTATTTATATAGGACTAGGGTGGGTCACATGGGGTCATTGAGTACTTATATAGGACTAGGGTGGGACACATGGTGTCATTTAGTACTTATATAGCACTACGGTGGTCACATGGGTTCATTGATTACTTATATAGGACTAAAGTGTGTCACATGGGGTCATTGAGTACTTATATAGGAATAGGGGTGGTCACATGTGGTCATTGATTACTTATATAGGACTAGGGTGGGTCACATGGGGTCATTGAGTACTTATATAGTTCTATGGTGGGTCACATTGGGTCATTGAGTACTCATATAGGACTAGGGGGGTCACATGGGGTCATTGAGTACTTATATAGGACTAGGGTGGGTCACATGGGGTCATTGAGAACTTATATAGGACTAGGGTGGCTGACCTGGGGTCAATGAGTACTTATATAGTACTAGGGGGGGTCACATGGGTTCAGTTATTACTTATATAGTACTAGGGGGGGTTACATGGGTTCATTGAGTATTTATATAGGACTAGGGTGGTCACATGGGGTTATTGAGTACTTATATAGGACTAGGGGGGGGGGTCACATGGGGTCATTGAGCACTTATATAGGACTAGGAGGGGTCACATGGGGTCATTGAGTACCTATGTAGGACTAGGGGGGGTTACATTGGGTCATTGAGTACTTATATAGGACTAGAGGGGGACACATGGGGTCATTGAGTACTTATATAGAACTAGGGTGGGTCACATGGGGTCATTGAGTACTTATATAGGACTAGGGGGGTCACATGGGGTCATTGAGTACTTATATAGGACAAGGGGGGGTCACATGGGGTCATTGAGTATTTATATAGGACTAGGGTGGGTCACATGGGGTCATTGAGTACTTATATAGGACTAGGGTGGATCACATGGGGTCATTGAGTACTTATATAGGACTAGAGTGGTCACATGGTGTCATTGAGTACTTATATAGGACTAGGGGGGTCACATGGTGTCATTGAGTACTTATATAGGACAAGGGGGGGTCACATGGGGTCATTGAGTACTTATATAGGACTAGGGTGGGTCACATGGGGTCATTGAGTGCTTATATAGGACTAGGGGGGTCAAATGGGGTCATTGAGTACTTATATAGGACAAGGGGTGGTCACATGTGGTCATTGATTACTTATTAGGACTAGGGTGGGTCACATGGGGTCATTGATTACTTATATAGGTCTATGGTGGGTCACATTGGGTCATTGAGTACTCATATAGGACTAGGGGGGGTCACATGGGGTCATTGAGTACTTATATAGGACTAGGGTGGGTCACATGGGGTCATTGAGAACTTATATAGGACTAGGGTGGCTGACCTGGGGTCAATGAGTACTTATATAGTACTAGGGGGGGTCACATGGGTTCATTGAGTACTTATATAGTACTAGGGGGGGTCACATGGGTTCATTGAGTACTTTTATAGGACTAGGGTGTCTGACCTGGGGTCATTGAGTACTTATATAGGACTAGGGTGGGTCACATGGGGTCATTGAGTACTTATATAGGACTAGGGGGGGTCACATTGGGTCATTGAGTACTTATATAGGACTAGGGGGAATCACATGGGGTCATTGAGTATTTATATAGGACTAGGGTTGTCACAAGGGGTCATTGAGTACTTATATAGGACTAGGGGGGTCACATGGTGTCATTCAGTACTTATAAAGGACTACGGTGGGTCACATGGGGTCATTGAGTACTTATATAGGACTAGGGGGGGGGGTCACATGGGGTAATTGAGTACTTATATAGGGCTAGGGTGGGTCACATGGGGTCATTCAGTACTTATATAAGACTAGGGGGGTCACATGGGGTCATTGAGTTCTTATATAGGACTAGGGTGGATCACATGGGCTCATTGAGTACTTATATAGGACTAGGGTGGTCACATCTGGTCATTGAGTACTTATTTAGGACTAGGATGGGTCACATGGGGTCATTGAGTACTTATATATGACTAGGGTGGCTGACCTGGGGTCATTGAGTATTTATATAGGAATAGGGGTGGTCACACGTGGTCATTGATTACTTATATAGGACTAGGGTGGGTCACATGGGGTCATTGAGTACTTATATAGTTCTATGGTGGGTCACATTGGGTCATTGAGTACTCATATAGGACTAGGGGGGGTCACATGGGGTCATTGAGTACTTATATAGGACTAGGGTGGGTCACATGGGGTCATTGAGTACTTATATAGGACAAGGGGGGGTCACATGGGGTCATTGAGTATTTATATAGGACTAGGGTGGGTCACATGGGGTCATTGAGTACTTATATAGGACTAGGGTGGATCACATGGGGTCATTGAGTACTTATATAGGACTAGGGTGGTCACATGGTGTCATTGAGTACTTATATAGGACTAGGGGGGTCACATGGTGTCATTGAGTACTTATATAGGACAAGGGGGGGTCACATGGGGTCATTGAGTACTTATATAGGACTAGGGTGAGTCACATGGGGTCATTGAGTTCTTATGTAGGACTAGGGTGCGTCACATGTGGTCATTGAGTACTTATATAGGACCAGGGTGGCTGACCTGGGGTCATTGAGTACTTATATAGGACTAGGGGGTGTCACATGGGGTCATTGAGTACTAATATAGGACTAGGGTGGCTGACTTGGGGTCATTGAGTACTTATATAGGACTAGGGGGGGGGGGGGTCACATGGTGTCATTGAGTACTTATATAGGACTAGGGTGGGTCACATGGTGTCCTTAAGTACTTATATAGGACTAGGGTGGGTCACATGGGGTCATTGAGTACTTATATAGGACAAGGGGGGGTCACATGGGGTCATTGAGTGCTTTTATAGGACTAGGGTGGGTCACATGGTGTCATTGAGTTCTTATATAGGACTAGGGTGCGTCACATGTGGTCATTGAGTACTTATATAGGACCAGGGTGGCTGACCTGGGGTCATTGAGTACTTATATAGGACTAGGGGGGGTCACATGGGGTCATTGAGTACTTATATAGGACTAGGGTTGGTCACATGGGGTCATTCAGTCCTTATATAGGACTAGGGTGGCTGACCTGTGGTCATTGAGTACTTATATAGGACTAGGGTGGGTCACATGGGGTCATTCAGTACTTATATAGGACTAGGGTAAATCATATGGGGTCATTGAGTACTTTTATAGGACTAGGGTGGATCACATGGGGTCATTGAGTACCTATATAGGACTAGGGGGGTCACATGGGGTCATTGAGAACTTATATAGGACTAGGGTGGCTGACCTGGGGTCAATGAGTACTTATATAGTACTAGGGGGGGTCACATGGGTTCATTTAGTACTTATATAGTACTAGGGGGGGTTACATGGGTTCATTGAGTATTTATATAGGACTAGGGTGGTCACATGGGGTTATTGAGTACTTATATAGGACTAGGGGGGGGTCACATGGGGTCATTGAGCACTTATATAGGACTAGGAGGGGTCACATGGGGTCATTGAGTACTTATATAGAACTAGGGTGGGTCACATGGGGTCATTGGGTACTTATATAGGACTAGGGTGGGTCACATGGGGTCATTGAGTACTTATATAGGACTAGGGGGGTCACATGGGGTCATTGAGTACTTATATAGGACAAGGGGGGGTCACATGGGGTCATTGAGTATTTATATAGGACTAGGGTGGGTCACATGGGGTCATTGAGTACTTATATAGGACTAGGGTGGATCACATGGGGTCATTGAGTACTTATATAGGACTAGGGTGGTCACATGGTGTCATTGAGTACTTATATAGGACTAGGGGGGTCACATGGGGTCATTGAGTACTTATATAGGACTAGGGTGAGTCACATGGGGTCATTGAGTTCTTATATAGGACTAGGGTGCGTCACATGTGGTCATTGAGTACTTATATAGGACCAGGGTGGCTGACCTGGGGTCATTGAGTACTTATATAGGACTAGGGGGTGTCACATGGGGTCATTGAGTACTAATATAGGACTAGGGTGGCTGACCTGGGGTCATTGAGTACTTATATAGGACTAGGGGGGGGGGGGTCACATGGTGTCATTGAGTACTTATATAGGACTAGGGTGGGTCACATGGTGTCATTGAGTACTTATATAGGACTAGGGTGGGTCACATGGGGTCATTGAGTACTTATATAGGACAAGGGGGGGTCACATGGGGTCATTGAGTGCTTTTATAGGACTAGGGTGGGTCACATGGTGTCATTGAGTTCTTATATTGGACTAGGGTGCGTCACATGGGGTCATTGAGTACTTATATAGGACCAGGGTGGCTGACCTGGGGTCATTGAGTACTTATATAGGACTAGGGGGGGTCACATGGGGTCATTGAGTACTTATATAGGACTAGGGTTGGTCACATGGGGTCATTCAGTCCTTATATAGGACTAGGGTGGCTGACCTGGGGTCATTGAGTACTTATATAGGACTAAGGTGGGTCACATGGGGTCATTCAGTACTTATATAGGACTAGGGTAAATCATATGGGGTCATTGAGTACTTTTATAGGACTAGGGTGGATCACATGGGGTCATTGAGTACCTATATAGGACTAGGGGGGTCACATGGGGTCATTGAGAACTTATATAGGACTAGGGTGGCTGACCTGGGGTCAATGAGTACTTATATAGTACTAGGGGGGGTCACATGGGTTCATTTAGTACTTATATAGTACTAGGGGGGGTTACATGGGTTCATTGAGTATTTATATAGGACTAGGGTGGTCACATGGGGTTATTGAGTACTTATATAGGACTAGGGGGGGGTCACATGGGGTCATTGAGCACTTATATAGGACTAGGAGGGGTCACATGGGGTCATTGAGTACTTATATAGAACTAGGGTGGGTCACATGGGGTCATTGGGTACTTATATAGGACTAGGGTGGGTCACATGGGGTCATTGAGTACTTATATAGGACTAGGGGGGTCACATGGGGTCATTGAGTACTTATATAGGACAAGGGGGGGTCACATGGGGTCATTGAGTATTTATATAGGACTAGGGTGGGTCACATGGGGTCATTGAGTACTTATATAGGACTAGGGTGGATCACATGGGGTCATTGAGTACTTATATAGGACTAGGGTGGTCACATGGTGTCATTGAGTACTTATATAGGACTAGGGGGGTCACATGGGGTCATTGAGTACTTATATAGGACTAGGGTGAGTCACATGGGGTCATTGAGTTCTTATATAGGACTAGGGTGCGTCACATGTGGTCATTGAGTACTTATATAGGACCAGGGTGGCTGACCTGGGGTCATTGAGTACTTATATAGGACTAGGGGGTGTCACATGGGGTCATTGAGTACTAATATAGGACTAGGGTGGCTGACCTGGGGTCATTGAGTACTTATATAGGACTAGGGGGGGGGGGGTCACATGGTGTCATTGAGTACTTATATAGGACTAGGGTGGGTCACATGGTGTCATTGAGTACTTATATAGGACTAGGGTGGGTCACATGGGGTCATTGAGTACTTATATAGGACAAGGGGGGGTCACATGGGGTCATTGAGTGCTTTTATAGGACTAGGGTGGGTCACATGGTGTCATTGAGTTCTTATATTGGACTAGGGTGCGTCACATGGGGTCATTGAGTACTTATATAGGACCAGGGTGGCTGACCTGGGGTCATTGAGTACTTATATAGGACTAGGGGGGGTCACATGGGGTCATTGAGTACTTATATAGGACTAGGGTTGGTCACATGGGGTCATTCAGTCCTTATATAGGACTAGGGTGGCTGACCTGGGGTCATTGAGTACTTATATAGGACTAAGGTGGGTCACATGGGGTCATTCAGTACTTATATAGGACTAGGGTAAATCATATGGGGTCATTGAGTACTTTTATAGGACTAGGGTGGATCACATGGGGTCATTGAGTACCTATATAGGACTAGGGGGGGTCACATGGGGTCATTGAGAACTTATATAGGACTACGGTGGGTCACATGGGGTCATTGACTCCTTATATAGGACAAGGGGGGGTCACATGTGGTCATTGAGTACTTATATAGGACTAGAGTGTGTCACATGGGGTCATTGAGTACTTATATAGGACTAGAGGGGGTCACATGCGGTCATTGAGTACTTACATAGGACTAGGGGGGTCACATGGGGTCATTGAGTATTTATATAGGACAAGGGGGGGTCACATGGGGTCATTGAGTATTTATATAGGACTAGGGTGGGTCACATGGGGTCATTCAGTACTTATATAGGACTAGGGTGGATCACATGGGGTCATTGAGTACTTATATAGGACTAGGGTGGTCACATGGGGTCATTGAGTACTTATATAGGACTAGGGGGGTCACATGGGGTCATTAAGTTCTTATATAGGACTAGGGTGGATCACATGGGGTCATTGAGTACTTATATAGAACTAGGGTTGGTCACATGGGGTCATTCAGTACTTATATAGGCCTAGGGTGGGTCACATGGGGTCATTGAGTACTTATATAGGACTAGGGTGGTAACATGGGGTCACTGAGTACTTATATAGGACTAGGGTGACTGACCTGTGGTCATTGAGTACTTACATAGGACTAGGGGGGGGTCTCATGGGGTCATTGAGTAATTATATAGTACTAGGGGGGGTCACATGGGTTCATTGAGTACTTATATAGTACTAGGGGGGGTCACATGGGTTCAATGAGTCCTTATATAGGACTAGGGTGGGTCACATGGTGTCATTGAGTTCTTATATAGGACTAGGGTGCGTCACATGGGGTCATTGAGTACTTATATAGGACCAGGGTGGCTGACCTGGGGTCATTGAGTACTTATATAGGACTAGGGTGGGTCACATGGGGTCATTGAGTACTTATATAGGACTAGGGTTGGTCACATGGGGTCATTCAGTCCTTATATAGGACTAGGGTGGCTGACCTGTGGTCATTGAGTACTTATATAGAACTAGGGTGGGTCACATGGGGTCATTGAGTACTTATATAGGACTAGGGTTGGTCACATGGGGTCATTCAGTCCTTATATAGGACTAGGGTGGCTGACCTGGGGTCATTGAGTACTTATATAGGACTAGGGTGGGTCACATGGGGTCATTCAGTACTTATATAGGACTAGGGTAAATCATATGGGGTCATTGAGTACTTTTATAGGACTAGGTTGGATCACATGGGGTCATTGAGTACCTATATAGGACTAGGGGGGGTCACATGGGGTCATTGAGAACTTATATAGGACTACGGTGGGTCACATGGGGTCATTGAGTCCTTATATAGGACAAGGGAGGGTCACATGGGGTCATTGAGTACTTATATAGGACTAGAGTGTGTCACATGGGGTCATTGAGTACTTATATAGGACTAGAGGGGGTCACATGGGGTCATTGAGTACTTACATAGGACTAGGGGGGTCACATGGGGTCATTCAGTACTTATATAGGACTAGGGTGGGTCACATGGGGTCATTGAGTACTTATATAGGACTAGGGTGGTAACATGGGGTCACTGAGTACTTATATAGGACTAGGGTGACTGACCTGTGGTCATTGAGTACTTACATAGGACTAGGGGGGGGTCTCATGGGGTCATTGAGTACTTATATAGTACTAGGGGGGGTCACATGGGTTCATTGAGTACTTATATAGTACTAGGGGGGGTCACATGGGTTCAATGAGCCCTTATATAGGACTAGGGTGGGTCACATGGTGTCATTGAGTTCTTATATAGGACTAGGGTGCGTCACATGGGGTCATTGAGTACTTATATAGGACCAGGGTGGCTGACCTGGTGTCATTGAGTACTTATATAGGACTAGGGGGGGTCACATGGGGTCATTCAGTACTTATATAGGACTAGGGTAAATCATATGGGGTCATTGAGTACTTTTATAGGACTAGGGTGGATCACATGGGGTCATTGAGTACCTATATAGGACTAGGGGGGGTCACATGGGGTCATTGAGAACTTATATAGGACTACGGTGGGTCACATGGGGTCATTGAGTAATTATATAGGACAAGGGGGGGTCACATGGGTTCATTGAGTACTTATATAGGACTAGGGTGGGTCACATGGGGTCATTGAGTACTTATATAGGACTATGGTGGGTCACATGGGGTCATTGAGGACTTATATAGGACTACGGGGGGTCACATGGGGTCATTGAGTACTTATATAGGACTAGGGTGGGTCACATGGTGTCATTGAGTTCTTATATAGGACTAGGGTGCGTAACATGGGGTCATTGAGTACTTATATAGGACCAGGGTGGCTGACCTGGGGTCATTGAGTACTTATATAGGACTAGGGGGGTCACATGGGGTCATTGAGTACTTATATAGGACTAGGGTGGATCACATGGGGTCATTGAGTACCTATATAGGACGAGGGGGGGTCACATGGGGTCATTGAGAACTTATATAGGACTACGGTGGGTCACATGGGGTCATTGAGTACTTATATAGGACAAGGGGGGTCACATGGGGTCATTGAGTACTTATATAGGACTAGGGTAAGTCACATGGGGTCATTGAGTACTTATATAGGACTAGGGTAAGTCACATGGGGTCATTGAGTACTTATATAGGACTAGGGTGGGTCACATGGGGTCATTGAGTACTTATATAGAACTAGGGTGGGTCACATGGGGTCATTGGTTACTTATATAGGACTAGGGTGGGTCACATGGTGTCATTGAGTTCTTATATAGGACTAGGGTGCGTCACATGGGGTCATTGAGTACTTATATAGGACCAGGGTGGCTGACCTGGGGTCATTGAGTACTTATATAGGACTAGGGTAAGTCACATGGGGTCATTAAGTTCTTATATAGGACTAGGGTGGATCACATGGGGTCATTGAGTACTTATATAGAACTAGGGTTGGTCACATGGGGTCATTCAGTACTTATATAGGCCTAGGGTGGGTCACATGGGGTCATTGAGTACTTATATAGGACTAGGGTGGTAACATGGGGTCACTGAGTACTTATATAGGACTAGGGTGACTGACCTGTGGTCATTGAGTACTTACATAGGACTAGGGGGGGGTCTCATGGGGTCATTGAGTAATTATATAGTACTAGGGGGGGTCACATGGGTTCATTGAGTACTTATATAGTACTAGGGGGGGTCACATGGGTTCAATGAGTCCTTATATAGGACTAGGGTGGGTCACATGGTGTCATTGAGTTCTTATATAGGACTAGGGTGCGTCACATGGGGTCATTGAGTACTTATATAGGACCAGGGTGGCTGACCTGGGGTCATTGAGTACTTATATAGGACTAGGGGGGGTCACATGGGGTCATTGAGTACTTATATAGGACTAGGGTTGGTCACATGGGGTCATTCAGTCCTTATATAGGACTAGGGTGGCTGACCTGTGGTCATTGAGTACTTATATAGAACTAGGGTGGGTCACATGGGGTCATTGAGTACTTATATAGGACTAGGGTTGGTCACATGGGGTCATTCAGTCCTTATATAGGACTAGGGTGGCTGACCTGGGGTCATTGAGTACTTATATAGGACTAGGGTGGGTCACATGGGGTCATTCAGTACTTATATAGGACTAGGGTAAATCATATGGGGTCATTGAGTACTTTTATAGGACTAGGTTGGATCACATGGGGTCATTGAGTACCTATATAGGACTAGGGGGGGTCACATGGGGTCATTGAGAACTTATATAGGACTACGGTGGGTCACATGGGGTCATTGAGTCCTTATATAGGACAAGGGGGGGTCACATGGGGTCATTGAGTACTTATATAGGACTAGAGTGTGTCACATGGGGTCATTGAGTACTTATATAGGACTAGAGGGGGTCACATGGGGTCATTGAGTACTTACATAGGACTAGGGGGGTCACATGGGGTCATTCAGTACTTATATAGGACTAGGGTGGGTAACATGGGGTCATTGAGTACTTATATAGGACTAGGGTGGTAACATGGGGTCACTGAGTACTTATATAGGACTAGGGTGACTGACCTGTGGTCATTGAGTACTTACATAGGACTAGGGGGGGGTCTCATGGGGTCATTGAGTACTTATATAGTACTAGGGGGGGTCACATGGGTTCATTGAGTACTTATATAGGACTAGGGTGGGTCACATGGGGTCATTCAGTACTTACATAGGACTAGGGTAAATCATATGGGGTCATTGAGTACTTTTATAGGACTAGGTTGGATCACATGGGGTCATTGAGTACCTATATAGGACTAGGGGGGGTCACATGGGGTCATTGAGAACTTATATAGGACTAGGGTGGATCACATGGTGTCATTGAGTACTTATATAGGACTAGGGTGGTCACATGGGGTCATTGAGTACTTATATAGGACTAGGGGGGTCACATGGGGTCATTAAGTTCTTATATAGGACTAGGGTGGATCACATGGGGTCATTGAGTACTTATATAGGACTAGGGGGGGTCACATGGGGTCATTGAGTACTTATATAGGACTAGGGTTGGTCACATGGGGTCATTCAGTCCTTATATAGGACTAGGGTGGCTGACCTGTGGTCATTGAGTACTTATATAGAACTAGGGTGGGTCACATGGGGTCATTGAGTACTTATATAGGACTAGGGTTGGTCACATGGGGTCATTCAGTCCTTATATAGGACTAGGGTGGCTGACCTGGGGTCATTGAGTACTTATATAGGACTAGGGTGGGTCACATGGGGTCATTCAGTACTTATATAGGACTAGGGTAAATCATATGGGGTCATTGAGTACTTTTATAGGACTAGGTTGGATCACATGGGGTCATTGAGTACCTATATAGGACTAGGGGGGGTCACATGGGGTCATTGAGAACTTATATAGGACTACGGTGGGTCACATGGGGTCATTGAGTCCTTATATAGGACAAGGGGGGGTCACATGGGGTCATTGAGTACTTATATAGGACTAGA
The DNA here is from genome assembly GCF_024137725.1 of Prorops nasuta. Taxonomy (NCBI): domain Eukaryota; kingdom Metazoa; phylum Arthropoda; class Insecta; order Hymenoptera; family Bethylidae; genus Prorops; species Prorops nasuta. The sequence continues at coordinate 2,269,398 of NW_027116832.1, read as the reverse complement.
GTGTGTCACATGGGGTCATTGAGTACTTATATAGGACTAGAGGGGGTCACATGGGGTCATTGAGTACTTACATAGGACTAGGGGGGTCACATGGGGTCATTCAGTACTTATATAGGACTAGGGTGGGTCACATGGGGTCATTGAGTACTTATATAGGACTAGGGTGGTAACATGGGGTCACTGAGTACTTATATAGGACTAGGGTGACTGACCTGTGGTCATTGAGTACTTACATAGGACTAGGGGGGGGTCTCATGGGGTCATTGAGTACTTATATAGTACTAGGGGGGGTCACATGGGTTCATTGAGTACTTATATAGTACTAGGGGGGGTCACATGGGTTCAATGAGCCCTTATATAGGACTAGGGTGGGTCACATGGTGTCATTGAGTTCTTATATAGGACTAGGGTGCGTCACATGGGGTCATTGAGTACTTATATAGGACCAGGGTGGCTGACCTGGTGTCATTGAGTACTTATATAGGACTAGGGGGGGTCACATGGGGTCATTCAGTACTTATATAGGACTAGGGTAAATCATATGGGGTCATTGAGTACTTTTATAGGACTAGGGTGGATCACATGGGGTCATTGAGTACCTATATAGGACTAGGGGGGGTCACATGGGGTCATTGAGAACTTATATAGGACTACGGTGGGTCACATGGGGTCATTGAGTAATTATATAGGACAAGGGGGGGTCACATGGGTTCATTGAGTACTTATATAGGACTAGGGTGGGTCACATGGGGTCATTGAGTACTTATATAGGACTATGGTGGGTCACATGGGGTCATTGAGGACTTATATAGGACTACGGGGGGTCACATGGGGTCATTGAGTACTTATATAGGACTAGGGTGGGTCACATGGTGTCATTGAGTTCTTATATAGGACTAGGGTGCGTAACATGGGGTCATTGAGTACTTATATAGGACCAGGGTGGCTGACCTGGGGTCATTGAGTACTTATATAGGACTAGGGGGGTCACATGGGGTCATTGAGTACTTATATAGGACTAGGGTGGATCACATGGGGTCATTGAGTACCTATATAGGACGAGGGGGGGTCACATGGGGTCATTGAGAACTTATATAGGACTACGGTGGGTCACATGGGGTCATTGAGTACTTATATAGGACAAGGGGGGTCACATGGGGTCATTGAGTACTTATATAGGACTAGGGTAAGTCACATGGGGTCATTGAGTACTTATATAGGACTAGGGTGGGTCACATGGGGTCATTGAGTACTTATATAGGACTATGGTGGGTCACATGGGATCATTGAGGACTTATATAGGACTACGGGGGGTCACATGGGGTCATTGAGTACTTATATAGGACTAGGGGGGGGTCACATGGGGTCATTGAGCACTTATATAGGACTAGGAGGGGTCACATGGGGTCATTGAGTACTTATATAGCACTAGAGTGGGTTACATGGGGTCATTGAGCACTTATATAGGACTAGAGGGGGACACATGGGGTCATTGAGTACTTATATAGAACTAGGGTGGGTCACATGGGGTCATTGGTTACTTATATAGGACTAGGGTGGGTCACATGGTGTCATTGAGTTCTTATATAGGACTAGGGTGCGTCACATGGGGTCATTGAGTACTTATATAGGACCAGGGTGGCTGACCTGGGGTCATTGAGTACTTATATAGGACTAGGGGGGTCACATGGGGTCATTGAGTACTTATATAGGACTAGGGTTGGTCAAATGGGGTCATTCAGTCCTTATATAGGACTAGGGTGGCTGACCTGGGGTCATTGAATACTTATATAGGACTAGGGTGGGTCACATGGGGTCATTCAGTACTTATATAGGACTAGGGTAAGTCACATGGGGTCATTGAGTACTTTTATAGGACTAGGGTGGATCACATGGGGTCATTGAGTACCTATATAGGACTAGGGGGGGTCACATGGGGTCATTGAGAACTTATATAGGACAAGGGGGGGTCACATGGGGTCATTGAGTACTTATATAGGACTAGGGTAAGTCACATGGGGTCATTGAGTACTTATATAGGACTAGGGTAAGTCACATGGGGTCATTGAGTACTTATATAGCACTAGAGTGGGTTACATGGGGTCATTGAGTACTTATATAGGACTAGAGGGGGACACATGGGGTCATTGAGTGCTTATATAGAACTAGGGTGGGTCACATGGGGTCATTGGGTACTTATATAGGACTAGGATGGGTCACATGGGGTCATTGAGTACTTATATAGGACTAGGGGGGTCACATGGGGTCATTGAGTACTTATATAGGACAAGGGGTGGTCACATGGGGTCATTGAGTACTTATATAGTTCTATGGTGGGTCACATTGGGTCATTGAGTACTCATATAGGACTAGGGGGGGTCACATGGGGTCATTGAGTACTTATATAGGACTAGGGTGGGTCACATGGGGTCATTGAGTACTTATATAGGACAAGGGGGGGTCACATGGGGTCATTGAGTATTTATATAGGACTAGGGTGGGTCACATGGGGTCATTGAGTACTTATATAGGACTAGGGTGGATCACATGGGGTCATTGAGTACTTATATAGGACTAGGGTGGTCACATGGTGTCATTGAGTACTTATATAGGACTAGGGGGGTCACATGGTGTCATTGAGTACTTATATAGGACAAGGGGGGGTCACATGGGGTCATTGAGTACTTATATAGGACTAGGGTGAGTCACATGGGGTCATTGAGTTCTTATATAGGACTAGGGTGCGTCACATGTGGTCATTGAGTACTTATATAGGACCAGGGTGGCTGACCTGGGGTCATTGAGTACTTATATAGGACTAGGGGGTGTCACATGGGGTCATTGAGTACTAATATAGGACTAGGGTGGCTGACTTGGGGTCATTGAGTACTTATATAGGACTAGGGGGGGGTCACATGGTGTCATTGAGTACTTATATAGGACTAGGGTGGGTCACATGGTGTCCTTGAGTACTTATATAGGACTAGGGTGGGTCACATGGGGTCATTGAGTACTTATATAGGACAAGGGGGGGTCACATGTGGTCATTGAGTGCTTTTATAGGACTAGGGTGGGTCACATGGTGTCATTGAGTTCTTATATAGGACTAGGGTGCGTCACATGGGGTCATTGAGTACTTATATAGGACCAGGGTGGCTGACATGGGGTCATTGAGTACTTATATAGGACTAGGGTTGGTCACATGGGGTCATTCAGTCCTTATATAGGACTAGGGTGGCTGACCTGTGGTCATTGAGTACTTATATAGGACTAGGGTGGGTCACATGGGGTCATTCAGTACTTATATAGGACTAGGGTAAATCATATGGGGTCATTGAGTACTTTTATAGGACTAGGGTGGATCACATGGGGTCATTGATTACCTATATAGGACTAGGGGGGTCACATGGGGTCATTGAGAACTTATATAGGACTAGGGTGGCTGACCTGGGGTCAATGAGTACTTATATAGTACTAGGGGGGGTCACATGGGTTCATTTAGTACTTATATAGTACTAGGGGGGGTTACATGGGTTCATTGAGTATTTATATAGGACTAGGGTGGTCACATGGGGTTATTGAGTACTTATATAGGACTAGGGGGGGGTCACATGGGGTCATTGAGCACTTATATAGGACTAGGAGGGGTCACATGGGGTCATTGAGTACCTATATAGGACTAGGGGGGGTTACATGGGGTCATTGAGTACTTATATAGGACTAGAGGGGGACACATGGGGTCATTGAGTACTTATATAGAACTAGGGTGGGTCACATGGGGTCATTGGGTACTTATATAGGACTAGGGTGGGTCACATGGGGTCATTGAGTACTTATATAGGACTAGGGGGGTCACATGGGGTCATTAAGTACTTATATAGGACAAGGGGGGGTCACATGGGGTCATTGAGTATTTATATAGGACTAGGGTGGGTCACATGGGGTCATTGAGTACTTATATAGGACTAGGGTGGATCACATGGGGTCATTGAGTACTTATATAGGACTAGGGTGGTCACATGGTGTCATTGAGTACTTATATAGGACTAGGGGGGTCACATGGGGTCATTGAGTACTTATATAGGACTAGGGTGAGTCACATGGGGTCATTGAGTTCTTATATAGGACTAGGGTGCGTCACATGTGGTCATTGAGTACTTATATAGGACCAGGGTGGCTGACCTGGGGTCATTGAGTACTTATATAGGACTAGGGGGTGTCACATGGGGTCATTGAGTACTAATATAGGACTAGGGTGGCTGACCTGGGGTCATTGAGTACTTATATAGGACTAGGGGGGGGGGGGGTCACATGGTGTCATTGAGTACTTATATAGGACTAGGGTGGGTCACATGGTGTCATTGAGTACTTATATAGGACTAGGGTGGGTCACATGGGGTCATTGAGTACTTATATAGGACAAGGGGAGGTCACATGGGGTCATTGAGTGCTTTTATAGGACTAGGGTGGGTCACATGGTGTCATTGAGTTCTTATATAGGACTAGGGTGCGTCACATGGGGTCATTGAGTACTTATATAGGACCAGGGTGGCTGACCTGGGGTCATTGAGTACTTATATAGGACTAGGGGGGGTCACATGGGGTCATTGAGTACTTATATAGGACTAGGGTTGGTCACATGGGGTCATTCAGTCCTTATATAGGACTAGGGTGGCTGACCTGGGGTCATTGAGTACTTATATAGGACTAAGGTGGGTCACATGGGGTCATTCAGTACTTATATAGGACTAGGGTAAATCATATGGGGTCATTGAGTACTTTTATAGGACTAGGGTGGATCACATGGGGTCATTGAGTACCTATATAGGACTAGGGGGGGTCACATGGGGTCATTGAGAACTTATATAGGACTACGGTGGGTCACATGGGGTCATTGACTCCTTATATAGGACAAGGGGGGGTCACATGTGGTCATTGAGTACTTATATAGGACTAGAGTGTGTCACATGGGGTCATTGAGTACTTATATAGGACTAGAGGGGGTCACATGCGGTCATTGAGTACTTACATAGGACTAGGGGGGTCACATGGGGTCATTGAGTATTTATATAGGACAAGGGGGGGTCACATGGGGTCATTGAGTATTTATATAGGACTAGGGTGGGTCACATGGGGTCATTCAGTACTTATATAGGACTAGGGTGGATCACATGGGGTCATTGAGTACTTATATAGGACTAGGGTGGTCACATGGGGTCATTGAGTACTTATATAGGACTAGGGGGGTCACATGGGGTCATTAAGTTCTTATATAGGACTAGGGTGGATCACATGGGGTCATTGAGTACTTATATAGAACTAGGGTTGGTCACATGGGGTCATTCAGTACTTATATAGGCCTAGGGTGGGTCACATGGGGTCATTGAGTACTTATATAGGACTAGGGTGGTAACATGGGGTCACTGAGTACTTATATAGGACTAGGGTGACTGACCTGTGGTCATTGAGTACTTACATAGGACTAGGGGGGGGGTCTCATGGGGTCATCGAGTACTTATATAGTACTAGGGGGGGTCACATGGGTTCATTGAGTACTTATATAGTACTAGGGGGGGTCACATGGGTTCAATGAGTCCTTATATAGGACTAGGGTGGGTCACATGGTGTCATTGAGTTCTTATATAGGACTAGGGTGCGTCACATGGGGTCATTGAGTACTTATATAGGACCAGGGTGGCTGACCTGGGGTCATTGAGTACTTATATAGGACTAGGGTGGGTCACATGGGGTCATTGAGTACTTATATAGGACTAGGGTTGGTCACATGGGGTCATTCAGTCCTTATATAGGACTAGGGTGGCTGACCTGTGGTCATTGAGTACTTATATAGAACTAGGGTGGGTCACATGGGGTCATTGAGTACTTATATAGGACTAGGGTTGGTCACATGGGGTCATTCAGTCCTTATATAGGACTAGGGTGGCTGACCTGGGGTCATTGAGTACTTATATAGAACTAGGGTTGGTCACATGGGGTCATTCAGTACTTATATAGGACTAGGGTAAATCATATGGGGTCATTGAGTACTTTTATAGGACTAGGGTGGATCACATGGGGTCATTGAGTACCTATATAGGACTAGGGGGGGTCACATGGGGTCATTCAGCACTTATATAGGACTAGGGTAAATCATATGGGGTCATTGAGTACTTTTATAGGACTAGGGTGGATCACATGGGGTCATTGAGTACCTATATAGGACTAGGGGGGGTCACATGGGGTCATTGAGAACTTATATAGGACTACGGTGGGTCACATGGGGTCATTGAGTAATTATATAGGACAAGGGGGGGTCACATGGGTTCATTGAGTACTTATATAGGACTAGGGTGGGTCACATGGGGTCATTGAGTACTTATATAGGACTAGGGTGCGTCACATGGGGTCATTGAGTACTTATATAGGACCAGGGTGGCTGACCTGGTGTCATTGAGTACTTATATAGGACTAGGGGGGGTCACATGGGGTCATTGAGTACTTATATAGGACTAGGGTTGGTCAAATGGGGTCATTCAGTCCTTATATAGGACTAGGGTGACTGACCTGTGGTCATTGAGTACTTACATAGGACTAGGGGGGGGTCTCATGGGGTCATTGAGTACTTATATAGTACTAGGGGGGGTCACATGGGTTCATTGAGTACTTATATAGTACTAGGGGGGGTCACATGGGTTCAATGAGCCCTTATATAGGACTAGGGTGGGTCACATGGTGTCATTGAGTTCTTATATAGGACTAGGGTGCGTCACATGGGGTCATTGAGTACTTATATAGGACCAGGGTGGCTGACCTGGTGTCATTGAGTACTTATATAGGACTAGGGGGGGTCACATGGGGTCACTGAGTACTTATATAGGACAAGGGGTGGTCACATGGGGTCATTGAGTATTTATATAGGACTAGGGTGGGTCACATGGGGTCATTGAGTACTTATATAGGACTAGGGTGGATCACATGGGGTCATTGAGTACCTATATAGGACGAGGGGGGGTCACATGGGGTCATTGAGAACTTATATAGGACTACGGTGGGTCACATGGGGTCATTGAGTACTTATATAGGACAAGGGGGGTCACATGGGGTCATTGAGTACTTATATAGGACTAGGGTAAGTCACATGGGGTCATTGAGTACTTATATAGGACTAGGGTAAGTCACATGGGGTCATTGAGTACTTATATAGCACTAGAGTGGGTTACATGGGGTCATTGAGTACTTATATAGGACTAGAGGGGGACACATGGGGTCATTGAGTACTTATATAGAACTAGGGTGGGTCACATGGGGTCATTGGTTACTTATATAGGACTAGGGTGGGTCACATGGTGTCATTGAGTTCTTATATAGGACTAGGGTGCGTCACATGGGGTCATTGAGTACTTATATAGGACCAGGGTGGCTGACCTGGGGTCATTGAGTACTTATATAGGACTAGGGGGGTCACATGGGGTCATTGAGTACTTATATAGGACTAGGGTTGGTCAAATGGGGTCATTCAGTCCTTATATAGGACTAGGGTGGCTGACCTGGGGTCATTGAAAACTTATATAGGACTAGGGTGGGTCACATGGGGTCATTCAGTACTTATATAGGACTAGGGTAAGTCACATGGGCTCATTGAGTACTTTTATAGGACTAGGGTGGATCACATGGGGTCATTGAGTACCTATATAGGACTAGGGGGGGTCACATGGGGTCATTGAGAACTTATATAGGACAAGGGGGGGTCACATGGGGTCATTGAGTACTTATATAGGACTAGGGTAAGTCACATGGGGTCATTGAGTACTTATATAGGACTAGGGTAAGTCACATGGGGTCATTGAGTACTTATATAGCACTAGAGTGGGTTACATGGGGTCATTGAGTACTTATATAGGACTAGAGGGGGACACATGGGGTCATTGAGTACTTATATAGAACTAGGGTGGGTCACATGGGGTCATTGGGTACTTATATAGGACTAGGGTGGGTCACATGGGGTCATTGAGTACTTATATAGGACTAGGGGGGTCACATGGGGTCATTGAATACTTATATAGGACAAGGGGTGGTCACATGGGGTCATTGAGTATTTATATAGGACTAGGGTGGGTCACATGGGGTCATTGAGTACTTATATAGGACTAGGGTGGATCACATGTGGTCATTGAGTACTTATATAGGACTAGGGTGGTCACATGGGGTCATTGAGTACTTATATAGGAATAGGGTGGGTCACATGGGGTCATTGAGTACTTATATAGGACTAGGGTGGGTCACATGGGGTCATTGAGTACTTATATAGGACTAGGGGGGGTCATATGGGGTCATTGAGTACTTTTATAGGACTAGGGTGGGTCACATGGTGTCATTGAGTTCTTATATAGGACTATGTTGCGTCACATGGGGTCATTGAGTACTAATATAGGACCAGGGTTGCTGACCTGGGGTCATTGAGTACTTATATAGGACTAGGGGGTGTCATATGGGGTCATTGAGTACTAATATAGGACTAGGGTTGGTAACATGGGGTCATTCAGCCCTTATATAGGACTAGGGTGGCTGACCTGGGGTCATTGAGTACTTATATAGGACTGGGGGGGGGGGTCACATGGGGTCATTGAGTACTTATATAAGACTAGGGTGGGTCACATGGGGTCATTGAGTACTTATATAGGACTAGGGGGGGTCACATGGGGTCATTGAGTAATTATATAGGACAAGGGTGGGTCACATGGCGTCATGGAGAACTTATATAGGACTAGGGTGGGTGACATGGTGTCATTTAGTACTTATATAGCACTAGGGTGGTCACATGGGGTCATTGAGTATTTATATAGGACTAGGGTGGGTCACATGGGGTCATTGAGTACTTATATAGGACTAGGGTGGATCACATGGGGTCATTGAGTACTTATATAGGACTAGGGTGGTCACATGGTGTCATTGAGTATTTATATAGGACTAGGGTGGGTCACATGGGGTCATTCAGTACTTATATAGGACTAGGGTGGATCACATGGGGTCATTGAGTACTTATATAGGACTAGAGGGGGTCACATGGGGTCATTGAGTACTTATATAGGACTAGGGTGGGTCACATGGGGTCATTGAGTGCTTATATAGGACTAGGGGGGTCAAATGGGGTCATTGAATACTTATATAGGACAAGGGGTGGTCACATGTGGTCATTGATTACTTATTAAGACTAGGGTGGGTCACATGGGGTCATTGAGTACTTATATAGGTCTATGGTGGGTCACATTGGGTCATTGAGTACTCATATAGGACTAGGGGGGGTCACATGGGGTCATTGAGTACTTATATAGGACTAGGGTGGGTCATATGGGGTCATTGAGAACTTATATAGGACTAGGGGGGGTCACATGGTGTCATTGAGTACTTATATAGGACTAGGGGGAATCACATGGGGTCATTGAGTATTTATATAGGACTAGGGTTGTCACATGGGGTCATTGAGTACTTATATAGGACTAGGGGGGTCACATGGTGTCATTGAGTACTTATAAAGGACTACGGTGGGTCACATGGGGTCATTGAGTACTTATTTGGACTAGGGGGGGGGGGTCACATGGGGTAATTGAGTACTTATATAGGACTATGGTGGGTCACATGGGGTCATTCAGTACTTATATAAGACTAGGGGGGTCACATGGGGTCATTGAGTTCTTATATAGGACTAGGGTGGATCACATGGGCTCATTGAGTACTTATATAGGACTAGGGTGGTCACATCTGGTCATTGAGTACTTATTTAGGACTAGGATGGGTCACATGGGGTCATTGAGTACTTATATAGTTCTATGGTGGGTCACATTGGGTCATTGAGTACTCATATAGGACTAGGGTGGGACACATGGGGTCATTGAGTACTTATATAGGACTAGGGTGGGTCACATGGGGTCATTGAGAACTTATATAGGACTAGGGTGGCTGACCTGGGGTCAATGAGTACTTATATAGTACTAGGGGGGGTCACATGGGTTCATTTATTACTTATATAGTACTAGGGGGGGTTACATGGGTTCATTGAGTATTTATATAGGACTAGGGTGGTCACATGGGGTTATTGAGTACTTATATAGGACTAGGGGGGGGGGGGTCACATGGGGTCATTGAGCACTTATATAGGACTAGGAGGGGTCACATGGGGTCATTGAGTACCTATATAGGACTAGGGGGGGTTACATGGGGTCATTGAGTACTTATATAGGACTAGAAAGGGACACATGGGGTCATTGAGTACTTATATAGAACTAGGGTGGGTCACATGGGGTCATTGGGTACTTATATAGGACTAGGGTGGGTCACATGGGGTCATTGAGTACTTATATAGTTCTATGGTGGGTCACATTGGGTCATTGAGTACTCATATAGGACTAGGGGGGTCACATGGGGTCATTGAGTACTTATATAGGACTAGGGTGGGTCACATGGGGTCATTGAGAACTTATATAGGACTAGGGTGGCTGACCTGGCGTCAATGAGTACTTATATAGTACTAGGGGGGGTCACATGGGTTCATTTATTACTTATATAGTACTAGGGGGGGTTACATGGGTTCATTGAGTATTTATATAGGACTAGGGTGGTCACATGGGGTTATTGAGTACTTATATAGGACTAGGGGGGGGGTCACATGGGGTCATTGAGCACTTATATAGGACTAGGAGGGGTCACATGGGGTCATTGAGTACCTATATAGGACTAGGGGGGGTCACATGGGGTCATTGAGTATTTATATAGGACTAGGGTGGGTCACATGGGGTCATTGAGTACTTATATAGGACTAGGGTGGATCACATGGGGTCATTGAGTACTTATATAGGACTAGGGTGGTCACATGGTGTCATTGAGTACTTATATAGGACTAGGGGGGTCACATGGTGTCATTGAGTACTTATATAGGACAAGGGGGGGTCACATGGGGTCATTGAGCACTTATATAGGACTAGGGTGGGTCACATGGGGTCATTGAGTTCTTATATAGGACTAGGGTGCGTCACATGTGGTCATTGAGTACTTATATAGGACTAGGGGGTGTCACATGGGGTCATTGAGTACTAATATAGGACTAGGGTGGCTGACCTGGGGTCATTGAGTACTTATATAGGACTAGGGGGGGGGGTCACATGGTGTCATTGAGTACTTATATAGGACTAGGGTGGGTCACATGGTGTCATTGAGTACTTATATAGGACTAGGGTGGGTCACTTGGGGTCATTCAGTACTTACATAGGACTAGGGTGGATCACATGGGGTCATTGAGTACTTATATAGGACTAGAGGGGGTCACATGGGGTCATTGAGTACTTATATAGGACTAGGGTGGGTCACATGGGGTCATTGAGTGCTTATATAGGACTAGGGGGGTCAAATGGGGTCATTGAGTACTTATATAGGACAAGGGGTGGTCACATGTGGTCATTGATTACTTATTAGGACTAGGGTGGGTCACATGGGGTCACTGAGTACTTATATAGGTCTATGGTGGGTCACATTGGGTCATTGAGTACTCATATAGGACTAGGGGGGGTCACATGGGGTCATTGAGTACTTATATAGGACTAGGGTGGGTCACATGGGGTCATTGAGAACTTATATAGGACTAGGGTGGCTGACCTGGGGTCAATGAGTACTTATATAGTACTAGGGGGGGTCACATGGGTTCATTGAGTACTTATATATTACTAGGGGAGGTCACATGGGTTCATTGAGTACTTTTATAGGACTAGGGTGTCTGACCTTGGGTCATTGAGTATTTATATAGGACTAGGGTGGGTCACATGGGGTCATTGAGTACTTATATAGGACTAGGGGGGGTCACATTGGGTCATTGAGTACTTATATAGGACTAGGGGGAATCACATGGGGTCATTGAGTATTTATATAGGACTAGGGTTGTCACATGGGGTCATTGAGTACTTATATAGGACTAGGGGGGTCACATGGTGTCATTCAGTACTTATAAAGGACTACGGTGGGTCACATGGGGTCATTGAGTACTTATATAGGACTAGGGGGGGGGGTCACATGGGGTAATTGAGTACTTATATAGGACTAGGGTGGGTCACATGGGGTCATTCAGTACTTATATAAGACTAGGGGGGTCACATGGGGTCATTGAGTTCTTATATAGGACTAGGGTGGATCACATGGGCTCATTGAGTACTTATATAGGACTAGGGTGGTCACATCTGGTCATTGAGTACTTATTTAGGATTAGGATGGGTCACATGGGGTCATTGAGTACTTATATATGACTAGGGTGACTGACCTGGGGTCATTGAGTATTTATATAGGACTAGGGTGGGTCACATGGGGTCATTGAGTACTTATATAGGACTAGGGTGGGTCACATGGTGTCATTTAGTACTTATATAGCACTACGGTGGTCACATGGGTTCATTGATTACTTATATAGGACTATAGTGTGTCACATGGGGTCATTGAGTACTTATATAGGAATAGGGGTGGTCACATGTGGTCATTGATTACTTATATAGGACTAGGGTGGGTCACATGGGGTCATTGAGTACTTATATAGTTCTATGGTGGGTCACATTGGGTCATTGAGTACTCATATAGGACTAGGGGGGGTCACATGGGGTCATTGAGTACTTATATAGGACTAGGGTGGGTCACATGGGGTCATTGAGAACTTATATAGGACTAGGGTGGCTGACCTGGGGTCAATGAGTACTTATATAGTACTAGGGGGGGTCACATGGGTTCATTTAGTACTTATATAGTACTAGGGGGGGTTACATGGGTTCATTGAGTATTTATATAGGACTAGGGTGGTCACATGGGGTTATTGAGTACTTATATAGGACTAGGGGGGGGTCACATGGGGTCATTGAGCACTTATATAGGACTAGGAAGGGTCACATGGGGTCATTGAGTACCTATATAGGTTTAGGGGGGGTTACATGGGGTCATTGAGTACTTATATAGGACTAGAGGGGGACACATGGGGTCATTGAGTACTTATATAGAACTAGGGTGGGTCACATGGGGTCATTGGGTACTTATATAGGACTAGGGTGGGTCACATGGGGTCATTGAGTACTTATATAGGACTAGGGGGGTCAAATGGGGTCATTGAGTACTTATATAGGACAAGGGGTGGTCACATGTGGTCATTGATTACTTATTAGGACTAGGGTGGATCACATGGGGTCATTGAGTACTTATATAGGACTAGAGGGGGTCACATGGGGTCATTGAGTACTTATATAGGACTAGGGTGGGTCACATGGGGTCATTGAGTGCTTATATAGGACTAGGGGGGTCAAATGGGGTCATTGAGTACTTATATAGGACAAGGGGTGGTCACATGTGGTCATTGATTACTTATTAGGACTAGGGTGGGTCACATGGGGTCACTGAGTACTTATATAGGTCTATGGTGGGTCACATTGGGTCATTGAGTACTCATATAGGACTAGGGGGGGTCACATGGGGTCATTGAGTACTTATATAGGACTAGGGTGGGTCACATGGGGTCATTGAGAACTTATATAGGACTAGGGTGGCTGACCTGGGGTCAATGAGTACTTATATAGTACTAGGGGGGGTCACATGGGTTCATTGAGTACTTATATATTACTAGGGGAGGTCACATGGGTTCATTGAGTACTTTTATAGGACTAGGGTGTCTGACCTTGGGTCATTGAGTATTTATATAGGACTAGGGTGGGTCACATGGGGTCATTGAGTACTTATATAGGACTAGGGGGGGTCACATTGGGTCATTGAGTACTTATATAGGACTAGGGGGAATCACATGGGGTCATTGAGTATTTATATAGGACTAGGGTTGTCACATGGGGTCATTGAGTACTTATATAGGACTAGGGGGGTCACATGGTGTCATTCAGTACTTATAAAGGACTACGGTGGGTCACATGGGGTCATTGAGTACTTATATAGGACTAGGGGGGGGGGGTCACATGGGGTAATTGAGTACTTATATAGGACTAGGGTGGGTCACATGGGGTCATTCAGTACTTATATAAGACTAGGGGGGTCACATGGGGTCATTGAGTTCTTATATAGGACTAGGGTGGATCACATGGGCTCATTGAGTACTTATATAGGACTAGGGTGGTCACATCTGGTCATTGAGTACTTATTTAGGATTAGGATGGGTCACATGGGGTCATTGAGTACTTATATATGACTAGGGTGACTGACCTGGGGTCATTGAGTATTTATATAGGACTAGGGTGGGTCACATGGGGTCATTGAGTACTTATATAGGACTAGGGTGGGTCACATGGTGTCATTTAGTACTTATATAGCACTACGGTGGTCACATGGGTTCATTGATTACTTATATAGGACTATAGTGTGTCACATGGGGTCATTGAGTACTTATATAGGAATAGGGGTGGTCACATGTGGTCATTGATTACTTATATAGGACTAGGGTGGGTCACATGGGGTCATTGAGTACTTATATAGTTCTATGGTGGGTCACATTGGGTCATTGAGTACTCATATAGGACTAGGGGGGGTCACATGGGGTCATTGAGTACTTATATAGGACTAGGGTGGGTCACATGGGGTCATTGAGAACTTATATAGGACTAGGGTGGCTGACCTGGGGTCAATGAGTACTTATATAGTACTAGGGGGGGTCACATGGGTTCATTTAGTACTTATATAGTACTAGGGGGGGTTACATGGGTTCATTGAGTATTTATATAGGACTAGGGTGGTCACATGGGGTTATTGAGTACTTATATAGGACTAGGGGGGGGGTCACATGGGGTCATTGAGCACTTATATAGGACTAGGAAGGGTCACATGGGGTCATTGAGTACCTATATAGGTTTAGGGGGGGTTACATGGGGTCATTGAGTACTTATATAGGACTAGAGGGGGACACATGGGGTCATTGAGTACTTATATAGAACTAGGGTGGGTCACATGGGGTCATTGGGTACTTATATAGGACTAGGGTGGGTCACATGGGGTCATTGAGTACTTATATAGGACTAGGGGGGTCACATGGGGTCATTGAGTACTTATATAGGACAAGGGGGGGTCACATGGGGTCATTGAGTATTTATATAGGACTAGGGTGGGTCACATGGGGTCATTGAGTACTTATATAGGACTAGGGTGGATCACATGGGGTCATTGAATACTTATATAGGACTAGGGTGGTCACATGGTGTCATTGAGTACTTATATAGGACTAGGGGGGTCACATGGTGTCATTGAGTACTTATATAGGACAAGGGGGGGTCACATGGGGTCATTGAGTACTTATATAGGACTAGGGTGAGTCACATGGGGTCATTGAGTTATTATATAGGACTAGGGTGCGTCACATGTGGTCATTGAGTACTTATATAGGACCAGGGTGGCTGACCTGGGGTCATTGAGTACTTATATAGGACTAGGGGGTGTCACATGGGGTCATTGAGTACTAATATAGGACTAGGGTGGCTGACCTGGGGTCATTGAGTACTTATATAGGACTAGGGGGGGGGGTCACATGGTGTCATTGAGTACTTATATAGGACTAGGGTGGGTCACATGGGGTCATTGAGAACTTATATAGGACTACGGTGGGTCACATGGGGTCATTGAGTCCTTATATAGGACAAGGGGGGGTCACATGGGGTCATTGAGTACTTATATAGGACTAGAGTGTGTCACATGGGGTCATTGAGTACTTATATAGGACTAGAGGGGGTCACATGCGGTCATTGAGTACTTACATAGGACTAGGGGGGTCACATGGGGTCATTGAGTATTTATATAGGACAAGGGGGGGTCACATGGGGTCATTGAGTATTTATATAGGACTAGGGTGGGTCACATGGGGTCATTCAGTACTTATATAGGACTAGGGTGGATCACATGGGGTCATTGAGTACTTATATAGGACTAGGGTGGTCACATGGGGTCATTGAGTACTTATATAGGACTAGGGGGGTCACATGGGGTCATTAAGTTCTTATATAGGACTAGGGTGGATCACATGGGGTCATTGAGTACTTATATAGAACTAGGGTTGGTCACATGGGGTCATTCAGTACTTATATAGGCCTAGGGTGGGTCACATGGGGTCATTGAGTACTTATATAGGACTAGGGTGGTAACATGGGGTCACTGAGTACTTATATAGGACTAGGGTGACTGACCTGTGGTCATTGAGTACTTACATAGGACTAGGGGGGGGTCTCATGGGGTCATTGAGTACTTATATAGTACTAGGGGGGGTCACATGGGTTCATTGAGTACTTATATAGTACTAGGGGGGGTCACATGGGTTCAATGAGTCCTTATATAGGACTAGGGTGGGTCACATGGTGTCATTGAGTTCTTATATAGGACTAGGGTGCGTCACATGGGGTCATTGAGTACTTATATAGGACCAGGGTGGCTGACCTGGGGTCATTGAGTACTTATATAGGACTAGGGGGGGTCACATGGGGTCATTGAGTACTTATATAGGACTAGGGTTGGTCACATGGGGTCATTCAGTCCTTATATAGGACTAGGGTGGCTGACCTGGGGTCATTGAGTACTTATATAGAACTAGGGTGGGTCACATGGGGTCATTCCGTACTTATATAGGACTAGGGTAAATCATATGGGGTCATTGAGTACTTTTATAGGACTAGGGTGGATCACATGGGGTCATTGAGTACCTATATAGGACTAGGGGGGGTCACATGGGGTCATTGAGATCTTATATAGGACTACGGTGGGTCACATGGGGTCATTGAGTACTTATATAGGACAAGGGGGGTCACATGGGGTCATTGAGTACTTATATAGGACTAGAGTGGGTCACATGGGGTCATTGATTACTTATATAGGACTAGAGGGGGTCACATGGGGTCATTGAGTACTTACATAGGACTAGGGTGAGTCACATGGGGTCATTGAGTACTTATATATGACTAGGGTGGGTCACATGGGGTCATTGAGTACTTATATAAGACTAGGGTGGGTCACATGAGGTCATTGAGTACTTATATAGAACTATAGTTGGTCACATGGGGTCATTGAGTACTTATATAGGACTAGGGTGGGTTACATGGGGTCATTGAGTACTGATATAGGACTAGGGGGTCACATGGGGTCATTGAGTATTTATATAGGACAAGGGGGGGTCACATGGGGTCATTGAGTATTTATATAGGACTAGGGTGGGTCACATGGGGTCATTCAGTACTTATATAGGACTAGGGTGGATCACATGGGGTCATTGAGTACTTATATAGGACTAGGGTGGTCACATGGGGTCATTGAGTACTTATATAGGACTAGGGGGGTCACATGGGACCATTGAGTTCTTATATAGGACTAGGGTGGAACACATGGGGTCATTGAGTACTTATATAGGACTAGGGTGGTTACATCGGGTCATTGAGTACTTATATAGAACTAGGGTTGGTCACATGGGGTCATTGAGTACTTATATAGGATTAGGGTGGGTCACATGGGGTCATTGAGTACTTATATAGGACTAGGGGGGTCACATGGTGTCATTGAGTACTTATATAGGACTACGGTGGGTCACATGGGGTCATTGAGTAGTTATATAGGACAAGGGGGGGGGGTCACATGGGGTCATTGAGTACTTATATAGGACTAGGGGTGGGTCACATGGGGTCATTGAGTACTTATATAGGAATAGGGTGAGTCACATGGGGTCATTCAGTACTTATATAGGACTAGGGTGGATCACATGGGGTCATTGAGTACTTATATAGGACTAGGGTGGTAACATGGGGTCACTGAGTACTTATATAGGACTAGGGTGACTGACCTGTGGTCATTGAGTACTTATATAGGACTAGGGGGGGGGTCTCATGGGGTCATTGAGTACTTATATAGGACTATGGGGGGTCACATGGGGTCATTGAGTACTTATATAGGAATAGGGGTGGTCTCATTTGGTCATTGATAACTTATATAGGACTAGGGTGGGTCACATGGGGTCATTGAGTACTTATATAGGTCTAGGGTGGGTCACATTGGGTCATTGAGTACTTATATAGGACAAGGGGGGGTCACATGGGGTCATTGAGTATTTATATAGGACTAGGGTGGGTCACATGGTGTCATTGAGTTCTTATATAGGACTAGGGTGCGTCACATGGGGTCATTGAGTACTTATATAGGACCAGGGTGGCTGACCTGGGGTCATTGAGTACTTATATAGGACTAGGGGGGGTCACATGGGGTCATTGAGTACTTATATAGGACTAGGGTTGGTCACATGGGGTCATTCAGTCCTTATATAGGACTAGGGTGGCTGACCTGGGGTCATTGAGTACTTATATAGGACTAGGGTGGGTCACATGGGGTCATTCAGTACTTATATAGGACTAGGGTAAATCATATGGGGTCATTGAGTACTTTTATAGGACTAGGTTGGATCACATGGGGTCATTGAGTACCTATATAGGACTAGGGGGGTCACATGGGGTCATTGAGAACTTATATAGGACTACGGTGGGTCACATGGGGTCATTGAGTCCTTATATAGGACTAGGGGGGGGTCACATGGTGTCATTGAGTACTTATATAGGACTAGGGTGGGTCACATGGTGTCATTGAGTACTTATATAGGACTAGGGTGGGTCACATGGGGTCATTGAGTACTTATATAGGACAAGGGGGGGTCACATGGGGTCATTGAGTACTTTTATAGGACTAGGGTGGGTCACATGGTGTCATTGAGTACTTATATAGGACCAGGGTGGCTGACCTGGGGTCATTGAGTACTTATATAGGACTAGGGGGGGTCACATGGGGTCATTGAGTACTTATATAGGACTAGGGTTGGTCACATGGGGTCATTCAGTCCTTATATAGGACTAGGGTGGCTGACCTGGGGTCATTGAGTACTTATATAGGACTAGGGTGGGTCACATGGGGTCATTCAGTACTTATATAGGACTAGGGTAAATCATATGGGGTCATTGAGTACTTATATAGGACCAGGGTGGCTGACCTGGGGTCATTGAGTACTTATATAGGACTAGGGGGTGTCACATGGGGTCATTGAGTACTAATATAGGACTAGGGTGGGTGACCTGGGGTCATTGAGTACTTATATAGGACTAGGGGGGGGGTCACATGGTGTCATTGAGTACTTATATAGGACTAGGGTGGGTCACATGGTGTCATTGAGTACTTATATAGGACTAGGGTGGGTCACATGGGGTCATTGAGTACTTATATAGGACAAGGGGGGGTCACATGGGGTCATTGAGTACTTTTATAGGACTAGGGTGGGTCACATGGTGTCATTGAGTTCTTATATAGGACTAGGGTGCGTCACATGGGGTCATTGAGTACTTATATAGGACCAGGGTGGCTGACCTGGGGTCATTGAGTACTTATATAGGACTAGAGTGTGTCACATGGTGTCATTGAGTACTTATATAGGACTAGAGGGGGTCACATGGGGTCATTGAGTACTTACATAGGACTAGGGGGGTCACATGGGGCCATTCAGTACTTATATAGGACTAGGGTGGGTCACATGGGGTCATTGAGTACTTATATAGGACTAGGGTGGTAACATGGGGTCACTGAGTACTTATATAGGACTAGGGTGACTGACCTGTGGTCATTGAGCACTTACATAGGACTAGGGGGGGGTCTCATGGGGTCATTGAGCACTTATATAGTACTAGGGGGAGTCACATGGGTTCATTGAGTACTTATATAGGACTAGGGTGGGTCACATGGGGTCATTCAGTACTTATATAGGACTAGGGTAAATCATATGGGGTCATTGAGTACTTTTATAGGACTAGGTTGGATCACATGGGGTCATTGAGTACCTATATAGGACTAGGGGGGGTCACATGGGGTCATTGAGAACTTATATAGGACTAGGGTGGATCTCATGGTGTCATTGAGTACTTATATAGGACTAGGGTGGTCACATGGGGTCATTGAGTACTTATATAGGACTAGGGGGGTCACATGGGGTCATTAAGTTCTTATATAGGACTAGGGTGGATCACATGGGGTCATTGAGTACTTATATAGAACTAGGGTTGGTCACATGGGGTCATTCAGTACTTATATAGGACTAGGGTGGGTCACATGGGGTCATTGAGTACTTATATAGGACTAGGGTGGTAATATGGGGTCACTGAGTACTTATATAGGACTAGGGTGACTGACCTGTGGTCATTGAGTACTTACATAGGACTAGGGGGGGGGGTCTCATGGGGTCATTGAGTACTTATATAGTACTAGGGGGGGTCACATGGGTTCATTGAGTACTTATATAGTACTAGGGGGGGTCACATGGGTTCAATGAGCCCTTATATAGGACTAGGGTGGGTCACATGGTGTCATTGAGTTCTTATATAGGACTAGGGTGCGTCACATGGGGTCATTGAGTACTTATATAGGACCAGGGTGGCTGACCTGGGGTCATTGAGTACTTATATAGGACTAGGGGGGGTCACAAGGGGTCATTGAGTACTTATATAGGACTAGGGTTGGTCACATGGGGTCATTCAGTCCTTATATAGGACTAGGGTGGCTGACCTGGGGTCATTGAGTACTTATATAGAACTAGGGTGGGTCTCATGGGGTCATTCAGTACTTATATAGGACTAGGGTAAATCATATGGGGTCATTGAGTACCTATATAGGACTAGGGGGGGTCACATGGGGTCATTGAGAACTTATATAGGACTACGGTGGGTCACATGGGGTCATTGAGTAATTATATAGGACAAGGGGGGGTCACATGGGTTCATTGAGTACTTATATAGTACTAGGGGGGGTTACATGGGTTCATTGAGTATTTATATAGGACTAGGGTGGTCACATGGGGTTATTGAGTACTTATATAGGACTAGGGGGGGTCACATGGGGTCATTGAGCACTTATATAGGACTAGGAGGGGTCACATGGGGTCATTGAGTACCTATATAGGACTAGGGGGGGGTTACATGGGGTCATTGAGTACTTATATAGGACTAGAGGGGGACACATGGGGTCATTGAGTACTTATATAGAACTAGGGTGGGTCACATGGGGTCATTGGGTACTTATATAGGACTAGGGTGGGTCACATGGGGTCATTGAGTACTTATATAGGACTAGGGGGGTCACATGGGGTCATTGAGTACTTATATAGGACAAGGGGGGGTCACATGGGGTCATTGAGTATTTATATAGGACTAGGGTGGGTCACATGGGGTCATTGAGTACTTATATAGGACTAGGGTGGATCACATGGGGTCATTGAGTACTTATATAGGACTAGGGTGGTCACATGGTGTCATTGAGTACTTATATAGGACTAGGGGGGTCACATGTTGTCATTGAGTACTTATATAGGACAAGGGAGGGTCACATGGGGTCATTGAGTACTTATATAGGACTAGGGTGGATCACATGGGGTCATTGAGTACTTATATAGTACTAGGGTGCGTCACATGTGGTCATTGAGTACTTATATAGGACCAGGGTGGCTGACCTGGGGTCATTGAGTACTTATATAGGACTAGGGGGTGTCACATGGGGTCATTGAGTACTAATATAGGACTAGGGTGGCTGACCTGGGGTCATTGAGTACTTATATAGGACTAGGGGGGGGGGTCACATGGTGTCATTGAGTACTTTTATAGGACTTGGGTGGGTCACATGGTGTCATTGAGTACTTATATAGGACTAGGGTGGGTCACATGGGGTCATTGAGTACTTATATAGGACAAGGGGGGGTCACATGGGGTCATTGAGTACTTTTATAGGACTAGGGTGGGTCACATGGTGTCATTGAGTTCTTATATAGGACTAGGGTGCGTCACATGGGGTCATTGAGTACTTATATAGGACCAGGGTGGCTGACCTGGGGTCAGTGAGTACTTATATAGGACTAGGGGGGGTCACATGGGGTCATTGAGTACTTATATAGGACTAGGGTTGGTCACATGGGGTCATTCAGTCCTTATATAGGACTAGGGTGGCTGACCTGGGGTCATTGAGTACTTATATAGAACTAGGGTGGGTCTCATGGGGTCATTCAGTACTTATATAGGACTAGGGTAAATCATATGGGGTCATTGAGTACTTTTATAGGACTAGGGTGGATCACATGGGGTCATTGAGTACCTATATAGGACTAGGGGGGGTCACATGGGGTCATTGAGAACTTATATAGGACTACGATGGGTCACATGGGGTCATTGAGTAATTATATAGGACAAGGGGGGGTCACATGGGTTCATTGAGTACTTATATAGTACTAGGGGGGGTTACATGGGTTCATTGAGTATTTATATAGGACTAGGGTGGTCACATGGGGTTATTGAGTACTTATATAGGACTAGGGGGGGTCACATGGGGTCATTGAGCACTTATATAGGACTAGGAGGGGTCACATGGGGTCATTGAGTACCTATATAGGACTAGGGGGGGTTACATGGGGTCATTGAGTACTTATATAGGACTAGAGGGGGACACATGGGGTCATTGAGTACTTATATAGAACTAGGGTGGGTCACATGGGGTCATTGGGTACTTATATAGGACTAGGGTGGGTCACATGGGGTCATTGAGTACTTATATAGGACTAGGGGGGTCACATGGGGTCATTGAGTACTTATATAGGACAAGGGGGGGTCACATGGGGTCATTGAGTATTTATATAGGACTAGGGTGGGTCACATGGGGTCATTGAGTACTTATATAGGACTAGGGTGGATCACATGGGGTCATTGAGTACTTATATAGGACTAGGGTGGTCACATGGTGTCATTGAGTACTTATATAGGACTAGGGGGGTCACATGGTGTCATTGAGTACTTATATAGGACAAGGGGGGGTCACATGGGGTCATTGAGTACTTATATAGGACTAGGGTGGATCACATGGGGTCATTGAGTACTTATATAGTACTAGGGTGCGTCACATGTGGTCATTGAGTACTTATATAGGACCAGGGTGGCTGACCTGGGGTCATTGAGTACTTATATAGGACTAGGGGGTGTCACATGGGGTCATTGAGTACTAATATAGGACTAGGGTGGCTGACCTGGGGTCATTGAGTACTTATATAGGACTAGGGGGGGGGGGTCACATGGTGTCATTGAGTACTTATATAGGACTAGGGTGGGTCACATGGTGTCATTGAGTACTTATATAGGACTAGGGTGGGTCACATGGGGTCATTGAGTACTTATATAGGACAAGGGGGGGTCACATGGGGTCATTGAGTACTTTTATAGGACTAGGGTGGGTCACATGGTGTCATTGAGTTCTTATATAGGACTAGGGTGCGTCACATGGGGTCATTGAGTACTTATATAGGACCAGGGTGGCTGACCTGGGGTCAGTGAGTACTTATATAGGACTAGGGGGGGTCACATGGGGTCATTGAGTACTTATATAGGACTAGGGTTGGTCACATGGGGTCATTCAGTCCTTATATAGGACTAGGGTGGCTGACCTGGGGTCATTGAGTACTTATATAGGACTAGGGTGGGTCACATGGGGTCATTCAGTACTTATATAGGACTAGGGTAAATCATATGGGGTCATTGAGTACTTTTATAGGACTAGGTTGGATCACATGGGGTCATTGAGTACCTATATAGGACTAGGGGGGGGTCACATGGGGTCATTGAGAACTAATATAGGACTACGGTGGGTCACATGGGGTCATTGAGTCCTTATATAGGACAAGGGGGGGTCACATGGGGTCATTGAGTACTTATATAGGACTAGAGTGTGTCACATGGGGTCATTGAGTATTTATATAGGACTAGGGTGGGTCACATGGGGCCATTCAGTACTTATATAGGACTAGGGTGGATCACATGGTGTCATTGAGTACTTATATAGGACTAGGGTGGTCACATGGGGTCATTGAGTACTTATATAGGACTAGGGGGGTCACATGGGGTCATTAAGTTCTTATATAGGACTAGGGTGGATCACATGGGGTCATTGAGTACTTATATAGAACTAGGGTTGGTCACATGGGGTCATTCAGTACTTATATAGGACTAGGGTGGGTCACATGGGGTCATTGAGTACTTATATAGGACTAGGGTGGTAACATGGGGTCACTGAGTACTTATATAGGACTAGGGTGACTGACCTGTGGTCATTGAGTACTTACATAGGACTAGGGGGGGGGGTCTCATGGGGTCATTGAGTACTTATATAGTACTAGGGGGGGTCACATGGGTTCATTGAGTACTTATATAGTACTAGGGGGGGTCACATGGGTTCAATGAGTCCTTATATAGGACTAGGGTGGGTCACATGTTGTCATTGAGTTCTTATATAGGACTAGGGTGCGTCACATGGGGTCATTGAGTACTTATATAGGACCAGGGTGGCTGACCTGGGGTCATTGAGTACTTATATAGGACTAGGGGGGGTCACATGGGGTCATTGAGTACTTATATAGGACTAGGGTTGGTCACATGGGGTCATTCAGTCCTTATATAGGACTAGGGTGGCTGACCTGGGGTCATTGAGTACTTATATAGAACTAGGGTGGGTCACATGGGGTCATTCAGTACTTATATAGGACTAGGGTAAATCATATGGGGTCATTGAGTACTTTTATAGGACTAGGGTGGATCACATGGGGTCATTGAGTACCTATATAGGACTAGGGGGGGTCACATGGGGTCATTGAGAACTTATATAGGACTACGGTGGGTCACATGGGGTCATTGAGTAATTATATAGGACAAGGGGGGGTCACATGGGTTCATTGAGTACTTATATAGGACTAGGGTGGGTCACATGGGGTCATTGAGTACTTATATAGGACTATGGTGGGTCACATGGGGTCATTGAGGACTTATATAGGACTACGGGGGGTCACATGGGGTCATTGAGTACTTATATAGGACTAGGGGGGGGTCACATGGGGTCATTGAGCACTTATATAGGACTAGGAGGGGTCACATGGGGTCATTGAGTACCTATATAGGACTAGGGGGGGTTACATGGGGTCATTGAGTACTTATATAGGACTAGAGGGGGACACATGGGGTCATTGAGTACTTATATAGAACTAGGGTGGGTCACATGGGGTCATTGGGTACTTATATAGGACTAGGGTGGGTCACATGGGGTCATTGAGTACTTATATAGGACTAGGGGGGCCACATGGGGTCACTGAGTACTTATATAGGACAAGGGGGGGTCACATGGGGTCATTGAGTATTTATATAGGACTAGGGTGGGTCACATGGGGTCATTGAGTACTTATATAGGACTAGGGTGGATCACATGGGGTCATTGAGTACTTATATAGGACTAGGGTGGTCACATGGTGTCATTGAGTACTTATATAGGACTAGGGGGGTCACATGGTGTCATTGAGTACTTATATAGGACAAGGGGGGTCACATGGGGTCATTGAGTACTTATATAGGACTAGGGTGGGTCACATGGGGTCATTGAGTTCTTATATAGGACTAGGGTGCGTCACATGTGGTCATTGAGTACTTATATAGGACCAGGGTGGCTGACCTGGGGTCATTGAGTACTTATATAGGACTAGGGGGTGTCACATGGGGTCATTGAGTACTAATATAGGACTAGGGTGGCTTACCTGGGGTCATTGAGTACTTATATAGGACTAGGGGGGGGGTCACATGGTGTCATTGAGTACTTATATAGGACTAGGGTGGGTCACATGGTGTCATTGAGTACTTATATAGGACTAGGGTGGGTCACATGGGGTCATTGAGTACTTATATAGGACAAGGGGGGGTCACATGGGGTCACTGAGTACTTTTATAGGACTAGGGTGGGTCACATGGTGTCATTGAGTTCTTATATAGGACTAGGGTGCGTCACATGGGGTCATTGAGTACTTATATAGGACCAGGGTGGCTGACCTGGGGTCATTGAGTACTTATATAGGACTAGGGGGGGTCACATGGGGTCATTGAGTACTTATATAGGACTAGGGTTGGTCACATGGGGTCATTCAGTCCTTATATAGGACTAAGGTGGCTGACCTGGGGTCATTGAGTACTTATATAGGACTAGGGTGGGTCACATGGGGTCATTCAGTACTTATATAGGACTAGGGTAAATCATATGGGGTCATTGAGTACTTTTATAGGACTAGGGTGGATAACATGTGGTCATTGAGTACCTATATAGGACTAGGGGGGGTCACATGGGGTCATTGAGAACTTATATAGGACTACGGTGGGTCACATGGGGTCATTGAGTCCTTATATAGGACAAGGGGGGGTCACATGGAGTCATTGAGTACTTATATAGGACTAGGGTGACTGACCTGTGGTCATTGAGTACTTATATAGGACTAGAGGGGGTCACATGGGGTCATTGAGTACTTACATAGGACTAGGGTGAGTCACATGGGGTCATTGAGTACTTATATATGACTAGGGTGGGTCACATGGGGTCATTGAGTACTTATATAAGACTAGGGTGGGTCACATGAGGTCATTGAGTACTTATATAGAACTATAGTTGGTCACATGGGGTCATTGAGTACTTATATAGGACTAGGGTGGGTTACATGGGGTCATTGAGTACTTATATAGGACTAGGGGGGTCACATGGGATCATTGAGTTCTTATATAGGACTAGGGTGGATCACATGGGGTCATTGAGTACTTATATAGGACTAGGGTGGTCACATGGGGTCATTGAGTACTTATATAGGACTAGGGGGGTCACATGGGATCATTGAGTTCTTATATAGGACTAGGGTGGATCACATGGGGTCATTGAGTACTTATATAGGACTAGGGTGGTCACATCGGGTCATTGAGTACTTATATAGAACTAGGGTTGGTCACATGGGGTCATTGAGTACTTATATAGGACTAGGGTGGGTCACATGGGGTCATTGAGTACTTATATAGGACTAGGGGGGTCACATGGTGTCATTGAGTACTTATATAGGACTACGGTGGGTCACATGGGGTCATTGAGTAGTTATATAGGACAAGGGGGGGGGTCACATGGGGTCATTGAGTACTTATATAGGACTAGGGGGGGGTCACATGGGGTCATTGAGTACTTATATAGGAATAGGGTGAGTCACATGGGGTCATTCAGTACTTATATAGGACTAGGGTGGATCACATGGGGTCATTGAGTACTTATATAGGACTAGGGTGGTAACATGGGGTCACTGAGTACTTATATAGGACTAGGGTGACTGACCTGTGGTCATTGAGTACTTATATAGGACTAGGGGGGGGTCTCATGGGGTCATTGAGTACTTATATAGGACTATGGGGGGTCATATGGGGTCATTGAGTACTTATATAGGACTAGGGGGGGTCACATGGGGTCATTGAGTACTTATATAGGACTAGGGTGGGTCACATGGCGTCATGGAGAACTTATATAGGACTAGGGTGCGTCACATGGGGTCATTGAGTACTTATATAGGACTAGGGTGGCT
Organism: Prorops nasuta; assembly: GCF_024137725.1. NCBI lineage: Eukaryota > Metazoa > Arthropoda > Insecta > Hymenoptera > Bethylidae > Prorops > Prorops nasuta. The sequence continues at coordinate 2,241,941 of NW_027116832.1, read as the reverse complement.
GACCTGGGGTCAATGAGTACTTATATAGTACTAGGGGGGGTCACATGGGTTCATTGAGTACTTATATAGTACTAGGGGGGGTCACATGGGTTCATTGAGTACTTATATAGGACTAGGAAGGGTCACATGGGGTCATTGAGTACTTATATAGGACTAGGGGGTGTCACATGGGGTCATTGAGCACTTATATAGGACTAGGAGGGGTCACATGGGGTCATTGAGTACCTATATAGGACTAGGGGGGGTCACATGGGGTCACTGAGAAATTATATAGGACTACGGTGGGTCACATGGGGTCATTGAGTACTTATAAAGGACAAGGGGGGGTCACATGGGGTCATTGAGTACTTATATAGGACTAGAGTGGGTTAAATGGGGTCATTGAGTACTTATATAGGACTAGAGGGTGTCACATGGGGTCATTGAGTACTTATATAGAACTAGGGTGGGTCACATGGGGTCATTGGGTACTTATATAGGACTAGGGTGGGTCACATGGGGTCATTGAGTACTTATATAGGACTAGGGGGGTCACATGGTGTCATTGAGTACTTATATAGGACAAGGGGGGGTCACATGGGGTCATTGAGTACTTATATAGGACTAGGGTGGGTCACATGGGGTCATTGAGTATTTATATAGGACTAGGGTGGGTCACATGGGGTCATTGAGAAGTACACAAGTGTACAGGAATTATTGCCCAGAGATTATGGGAACCGCTTTCAGTTTTGCCGCTGGCTTCTCGCAAAACATGGAGAGGATAACGATTTCATAAATTGTATCTTATTCTCTGACGAAAGCATGTTTGACAAAAATGGTGTTATAAACATGCAAAACGACCATCATTGGGCTGAGAGTAATCCACATGTAATAAGAGAACAGAAATCTCAATACAAATGGTCGGTAAATCTCTGGGCAGGCATCGTCGGACGATATTTGGTAAGTTTCTAACACTTATTCACGTTTCTTAAATGCTAATAATGCTTGCAACTGAAGTTCGTTGTGAATTGTTTACAGATTGGACCGTACATCCTACCATCTCGATTGTCGGGAGACATTTATGCCGAATTTCTAAATAATCAGCTTCCAGACCTTCTGGAAGATGTTCCTCTAGAAATTCGGCAGAAAATGTGGTTCCAGCACGACGGAGCAGCTCCGCATAACGCGGCCACTGCGAAAGGCGTGCTGCACCGCAAGTTTCCCGGCAAATGGATCGGCCGTGGTGGTCCCATCCCTTGGCCTGCTAGATCTCCTGATCTGAATCCATTAGATTTCTTCTTTTGGGGGGCCTTGAAAGAAAAGGTCTACACGGGAAGACATCTAATGCGGGATCAGGAAGAACTAGCAGCGCGATTGGATGTGGCTATCAAGGAGATCACACCTGAGATGGTAGCCACTGTCCAAGCAAATCTTCTCCGACGAGCAAGGGCGTGCATCGATGCTGAAGGTGGACATATGGAGCACATTTACAATGCTGCCCATCCTTGAAGTTGCTCCATAAAATCAGGTAAATAAACATTTGATTACGCAATATTTTCATTAAATAGGCTAATCGTCAACGACGCGAATATTCGGCTATAGCTTCTTTTTCTCGCTTACAGTCAATGATCGACAGATATGCACAGCTGAGCGCTCATTGACTGGAGCATAGTATTGGTTTAAAGTGTTCAATCCTCATAGAATTTAATATACATTATCTCGAATTGCCCATTAATTATTTGGCATCGGAAATTAAATGGTATGGGGACGCACACAATAACAGTTAACCAAGATTCTCCGTAGGTAATTTGCGCGTACGCGTTAGTTTCTGCGCGGAACGCGAATTAAATCTCAAAAATTCCAGCTAATCAATAAAAAAGCAAAACAGCTAACCGGCAGCAACTTCTCAACGAATCCGAAAAAATCAATAAAAGGGGAGAGTGAAACGTCATAGCAGCAACTTCTCTCTTATACTTGCACTTGCCACACGTACATACCAATACTACTGCAATCATATGTAAAATCAATAATTGCATACAAAATTTAATCTTTAATATATCCTTAACCAGTGGCTAGATTTTAAAACGGCTAACGGCGTTCTCCTTAGAAAAGTCTCAGGAATCACCCGTTTAAAGGAAGTGCGGCGTTAACGTTCCACCCTGTATAACAATATTAAATTATTGGCTGCTGCAGCCTTTTGTAGGTGCTGCAACTGCTCCGGATCTTCCGCCAATTTTGCCATTCTCCCTGGCAAGAATACCCAATCGGCTGTTGACAGCTTTACAATGATTTCATTCCATATTTTGTCATAATTTTGTCCACTTCGGAAATATCGTACTCTTGATTTTCCGTCAAGCTATTTAATTTCACAAAATTTTTTGGAATGACGCTTCCCAATTCATTGATTTTATTGAAATTCATTTTTATCTCTATGAAAAAAAAATGATTAGTCTCATTAAAGTTAAAAACTCAATTAAATAATGCATGTACTAATCGAATGAAAAAAAAATATACTTACCTTTTTTTTATGTAACAAACAAGTTTCTTTTTAATGAGTTTAATCACACACTTATTTTTTTGTTAATACGTCAAGCATCCGTGGTACTGTTATGCAGCTCTCGTTTAACAGGCTGACTTTTTATACGAACGATATTATCGTATATTAAGCGTATTTAATTTCAATGTTTGGAAGGGGTAATTTTTATTTATTTTTTTTATTTGCGATGAATTTCCATTGTGATTGACTTATCACATTATAACTCAATAGAAAAAAATCGATATTATCGTATTTCTTGGAAAGAGTAATTTTCTAAGATTTTCTTACTTGCGATGAATTTCCATTGTGATTGTAACCTATAGGTTAAAGACAATAGGAAAAAAAATATCTCTATACGGAGATTATTCGAAGGGTATGGTTCTTCTTATTTTGATTAAGAAAGAATTAACTCCTTATCACATGTAACTTTATATTTTAAAAACCGATAAAGACTTTCTCTCGACGGGATATCCTCGGTGGAGCAGCATTCAGTCCTCAATCCGATACGGCGACATTTTACAGAACGGTTTAGAAGTTTTCATATTGAACGGTTGGCAACAAAGATGGCGTAATGGAAAAAACATAGATTGGAAACTGACTATTGAAATTGCTATATCATTTTAAGTATGTGTTAGTATTGTGCGACATAATTGTTTAAATGGGTTAAGTAAGAAGTAAACACAAATTTTTTGAGCAAAAGTGATTTATGGTAAATCATAACAACTGATTAATTAATCAAAAATGGATCAGATAAGTTAATCCCTGTTTCAGTTAATATATCTATTATTACATAAACTATATAAAGTGTAGAATATATTTCTTTGTTAAAAAGTTTATAAATTTTACAGGTTAATGGATAAGCAAAGGGATTTGAAGTATTGAAATGAATCCAGAAAATTATTATTTCTTTTTATTAATTTTTAATGTAAGAAAATAAGTAATATCTTTTTAATGTATATTATTATTAGCTAATAATTTACTCAATTTTGCTTAAATTTACAGATAATAGAACACTGAAAGGGGAGATGAAGGTGCCATAAAGGAACAATGGTGACATGAATACAAAGAAAAAGAACTGAGAGAATAGGATTCATAAATCACCAAAAGGGCAAATTAAGTAAAAACGAGAAGTTTTAATTAAAAAAGACATAATCTACTCATAAGAAAGCCATTCCAACCAATACAATGTCTACTGTTAAGCAGTGTTCTCAGTGCGTACAAAGAATGTGGAAACTTATAATGCCTGAAAATCAGTTAAGTATCCTCAGCAGTGTAGTTGCTTTGCATGTATATGTGTGCGTTTGATGTAATTAATCATACAATTATTGTGCTGAAAATGTACTTTGTTTCTTTGTAATAATTTTCTTATAATTAGATTTACAAAATGTATGGCTAATCCTCTTTTGAATATGTAATATATAGACCATGTAAGTTTTCAGTTAATGAAAGGACGTTGTTTCAAATATGTGAATCAAAGGCGATTAAATTAAAATTGAATTAAAACATCTGAAAAGCAAAAACTTACGCTTGCTTTATTTAAAAACAACAGCTATAGGATGCAAAGATTAAGAATAGGTGGTGAATCTAGGAAGGAATTGTGTACGGTATGCTTCAACTTATTTATGAATCTACAACTATATATTAAAATTTGAAAACTAATTTTCTTTATGAATAATCTACTGTTTTAATTTAGAATTTCGAGCCGAGTAATGTACCAGAATATGAAAGCAAAATATCAAATACAGAGAGGCGAGTGGATGAAAGAAGTAATTTGGCTCTCAATAAAGGAGAACAAAAGCTTTCTCTTCTAAAATTATTGGCTTAAAAAATAGAAGACAAGTGTTTTGAAGTGATAATTTTTAATTGGACATGAACGCAGCTATTTGTATAAGTAAAACAGGAGAAACGTCAGATAAGCTAATATTTGTTATAATTAATACATCTATTGTTAATGTAATGTAGAACGAATGACTTTGTTAAAATATTTATAAATTTTACAGGTAATTCTAGGATTATCGAACATGATTCAAATTCTGAGATAGCAAGAAACCTGGCCTTGGAATCTGCAGTATATTTTTAAAACGCTACTATGGAAATTATGCTCTACTATTTCTTGACCAACTTTCTAAATAATTGGACATTGAAAGAAGAGACGAAGATGCTATAGTGAAACAATACTGGCATGAATACGAAGAAAAGTAATAGAAATAATGAATGATATAAATACACCAGGAGATCATTTTGACAAAAAATTAGACATTTTAATTGAAAAATTTACTTTTCTCATAAAAACATCATTGGAACGAACGCATTGTGCTTATCAGCAAACGGTGTATGTATCAAATCATTATAATAGTTGCTATTATAGTAATATATTGAGTTATCTTAAAAAACAATGTCATAAATATAAAGCTTTTTAAAAGTTTTAAAATAAAAAAATAAGTATTACTTCCACAAAACATTTTAATTACTATTGTTAATAACAACAAATCTTATCTCACTATTATAATTTAAGTACAAATTTTTTAAAGAAATTAATTTATTCAAAACTTCTATTTCTTTATTACTGTTTATTTTGATAATAGGCATTGTTCCATTTTGTGTTTTAATTGGTGTTTCTTTATTCGCTATATTTATATTATATAATGTCTGTTTCATATTGTTTTTTTCAGTTTCTTTTAAATATTTTATTTCTTCTGTTTCATCTAATATTTGCAATATACATTTTTCTTTTTCCATGATGTTAGAGTTTTCTGTGATATCATCTATGTTTTTATATATTTTATTAATCTCTTCATTTCTTTCTTTTGAAATCTTGTTTATCTCTCGTTGTTTGTAGGTTCCAGTTTTTATGCTGTGTATAATATTTCTGTTTTCCTTTAGTAATAGCTTGATTTGGCCTGTAAAGTGTGAAAACGCAACAAATCTTATGAAAAAGGAAATAAAATGTATTACTTTGGTACCAAAATCTACCTAATAATGAGAAGGATTCAAAAATCATGTTAACCACATAGGAAATGTCACCTACTAATAGAGAATAGGTATAAACATTATTTGTATTATATATTATAAAAAATATTCTTACTCAGGAAGAGGGTAGGGTGAGGAGCTTTTCCTAAGCTTTTGCTTAGTACACTATGATAATTTTCACATTTATTGTTTGTCCTATGTTTCAATTTGTGAACTGAAAAATTTTCTGGGCCTATCTTTTTTAGCCAAAATTTTTCAAAATATGCAAAATATAAGTTGAAATAGGATCCAAAACGTTTATTAACATCAGTTTTTAATAAATTAAAAACCTCGACAATTTGCTTTGCTGGTAATAATGCTAAAGATATTATTTTCTTTATGACTATGAAATATTCGGGATAAGTGAGCTTATTTTTTTTTCTATTGATTATGTTCAATGATTGCGCTTTCTTCATTAAAGCCTATGAAACAATGTATCATACAACATGAATCAAATTTCTAATATAAATAATAAAGTGATATAGTCGAGATAAAATGAATTTTTTGATTAATGTATTACATACTTGAGCAAAATGGAAGAAGCAGTGCGTAGTTTTTATATTTAGATATACTGTTCTTAAAGAATTACTTAAACCTATTTCATAATCTGTCATTGCTACTTTAGGATGTAATTGAGGAAATTTAGATTTAAAGAAATTGAAAACTTCTATATAGTTTTCTTGCATTTTGTTATTCATTATGATCCACATGCATGGTAAAACCTGTTGAAAATATGCAGAAAGAATTGAATATAATATAAGAAAATATTGTTATTTAAAGTATCAGTATATCAGATAAAATACGATTATAAAATATAAATTTACTTTATCTGAATCATCATCAATGCTAATTAGCACAGTTATTAACTGCAAGTTTTTATCTTTTAAATTTGGGACGGATTTAAATGTTCCATCGATAAAAATATTTTCGCCGTTTATAGTATTAATAAATTGCTCATCATAAAAAATGAGGCTATAATAATTCAAATTTTGTATAATTTTAATACTTATTGTATAATTCTCAGTATTATTTCTGTATTTTAATATATCTTTATTTCTAATTAAATTTTCTCCCAGTTCTTTTAGTGTTCCATTGTTTAATTTAATATTCTGTATATTTTGTGTATTCTTTATATATCTTTGTATCGTTCTTCTACACGAGGGAAAATTAACCACATTATTCATTTCTGGCTGACTGTTTTAAATAAAAAAAAAAGTTATTAATTATGATGTTTAGCTTGGAAATACAAATATAATTACTTCGTTATTGCAGCATTGTATAAATCTTTTGGTTTTGTTCCTCGTGTTTGTGTCATTCCTAAGACATTTTTGTAAAATTCCCTTTTCTTGTTCTTTTTTTCATCGGGCTCATGATTATGCGATCCTTCTGAACTTTTAAAATTATTGTCATGAAAAATGCCATGAGCTTTACAACCTAACTGTTTATATTTTATACAGTTTAAATATCTAAAGATATATTCAAATTTTTATAAGTAACTTAACCTTTATTTATTTTTTTTAATAAATAGAAAACTTACATTCTTTCATTTTTCGTCTTGGTAATATAGTAACGAAATCCACCGAACATCCAAATTTTTCGGCTAGATTTCGTGTTCTTTGGGTTATTCATCTTATGTGAACAATTATAAATGTTAACTATAAATTTAAATTCAGGCAACTGTAAACATTAACTATATATATTCGGTATATATAAGAAGGGGCAGAGAAAGAGGGGTTGAAGAAAGTATGTACAATATGGTTCAGAAAATATATATTTTAAATAAATAAAACAAAAATATGCATAAATGTCTTAGATACGTATTCATTTTGAATTTATTTTTAGATCATTTTTTCGATTAACATGACATATATATATTTTTTTTAAATGAAAATTTTGATAATAAAAATTGCACAAAGTTGTAGTCGAACATATAATTTTTAAAGTTACAAAATGTTTTTCAAAAATGACTTTAACAATAAATATACCGATGAATTTATTACATCCATATATTTACATTTGAAAAAAATCTTCTGCACGCTAAATAAAGGCTATAATTTGATGTAAAGAGTAAAAACCAATGTGCAGAGCCCTGTGAGATGCATCTTATAATATATATATAGGATAATATTATTTTCGTTAATCAATCAATCATGTATATCAAAAGTATTGCTTTCAAGCTCAAAGGTAATAAATTATAATGTAAATTATTTTTAAGTTTCATAAACATTATCTTGAGTAAAATAAACTATTATTGTCTTTTCCAAAATAAAGGGCTTCGATTATGTACTTTTTAGTCTGTATTTCATTTTTGGTTTTTATATTCTAGTGCATCAACTGATCTCCAAAACCTAAAAAAAAAAATTGAAATTAATAATGCATTAAAAAAATTTGATCTACGACATTAAGGCAAAGAACCAGAAATAATTCTAAACATCAAGTACATTGCTATGAAAAGTTAATTATTAATACTGATTTGCTAAGTTTACAGATTACTTCTGGGTTGGAATACAATAAACTGACTTTCTCATGAGAAAAGTAAATTTTTCAATTAAAATGTCTAATTTTTTGTCAAAATGATCTCCTGGTGTATTTATATCATTCATTATTTCTATTACTTTTCTTCGTATTCATGCCAGTATTGTTTCACTATAGCATCTTCGTCTCCTCTTTCAATGTCCAATTATTTAGAAAGTTGGTCAAGAAATAGTAGAGCATAATTTCCATAGTAGCGTTTTAAAAATATACTGCAGATTCCAAGGCCAGGTTTCTTGCTATCTCAGAATTTGAATCATGTTCGATAATCCTAGAATTACCTGTAAAATTTATAAATATTTTAACAAAGTCATTCGTTCTACATTACATTAACAATAGATGTATTAATTATAACAAATATTAGCTTATCTGACGTTTCTCCTGTTTTACTTATACAAATAGCTGCGTTCATGTCCAATTAAAAATTATCACTTCAAAACACTTGTCTTCTATTTTTTAAGCCAATAATTTTAGAAGAGAAAGCTTTTGTTCTCCTTTATTGAGAGCCAAATTACTTCTTTCATCCACTCGCCTCTCTGTATTTGATATTTTGCTTTCATATTCTGGTACATTACTCGGCTCGAAATTCTAAATTAAAACAGTAGATTATTCATAAAGAAAATTAGTTTTCAAATTTTAATATATAGTTGTAGATTCATAAATAAGTTGAAGCATACCGTACACAATTCCTTCCTAGATTCACCACCTATTCTTAATCTTTGCATCCTATAGCTGTTGTTTTTAAATAAAGCAAGCGTAAGTTTTTGCTTTTCAGATGTTTTAATTCAATTTTAATTTAATCGCCTTTGATTCACATATTTGAAACAACGTCCTTTCATTAACTGAAAACTTACATGGTCTATATATTACATATTCAAAAGAGGATTAGCCATACATTTTGTAAATCTAATTATAAGAAAATTATTACAAAGAAACAAAGTACATTTTCAGCACAATAATTGTATGATTAATTACATCAAACGCACACATATACATGCAAAGCAACTACACTGCTGAGGATACTTAACTGATTTTCAGGCATTATAAGTTTCCACATTCTTTGTACGCACTGAGAACACTGCTTAACAGTAGACATTGTATTGGTTGGAATGGCTTTCTTATGAGTAGATTATGTCTTTTTTAATTAAAACTTCTCGTTTTTACTTAATTTGCCCTTTTGGTGATTTATGAATCCTATTCTCTCAGTTCTTTTTCTTTGTATTCATGTCACCATTGTTCCTTTATGGCACCTTCATCTCCCCTTTCAGTGTTCTATTATCTGTAAATTTAAGCAAAATTGAGTAAATTATTAGCTAATAATAATATACATTAAAAAGATATTACTTATTTTCTTACATTAAAAATTAATAAAAAGAAATAATAATTTTCTGGATTCATTTCAATACTTCAAATCCCTTTGCTTATCCATTAACCTGTAAAATTTATAAACTTTTTAACAAAGAAATATATTCTACACTTTATATAGTTTATGTAATAATAGATATATTAACTGAAACAGGGATTAACTTATCTGATCCATTTTTGATTAATTAATCAGTTGTTATGATTTACCATAAATCACTTTTGTTCAAAAAATTTGTGTTTACTTCTTACTTAACCCATTTAAACAATTATGTCGCACAATACTAACACATACTTAAAATGATATAGCAATTTCAATAGTCAGTTTCCAATCTATGTTTTTTTCATTACGCCATCTTTGTTGCCAACCGTTCAATATGAAAACTTCTAAACCGTTCTGTAAAATGTCGCCGTATCCTCAAACCTTCAACAGTACACATTAAAAAATCATAGAAATTTAATCGATCGTTGACCTTGATGGATTTAGCACTTCGTTATTTTTTTCTGGAAGCATTTAAGTTTGCTTTATTTAAATTTTCGTTACTTTCCTGATTTACTTGGTGCATGCCTTCAACAATGCAGTACACATTGAAAAATCATAGATAATTAATCGATCGTTGAAATTGATGGATTTAGTACTTCGTTGTTTTTTGTCTGGAGCATTTAAGTTTGCTTTATTTAAATTTTCGTTACTTTCCTGATTTACTTGGTGCATTGTGAGGATAAAATCTAAGGAAGGAGGAGGATGAAAATCCATCTGTACCTACTACTTCTTTTTCATCGATGAAAGACGTGCTGAATTTTTGTAAGTATACTTGCTTTGTTAAAAAATAGAGCTATTACTATGCGAAAAGTAACATGATTTCAATTATGTATAAGGTGAGAAATATTGGCTACGCAATCGGAGTCTTTCGTCACGGGAACACAAGCTGCGCGCAAATCGAGCCTGAGGTAGACCTTACTTCGACGAGGCAAAGTGGACCATTTTGACTTTAGATGGAAGAACTAATCAAAACGCAGAGCCCAGCTATCTCGCTGCAGATTATAAGAAAAAAAAAATGAAAAAATTGAAGATTGTGAAAAATATATATATTTTAAATAATAAATTGCGTTTTTTATGCCGCAAGGCTGTTTCACCAAAATCTACGTATATTTATACGATCCCTCAAATCCTTTAATAATAAATTAATTTTACAATATGTGTTCTCTCTCTCTCTCTCTCTCTCTTATATCTCTCGCGTAAAGGGCTGGGACGTTTGGCGGACCCGTTGCGAACACCGGCTGTAATTTTTCATTTGAAATTAGGCATACCAATGGATGAAATAACAAAATAGGCCGATAGGCGCGCGATGTACTACACAATTTATAAAATGGAATTTAGATTCGCAAACTTCTTATAAAATTATTCCACGTTATCAGTACCAAAAGAACTAACGATATAAATAAACCTTTTTGTTAAAGGCTAAACAATTGGAGTGTCACGTGATTAATTTTCCCCCACCACCGGGGTGTCACGTGATTATTTTTCCCCCACCACCCTGGAGTGGGGGCAATCCCCCTCCGCTAAGAAGAGGGGGTATTTCCCCTACCTCCCCTTCCCCCGCGAAACCCCGACCCCCTCGCCATCCGGGCCAGAATCCCTATAGCCACACTACTTACTTATAAAGGGGCTAGGGTAACTCACTTAGGGCCAGGGAGTACATATATGGGATTAGGATAACTCACATGCGGTCAGAGTGTACATATAAAGGGGCTAGGATAACTCACTTGGGGTAAGGGAGTATTTATAAAGGGGCTAGGGTAACTCACTTGGCTTCAGGGAGTACTTATATGAGACTAGGGTAACACACTTGGGGTCAGGGAGTACTTATAAAGGGCTAGGGTAACTCACTTAGGGTCAGGGAGTACATATATGGGACTAGGGTAACTCACTTGCGGTCAGAGAGTACATATAAACGGGGCTAGGATAACTCACTTGTGGTCAGCGAGTACTTATAAAGGTGATATGGTAACTCACATGGGGTCAGAGAGTACTTATATGGGACTAGGGTAACACACTTGCGGTCAGAGAGTACATATAACGGGGCTAGGATAACTCACTTGGGGTCAGGGAGTACATTTATGGGACTAAGGTAACAAACTTGGGGTCAGGGAGTACTTAAAAAGGGGCTAGGGTGACTCATTTGGGGTCAGGGAGTACCTCTTTGGGACTAGGCTAACTCACTTGGGTTCAGGGTGTACTTATATGAGACTAGGGTAACACACTTGGGGTCAGGGAGTACTTATAAAGGGGCCAGAATAACTCACTTGCGGTCAGAGAGTACATATAAAGGGGCTAGGATAACTCACTTGGGGAAAGGGAGTACATTTATGGGACTTAGGAAACACACTTGGGGTCAGGGAGTACTTATAAAGGGGCTAGGGTAACTCACTTTGGGTCAAAGAGTACTTATATGGGACTAGGGTAACTCACTTAATGTCTGTGAGTACTTATATGGGACCAGGGTAACTCACTTGGGGCCAGGGTGTACTTTTAAAGGGGCTAGAATAACTCACTTGCTGTCAGAGAGTACATATAAAGGGGCTAGGATAACTCACTTGGGGTCAGGGAGTACATTTATGGGACTAAGGTAACACACTTGGTGTCAGGGAGTACTTAAGTAGTGTGGCTATAGGGATTCTGGGACCGGGATGGCGAGGGGGTCGGGGTTTCGCGGGGGAAGGGGAGGTGGGGGAAATACCCCCACTTCTTAGCGGAGGGGGATTGCTCCCACTCCAGGGTGATGGGGGAAAAATAATCACGTGACACCCCGGTGGTGTGGGAAAATTAATCACGTGACACTCCAATTGTTTAGCCTTTAACAAAAAGGTTTATTTATATCGTTAGTTCTCTTGGTACTGATAACGTAGTATAATTTTATAAGAAGTTTGCGAATCTAATTTCCATTTTATGAATTGTGTAGTACATCGCGCGCCTATCTGCCTATTTTGTTATTTCATCCATTGGTATGCCTAATTTCAAATGAAAAATTCCAGAAGGTGTTCGCAACGGATCCGCCAAACGTCCCAGCCCTTTACGCGAGAGATATAAGAGAGAGAGAGAGAGAGAGAGAGAACACATATTGTAAAATTAATTTATTATGAAAGGAATTGAGGGAACGTATAAATATACGTAGATTTTGGTGAAACAGCCTTGCGGCATAAAAAAACGCACTTTATTATTTAAAATATATATATTTTTCACAATCTTCATTTTTTTTTTCTGATAATCTGCAGCGAGATAGCTGGGCTCTACGTTTTGATTAGTTCTTCCATCTAAAATCAAAATGGTCCACTTTGCCTCGTCGAAGTAAGGTCTATCTCAGGCTCCATTTGCGCCCAGCTTGTGTTCCCGTGACGAAAGACTCCGATCGCGTAGCCAATATTTCTCACCTTAAACATAATTGAAATCATGTTGTTACTTTTCGCATAGTAATAGCTCTATTTTTTAACAAAGCAAGTATACTTACAAAAATTTAGCATGCGATTTTTAGGTTTACGCCGCCTCTTCATCTTCTTTCTCTTCTTGCTCCTCTTCCTCCTCTTGCTCCTTTTCCTCCTCTTGCTCCTCTTGCTCCTCTTCCTCCTCTTGCTCCATTTGTTCCTCCATTTCATTAGTTATCTCCATAAGTTCCTCAACTAAGGCTGCAAAATCTAGGTCATCCTCAATGTCCTGCACCACCTCCACATTCTCCTACAAATCATTTTCTTGCTTTTTCGGTATGTCACACAACATTGTTCTTTACACTACCATCGCTAGCGTTAAAATGATCTCAAGATTTTTCGTCACTAGTCGCTCAGACGCAAAACGATCTTCCAATGAAATATGAACTGACCGATTACGCACGTATTTTTTAGTTAATCTGATGCCTTTCTTTCCTCTTTATCAATACATATTAGTCTTCTCTTTATCAAAACGTATTAGCTTCCTTTCCGAGAAGTGGAACGCAGTCAAAGAGAATGTCAATAGAGACCTACTAGCATCCTCGTATATTTTTTATTTGTACCTCTAAATGCAAATTCTAATTTGTAAGGTTGATAAAAAAAAAGGAAGTTTAATTTTTTATTTTGAAGGTTTGTTCAGTAAATAATCTGTACAATTTAATTACATTTTTTTTGTAGGAACTATCACGTTAAGCAAACTCGGTAGACTGAGAATGGAAGAGATGTAAGCTCAATACGAAATATATTAACAATACGTATTAGCTTTCGCTACCTCACAATAGCTATCAACACGTTATTATCCTCCTCTTCCATCTCACTACTATCTTCCACTACCTCGTCCATACTTTGGATGATCTCAATATTTTAACTAGCATCCTGATACGACGAACGTTAATAATAATATTGTCTTATAATTTTTCGCGTGATTTCAAGGGTGAGAAGCAGGGAGATGGGGGTTACGAGTTGAACGATCGTTGGAGTTTTTAATTAAAACTTATATATTTTTAAAATAATAATAATATTATACACATAATAATATTGCTCCTAAACTGTAGCAGCAGCAGCAGCACCAGCAGCAGAATCTGCGATTCAAAATTGAAAATGATTTATTATTAGTCTTAAATTTTAATTTCGTGAAGTACTTAATGTTAGAAGAGTTTAAACTTTTCTTACCGATTCGTGATGGTGGCTGTTAAATGCAATCACGACCCCTCTGCTCACGTAGACCACATATTGCACAGCTTACAATATGTGGTATAGGTTGATGATCGGTATCACCAGCAGCACCAGCAGCAGCACCAGTACCAGCAGCATCAGGCTGCAGCGGTGCATTTAAAGGTCTACGAAGTGGTTGATGCTGCTGCAGAAGTCTCCATCTATTTGGTACAACTAACTGCGGTGTTGGCTGTTGTACAATCCTAAATGGCTTTACGATTGCTACAGGCTTTCCTGTTTGTTGATAATCCAATAATGTCATTTTTTGTCTGGCCAACTGATTTTTTTTTTGGTTTGAATCCATTTCGTCTACTGTCAGAAACACTACTGAAGTCGAGATTGCTCTCCAGTACGAATAATCCTTATCTATCTCTACTCTAGATTGAGTTACAACTCTTAATCAAAACGTATTAGATTTCTTTCCGTTTACTCCTGATGAAATAGGACGGGGAATATTTACAATAATATTTTTTCAATAATATTTTATTTAACCTCTACTTTTTCTCTCATATTTTTTTTTAAATATTATACACAAAATTTAATAGTAAAAGAAATAGAAATGTGGTTGTTCCTCTTCTTCTTCCCTCTTAGGCAGCTTTGACTCAATATCCTCCTCCTCTACTTTTTTCTCCTCTTCCTCTTCTTCCTTCTTCGTTTGCTTTGACTCAATATCTTTTTCCTCCTCCTCCTCTTCCTTCTTCGTCTCCTTTGACTCAATATCTTTTTCCTCAGCCTGTTTCTCTTCGTCTTTCTTCACTTTATTAAAAAAAAAACAAAAACAAACAAACAATAATTATGAAAGAATGTAAAAAATAAATACTTACAGTTTTTATGCAAATAAAGATGCAGTTTCCGTTCATACTCTTCGAAGTAACGAATGAAAAAATCGTTAATTCGATTGACGTATTCCTCTGTCAATTCTCTGGGAGGAGTGGGTGAAAGAGGAACAATATCCTCTTAAATCATGATTAATTTACACATTTCGCAGCTCATTTTTTTTTCCTGTGTGCAGCACCGACGACGGTATAAGATTGAATGAAGATTTGAGGACTTGTGTTCTCCTCTTTATTTCTCTAAATAGTTTTCGAAGAATCACATATTTGCTTTTATCCACTTGGCAAAAACTGACACCTCCTCGTAAGGACAGTGGATACGTTCATTGTCCAAGTTCGTCTCTCGAACGTGTAAATTACACGGTGTTTTTTCAAAATCATATAATTTAATTAAATCCTTAAACTTAGGACAACCATACACTTCTAAATTTATATTTTCCACATTCATCCTATTCAATATATTTTTTTCAATATTCCCTCCCTTGTAGGCTACTACGGGATTCTCGCAGGTTAAGCAATCTCCAATAAAATCTACATCCTCCTGCTCGTATTTCTCGAATCCCGTATCACTGTATTTTATACCATGCACCATATTGAGCAAATACCACACGGTTTTTTTGTCTTTCTCACTAAGGTTCTTCATAGTGTCACGCAAACGAAAAGATGCGTAAGAAATTTGGTTACTTTTTAAATCAATTATAGCTATATCTTTATATTTAAATTCTTTTTTATAAACTAAGAAAGCTTCTATATCCATTATGTGAGTTATTCTATGCATCGTTGCGCTCGCGCTATTCTCGACGAAGAAAAGAACTGAAATGAAGCATCCGAAGAAATATCTTCGTCGAGAGAAAGACTTTATCGTTTCTTTAAAATATAAAGTTACATTTGATAAGGAGTCCATTGTTTATTAATTACAATGGGAAAAAATCTTAGAAATTATCCCCTCCAAAAAAAAAAAAAAAAAACATTGAATTTTAATACGTTTAGCATATTTGTTCCCCTGATGGAGGGAGAAAAGAAATTTCTTAAATGCGATAAAAAAAAATGATCGTTCAGTATTGCATCGAGCGACTGACGACGATAATGACACCGACATTCGTTGATTTTCAAGGTTTTGTATTGACCGACAAAAGTTTTATAGTTAAAGAGTTTGCGGTGTTACGTGATAATGAAGTGTATCACAATGTATTTTCACCACCATTTCAAGAAGCTTGGTTGAGCGATCTCGAGAGAGAACAGAATGAGTAAGTATTTATTTTTTTTTTTTTTAAAGATAAAAAATATAATGTTTTTTTCTTTTTAAAGTTGGCTTTATTTTAATCGCCATGGATTCAATTGGACCGACGGTCATTCACCTTATTACAAGTATAAAGATGTAATAAGAAAGTATGTAACGTCATACGAGGAGGAGGATTGGATTTTCGTGAAAGGACGGGAGAAATATGATTGGTTGAGAAAAATTTGCAACTTAGAAAATATATACAATGCGAAGGAGTGTGAGTGGGGTAAATTTAGTCTTGGATGGAGTAAAAATTTCGAACCACCGTTACCCAAGTGTATGAATCATTATGGTATATGTTCACTGCAAAATGTCTACTTTATGAAATCTGTATATGATCAATATATAAAGGAATAAAAGACTTCTGAAAAAAACAATGTATATCAATGTCAGTATGCATTTCGGACGAAACAATGGGATGTGTAGATACCCCTACTTCCTTGCGAAGAAAGTTTTTTACAATCAATAGCGCGAACGAATACGATGCGTGGGTACTGGAATGTCGCGAGCATATTCGACGATTGAGCAACGCGGATCGAGCTTTGCCCGTTGGAACGCGTCAAATGAATTTCGCCGAAATCGCGTCTATAAAGTGTCTATTGCTACGAACGTAGAGAGAACTGAATCATATTTATGATCAATATATAAAGGAATAAAAGACTTCTGAAAAAAAAACAATGTATATCAATGTCAGTATGCATTTCGGACGAAACAATGGGATGTGTAGATACCCCTACTTCCATTCTCTATTCGATATATATAAGCGTTACTCTTCGCGAGAGACGCATTCGCAATTATTAATTTATTGTTGTTGTTCACCGTATGACAGAGTCATTTCTTTAAGAAACACACAAAATGTCGACTGAATTGCGAAGAAAATTTTTTACAATTAATAGCGCGAATGAGTACGATGCGTGGGTACTGGAATGTCGCGAGCATATTCGACGATTGAGCAACGCGGATCGAGCTTTGCCCGTTGGAACGCGTCAAAAGAATTTCGCCGAAATCGCGTCTATAAAGTGTCTATTGCTACGAGCGCAGAGAGAACTGAATCATATTAAATCAAACGCTGGTTGTATTAATGACGTTCAAGAACTTATCTGGGAGGAGCTTGATTCGGCGTTTCGAAGTCGAATATGCAGCGGTATGGTAGTTAACAGTAATTATATAGAGCCTAAGGATTTTTTAGTAGACGCGGAAGTATTATTGCGTGTGCGTATAGATAAGGTATTTGTTAGTGCAATTAGTGTTAAGGTTAATTGTGTATTTAACGGACAATTCATCTCCAAGGACAATAGTGATGAAAAAAATATCAGTACGACTAACGCAACATTGTATAAAACTGATAATTTTAGTGATTGGTATAGGAAAAATATTTTAGACGTTATTATGAAAAAATTAAGCGAATTTCAAGAGAGTGATAGTGGATGGGCTTTACAAAAAATCCATTATTTATTAGTTAACATTAATCGTTTTAACCTGTTGCACGCGGGTTGTAGAATTAATCTGCCATCTGCTATCACAAGTAGGAAAGCTCTGATAAATTTAGAAACCAGCGATAATGCATGTTTCGCGTGGTCCGTGACGGCGGCACACTATCCGGCAAAATCTACGGCTCATCCAAATCGTACGTCCTCTTATCCACATTTTCGGACGATTTTAGACGTCGGTAGCATAACCTTTCCGACTACGCTAAAACAGATCCCGAAATTCGAGACGGATAATGACCTGTCGGTCAACATCTTTACCTTGGAGAATGATATCGATGCAAAAATCGTACCTCTTCTGGTGACGAAGAAGAAGAGATCGAGGCATGCCAATCTTCTTCTCGTCAACGATGAACAGGGAGCTGCACATTTCATGTGCATAAGGAATTTGTCGAGATTGGTGCGAAGTCAATTCACCAAGAGCAAAATTGCACATTATATATGCGATCGGTATGTATTAATAATAATAATACAAATATAACTGCATATGATTTATTTTTTGATGTCTCCACTACTTTTGTACAGTGGAGAAGCTGGAGTCGCATGAGCAGAATTGCGCGCAGCTCAACGATAATCTCCGATTGATGCTACCGAGAGAGTCCGAGGATCGCTGGGTTTCCTTCAAGAACATCAAAAATGGGGAACGAGTGCCATTCGTCGTATACGCGGATCTCGAGTGCATTTTATCGAAAGTTGAACAATCGAACAATAGTGATATTTATCAGAAGCATGAACCTATAAGTGTAGCCTATTATTTAAAAAGTGCTCGCGATGCATCACTCTCGAGATACGATGCTCATCGGGGTGTCGACTGCATCGAATGGTTCGTACGCGAGCTCGAGGTCATTGCGCGTATCGCGAGCGAGAAACTGGGCACTATCGTACCCATGCGTAATCTTAGTCTTACTGAACGATCGCGTCACTATAATGACCCCAATTGTCATATATGCAAAAAGCCGTTTCTTCCGAATCAACTACGAATTCGCGATCACGATCATCTGACCGGCAGATATAGAGGACCGGCTCACAATAATTGTAATTTAAATTTTAAAGATTCGCATGTAATTCCAGTGATTTTCCACAATTTTTCCGGCTATGATTCGCATTTTATTCTCGAGAATATCGCTAATTTGTACGAGGGATCGGTATATCTGCTGCCTGTACATAAGGAAAAAGACATTTCATTCACCAAATATTTGGGAAATTATAATATAGGGTTGAGATTTATCGATTCGTTCAAATTTATGGCCTCCAGTCTGGACAAATTGAGTTCGTACTTGACGGAATCTCAGCTGACAAATTTGAGGTCACAATTTTCGGACTTGAGCGTCAAGCAGTTCAACTTGCTTACGAGGAAAGGTATTTTTCCTTACGACTATATAGATAGTGCGGCTCGATTGGAAGAGACGGCTTTACCACCGCGCCAGTCGTTTCGCAACAGACTGACCGACAGCGATATCAGCGAGGAAGCATACAGTCATGCCGTAGAGATATGGGCCAAATTCCAGATGCGCACACTTGGGGAGTACAGTGATTTGTACTTGATGACCGATGTCCTATTGTTGACCGACGTTTTCCAAAGTTTTCGCGATAGTTGCATGCTAAATTATAACTTGGGTCCAGCCCATTATTATGCGCTGCCGGGCTTCACCTGGGACGCGATGTTGAAGCATACGCGAATCAGGCTGGAGCTTTTCACGGACGTGGATATGTTGCTGTTCGTGGAGCGCGGTATACGCGGTGGTTTGAGTCAGTGCTCCCGTCGTTACAAGAGGGCCAAGAATCGGTACATGCGGGACTACGATCCGGCGGAACCGTCTAAATATCTCATGTATTACGACGTAAACAATCTTTATGGGTGGGCAATGTGTCAGCCGCTGCCCACCCATGGATTCCAATGGATGGAGGACGCTGCCAATCTCGATGTCTCCGCTATACCCACGGATCATCCCGAGGGTTATATTTTGGAGGTCGATTTGGAGTATCCGCGCGAGTTCACGACAAACACGCGGACCTACCGTTCTGCATGGTGCGCGAGAAGCCGCCGGGCGCGAGCCAGGAGAAGCTGCTGGCCACTTTAAACGATAAGACCCGTTACGTAATACATTATCGCGCTCTGCAACAATGTATGCGTAATGGACTGGTACTGAAGCGTATACATCGCGGTTTAAAGTTTCAGCAGTCCACCTGACTACGCGATTACATCGAGCTGAACACGCGTTTGCGCACCGCGTCCACTAACGAATTTGAGAGGAATCTCTTCAAGTTGATGAACAACGCGGTTTTCGGTAAAACAATGGAGAACGTGAGGAATAGAGTTGACGTGAGGCTCGCAACCAAGTGGGAGGGAAGATACGGGGCGGATAGCCTGATTTCCAAACCGAATTTTCAGTCTCGCGATTTTTAACGAGAATTTGGTCGCGATTCAATTGTCGAAATTGTTCGCGAAATTTGATAAACCCATTTACGTGGGAATGAGTATTTTAGATATTTCAAAAATTTGCTTGTACGAATTTCACTATGACTATATGCTTCCTACATTCGGCGGTAAATGTAGAGCGATGTATACCGACACGGACAGTCTGATATACAGCGTGGAGTGCGACGACGTTTACTCGTACATGAGACGCGATCTCGCGCGATTCGACACCAGCGATTATCCCGACGACAATCGGTATGACTTGCCGCGCGTTAACAAAAAGATACCTGGTTTGATGAAGGACGAGAACAATGGTCGTATCATGACCGAGATCGTAGGACTGAGGGCAAAAATGTATACTTTCAAGGTGCAGGACTGTGCGAGAATTACCAAAAAAGCCATAGGTGTCAAAGGTTACGTTATCGATAGAAATATAACATTTGACGACTACAAGGATTGTTTGGACAATTTCACCGTACAGTCTCGCTGTCAAAATTTAATTAGATCGAAGCTGCATCGAGTTTTCTCGATCAGTCAGAGAAAGGTCGCCCTCAGTCCGTACGACGACAAGCGTTTCGTTACACCCGGCACCGCGGCGACTCTACCCTGGGGACATTATAGTCTAAAATTATAATTTATTTATTGTTTTTATTTAGTCGCTTTATTGTTTTTTTTTATTTCACCGATACATCTTAATAAAAGTTCTTATAAAACATTGCTCTTATTTATCCAGGAATTGTGCGTACTGTCGAATCCCAGCCACTTAACGAACACTTTATTGCCCTTTCTGCGCAATACTCTCTCCACCAGATACACATCGGGATTGATGGTTTTCGAAAGCTCGTATTCGTAAAATCCACCCAACAGTTCCGTGCCCCTGGAATCCTTGAGGAGATACGTAACGGGATTGGTCCTCTGCACTTTCGCCACCTCGAATATTTCGGTCGTCCAATTTGGCGTGTAGCCTTCGGCGAACATCTGCTTGTATTTACTGATTCGTACGAAATCGCCGACTTTGAACTTGGCACGACCTGCGACCTTGATGTGACTCTATACTGTCTTGAGTAGCTTATCTGCATGCTCGGGTTTCACATCCACGGGACGCATTCCCGTGGTACGATGCTTTCGCCCATTGTACGCATCCACCAACTCTTGCAGCATAGCGCGCCACTTGTAATTGCCGTTCAGCGTAAATCGTTTCCACATTTCCGTCTTCAACGTACGATTCCAGCGCTCGACTATCGACGCTTTCATCACGCTGTAGGTCGAGTAGTGATTTATCCCGCGTTTCCTCATCAACGCCTGAAAGTCACCGTTGTAAAACTCCTTGCCGTTGTCGGTCTGTAAATTTTTCGGACATCTGCCGGTCTTTAGGATTCTCATCATTGCCGTCGTCACTTCTCTGCCGCTCTTGGTCTTTAATGCCACCGACCAAGCGTATTTCGAGAGGGTATCGATTACAGTGAGAACGTACTGGTGACCCGCATCGACGTAATTGCGCATATCAACAAGATCGGCCTGCCAGAGATCGTCGAAGCCACGCACGATGACTCTTCTGCGTGGAAAATTTATCCTCGCCGGTGCATGGAGCTCCTCCACCAACTGTATATTTTCTTTGCTCATTTTTTTTTCAAAACTGGACAGATTCTTAGAATTTATAATTACTGCTAAGTGTTTCACTTATCAGATCTTCCTTACTCACTTTATCATCCAATCTTTCACAAATTGTTTGCAAAATTTGGTCCATCTTTTTCTCAAATTGTTCATTATGTTTATTCAATGTTATTGTCAAATATTGTTTAAATTCGAGCAGTAAATGTTCTAAATTTGGTTCGTGAAAGTGTTTCCTACTCTCACCATCCAGTCCAATTCCAAATTTATTTATCGACATTTCAAATGCACTACTGTCACTTTTTTTCAAAAATCAGTCTCTTGTTGTTGCTCGTTATTCCTCTTTTTGATGGCTCGTAATGTCGAGAGTATACATTCTACGATGTATGTTAAACAAATGTAAATTTCACAACAGCAGGAATCAGACATTTAATTTTTTTTTTACCTCGTACTACCGAAAGACGTTGATATTACACTGAGGTAAGAATGTAACGTGCAACTTTCTTTATACGATAAGATCCTCGTCGCGCAACTCCTCGATTATCGACTGTATCTCGTTGTGATGACTCGTATTACCGGCAGCCATCGATGCGATCAAAAGTCTCAAACGTTCAATCAATTCATTCGAATCGTTCCAATGTACGTAGTTGATTGGTCCCTCGGTGACACGCATAAGACCTTTACCATTTTTTTTTTCGATGATGATGATGATGATGATGACGCTTTACTTGCGCCTGACGGTTTACTTGCGCCCGACGGTTTACTTGCGCTTGAAGGTTTACTTGCGCCCGACGGTTTACTTGCGCTTGACGGTTTACTTGCGCTCGATGGTTTACTTGCGCTTGACGGTTTACTTGCGCCCGACGGTTTACTTGCGCCTGATGTTGACGCGTCAGAAGTTGACGATTTTCTTGCGCGTGATGTTGATGGTAACCGATCAGGCGGTAACATAGGTTTTCCCAATAGCAATGGTTTCATAATTTCTTTATATTTTGCACCTTTATTACCCTTGGTTTGTTTTAGACTATCGTTTAACAGTTTATGCGCTTTAGTTTGATTGAGAATACTCTTGTATTGTTCCATATCGTCGGGTTTTATAATGGCTCGATTGGGTTCAATCATGAAAATTAGTTCATAAGTACCTATTGTACCGGTGTATAACGTCTTATCGAGAATAATATCTCCTTCATGACTTATTTCAAATTTACATCTACCAAGCGTCAGTTGATCATTTTTATAAAGAGGTCAAAAAGCACGATCAATCAAGTTATCCCTATCGGTCAGAAGTAATTTAATATACTTGGCAGGCATCGGATGTAATAGATTACGTTGAAAGGCAAATTGTAACAAGCCTGGTTCATTTTTTTCATCAATATTTAATTTTTCTAGCAAACTTTTTTTTGAATCGGGCGACGGTTGATCGGTTATAGAAGACTCGTCGTCGTCGTCGTCGGTCATGAAATCCAATGGATTCGTAATAGTTTCACTAATACTACTACTAAGATTCTTTGCTCGTTTATACGGTGTCGATGTAAAGTAGGCTCCCCTCTTCAATTTATCGTTGTATTTGACAAACGAATTATTATTATTATTATTATTTGTGTTATCCTCCGTTTGCGAAACGAGTTTCTTCAATGGATCGACTATCGGCTTGAATGTCTCGTTCAAACTGCTCTCCATTATCGCCTTCTCCGATTTCAAGGCACGATGCTTGTCGCGAATGACCTCGCTCGTCTTGGCGATCCTCTTCAGAAGCGATTTTTCATCCATCGCGATGCTGTATACAACAGCTTTCCCCGAACCGTCACTGGTTTTAACCGACCTGACACGGTGATCCGAACGGCCTGCACTCCACTATCAAACTGACACTCAAGGCCGTGATCGTGAAACCTTACCGGCCTGACACTCGCAAGGCCGTTCACTCGATCGTGGCGTACTCGTTGAAACCTTTGCGATATCGACCGTTCTTCAGAGAGCTATCCTTGTCTATTACTAAGAAACCGTAATCGCGACTCCAACAGGTCGAACACAATGTGAGAAATTTCTCATACGACATATCACTGTTGACGTGATCGTTGAAAATATGCTTCAGATTAGTTCCATCCTGCTTAAATATTATTAGCAAGTTTGCGTTATCTCGTATCAGATGCTTTGGTATTTTCGCATAAGTCTGACAGAGGTAGAAGCAATCGATGTTGGAATGTCTACCCATTCAAAAGTAGTCCCTTATATTGTCCTGCTTGTCGTTGGCCACATCGTCGAATATGAAAATGCAGTTCGGCATTGCATCCGCGACGTTCACAACCTCGCAATTGTTTGAAAATGGAAAGTAACCAATTTCCTCCGTATCCTGCAGAAGCTGCTCCAGATATCGATACTTCGGTTGCTGCAGCGACTTCGAGTAGACGTACAGGTTCTCAAATCTCACACCGTGCGGACTCTCTATGAGGCTCAGCAACACGTTTGTCTTACCGCAATTCGACGGACCGCAAACTATGCAGCGTATCGTAGATGGTAATAGCGATCCGTAGCGTTTTCTTATTTGCGTGGTAGCATCGTGAGCATCCAAATTTGTCACGCGAATAGTCGGCACGTGCTTCACGAAATGCATCCTCGCTATTAACCTTTAGGAACAGCTGTATCGTTCATTTATATTTCGCGATTTACGGAACTATTCGGTCAGTTGCCATTACGATGGCGTTCATGCTAGTCGTCGTTGATTCCCTGCAAAACTTAACGAATCATCAGCTCGAACACATACCGAAGATCGTATTGCTCGAGTACTTTCCAGACAGTATCGCGAGTGTGTGGGAAAGATTACCTCGGCACATTCGCGCGGACTCGGATGTGCAGCAATATCAATATTGCTTGCAACACTACAATCTACCTAATACCACTCACCACGACGGACCACCGAGACGGATGAAAGACTGTTACGTTTGTCAGCAAGAGAAGCAGTTGCTCTAAATGTCTGGATCGTTCTTCAATAAAGTCTTGAAAAAATTGCCATTTGAGCTGCACGTGCCCGGTTACAATTATTGCGGGCCCGGCACTCGACTTCGCGAAAGATTGGAGCGCGGCGATCGTGGTATAAATCCGCTGGACGAGGCCTGCCTCGATCACGACTTAGCATATTGGCACAACGAGGATCTACCGGAGCGTCATCAGGCCGATAAAGTGCTAGCGAGGAGAGCGCGTGAACGTATTACCGCAAGAGACGCGACCTTGGGTGAACGCGCGGTCGCCGCAGCCGTATGGGCATTGATGAATGCTAAGCGTAAACTTGGCTTGGGATTACATAATATTATCGCGATGAAGAAAGCAGTAGCGGCTAAAAAAAAGAACAACAACAACAAGAAAAAAATTGGTACTACTACTACGAGGAAGAGAAGAATTCGAGTGCCGAGGAAACGGGGCGGTATAATACCTATACTCCCACTGCTAGGTGCAGTCGGAGCAATGGCAGGTGGAGCATCGGGTATAGCGACGGCTGTAAACCGTGCAAAAGCTGAGAGAGATCGATTGCAGGAAATGCAACGTCACAATCGCGCGATGGAAGCGTCGCGCGAGAGAGGCCGAGGTCTTTATCTGAAACCGTACAAGCGAGTCGTCGGAGAGGGAAACCGTGAAGGTGGAAAAAAAAACAACAAAAAAAAAACGGTCGGATAAGAGGAAGAAAATGAATGAGGGGAAATTTCGTCGTCGTAATGATCTCCCGGATTCAGGTGCTACTAGTAACATACAATTGGCACGCATCTGCCGACGCATACCATACTTCCGTGGAGTCTTTATGCGCACATCTTTGCCGCTCGGCGGGCCGCGGTGCAACGAGTGCGCGATGGTGAATCTCGACGATCAATGCGGCCCTGGTACCCACTGGGTAGCCTACGTCAAGCGTAACGACATCGTCGTATATTTTGATTCCTTCGGAAATTTGAAACCGCCGAAAGAATGTGTGCGTTACTTTGGTCCTAACGTTACAATCTACTACAATCATGATCGATATTAATCGTACGATAAAAGCAATTGCGGTCAGTTGTGCGTGAAATTCCTGCGAGAACAGATACTTTGAAAAAAAATAATGTCTTTCACCGTGACATTATCGGATCGTAAATCAGTATTAAATTCAGATTTCTTTCCCCCGATCAATCTGCAAGACGATCGGCACGAGATCGGTCTCGTGGACATGCAAACGTACAACTCGATAGCCAATGTGGACGAGACGAATAATAAGTTCTACTACGATAACGATAAGGTACTGACGATACCCAGAGGCTGTTACGAATTGAGTGCGATAAATGAGTATTTGCAGTCTCAAATTTCTGCGAGATACGAAATTCAAGGCGACATTGACAGCGTTATTCTTCTACGAGCGAATAATAATACACTGAAGAGTGAAATATTCTGCAAATATTCCATTGACTTTGGAAAACCGAATAACATTGGCTCATTACTGGGCTTCTCGTCTAATCGCGTGATCGAACCGAACGCTCAGGCTGAATCCGACGAAACCGTGGACATTGTGAAAACAAATATTCTACGCATCGAGTGCATTATTGCGGGTGGTGCGTACACCAACGGTAGACCCCGACACATTATTCACGAGTTCTTTCCCAGCGTTCCACCGGGCTATAAAATCTCGGAGGCACCGAAAACCGTCATTTATCTACCGGTCATCGTCAGAGTAATCGACCGTCTCACGTTACGTATCCTCGATCAGGACGATCGTCTCGTAGACTTTGGACGTGAAGAAATTACCATAAGATTGCACATTAAGAAAAATGTTAATTTACAAAAGTAACGAGGATTATAAAGCGGTGAAACTGGATGAAACGTTCGCTAGTCGTTCGTCCTACGTGGAGTCGAATACACCGGCTCGGAGTGAAAATCGCGACAAGAGGAGCTTCTTGCTAACGAGAAGAAATATAGAATTTTTACAATCATTGGGATTCACCGTGAAGAGATTGGGCGAAGGTACATAGTGGAACAATGGCAGATCCCTTGAACGTCACCGCATCGCTGACCTACGACAATCGCATCACCAAAATGGAGATGCATGCCTACAATACGTTTGCGAACGCCTCGTTGACGAACAGCGACGAAATTCGCATTCCCATACAGCAGCAAGATTTGATACTCCTGCCGTGCGAGAGTTATCTCTACGTCGAGGGTCAGCTGGTGGAGGGCACGCGTGACGCGAGCGCCAGCAACGAGGATATAGTTACGCTCCACTGCAATTCCGCGGCCTTTCTCTTCGACGAGATTCGTTACGAATTGAACGGTATCGAGATCGACCGATGCAGAAACGTCGGTATTACCAGCACTCTGAAGAATCTCGATTCCCTGAGCACCGAGGAGAGCGCCAGTCTACGTCATTCCGGATGGTTCGTCGCTACAGCCAAAGACCGGCTCAAAAAGGAGGCGGCTGTTAAGAATTTCAGCTTTTGCGTGCTCCTGAAAATGCTGCTGGGATTTTGCGAGGATTATCGGCGAGTCGTCGTTAACGCGCGTCACGAGCTCGTTCTCATTCGCGCCCGCGACGATACAAACGCCATTTACTCATCGGTGAAAATCACCGATTCGTCGATCAAGCTGCTACGAGTGCAATGGAGAATACCCCATGTGACCCTGAACGAAATTACGAAACTCCAATTTCTCAGTATCGTCGAGCAGGACAAGAGTCTGTCACTCGCTTTTCGCGCCTGGGAACTTTACGTGTATCCGCTTCTGCCCAAGTCGCAGCGACACACGTGGTCCGTGAAAGCGTCCACGCAATTGGAGAAGCCGCGATGCGTCATTCTGGCGTTCAGAACGAACAAGAACAGTAATCAGCACGAGGATGTGCTCAAATTCAGTCATTGCAAAGTACTCGATGTCAAACTCTATCTGAATTCCGAATCTTATCCGTACGATCATCTCGACACTGATTTCACGAAATCCCGTTACTCCGTCCTCTACCACATGTATGTAAACTTTTTTACCTCCTATTACGCTGGTGAGAAACTCGCGAGACCCATGCTCGACTATACGGACTTCTTGACGTACGGGCCGCTCTTCGTCATCGACTGCTCGCATCAGAACGAGTCCATAAAAACCGGCACGGTCGACGTCAAATTCGAGATCGAGTGTATGGAAATCATTTCGGATAATACTACAGCCTATTGTCTAATTATACACGATAAAATTATACAATATAAACCTCTTACGAATATTGTTAGAAATGTAAGTTAAAAAATAAGATAACAATTTTTATTAAATAAATATATAATAAACAACAAATTTATTCATTATTTTTTTTTATACAAAATACCTATCAAACTTTAGACTTAAATTCCACGTTGTGATATTTTCCTCCTTTATATAACATTATTAAATTATTGGCTGCTGCAGCCTTTTGTAGGTGCTGCAACTGCTCCGTATCTTCCGCCAATTTTGCCATTCTCCCTGGCAAGAATACCCAATCGGCTGTTGACAGCTTTACAATGATTTTCATTCCATATTTTGTCATAATTTTGTCCACTTCGGAAATATCGTACTCTTGATTTTCCGTCAAGCTATTTAATTTCACAAAATTTTTTGGAATGAAGCTTCCCAATTCATTGATTTTATTGAAATTCATTTTTATCTCTATGAAAAAAAAAATGATTAGTCTCATTAAAGTTAAAAATTCAATTAAAAAGTGCATGTACTAATCGAATGAAAAAAAAATATACTTACCTGTTTTTTTATGTAACAAACAAGTTTCTTTTTAATGAGTTTAATCACACACTTATTTTTTTGTTAATACGTCAAGCATCCGTGGTACTGCTATGCAGCTCTCGTTTAACAGGCTGACTTTTTATACGAACGATGTTATCGTATATTAAGCGTATTTAATTTCAATGTTTGGAAGGGGTAATTTTTATTTTTTTTTACTTGCGATGAATTTCCATTGTGATTGACTTATCACAGTATAACTCAATAGAAAAAAAACGATATTATCGTATTTCTGGGAATGAGTAATTCTCTAAGATTTTCTTGCGATGAATTTCCATTGTGATTGTAACCTATAGGTTAAAGACAATAGGAAAAAAAATATCTCTATACGGAGATTATTCGAAGGGTATGGTTCTTCTTATTTTGATTAACCCATTAACGTCCAAAATGTCAAAATTTCTTGCACGTTTTCAAAGTGATTTTTTCCTATGTAATTGGCGTTGAAAAAATTCTTGAACCACATATTCTGATGTAAAATTGCATGCTCTTCAGAATCCGTTGCCAGAATCATGATAAAACTCACAGGAAAAGAGATATGCTCGATTAAAACATAAAAAACACCTAAATTTTCGAAAAAAAAAATTTTTAGGATTTTTTTTCGAAGTGTTACGGTGAAGATATCACCTTGCGACCGTGATCAAAGGTGATCATCGGAGTTGAAGTTTAACAGGGAATTTTTTTGTTGACCTTGAACCATCGCTTCTTTACAAAATGGCGGAAAAAACGAATTTTTTTTTTCAATCTTCATCAACTTTTTTCTCGAAATCTATGGTCTTTAGAAAAAAATTCATAAAAACAAAAATACCTTAGAATCGCTCGAGGAACATTCTCAAATTTTTTCAGAATTTTTTGAGACAATTTTTGAAAATTCCATTTCACAAGTTTCCCGGAAAATCAAAAATTGTCTCAAAAAATTCTGAAAAAATTTGAGAATGTTCCTCGAGCGATTCTAAGGCATTTTTGTTTTTATGAATTTTTTTTTAAAGACCATAGATTTCGAGAAAAAAGTTGATGAAGATTGAAAAAAAAAATTCGTTTTTTCCGCCATTTTGTAAAGAAGCGATGGTTCAAGGTCAACAAAAAAATTCCCTGTTAAACTTCAACTCCCATGATCACCTTTGATCACGGTCGCAAGGTGATATCTTCATCGTAACACTTCGAAAAAAAATCCTAAAAATTTTTTTTTTCGAAAATTTAGGTGTTTTTTATGTTTCAATCGAGTATATCTCTTTTCCTGTGAGTTTTATCATGATTCTGGCAACGGATTCTGAAAGAGCATGCAATTTTACATCAGAATATGTGGTTCAAGAATTTTTTCAACGCCAATTACATAGGAAAAAATCACTTTGAAAACGTGCAAGAAATTTTGACATTTTGGACGTTAATGGGTTAATCTGTCATAAAAACGGACTATACAGAATTTTTATGGTAAACAACTTGGGCCATAGTTTTTGAAAATCTCTCATATGATACTTGAATAATGGGTAAATTACTATCAATAGGCGGATTTATCTCCATTTTGTATAATGTTAAATATTACAATCTAAAATAAAAAAATTTGCTGAAACAAAGCAAATATATTTTGAAATTAAATAGCTTAGGACAAATCTGCAGATAAAGAAAAATCATTCTAAAATCACTTAACATTTTTTTAAAGTTTTACAATAGCCTTTATTATTACATCATTTAAATCCAGCGATTATGCGGTGTTTGTATTTAAAATCGTATGTAGATGGAGGGTAAAGTATATTTGTTCAGGGTGTACCGACACTATAAGCTCGCATACGTGCGGAATTAAATCAGAAAACTCTGATAATTGCTTGCTACGTTCGATAAGTTGATATAAGAATTTGGAAAGCGTTTGAGATATGTTAAAAGATTATAGTATAAAAATTAAAGAACTCTACATTAAGTAGGACCCACAAGTACTCTTCAGCACTACACTCAAGGGTATTTAGATGGGCACATCATCAGATACATCGCTAAAAGCAATAAGAACGTGTACTTGGCAGACTCGTTTAAAACTATTTCATTTAAAAATATTTAAATTTATTTTTAGTCCAAAATTTTTTACTTTAAACTATAATTTCTAAAACTATATGTTGAAGAGAGCTTTGCCTATTGAGATTTTTTAATGTATTCATTAAAAATTATTATGCAACAGAATATTACAATTTACCTGTAAGTCACTTTCCATAAGAATTATACGGAGTCCTTGGTTTTCAGGCTAACAGATGTGTATATTATTTAATCCATGATCATTAAATTTTATAATTTTAACCATTTTCCTGCTGTGCATAAAATAGATTTTTCTGTGTTAATGGCATTTTCCACTCCAAATTTTTGAAAATTGTCAAACTTATTTTATAAATAAAGTTTCAGCCCTTACAGCCTACGAAGAATAGTCTTTTCGCTATAACATACAATCGCAACAAATACTCAAGTTCTGCATGTTCACCGGCCCATACGTCTAACATATAGAAAATGAGAAGCGTACTAAAAAGAAAATTATTAACGGATAATACGAAAATTTTTTAATATAAAAAATTCATCTGTTATGTGAAATCTTATAAATCATTGTAAGATATTTTACTGATAAATGAAATGCGAAGACTCAAAATTCAAAGTTTATTGTATGAAGTTTGGTGTTCATCATATAAGAATAATAATCGTATCAAAAAATAATGTTGAGACTATTGATTAATTAGATTTGGAATTAGAAACCTAAACAATTATGATTTTTTCAAAAGTACTTCACTTATTTTCAGTATTTTACAATTTAATTAATACATAGCTGTAGAAGAATAGTAAGCACACGTTCTAAAGAGTTATGTATTCTTAAGCGGTACTATGCATTTTCGTGATGCACCTAGCATAAATATATTTACATATAAAAAGAAAACAACAAAAATTTGAGACAATTTTGATTGTTATATGGCAACATCAATATTACACAGATCAAAGAAAGCGTACAATATTAAAAGTATATTCAATTGAAGGCATTAGTTTATAATAGTAACATATATCGATCACGAGTTGAGTAAATTACATTCAATAATAGCGCTCTTTCCAACAAAAGTTTAAATTCAATTTCAGTTGAGCGACTTAGTTATATACAAATGAAGTTACATAAAGTGTACTACACTCAGTAGCTAAACTGAGATTTAACTGAGATTTTAGTTAACGTGAAAGCTACTAATGTTATGTATGACACATTAGGCATTGACAATCTTCAAGGAAATAACGAAGATATAAAGATTACCTTTTAAAAGACAGTGAAATCTATAACTATTACCAAAAACGTGACTTAGGTCCGAGACCAATTTAGATCAGGTAAGCCTTATGTCATATATAATAAGTATAAAATTAAAAATTAGCAATTCAAATTTTGCGTTTTTCATATTTTTAATTTTGTATTGCACATGAGAATTGCTTGATTTGAAATGATACCGGAACTGAAAGCCTTTAATCATTTATCTACTGAGATATTCAATTCTTAAATTAATTAGTGTCAAAAATGATAGAAAATTTATACTCCTCTAAGCTTCCCTCACAACACAAGGAATGTCACTATCAGAAATAGAAAATACAATTAATGCATAAAAACATTGAAAGTAGTAATAAGCGCATAAAAGTTTAATAAACCAAACATACGCGTATTGTAAAAATTGTTCAATAACAGAAAGTGATAGAATGATTTAACTTTTACATAAGGGAAAGGATAAGCATTATGATAGTATAATTTGTAATTTTGAGGAAGGTATAATTTCGTATGTTTTATATTTCCAGAAAAAAAAGCCTCTTCTTAAATAATTTAAAGTAAATTAGTGTAAATGTAAATTTGATTCTATCGTACACTATTGTTGCATTATTAAATTTTGCAGTATCAGCAAATAAAGCTAATTGAAAGGTAAATTAGAGAAATAGTACTCAGTCATGGAGCTGACACTGTTGCTTCATTGAGTTCGCTAGTTTACTAAAGAGACAAGAATTAAAATGACAATAGTAAACAATAAAAAAAAGGCATTAGATTTTTTAATATGTAAATTCAAAAGTAATCTATTAATTGATTAAAGGATGCCCATACTTAACTTTGCAACACTTGTTTAAAGCCCACCCAATTGCGATGCAGCTGCGCGCAAGGACGTGTAGGGATTCCTGAAAATTTAACAGGATAAATATATATATATATATATATATATACAGGGTGTCCGGTAATAGGGTGCCAAGCCGGATACCCCAGTTAGAGCGGCCGATTCTGAGGAGAAAACTCTTATGAAATTTTTTCGCAAAACCCTTAATTTAGAAGTTATTAAGGGTAGAAATTATTAATATTTTATTCGTCGAGCAGGAGGAGCGAAAAATCCTGGAATCGGATTGGCAGACAATTGACGCACCAATACACTTTAATTAGTATATCATATTACCATATGATCCAATTGAAGATCTGGCAGTAAGACATAGAGTGTGTGGGGAAGGGGGGAGGGAGGTTGTGAGACTGAGCGTGGAAAAACAATTGAACCGAAGCGCTCAGTTTCGAGTGTCGGCCAACAATAGGCTTGAAAAAACCGAAATATGAATTACGTTTAATTGATCAAAGAATATTAAAACTCTTACAACTTCAATTAAACGTAATCAAAAGGTTGATTAGTGAATAGAAAAAATTGTGGTGATGACAACGAGCCTAAACATGACGTAGATACGACAGCTTTTGATTAAGTTAACTCGTAGTTACCTATAATTATTAAAACTAATAAATGTCGCATTTACACTGCGATTAGACTCAATTTCATCGTAAAAAATGCATCGATTTTTTGAAAAATATCTTTATTACAGTTGTATTTGGGCTATCTTTTCCCCACCACCTTGCGGTAAATAGCTTGGCGCGTTTTTTTTATAGTGGTTTCCCCAGGAGGCCTAATCCACTTTCCTAATTTAATGTAGGAGCTGCTCAAAGTGGCGACCGTTTTGCTCCGAGCATAGTTCGCTCCTTCGAACTATGTTCCGCGTTGCACGGTGCACCATATCTGGCGTAATAGAACGGAAGGCCGCAACAATAGCATCGCGGACTTGCTCTTCCGTCCCATTACGCCAGTCCTCTACCAAGGCCTTGACGTGGCCCCATAAAAATAAATCCAGTGGATTTAGGTCCGGGGATCTCGCAGGCCATGTAATAGGGCCACCACGGCCCATCCACCTCTCCGGGAACATGTCGTTCAGGGTGCTTTGCACGTTCAATCGGTAGTGCGGAGGCGCACCGTCGTGCTGGAAGATGAGATTATTCCGCACGTGGAGCGGCACATCTTCCAGCAGGACACCGAGTTGTTCCCTCAGAAAATCGGCGTACACTTCCCCGTTAAGCCTCGGTGGTAGAAAATACGGACCGATCTGTAAATTTAGAAAGAAAAAAAAACGATTAGTATAATCAGCCGAATGAAAAGGATCTTTTAATTACTTACGATATTATTTCCAATGAGGCCTGCCCAGACGTTGACCGTGTACCGATACTGGAACGCACATTCACGAGCGGCATGGGGATTTTCCTCTCTCCAAACTATGTAGTTTCGAGAGTTGAAAATCCCATTCGGCGTGAATGTGGATTCGTCAGTCCACAGTATCCTGTCGGGGAAATCTGGATCCCTTCGGCATTGCGCAAGAAATCCTAATTAGAAAACATTTTTATTAATTAGCTATCTATATTAAATCGTATTTAATTGAAACCGAAAATAATAGTCGAAGTTATCTTGGCAGAAGTGCACCCGACTTTCAAAATCGCGCGGCAGTAGCTGCTGGACGCGGTAAAAATGGTACGGCCGCAAGCCGTTCCTATGCAGGATTTCTCCAACTGCAAATTTGGATAAACCAAATTTGCGTGCGGCACCACGCAAGCTGTCTTGCTCACTTAAAAAGTGTTGGATGATTTCATCCTCCAATTGTACACTGATATTACGCGATCTGGCATGATCACGGTTAACCCGTAGGCTCAGTCTTTCGCGCGAACATCGCACAATATTTAAAATCGCGCGTCGTTTCGGGTGGTATTGGCGATTAGGAAAGCGGCTCGCATACAAACGCTCCGCGGCACTTGCGTTTTCATTCGCCATACCATACGTTATCAGTATGTCCGTCAATTCTACACTGGTTAAATTTTCCATGACTATTTCAAAAAATAAAAAATGCAGGAGGTCTCTACAATTCGGAGGACTCGCTACGAATGCTGCGTTGATTTGAAAACATACAAAATGTAAACAAATGTTGCGCTTGACGATTACAACAGTTGAACGTTTAAAATACTTATTTTTTGCATTTTGTTTTTAGCAAAAAAGGAAATAGTTGTTTACATTTTGTATGTTTTCAAATCAACGCAGCATTCGTAGCGAGTCCTCCGAATTGCAGAGACCTCCTGCATTTTTTATTTTTTGAAATAGTCATGGAAAATTTAACCAGTGTAGAATTGACGGACATACTGATAACGTATGGTATGGCGAATGAAAACGCAAGTGCCGCGGAGCGTTTGTATGCGAACCGCTTTCCTAATCGCCAATACCACCCGAAACGACGCGCGATTTTAAATATTGTGCGATGTTCGCGCGAAAAACTGAGCCTACGGGTTAACCGTGATCATGCCAGATCGCGTAATATCAGTGTACAATTGGAGGATGAAATCATCCAACACTTTTTAAGTGAGCAAGACAGCTTGCGTGGTGCCGCACGCAAATTTGGTTTATCCAAATTTGCAGTTGGAGAAATCCTGCATAGGAAAGGCTTGCGGCCGTACCATTTTTACCGCGTCCAGCAGCTACTGCCGCGCGATTTTGAAAGTCGGGTGCACTTCTGCCAAGGTAACTTCGACTATTATTTTCGGTTTCAATTAAATACGATTTAATATAGATAGCTAATTAATAAAAATGTTTTCTAATTAGGATTTCTTGCGCAATGCCGAAGGGATCCAGATTTCCCCGACAGGATACTGTGGACTGACGAATCCACATTCACGCCGAATGGGATTTTCAACTCTCGAAACTACATAGTTTGGAGAGAGGAAAATCCCCATGCCGCTCGTGAATGTGCGTTCCAGTATCGGTACACGGTCAACGTCTGGGCAGGCCTCATTGGAAATAATATCGTAAGTAATTAAAAGATCCTTTTCATTCGGCTGATTATACTAATCGTTTTTTTTTCTTTCTAAATTTACAGATCGGTCCGTATTTTCTACCACCGAGGCTTAACGGGGAAGTGTACGCCGATTTTCTGAGGGAACAACTCGGTGTCCTGCTGGAAGATGTGCCGCTCCACGTGCGGAATAATCTCATCTTCCAGCACGACGGTGCGCCTCCGCACTACCGATTGAACGTGCGAAGCACCCTGAACGACATGTTCCCGGAAGGTGGATGGGCCGTTGTGGCCCTATTACATGGCCTGCGAGATCCCCGGACCTAAATCCACTGGATTTTTTTTTATGGGGCCACGTCAAGGCCTTGGTAGAGGACTGGCGTAATGGGACGGAAGAGCAAGTCCGCGATGCTATTGTTGCGGCCTTCCGTTCTATTACGCCAGATATGGTGCACCGTGCAACGCGGAACATAGTTCGAAGGAGCGTACTATGCTCGGAGCAAAACGGTCGCCACTTTGAGCAGCTCCTACATTAAATTAGGAAAGTGGATTAGGCCTCCTGGGGAAACCACTATAAAAAAAACGCGCCAAGCTATTTACCGCAAGGTGGTGGGGAAAAGATAGCCCAAATACAACTGTAATAAAGATATTTTTCAAAAAATCGATGCATTTTTTACGATGAAATTGAGTCTAATCGCAGTGTAAATGCGACATTTATTAGTTTTAATAATTATAGGTAACTACGAGTTAACTTAATCAAAAGCTGTCGTATCTACGTCATGTTTAGGCTCGTTGTCATCACCAGAATTTTTTCTATTCACTAATCAACCTTTTGATTACGTTTAATTGAAGTTGTAAGAGTTTTAATATTCTTTGATCAATTAAACGTAATTCATATTTCGGTTTTTTCAAGCCTATTGTTGGCCGACACTCGAAACTGAGCGCTTCGGTTCAATTGTTATTCCACGCTCAGTCTCACAACCTCCCTCCCCCCTTCCCCACACACTCTGTCTTACTGCCAGATCTTCAATTGGATCATATGGTAATATGATATACTAATTAAAGTATATTGGTGCGTCAATTGTCTGCCAATCCGATTCCCGGATTTTTCGCTCCTCCTGCTCGACGAATAAAATATTAATAATTTCTACCCTTAATAACTTCTAAATTAAGGGTTTTGCGAAAAAATTTCATAAGAGTTTTCTCCTCAGAATCGGCCGCTCTAACTGGGGTATCCGGCTTGGCACCCTATTACCGGACACCCTGTATATATAGTAAAACATACCGATCATGAATAAGATGAGAGCGTTTTCCTCTAGTAAGCTGTCCATTTAGCAGTCTAGAAAGGTTCCTGATGCATATGAAATGTGCTGCTGCTCCTTGATGCTCGAGAAGAAGAAGAAGATTAGCGTGTCTGGTCCTCTTGCATTTTGTTAATTGTAGAGGTGCTATGATTGTATTCTCATTCGTCTCAGTCTCTTCCACCATAGTAAAAATATTAATAGAGACATCATTATCTTCCTCAAATCTCGGAATCTGTTTTAATGTAGTCGGAAACGTTATACTTCTAACGTCGAAAACAGTTGTAAAATGAGGATATGAAGATTTTCGTTGTGGATGAGTATTCGGTTTTGCCGGATAGAGTGCAGCCGTTACTGTCCATGCAAAACATGTATTATCATCACTGTGTATGTTTATCACAGCCTGTTTATTCTTAATAGATTCTGGAAGCTCGATGGCACAACCTATATGCAGCGGGTTATAATAATTTATATTTATAATTAAATTCAGAATTTTTTCCAACGCCCATCCACTATCACGCTCTTGAAACTCACTCAATTCTTTTAGAATTTTGTCTATTATATTTGTATTGTACCATTCACTAAAACTATCAGTTTTGTATAAAACAGCATTGCGGGTTGAGATATGCTTAATATCACTTATCTCTTTACAAATAAATTGTCCGTTAAAGATGCAATTTATCTTAACTGCGTTCACGTTATTAAACACTTTTTCTGTGTAGGTCTGTACTAAGTCTTTTGCACCTGTTAGAAAATCACGTGGTTCTATATAATTATAATTTACAACCATTCCGCTAGATATTCGAGATTTAAATGAAGACTCGAGATCTTTCCAAATAAGCTTTCTCACTCCAATTGATTTCTTATTTTTTGCCACATGCAGAAGTAGACGCTGGATAGTTGTTATTTCAATCAGAGTTTTGTGTACTGTATCGGGAGCTGCAGATCTATTAGTATCTCTTAAACTTCGAATATAATCACGACACTTGCGTACCCACTCATGATAATTATGCTGATTTCCTAAATCAGGATTCTTGAGAGCATGATTCAAACAATAACTCTTATCCTTAGCTGCTCTAAGTAGAAGACACTGTATTTGTGTAATTTCTGCAAAATTTTTCTGCAGCGTGTCTATAGGTGCGTTGCGATTAGAGATTCTGAGTTTATGAATATATTCACGACACTCGCGTACCCACTCGCGATATTATTCTTGCGTTTTCAAAACTCTATTTCGTAGAGACATCTTTTGTTCTTTTCTTCGAGAGGACTAATCAGGAACTGAGGAAAAGTGGGTGGGAAACTGAGCTCTCTTGAGATAAAGGATCTCTGAAACACTTCAGGGGGTAAGAGAACATTGAGGACAGGTAACGACGTGTTAGAAAATAGATGCAAGGGTTTTTCAGTTATACATATATTCCAGATTTTTGCTCATACATATATTTCATATAATAGACATTTTTTAAGGCACATACACCTTCATGATTCAAACATTCTAGTAGAGGAGCTATGCGGTTCCGATGACAGGGAGTGGGGGAAGCTGTTTTGTGGTGTGGAAGGGGGATGGGTGGAGATAAGACTCTCTTAGTATGGTAGTGGTGAGAATGAGGAAGGAAAGGGTCTTATAGTGGGATCGAGTTTGGTTAGGGAGGGTGGGGGTATTTTTCACCCTATCTCACAGTTGGAAGGTCTTATAGTGGGACCGAGTTCGGTTAGGTAGGGGGTATTTTTCACCCTATGTCACAGTTGGAAGGTCTTATAGTGGGACCGAGTTTGGTTAGGTAGGGGGTATTTTTCACCCTATGTCACAGTTGGAAGGTCTTATAGTGGGACCAGGTTTGGTTAGGGAGGGGGTATTTTTCACCCTATGGTACCGTTGGTTAGTTATCCTACGGGGACCTAAGTTATCCTACGGGGCCCTAGTTGAGGGAAGGTTTTTTCACCCTTCGAAGTCGATGGTTAGTTACCTTACGTAGCCTAACTATTTCCGACTCTGCTACACAGATAAATTAGGTTAAGTTAATTTCTAGTTCCAGTAGTCACCGCTAGGTGACTGCCTTCCTTAATCTTCTTTCGCGCTAATGGTATCAATTTCAGGATTATTAATATTTTGATAGGGCAACTTATTAAGTCCTAGCAGTTACTAAACCTAGGTATCTTATAAAAGAGATTGCAGTTTCAAGATTTTCTTAGTTCAACGTGCTACTTCACTATGTCGATAAATAAATTCGGATCTGGTTTCAATACCGGTAAAGTGAGAAATTATTCACACAAAATTGACAATGATACGTTAAAGTTTGATAAAAAAAGGAAGGCATTTAATGCCAAGAAGAAAATAATTTCAAACTTAGAATGTGATGTTACTGATGAGACAAGTGCTGTGAATATGGCTACTCTGTTACGTAATTCGATGACTGTACAATGACCGGCAGAAATGGCGTCCCTTGATGCGTTTAGGAACCGCATTTTAGGATCCTTCACTTTATACTCTATTCTGCTAGGCGGTGATAGGGGAATGGAACGCGATAACTATATAGTAATTCGTCTATCTCGCTCTAAATGCGTGAGTGCGAGAGAGAGAGAGAGAGAGAGAGAGCTTTATAAGGCATAGCACAACAAGCCAGGCGTCCCAAGACTTATTTCTATTTGTGCCATTGCCTATGGCTATCTCTCTCGCTCGGTAATAATCATTTGTCCGTCCTTGTTTAGGTCAGTTCTACGCCAATGGATACTCTCTAAAGAAGATTCTCTCAGACGACCATTGAAGACTGCGATTACAGCGGGGATTTTAAAATAATGTGCACCTGTCACTGTCTAACGTCAGTATTAAAAATTATTGTCACTTACACCGTTTGGTGCAATTAACATTATAAGTCTGGATTATTATATGATATTCTGTAATTCATATATATATATATATTGTAACGTGGTGGAAACCCGTTAGAGAAAAATGCTTATTGTTAGCTCTTCTTCGGTCTCCCCCTTAGTGCCTCCCGTCCCCTTGAGTATGTTTGTGAGTGAGTGAGTGAGCATAGATGAACCTTCCGTGTGATGGTAATGTAGTTACCCGCTGAAGGGATATTGTAATTGCCATCCACGGAAGGAGAGTAAATGTTTTTAGGACATGGTATGATTGCGGATTGAGCGAATGTCAGTAGGTTGTATATTATTTAGGATTAAATATTATATATCTAATGGTAAATTTTATTCGTAGCTTATGAGACCGATTCCCTGCTCCAACATGAGCTAGAAAACCGTTATTGTCCTATCCTTTACGCTCCCATGCCCGAATGCCTATAATGCCCTCTCTCTCTAACCTTCCTGCCGAGCGCGGTTGTTTACGCGACGCTCCTACCGTCCCCTTATTCAGTCTCCCCGCCGAGCGCCTCATCGGTTCCTTCCCGTTACCGCGCCGCGCCTCGAACGCCAGGCAGCGAGTCCCAGTCCC
This sequence comes from Prorops nasuta, assembly GCF_024137725.1. Taxonomy (NCBI): domain Eukaryota; kingdom Metazoa; phylum Arthropoda; class Insecta; order Hymenoptera; family Bethylidae; genus Prorops; species Prorops nasuta. Next base: position 2,201,578 of record NW_027116832.1, on the reverse strand, counting down.
CTCCCCTTACCGCGCTGACGCCTCGCGCGCCTAGCTGCGTTCTCCCCGGCCCGCGCCACTACCGGCCCATCGTTGCCGACCCCGCACCGCATCGCCCCGCTGCCGAGCCACGAAGCTACAGTGTCGTCTGCTGCTAAGGACGACCACGCAGGATTCTAGCGCAGGAGCTAGCCAGCCGGCTATCATGCCAAGTATATGGGTGATTAGCCGGAACGGCGAGAAATATGGATCGCGGATCCATACCTAATTAATGATTGGTCCCTGGATCCCGATCACAACTATGACACCCCGGAATGAGGGGAATGATTGAGAGGACGGAGGAATATCCGTCAAATTGGGCCAGATCTTGTTCTACTGTCAGAGCATCAGTACGTGGTTTAAGTAGAGAGCTGGGTCGTCGCCGCAATTATTGAAATTCGGTGTAATTCAATATTGCGGGCCCCAGCCATCGATTTACTGAAGTTTTGTGTGGAGTTCTCGTGGCGGACGTCGTGGGATCGCCGGATTTCATCGTCGGAGCCGCCGGAGAATTTTTCCTCGCCCCGTTCCCTTCCCCTTTTCGCTTTCCATAGCTTTCCCCAGTTTTCCCTTCAATTAGTGTTTAATGAAATCATTGTGCGCGTATAATAAGTGTGCCAGGACATCGCGGGAGGCCTCTCCCCCCGAGATTTTTTAGTGTTTAATAAAGATTGTGTCCTCGGAGTTTGATCGTGTCTTACTAATTATTTTTAACCCGGAATTCCTTTTCCGCGCGTTACAATATATATTTGTTAATTTACTTTTAATTTTTTAAACCAATAAGCTATTGTCATTATAGAAGAACCTCATTTAAATATAAGAATATACTGGTTTCCAGTTATGTAAATTTTTTTGTAAATATGACATAATTTTAATTAATAAAATTCACTAATTTATTAATCAGACTAAGAAGAGTTATTTCTTTCAAATTTTTACATATATAAAATAATATCATAAACTCGCACAACTAATTATTATTATGGAAATATTTTTATAATCGTTACACATTGATAATAATATATCTGAGTATCCTTCAATTTAAAATAACATTTACATTGAAGAAATCTTAATTAATGGTCATGAAGAGTTCGTGGCCCAGTGGCTAGGTCGCTTGCTTCGAAAATTAGTTCAAGCCCTTTTGTCGGTGGTTCATATCCCGCTGGAGATCTTTTTTTTTCGTTTTACAAGCATTAGTATTTCTTTTTGTAATTTTATGGAAACATTGCTACTGCTTCCAAAGAATCCAAAAAATTACAAAAAAAAAGATAGTAATGCTTGTAAAACCAAAAAAAAATCTCCCGTGGGATTTGAACCACCGACAAAAGGGCTTGAACTAATCTTCGAAGCAAGCGACCTACCCACTGAGCCACGAACTCATCATGATCATTGATCAAGATTTCTTCAATGTAAATGTTATTTTATATTGAAGGATATTCAGATATATTATTATCAATTTGTAACGATTATAAAAATATTTCCATAATAATAATTAGTTGTGTGAGTTTAGGATATTATTTTATATATGTCAAAATTTGAAAGAAATAACTCTTCTTAGTCTGATTAATAAATGAGTGAATTTTATTAATTGAAATTATGTTATATTTACAAGAAAAGTTACATAAGTGGAAACTAGTATATTCTTATATTTAAATAAGGTTTTTCTATAATGACAATAACTTATTGGTTTAAAAAATTAAAAGTAAATTAACAAATATATATATACATAATACATGATATATTATACTTATAATAAAAATAAATATAGTTCACAAATTTTGTGGTTCTCATTATATTTAAGTAATGTGTCAATATTATCGTCTATTCAAGAAGAGAAAAGAGCATTATGTTTTTACGTGTAAAAGAGGTATAAAAATAAATACTACTCGTTATAAGAAATATTAGAATCATGTATGAGCAAGGTAGGCTGTTAAATCAGAAAAAATATTTATCTTGTATAATATCATCCTCTATCTTCTTTGCGTTTTTGGTTAAAGCGATGCGATGTCGATTAAATTTCCCTTCTAAAAAAAACAAAAAAAAAAAAAGAAAATACTGAGTAAAAATTTAAAAAGTAACAGCAATCAAAATAATGAATTACAGATTTATCAATGTTCAATAGAATGTTAAGAAAGTAGCTTGATTTTCCAATTAGTATTTTTTGAATCCAAAAATAGAATCTATATTTCAAACTGTGATAGTCATTATTTGTCAGGATTACTTATTTCTTTTGTTTGAAAATCCTTAATTACCGAACCACCTTTCATATTATTATATATACTTGTATACTTACGGCTTCTCTTGCATTCGACTATAAAGTTATATAAAGGATTTGAAGCAATACTATTCAAGTTGGTGATCAGATATTGTTTAAACATCATCAGTAATAAGTAGATCTGTGTGCATGGTTCGATGTTTTGTGGTTTCCAGCTATTTTAATACTTTAACATTATATACTATTTTAAATTTTGAAACAAGTCCTGTTCTTGTGAAAGGAGAGGTATAGTAATTATGATTCATTGCAATAATACTGATATAATTACCTATATAAGATAAGCCGCAACTTTTGTAGTTTATAGTATATGGAAGAGTAATATTTGAAATAATAATTGTTGAGAAGTTTCTTTCCAGTTTTTAATCCTACAGCTGCTGAAAGTTTCATATAATTAACCATCAATTTCTGAGAAACTTAATATTTTATAATCATCCCCAGGAAGCTGTAAAGAAATAAGGTATATTACATTTCTTTGCAAGCTTAATGCATTACCCGTGCTAAATGTATTAAACTGAAAAAGCTCTCTATCCGATCATTTTTAAATAAAATCTTAATAATGACTACTTTTTCATTTAACTTGTGCAAAAATATTTATTATACTTTTTTATTACTGATCTGTTGAAGAATGGGATACAGATTACAATACCACAGCTGATCGAAGCCTTGAATGATCTCGAAAACTTTGGAAATTTTGTGATCAAATATAGTAATTAATCTAATTTTCAGCATATGTATCTTCACGTAAAGGTACATTACCCCTTTACATTAAAAGTAACTACTTATTTCCCGATGTAATATGTTAATTATCATTTTAAATAAAAATTGTTCTTTAGAAGCTATAAAATAACTATATATTTTAAGCCAATCAATATTTATTTATATATACAGCTTACTCTTTACAATTTTACAAAGTATATTAACTTTGGCAGAAATAATATCATTGCACTGACTTCAAACTTGATACGATCATTTTTTTGCAGTGGACACATTCCTATAGAGCACTAAGCAGAACTTGACTGCCACTTTGTAACACCTTGCGATACCTGTAAAACACAGACTATTACACTTTCTCAATGGAAATCTGAAGAAGTAATAGCATAAAGTTAAATATAATCTGCATCTTTTCATAGAACTGATAGAAATGTATATTGATAATAAGCTGTCACATATGTCCTTGATTTGGTAATAAAATGGTTTTACAAAAATTTTGTACCTTTTTCTTTTTACAAGACGATATATTTCTGGAACATAAAATAGTCTTCTAAAAAGTTTTTGAACTCCTCAAGTCACCTCAACTAAATTTATCCTCGTCAATCGATAGGTGAACAAAGTTCCATGGTACAGCTTCATTAAAGATTACAAGCATTAAATGAAAATGGTCCATATTAGCACTCATAAATATTTATTTGGTCGATACGCAGATCACAGAAAACTATTTTCGCAGAAAAACGTTAATTTCAGATCGGGCAAATTGAATCGCAGAAATAGTCGTAACGCCATGTCGGTATTTTGCGTACTCAAGATTGAAGAAAGGTTAAATGGAGTATAAAAATATTTTAACAGGAGGAGAAGAGGTAAATGGCGCAAAAATAAGTTCTAAAGTTTTCCAACATATATTTTGCTACTTATAGATTGTTCCATCTTTACGTGCAAGATTTTCCAGCAACATGAAATATAGGACTGTAATCTAGCTGAAACAATGTTCAAAGATGTCCCAGCTTCATTGGATAAAAACAGTTATAATAGGTCCTTTGTGTGTTTTTTTTTATAAACTAATTTTAAGAATAAGAAACACTGTCTTTATGTATAATTGAAAGAAGCATTTGAACTTAAGCGAGTAAAACTTAAAATTAGATGAGACATTCTTGGTAGAGTGAGTTTTCTTTCACCCTCCTCCATTTTTCTAGCATCTTTAAAATGAACCAGGACACATTTTTAAATCGCCGAGGACTATCATTCCGCAAAATCAACTAATTTTTTAAATAATGCGAGCGAATTAATCTTCCAGATTTCTGAAAGCTTGTTGGATTTCTTCGTGACGTTGATAGAAGTCTGATCAAACCTTTGCTTCAACGTCTTTTACAGGCTCCTAAAAGAGATAGATCGTTAGATATGGATACGATAGGCAATAATGTGAAAATTGTTGTAATAAATTTATCTTAAACTTAATAGAGCTAAGTTGATAGAGAATGTTTACCATGCCATCCCAAATAACGTTCCACGTAATTTTAGTATTGTCTGACTGAGCTGTCGAATGTACGGCTTGCCTAGCCATATCGTGAAAAGCGATCATATTTCGCAACATCCCCACGGTTTTGTAAAATGGAGAGAGACGATCATATATAGTGTAGCTAGAGAGAAGAAAGAAAATGGAATTTACAGAGATAAACACTCATAATTTGCACGTTATACACTCGAATCGTCGCAATTACCTGCTTTGTTACAAAAAGTCGTCTTTTAACAGCTTGGCAACTTTCAGGGTTATTTTGTCTCTTTAAGCTACAGAAGCTTTACCAATCTATTGCACGATTTTAGACAAATCTTATTCTCCCTGAAGAATCTCATAAACTTTTCTTGTCAGTAGGACAAATTCAGAGAAATTCTTGTCGTAGAAATTGTTTAAGGCTCTTAAATATTTACTGCAGGAGATAGCATCCCCTGCTTTGCCAATTTGCTCTTGTGAATAATTTCAAACAAATCAACACCATAGATGTAGCTGCAACTTTTAACATTTTATAAGTTAAATTCCCAAGATGTGTATTATTGGACAAGCAAGGCACACATTAACACCATTTGGAATATAAATGGAGGTAATGAGCTCATTGATGTCTCTGAGTGGATGCTGAATACCATTAAAAATGCTGCCAAGAATTTCAGGCCGCAATTCAACAGACAAGGGTTTTCCTGTTCTGAGTAGTAGATCTCGTACAGTCACATTACTGATTTCCTTGTAAATCTATAATAAGTAAATAAGTATTTACACAGGTTATGAGTTTTTAAAAGAGGCTATAACTCATAATAATCAGAATATATTATTTCCAAAATGGTAGCTGTATCATCTAATTGAACAATTCCTCCTATTAATTCATGATAACCTACTCGTATACTAGCTCATATAAAGCTGAACCAGACATCTTTTCTACTATATCAACTAAAATCAAAAAGATGAAATATTACTATAATGGTAAATTTTAAGAAATTATTGTATTAATAAATGTATAAAAATAATTAAATAACCGGCTCCAGAAACTACATAGGCATATCCAAATTTGTCTTCTCTCTCCCCATTTTTAATTTTTGGTAAACCACAGCTTTTGTGTTTGTTAAATATTAACTAAAAGTAAACATAAGTCATATAAGTGTAAGTTTTTATGAAAGTGATACTAAACAGTATTGGGAAAACCATATAGTCCCTTTAGTCCTGTTGATACATAGCTTTTAATAATAGCTTTAATTCAGTTTACACGTAAGAATTCATAAAAGCTTGCCATAACGCATCTTCGGTATTGAATAAACGACAATTTAAAAATAACAAAGCTCCTTTGCATAACCAATATTTATGCGTACTATAGTGTCTTCAATCACTCTCCTTATATTAGAATTCAGGAAACAATCTGCAACATATAAAATACAAAGAATCAATCACTTTTAAAGTAAAATAATTATATACTTTTATATGACATACACAATACTTATCTGATAGTTGTTCCTGATAACTTGCGTATAATTACATTACATATGATTACATCTGTAGTTTATTCTTAATACTAATTTCTTTGCCGGCAATAACCTTTCAGGTAAATGTCAAAACTTCCGAAAATAAATATAATAATTTTCCTCATTCCTCTGTGTTAACTTTAATCACACTTTACAACGCTAGGGTGTGCCTTATTCGAATAACAAGTCATATTCACATTTATTGTAGATGACCATGCGCCACCGTCATTTTGGCCTAGAAATTTTTCGGGCAAAATAGCCACTACCGAGTTACCCTAGTCCCATAGAAGTACTCCCTGACCCCAAGTGAGTTATCCTAGCCCCTTTATATGTACTCCCTGACCCCAAGTGAGTTACCATAGCCCCTTTATAAGTACTCCCTGACCCCAAGTGAGTTATCCTAGCCCCTTTATATGTACTCTCTGTCCGCAAGTGAGTTATTCTAACCCCTTTATAAGTACTCCCTGAACCCCAAGTGAGTTATCCTAGTCCCATAAATCTACTCCCTGACCCCAAGTGAGTTATCCTAGCCCCTTTATATGTACTCTCTGACCGCAAGTGAGTTATTCTAGCCCCTTTATAAGTAATCCCTGATCCCAAGTGTGTTACCCTAGTCTCATATAAATACTCCCTGAACCCATGTGTGTTACCTTAACCCCTTTATAAGTACTCCCCGACCCCAAGTGAGTTATCCTAGCCCCTTTAGGTGTACTCTCTGACAGCAAGTGAGTTAGCCTAGTCCCATATAAGTACTCCCTGACCCCAAGTAAGTTACTCTAGTCCCATAGAAGTAATCCCTGACCCCAAGTGAGTTAACCTAGTCCCATAGAATTACTCCCTGAACCCTAGTGAGTTATTCTAGCCCCTATATATGTAATCTTTGACCGCAAGTGAGTTATCCTAGCCCCTTTATATGTACTCCCAGACCCCAAGTGTGTTACCTTAGTCCCTTATAACTACTCCCTGACCCCAAATGTGTCGTCCTAGCCCCTATATACGAACTCTCAGATCGCAAGTCAGTTACCCTACTCCCTTTATAAGTACACCCTGGCCCCAAGTGAGTTACCGTGGTGCCATCTAAGTACTCCCAGACATCAAGTGAGTTACCCTAGTCCCATATAAGTACTCCTTGACCCAAAGTGAGTTACCCTAGTCCCATATAAGTACTCCCAAACCCCAAGTGAGTTACCCTAGTCCCAAATAAGTACTCCCTGACCCCAAATGTAATATCCTAGCCCTATTATATGTACTTTCTGGCCGCAAGTGAGTTACCCTGGTCCCATATAAGTACTCCTTGACCCAAAGTGAGTTACCCTAGCCCCTTTGTAAGTACTCCCTAAACCAAAGTGAGTTACCCTAGTCCCATATAAGAACTCCCTGACCCCAAGTTAGTTAACCTAGTCCCATATAAGTACTCCCTGTCACCAAATGAATTACCATAGCCCCTTTATAAGTACTCCCTGACCCCAAGTGACTTATCCTAGCCCTTTTATATGTACTCTCTGACCGCAAGTGAGTTACCCTGGTCCCATATAAGTACTCCTTGACCCAAAGTGAGTTACCCTAGCCCCTTTATAAGTACTCCCTAAACCCAAGTGAGTTACCCTAGTCCCATATAAGTATTCCCTGACCCAAAGTATGTTACCCTAGTCCCATATAAGTACTTCCTGACCCAAGTGAGTTATCCTAGCCCCTTTATATGTACTCTCTGACCGCAAGTGAGTTACCCTAGTCCCATAGAAGTACTCCCTGACCCCATGTGAATTACCCTAGTCCCATATAAGTACTCCCAGACCCCAAGTGAGTTACCCTAGTCCCAAATAAGGACTCCCTGATCCCAAGTGAGTTAACCTAGTCCCATATAAGTATTCCCTGACAGCAAATCAATTACCATATCCCCTTTATAAGTACTCCCTGACCCCAAGTGAGTTATCCTAGCCCCTTTATATGTACTCTCTGACCGCAAGTGAGTTACCCTAGTCCCATATAAGTACTCCCAGACCCCAAGTGAGTTATCCTAGCCCCTTTATATGTACTCCCTGACCCCAAGTGAGTTACCATAGCCCCTTTATAAGTACTCCCTGACCCCAAGTGAGTTATCCTAGCCCCTTTATATGTACTCTCTGTCCGCAAGTGAGTTATTCTAACCCCTTTATAAGTACTCCCTGAACCCCAAGTGAGTTATCCTAGTCCCATAAATCTACTCCCTGACCCCAAGTGAGTTATCCTAGCCCCTTTATATGTACTCTCTGACCGCAAGTGAGTTATTCTAGCCCCTTTATAAGTAATCCCTGACCCCAAGTGTGTTACCCTATTCTCATATAAGTACTCCCTGAACCCAAGTGTGTTACCTTAGCCCCTTTATAAGTACTCCCCGACCCCAAGTGAGTTATCCTAGTCACTTTATATGTACTTTCTGACTGCAAGTGAGTTACCCTAGTCCCATATATGTACTCCCTGGCCCCAAGTGAGTTATCATAGTCCCATATATGTACTCCCTGACCCTAAGTGAGTTACCCTAGCCCCTTTGTAAGTACTCCCTGACCACTAGTGTGTTACCTTAGTCCCATAAATCTACTCCCTGACCCCAAGTGAGTTATCCTAGCCCCTTTATATGTACTCTCTGACCACAAGTGAGTTATTCTAGCCCCTTTATAAGTAATCCCTGATCCCAAGTGTGTTACCCTAGTCTCATATAAATACTCCCTGAACCCATGTGTGTTACCTTAACCCCTTTATAAGTACTCCCCGACCCCAAGTGAGTTATCCTAGCCTCTTTATATGTATTCTCTGACCGTAAGTGAGTTACCCTAGCCCCTTTATAAGTACACCCTGGCCCCAAGTGAGTTACCGTGGTCCCATATAAGTACTCCCAGACACCAAGTGAGTTACCCTAGTTCCATACTTGTACTCCCTGATCCTAAGTGAGTTACCCTTGCCCCTTTATAAGTACTCCCTGACCACTAGTGTGTTACCTTAGTCCCGTAAATGTACTCCCTGACCTCAAGTGAGTTATCCTAGCCTCTTTATATGTACTCTCTGACCGCAATTGAGTTACCCTAGCCCCTTTATAAGTACACCCTGGCCCCAAGTGAGTTACCGTGGTCCCATATAAGTACTTCCAGACACCAAGTGAGTTACCCTAGTTCCATATAAGTACTCCTTCACCTCAAGTGAATTATCCTAGCCCCTTTATATGTACTCTCTGACTGCAAGTGAGTTATTCTAGCCCCTTGATAAGTACTCCCTGACCGCAAGTGAGTTACAATAGCCCCTTTATAAGTACTCCCTAACACCAAGTGAGTTATCCTAGCCCCTTTAGGTGTACTCTCTGACAGCAAGTGAGTTACCCTAGTCCCATATAAGTACTCCCTGACCCCAAGTAAGTTACTCTAGTCCCATAGAAGTAATAACCTGACCCCAAGTGAGTTAACCTAGTCCCATAGAATTACTCCCTGAACCCTAGTGAGTTATTCTAGCCCCTATATATGTAATCTTTGACCGCAAGTGAGTTATCCTAGCCCCTTTATATGTACTCCCAGACCCCAAGTGTGTTACCTTAGTCCCTTATAACTACTCCCTGACCCCAAATGTGTCGTCCTAGCCCCTATATACGAACTCTCAGATCGCAAGTCAGTTACCCTACTCCCTTTATAAGTACACCCTGGCCCCAAGTGAGTTACCGTGGTGCCATCTAAGTACTCCCAGACATCAAGTGAGTTACCCTAGTCCCATATAAGTACTCCTTGACCCAAAGTGAGTTACCCTAGTCCCATATAAGTACTCCCTAACCCCAAGTGAGTTACCCTAGTCCCAAATAAGTACTCCCTGACCCCAAATGTAATATCCTAGCCCTATTATATGTACTTTCTGGCCGCAAGTGAGTTACCCTGGTCCCATATAAGTACTCCTTGACCCAAAGTGAGTTACCCTAGCCCCTTTATAAGTACTCCCTAAACCCAAGTGAGTTACCCTAGTCCCATATAAGAACTCCCTGACCCCAAGTTAGTTAACCTAGTCCCATATAAGTACTCCCTGACACCAAATCAATTACCATAGCCCCTTTATAAGTACTCCCTGACCCCAAGTGACTTATCCTAGCCCTTTTATATGTACTCTCTGACCGCAAGTGAGTTACCCTGGTCCCATATAAGTACTCCTTGACCCAAAGTGAGTTACCCTATCCCCTTTATAAGTACTCCCTAAACCCAAGTGAGTTACTCTAGTCCCATATAAGTACTCCCTGACCCAAAGTATGTTACCCTAGTCCCATATAAGTACTTCCTGACCCAAGTGAGTTATCCTAGCCCCTTTATATGTACTCTCTGACCGCAAGTGAGTTACCCTATTCCCATAGAAGTACTCCCTGACCCCATGTGAGTTACCCTAGTCCCATATAAGTACTCCCAGACCCCAAGTGAGTTACCCTAGTCCCAAATAAGAACTCCCTGACCCCAAGTGAGTTATCCTAGCCCCTTTATATGTACTCTCTGACCGCAAGTGAGTTACCCTAGTCCCATATAAGTACTCCCAGACCCCAAGTGAGTTACCCTAGTCCCAAAGAAGTACTCCCTGACCCCATTTGAGCTACCCTAGCCACTATATAAATACTCCCTGAACCCAAGTGAGATACCCTAGTCCCATATAAGTACTCCTTGACCCAAAGTGAGTTACCCTAGTCCCATATAAGAACTCCCTGACCCCAAGTTAGTTAACCTAGTCCCATATAAGTACTCCCTGACACCAAATGAATTACCATAGCCCCTTTATAAGTACTCCCTGACCCCAAGTGACTTATCCTAGCCCTTTTATATGTACTCTCTGACCGCAAGTGAGTTACCCTGGTCCCATATAAGTACTCCTTGACCCAAAGTGAGTTACCCTATCCCCTTTATAAGTACTCCCTAAACCCAAGTGAGTTACCCTAGTCCCATATAAGTACTCCCTGACCCAAAGTATGTTACCCTAGTCCCATATAAGTACTTCCTGACCCAAGTGAGTTATCCTAGCCCCTTTATATGTACTCTCTGACCGCAAGTGAGTTACCCTATTCCCATAGAAGTACTCCCTGACCCCATGTGAGTTACCCTATTCCCATAGAAGTACTCCCTGACCCCATGTGAGTTACCCTAGTCCCATATAAGTACTCCCAGACCCCAAGTGAGTTACCCTAGTCCCAAATAAGGACTCCCTGATCCCAAGTGAGTTAACCTAGTCCCATATAAGTATTCCCTGACAGCAAATCAATTACCATATCCCCTTTATAAGTACTCCCTGACCCCAAGTGAGTTATCCTAGCCCCTTTATATGTACTCTCTGACCGCAAGTGAGTTACCCTAGTCCCATATAAGTACTCCCAGACCCCAAGTGAGTTATCCTAGCCCCTTTATATGTACTCCCTGACCCCAAGTGAGTTACCATAGCCCCTTTATAAGTACTCCCTGACCCCAAGTGAGTTATCCTAGCCCCTTTATATGTACTCTCTGTCCGCAAGTGAGTTATTCTAACCCCTTTATAAGTACTCCCTGAACCCCAAGTGAGTTTACTAGTCCCATAAATCTACTCCCTGACCCCAAGTGAGTTATCCTAGCCCCTTTATATGTACTCTCTGACCGCAAGTGAGTTATTCTAGCCCCTTTATAAGTAATCCCTGACCCCAAGTGTGTTACCCTATTCTCATATAAGTACTCCCTGAACCCAAGTGTGTTACCTTAGCCCCTTTATAAGTACTCCCCGACCCCAAGTGAGTTATCCTAGTCACTTTATATGTACTTTCTGACTGCAAGTGAGTTACCCTAGTCCCATATATGTACTCCCTGGCCCCAAGTGAGTTATCATAGTCCCATATATGTACTCCCTGACCCTAAGTGAGTTACCCTAGCCCCTTTGTAAGTACTCCCTGACCACTAGTGTGTTACCTTAGTCCCATAAATCTACTCCCTGACCCCAAGTGAGTTATCCTAGCCCCTTTATATGTACTCTCTGACCACAAGTGAGTTATTCTAGCCCCTTTATAAGTAATCCCTGATCCCAAGTGTGTTACCCTAGTCTCATATAAATACTCCCTGAACCCATGTGTGTTACCTTAACCCCTTTATAAGTAATCCCCGACCCCAAGTGAGTTATCCTAGCCTCTTTATATTTATTCTCTGATCGCAAGTGAGTTACCCTAGCCCCTTTATAAGTACACCCTGGCCCCAAGTGAGTTACCGTGGTCCCATATAAGTACTCCCAGACACCAAGTGAGTTACCCTAGTTCCATGTAAGTACTCCTTGACCCAAAGTGAGTTACCCTATCCCCTTTATAGGTACTCCCTGACCCCAAGTGAGTTATCCTAGTCCCATACTTGTACTCCCTGATCCTAAATGAGTTACCCTAGCCCCTTTATAAGTACTCCCTGACCACTAGTGTGTTACCTTAGTCCCGTAAATGTACTCCCTGACCTCAAGTGAGTTATCCTAGCCTCTTTATATGTACTCTCTGACCGCAATTGAGTTACCCTAGCCCCTTTATAAGTACACCCTGGCCCCAAGTGAGTTACCGTGGTCCCATATAAGTACTTCCAGACACCAAGTGAGTTACCCTAGTTCCATATAAGTACTCCTTGACCTCAAGTGAATTATCCTAGCCCCTTTATATGTACTCTCTGACTGCAAGTGAGTTATTCTAGCCCCTTTATAAGTACTCCCTGACCGCAAGTGAGTTACAATAGCCCCTTTATAAGTACTCCCTAACACCAAGTGAGTTATCCTAGCCCCTTTAGGTGTACTCTCTGACAGCAAGTGAGTTACCCTAGTCCCATATAAGTACTCCCTGACCCCAAGTAAGTTACTCTAGTCCCATAGAAGTAATAACCTGACCCCAAGTGAGTTAACCTAGTCCCATAGAATTACTCCCTGAACCCTAGTGAGTTATTCTAGCCCCTATATATGTAATCTTTCACCGCAAGTGAGTTATCCTAGCCCCTTTATATGTACTCCCAGACCCCAAGTGTGTTACCTTAGTCCCTTATAACTACTCCCTGACCCCAAATGTGTCGTCCTAGCCCCTATATACGAACTCTCAGATCGCAAGTCAGTTACACTACTCCCTTTATAAGTACACCCTGGCCCCAAGTGAGTTACCGTGGTGCCATCTAAGTACTCCCAGACATCAAGTGAGTTACCCTAGTCCCATATAAGTACTCCTTGACCCAAAGTGAGTTACCCTAGTCCCATATAAGTACTCCCAAACCCCAAGTGAGTTACCCTAGTCCCAAATAAGTACTCCCTGACCCCAAATGTAATATCCTAGCCCTATTATATGTACTTTCTGGCCGCAAGTGAGTTACCCTGGTCCCATATAAGTACTCCTTGACCCAAAGTGAGTTACCCTAGCCCCTTTATAAGTACTCCCTAAACCCAAGTGAGTTACCCTAGTCCCATATAAGAACTCCCTGACCCCAAGTTAGTTAACCTAGTCCCATATAAGTACTCCCTGACACCAAATGAATTACCATAGCCCCTTTATAAGTACTCCCTGACACCAAATGAATTACCATAGCCCCTTTATAAGTACTCCCTGACCCCAAGTGACTTATCCTAGCCCTTTTATATGTACTCTCTGACCGCAAGTGAGTTACCCTATTCCCATAGAAGTACTCCCTGACCCCATGTGAGTTACCCTAGTCCCATATAAGTACTCCCAGACCCCAAGTGAGTTACCCTAGTCCCAAATAAGAACTCCCTGACCCCAAGTGAGTTAACCTAGTCCCATATAAGTACTCCCTGACAGCAAATCAATTACCATATCCCCTTTATAAGTACTCCCTGACCCCAAGTGAGTTATCCTAGCCCCTTTATATGTACTCTCTGACCGCAAGTGAGTTACCCTAGTCCCATATAAGTACTCCCAGACCCCAAGTGAGTTACCCTAGTCCCAAAGAAGTACTCCTTGACCCCATTTGAGCTACCCTAGCCACTATATAAATACTCCCTGAACCCAAGTGAGTTACCCTAGTCCCATAGAATTACATCCAGACCCCAAGTGTGTTACCCTAGTCCCATATAAGTACTCCCTGACCCCAAATGTGATATCCTAGCCCTTTATATGTACTCTCTGACCGCAAGTGAGTTACCCTAGTCCCATATAAGAACTCCCTGACCCAAAGTGTGTTACCCTAGTCCCATGTAAGTACTCCCTGACCCCAAGTGAGTTATCCTAGCCCTTTATATGTACTCTCTGACCCCATGTGAGTTACCCTAGCCCCTTTATAAGCACTCCCTAACCCCAAGTCAGTTACCCTAGTCCCATATAAGTACTCCCAGACCCCAAGTGAGTTACCCTAGTCCCATAGAAGTACTCCAGAACCCCAAGTGAGTTACCCTAGTTCCATAGAAGTACTCCCTGACCCCAAGTGAGTTATCCTAGTCCCATACATGTACTCCCTGATCCTAAGTGAGTTACCCTAGCCCCTTTATAAGTACTCCCTGACCACTAGTGTGTTACCTTAGTCCCATAAATGTACTCCCTGACCTCAAGTGAGTTATCCTAGCCTCTTTATATGTACTCTCTGACCGCAAGTGAGTTACCCTAGCCCCTTTATAAGTACACCCTGGCCCCAAGTGAGTTACCGTGGTCCCGTATAAGTACTTCCAGACACCAAGTGAGTTACCCTAGTTCCATATAAGTACTCCTTGACCTCAAGTGAATTATCCTAGCCCCTTTATATGTACTCTCTGACTGCAAGTGAGTTATTCTAGCACCTTTATAAGTACTCCCTGACCGCAAGTGAGTTACAATAGCCCCTTTATAAGTACTCCCTAACACCAAGTGAGTTATCCTAGCCCCTTTAGGTGTACTCTCTGACAGCAAGTGAGTTACCCTAGTCCCATATAAGTACTCCCTGACCCCAAGTAAGTTACTCTAGTCCCATAGAAGTAATCCCTGACCCCATGTGAGTTAACCTAGTCCCATAGAAGTACTCTCTGAACCCTATTGAGTTATTCTAGCCCCTATATATGTACTCTTTGACCGCAAGTGAGTTATCCTAGCCCCTTTATATGTACTCCCAGACCCCAAGTGTGTTACCTTAGTCCCATACATGTACTCCCTGATCCTAAGTGAGTTACCCTAGCCCCTTTATAAGTACTCCCTGACCACTAGTGTGTTATCTTAGTCCCATAAATGTACTCCCTGACCTCAAGTGAGTTATCCTAGCCTCTTTATATGTACTCTCTGACCGCAAGTGAGTTACCCTAGCCCCTTTATAAGTACACCCTGGCCCCAAGTGAGTTACCGTGGTCCCGTATAAGTACTTCCAGACACCAAGTGAGTTACCCTAGTTCCATATAAGTACTCCTTGACCTCAAGTGAATTATCCTAGCCCCTTTATATGTACTCTCTGACTGCAAGTGAGTTATTCTAGCACCTTTATAAGTACTCCCTGACCGCAAGTGAGTTACAATAGCCCCTTTATAAGTACTCCCTAACACCAAGTGAGTTATCCTAGCCCCTTTAGGTGTACTCTCTGACAGCAAGTGAGTTACCCTAGTCCCATATAAGTACTCCCTGACCCCAAGTAAGTTACTCTAGTCCCATAGAAGTAATCCCTGACCCCATGTGAGTTAACCTAGTCCCATAGAAGTACTCTCTGAACCCTATTGAGTTATTCTAGCCCCTATATATGTACTCTTTGACCGCAAGTGAGTTATCCTAGCCCCTTTATATGTACTCCCAGACCCCAAGTGTGTTACCTTAGTCCCATACATGTACTCCCTGATCCTAAGTGAGTTACCCTAGCCCCTTTATAAGTACTCCCTGACCACTAGTGTGTTACCTTAGTCCCATAAATGTACTCCCTGACCTCAAGTGAGTTATCCTAGCCTCTTTATATGTACTCTCTGACCGCAAGTGAGTTACCCTAGCCCCTTTATAAGTACACCCTGGCCCCAAGTGAGTTACCGTGGTCCCGTATAAGTACTTCCAGACACCAAGTGAGTTACCCTAGTTCCATATAAGTACTCCTTGACCTCAAGTGAATTATCCTAGCCCCTTTATATGTACTCTCTGACTGCAAGTGAGTTATTCTAGCACCTTTATAAGTACTCCCTGACCGCAAGTGAGTTACAATAGCCCCTTTATAAGTACTCCCTAACACCAAGTGAGTTATCCTAGCCCCTTTAGGTGTACTCTCTGACAGCAAGTGAGTTACCCTAGTCCCATATAAGTACTCCCTGACCCCAAGTAAGTTACTCTAGTCCCATAGAAGTAATCCCTGACCCCATGTGAGTTAACCTAGTCCCATAGAAGTACTCTCTGAACCCTATTGAGTTATTCTAGCCCCTATATATGTACTCTTTGACCGCAAGTGAGTTATCCTAGCCCCTTTATATGTACTCCCAGACCCCAAGTGTGTTACCTTAGTCCCTTATAACTACTCCCTGACCCCAAATGTGTCGTCCTAGCCCCTATATACGAACTCTCAGATCGCAAGTCAGTTACCCTACTCCCTTTATAAGTACACCCTGGCCCCAAGTGAGTTACCGTGGTGCCATCTAAGTACTCCCAGACATCAAGTGAGTTACCCTAGTCCCATATAAGTACTCCTTGACCCAAAGTGAGTTACCCTAGTCCCATATAAGTACTCCCAAACCCCAAGTGAGTTACCCTAGTCCCAAATAAGTACTCCCTGACCCCAAATGTAATATCCTAGCCCTAATATATGTACTTTCTGGCCGCAAGTGAGTTACCCTGGTCCCATATAAGTACTCCTTGACCCAAAGTGAGTTACCCTAGCCCCTTTATCAGTACTCCCTAAACCCAAGTGAGTTACCCTAGTCCCATATAAGAACTCCCTGACCCCAAGTTAGTTAACCTAGTCCCATATAAGTACTCCCTGACACCAAATGAATTACCATAGCCCCTTTATAAGTACTCCCTGACCCCAAGTGACTTATCCTAGCCCTTTTATATGTACTCTCTGACCGCAAGTGAGTTACCCTGGTCCCATATAAGTACTCCTTGACCCAAAGTGAGTTACCCTATCCCCTTTATAAGTACTCCCTAAACCCAAGTGAGTTACCCTAGTCCCATATAAGTACTCCCTGACCCAAGTGAGTTATCCTAGCCCCTTTATATGTACTCTCTGACCGCAAGTGAGTTACCCTATTCCCATAGAAGTACTCCCTGACCCCATGTGAGTTACCCTAGTCCCATATAAGTACTCCCAGACCCCAAGTGAGTTACCCTAGTCCCAAATAAGAACTCCCTGACCCCAAGTGAGTTAACCTAGTCCCATATAAGTACTCCCTGACAGCAAATCAATTACCATATCCCCTTTATAAGTACTCCCTGACCCCAAGTGAGTTATCCTAGCCCCTTTATATGTACTCTCTGACCGCAAGTGAGTTACCCTAGTCCCATATAAGTACTCCCAGACCCCAAGTGAGTTACCCTAGTCCCAAAGAAGTACTCCCTGACCCCATTTGAGCTACCCTAGCCACTATATAAATACTCCCTGAACCCAAGTGAGTTACCCTAGTCCCATAGAATTACATCCAGACCCCAAGTGTGTTACCCTAGTCCCATATAAGTACTCCCTGACCCCAAATGTGATATCCTAGCCCTTTATATGTACTCTCTGACCGCAAGTGAGTTACCCTAGTCCCATATAAGTACTCCCTGACCCCAAGTGAGTTATCCTAGCCCTTTATATGTACTCTCTGACCGCAAGTGAGTTACCCTAGTCCCATATAAGTACTCTCTGACCCCATGTGAGTTACCCTAGCCCCTTTATAAGTACTCCCTAACCCCAAGTGAGTTACCCTAGTCCCATATAAGTACTCCCAGACCCCAAGTGAGTTACCCTAGTCCCATAGAAGTACTCCAGAACCCCAAGTGAGTTACCCTAGTTCCATAGAAGTACTCCCTGACCCCAAGTGAGTTATCCTAGTCCCATACATGTACTCCCTGATCCTAAGTGAGTTACCCTAGCCCCTTTATAAGTACTCCCTGACCACTAGTGTGTTACCTTAGTCCCATAAATGTACTCCCTGACCTCAAGTGAGTTATCCTAGCCTCTTTATATGTACTCTCTGACCGCAAGTGAGTTACCCTAGCCCCTTTATAAGTACACCCTGGCCCCAAGTGAGTTACCGTGGTCCCATATAAGTACTTCCAGACACCAAGTGAGTTACCCTAGTTCCATATAAGTACTCCTTGACCTCAAGTGAATTATCCTAGCCTCTTTATATGTACTCTCTGACTGCAAGTGAGTTATTCTAGCCCCTTTATAAGTACTCCCTGACAGGAAGTGAGTTACAATAGCCCCTTTATAAGTACTCCCTAACACCAAGTGAGTTATCCTAGCCCCTTTAGGTGTACTCTCTGACAGCAAGTGAGTTACCCTATTCCCATATAAGTACTCCCTGACCCCAAGTAAGTTACTCTAGTCCCATAGAAGTAATCCCTGACCCCAAGTGAGTTAACCTAGTCCCATAGAAGTACTCCCTGAACCCTAGTGAGTTATTCTAGCCCCTATATATGTATTCTTTGACCGCAAGTGAGTTATCCTAGCCCCTTTATATGTACTCCCAGACCCCAAGTGTGTTACATTAGTCCCTTATAACTACTCCCTGACCCCAAATGTGTCGTCCTAGCCCCTATATACGAACTCTCAGATCGCAAGTCAGTTACCCTACTCTCTTTATAAGTACACCCTGGCCCCAAGTGAGTTACCGTGGTGCCATCTAAGTACTCCCAGACATCAAGTGAGTTACCCTAGTCCCATATAAGTACTCCTTGACCCAAAGTGAGTTACCCTAGTCCCATATAAGTACTCCCAAACCCCAAGTGAGTTACCCTAGTCCCAAATAAGTACTCCCTGACCCCAAATGTAATATCCTAGCCCTATTATATGTACTTTCTGGCCGCAAGTGAGTTACCCTGGTCCCATATAAGTACTCCTTGACCCAAAGTGAGTTACCCTAGCCCCTTTATAAGTACTCCCTAAACCAAAGTGAGTTACCCTAGTCCCATATAAGAACTCCCTGACCCCAAGTTAGTTAACCTAGTCCCATATAAGTACTCCCTGTCACCAAATGAATTACCATAGCCCCTTTATAAGTACTCCCTGACCCCAAGTGACTTATCCTAGCCCTTTTATAAGTACTCTCTGACCGCAAGTGAGTTACCCTGGTCCCATATAAGTACTCCTTGACCCAAAGTGAGTTACCCTAGCCCCTTTATAAGTACTCCCTAAACCCAAGTGAGTTATCCTAGCCCCTTTATATGTACTCCCTGACCCCAAGTGACTTATCCTAGCCCTTTTATAAGTACTCTCTGACCGCAAGTGAGTTACCCTGGTCCCATATAAGTACTCCTTGACCCAAAGTGAGTTACCCTAGCCCCTTTATAAGTACTCCCTAAACCCAAGTGAGTTACCCTAGTCCCATATAAGTACTCCCTGACCCAAAGTATGTTACCCTATTCCCATATAAGTACTTCCTGACCCCAAGTGAGTTATCGTAGCCCCTTTATATGTACTCTCTGACCGCAAGTGAGTTACCCTAGTCCCATATAAGTACTCCCAGACCCCAAGTGAGTTACCCTAGTCCCAAAGAAGTACTCCCTGACCCCATTTGAGCTACCCTAGCCACTATATAAATACTCCCTGAACCCAAGTGAGTTACCCTAGTCCCATAGAATTACATTCAGACCCCAAGTGTGTTACCCTAGTCCCATATAAGTACTCCCTGACCCCAAATGTGATATCCTAGCCCTTTATATGTACTCTCTGACCGCAAGTGAGTTACCCTAGTCCCATATAAGAACTCCCTGACCCAAAGTGTGTTACCCTAGTCCCATATAAGTACTCCCTGACCCCAAGTGAGTTATCCTAGCCCTTTATATGTACTCTCTGACCGCAAGTGAGTTACCCTGGTCCCATATAAGTACTCCTTGACCCAAAGTGAGTTACCCTAGCCCCTTTATTAGTACTCCCTAAACCCAAGTGAGTTACCCTAGTCCCATATAAGTACTCCCTGACCCAAAGTATGTTACCCTAGACCCATATAAGTACTCCCTGACCCAAGTGAGTTATCCTAGCCCCTTTATATGTACTCTCTGACCGCAAGTGAGTTACCCTATTCCCATAGAAGTACTCCCTGACCCCATGTGAGTTACCCTAGTCCCATATAAGTACTCCCAGACCCCAAGTGAGTTACCCTAGTCCCAAATAAGGACTCCCTGACCCCAAGTGAGTTAACCTAGTCCCATATAAGTATTCCCTGACAGCAAATCAATTACCATATCCCCTTTATAAGTACTCCCTGACCCCAAGTGAGTTATCCTAGCCCCTTTATATGTACTCTCTGACCGCAAGTGAGTTACCCTAGTCCCATATAAGTACTCCCAGACCCCAAGTGATTTACCCTAGTCCCAAAGAAGTACTCCCTGACCCCATTTGAGCTACCCTAGCCACTATATAAATACTCCCTGAACCCAAGTGAGTTACCCTAGTCCCATAGAATTACATCCAGACCCCAAGTGTGTTACCCTAGTCCCATATAAGTACTCCCTGACCCCAAATGTGATATCCTAGCCCTTTATATGTACTCTCTGACCGCAAGTGAGTTACCCTAGTCCCATATAAGAACTCCCTGACCCAAAGTGTGTTACCTTGTCCCATATAAGTACTCTCTGACCCCAAGTGAGTTATCCTAGCCCTTTATATGTACTCTCTGACCGCAAGTGAGTTACCCTAGTCCCATATAAGTACTCTCTCACCCCATGTGAGTTACCCTAGCCCCTTTATAAGTACTCCCTAACCCCAAGTGAGTTACCCTAGTCCCATAGAAGTACTCCAGAACCCCAAGTGAGTTACCCTAGTTCCATAGAAGTACTCCCTGACCCCAAGTGAGTTATCCTAACCACTTTATATGTACTCTCTGACCGCAAGTGAGTTACCCGGTCCCATATAAGTACTCCTTGACCCAATGTGAGTTACCGTAGTCCCATAGAAGTACTCCAGAACCCCAAGTAAGTTATTCTAGTCCCATAGAAGTACTCCCTGACCCCAAGTGAGTTATCCTAGCCCCTTTATATGTACTCTCAGACGGCAAGTGAGTTACCCTAGTCCCATAGAATTACTTCCTGACCCCAAGTGTGTTACCCTAGTCCCATATAAGTACTCCCTGACCCCAAGTGAGTTACCCTAGCCCCTTTATAAGTACTCCCTAAACCCAAGTGAGTTACCCTAGTCCCATAGAAGTACTCCCTGACCCCAAGTGAGTTATCCTAGCCCCTTTATATGTACTCTCAGACGGCAAGTGAGTTACCCTAGTCCCATAGAATTACTTCCTGACCCCAAGTGTGTTACCCTAGTCCCATATAAGTACTCCCTGACCCCAAATGTGATATCCTAGCCCTTTTATATGTACTCTCTGACACCAAGTGAGTTACCCTAGTCCCATAGAAGTACTCCCTGACCCCAAGTGAGTCACCATAGCCCCTTTATAAGTACTCCTTGACCCAAAGTGAGTTACCCTAGCCCCTTTATAAGTACTCCCTAAACCCAAGTGAGTTACCCTAGTCCCATATAAGAACTCCCTGACCCCAAGTTAGTTAACCTAGTCCCATATAAGTACTCCCTGACACCTAATGAATTACCATAGCCCCTTTATAAGTACTCCCTGACCCCAAGTGACTTATCCTAGCCCTTTTATATGTACTCTCTGACCGCAAGTGAGTTACCCTGGTCCCATATAAGTACTCCTTGACCCAAAGTGAGTTACCCTAGCCCCTTTATAAGTATTCCCTAAACCCAAGTGAGTTACCCTAGTCCCATATAAGTACTCCCAGACCCCAAGTGAGTTACCCTAGTCCCATAGAAGTACTCCAGAACCCCAAGTCAGTTACCCTAGTCCCATAGAAGTACACCCTGACCCCATGTGAGTTACCCTATCCTCTATATAAGTACTACCTGACCCCAAGTGAGTTACCCTAGTCACATAGAAGTACTTCCAGACCCTAAGGGAGCTACCCTAGTCCCATAGAAATACTTCCTGACCCCAAGTGTGTTACCCTAGTCCCATATAAGTACTCCCAGACCCCAATTGTGTTACCCTAGTCCCATAGAAGTACTCCCTGACCCCAAGTGAGTCACCATAGCCCCTTTATAAGTACTCCTTGACCCAAAGTGAGTTACCCTAGTCCCATATAAGAACTCCCTGACCCCAAGTTAGTTAACCTAGTCCCATATAAGTACTCCCTGACACCAAATGAATTACCATAGCCCCTTTATAAGTACTCCCTGACCCCAAGTGAGTTATCCTAGCCCCTTTATATGTACTCTCTGACCGCAAGTGAGTTACCCTAGTCCCATAGAAGTACTCCCAGACCCCAAGTGAGTCACCATAGCCCCTTTATAAGTACTCCCTAAACCCAAGTGAGTTACCCTAGCCCCTTTATAAGTACTCCCTAACCCCAAGTGAGTTACCCTAATCCCATATAAGTACTCCCTGACCCCAAATGTGATATCCTAGCCATTTATATGTACTCTCTGACCGCAAGTGAGTTACCCTAGTTCCATATAAGTACTTCCTGACCCAAAGTGAGTTATCCTAGCCCTTTATATGTACTCTCTGACCGCAAGTGAGTTACCCTAGTCCCATATAAGTACTCTCTGACCCCATGTGAGTTACCCTAGCCCCTTTGTAAGAACTCCCTGACCCCAAGTGAGTTATCCTAGCCCCTTTATATGTACTCTCTGATCGCAAGTGAGTTATTCTAGTCCCATAGAAGTACTCCCTGACCCCAAGTGAGTCACCATAGCCCCTTTATAAGTACTCCGTGACCCCAAGTGAGTTATCCTAGCCCCTTTATATGTACTCCCTGACCGCAAGTGAGTTACCCGGTCCCATATAAGTACTCCAGAACCCCAAATGATTTACTCTAGTCCCATAGAAGTAATCCCTGACCCCAAGTGAGTCACCATAGCCCCTTTATAAGTACTCCCCGACCCCAAGTGAGTTATCTAGCCTCTTTATATGTATTCTCTGACCGCAAGTGAGTTACCCTAGCCCCTTTATAAGTACACCCTGGCCCCAAGTGTGTTACCGTGGTCCCATATAAGTACTCCCAGACACCAAGTGAGTTACCCTAGTTCCATATAAGTACTCATTGACCCAAAGTGAGTTACCCTATCCCCTTTATAAGTACTCCCTGACCCCAAGTGAGTTATCCTAGTTCCATACATGTACTCCCTGATCCTAAGTGAGTTACCCTAGCCCCTTTATAAGTACTCCCTGACCACTAGTGTGTTACCTTAGTCCAATAAATGTACTCCCTGACCTCAAGTGAGTTATCCTAGCCTCTTTATATGTACTCTCTGACCCCATGTGAGTTACCCTAGCCCCTTTATAAGAACTCCCTGACCCCAAGTGAGTTATCCTAGCCCCTTTATATGTACTCTCTGACTGCAAGTGAGTTATTCTAGCCCCTTTATAAGTACTCCCTGACACCAAGTGAGTTATCCTAGCCCCTTTAGGTGTACTCTCTGACAGCAAGTGAGTTACCCTAGTCCCATATAAGTACTCCCTGACCCCAAGTAAGTTACTCTAGTCCCATAGAAGTAATCCCTGACCCCAAGTGAGTTAACCTAGTCCCATAGAAGTACTCCCTGAACCCTAGTGAGTTATTCTAGCCCCTATATATGTAATCTTTCACCGCAAGTGAGTTATCCTAGCCCCTTTATAAGTACTCCCTAAACCCAAGAGAGTTACCCTAGTCCCATATAAGTATTCCCTGACCCAAAGTATGTTACCCTAGTCCCATATAAGTACTTCCTGACCCAAGTGAGTTATCCTAGCCCCTTTATATGTACTCTCTGACCGCAAGTTAGTTACCCTATTCCCATAGAAGTACTCCCTGACCCCATGTGAGTTACCCTAGTCCCATATAAGTACTCCCAGACCCCAAGTGAGTTAACCTAGTCCCAAATAAGGACTCCCTGATCCCAAGTGAGTTAACCTAGTCCCATATAAGTATTCCCTGACAGCAAATCAATTACCATATCCCCTTTATAAGTACTCCCTGACCCCAAGTGAGTTATCCTAGCCCCTTTATATGTACTCTCTGACAGCAAGTGAGTTACCCTAGTCCCATATAAGTACTCCCTGACCCCAAGTAAGTTACTCTAGTCCCATATAAGTACTCCTTGACCCAAAGTGAGTTACCCTAGCCCCTTTATAAGTACTCCCTAAACCCAAGTGAGTTACCCTAGTCCCATATAAGTATTCCCTGACCCAAAGTATGTTACCCTAGTCCCATATAAGTACTTCCTGACCCAAGTGAGTTATCCTAGCCCCTTTATATGTACTCTCTGACCGCAAGTGAGTTACCCTATTCCCATAGAAGTACTCCCTGACCCCATGTGAGTTACCCTAGTCCCATATAAGTACTCCCAGACCCCAAGTGAGTTACCCTAGTCCCAAATAAGGACTCCCTGATCCCAAGTGTGTTAACCTAGTCCCATATAAGTATTCCCTGACAGCAAATCAATTACCATATCCCCTTTATAAGTACTCCCTGACCCCAAGTGAGTTATCCTAGCCCCTTTATATGTACTCTCTGACCGCAAGTGAGTTACCCTAGTCCCATATAAGTACTCCCAGACCCCAAGTGAGTTACCCTAGCCCCTTTATATGTACTCCCTGACCCCAAGTGAGTTACCATAGCCCCTTTATAAGTACTCCCTTACCCCAAGTGAGTTATCCTAGCCCCTTTATATGTACTCTCTGTCCGCAAGTGAGTTATTCTAACCCCTTTATAAGTACTCCCTGAACCCCAAGTGAGTTATCCTAGTCCCATAATTCTACTCCCTGACCCCAAGTGAGTTATCCTAGCCCCTTTATATGTACTCTCTGACCGCAAGTGAGTTATTCTAGCCCCTTTATAAGTAATCCCTGACCCCAAGTGTGTTACCCTATTCTCATATAAGTACTCCCTGAACCCAAGTGTGTTACCTTAGCCCCTTTATAAGTACTCCCCGACCCCAAGTGAGTTATCCTAGTCACTTTATATGTACTTTCTGACTGAAAGTGAGTTACCCTAGTCCCATATATGTACTCCCTGGCCCCAAGTGAGTTATCATAGTCCCATATATGTACTCCCTGACCCTAAGTGAGTTATCCTAGCCCCTTTATATGTACTCTCTGACCACAAGTGAGTTATTCTAGCCCCTTTATAAGTAATCCCTGATCCCAAGTGTGTTACCCTAGTCTCATATAAATACTCCCTGAACCCATGTGTGTTACCTTAACCCCTTTATAAGTACTCCCCGACCCCAAGTGAGTTATCCTAGCCTCTTTATATGTATTCTCTGACCGCAAGTGAGTTACCCTAGTCCCATATAAGTACTCTCTGACCCCATGTGAGTTACCCTAGCCCCTTTATAAGAACTCCCTGACCCCAAGTGAGTTATCCTAGCCCCTTTATATGTACTCTCTGATCGCAAGTGAGTTATTCTAGTCCCATAGAAGTACTCCCTGACCCCAAGTGAGTCACCATAGCCCCTTTATAAGTACTCCGTGACCCCAAGTGAGTTATCCTAGCCCCTTTATATGTACTCCCTGACCGCAAGTGAGTTACCCGGTCCCATATAAGTACTCCAGAACCCCAAATGAGTTACTCTAGTCCCATAGAAGTAATCCCTGACCCCAAGTGAGTCACCATAGCCCCTTTATAAGTACTCCCCGACCCCAAGTGAGTTATCTAGCCTCTTTATATGTATTCTCTGACCGCAAGTGAGTTACCCTAGCCCCTTTATAAGTACACCCTGGCCCCAAGTGTGTTACCGTGGTCCCATATAAGTACTCCCAGACACCAAGTGAGTTACCCTAGTTCCATATAAGTACTCCTTGACCCAAAGTGAGTTACCCTATCCCCTTTATAAGTACTCCCTGACCCCAAGTGAGTTATCCTAGTTCCATACATGTACTCCCTGATCCTAAGTGAGTTACCCTAGCCCCTTTATAAGTACTCCCTGACCACTAGTGTGTTACCTTAGTCCAATAAATGTACTCCCTGACCTCAAGTGAGTTATCCTAGCCTCTTTATATGTACTCTCTGACCCCATGTGAGTTTCCCTAGCCCCTTTATAAGAACTCCCTGACCCCAAGTGAGTTATCCTAGCCCCTTTATATGTACTCTCTGACTGCAAGTGAGTTATTCTAGCCCCTTTATAAGTACTCCCTGACCGCAAGTGAGTTACAATACCCCCTTTATAAGTACTCCCTAACACCAAGTGAGTTATCCTAGCCCCTTTAGGTGTACTCTCTGACAGCAAGTGAGTTACCCTAGTCCCATATAAGTACTCCCTGACCCCAAGTAAGTTACTCTAGTCCCATAGAAGTAATCCCTGACCCCAAGTGAGTTAACCTAGTCCCATAGAAGTACTCCCTGAACCCTAGTGAGTTATTCTAGCCCCTTTATATGTACTCTCTGACAGCAAGTGAGTTACCCTAGTCCCATATAAGTACTCCCTGACCCCAAGTAAGTTACTCTAGTCCCATATAAGTACTCCTTGAACCAAAGTGAGTTACCCTAGCCCCTTTATAAGTACTCCCTAAACCCAAGTGAGTTACCCTAGTCCCATATAAGTATTCCCTGACCCAAAGTATGTTACCCTAGTCCCATATAAGTACTTCCTGACCCAAGTGAGTTATCCTAGCCCCTTTATATGTACTCTCTGACCGCAAGTGAGTTACCCTATTCCCATAGAAGTACTCCCTGACCCCATGTGAGTTACCCTAGTCCCATATAAGTACTCCCAGACCCCAAGTGAGTTACCCTAGTCCCAAATAAGGACTCCCTGATCCCAAGTGAGTTAACCTAGTCCCATATAAGTATTCCCTGACAGCAAATCAATTACCATATCCCCTTTATAAGTACTCCCTGACCCCAAGTGAGTTATCCTAGCCCCTTTATATGTACTCTCTGACAGCAAGTGAGTTACCCTAGTCCCATATAAGTACTCCCTGACCCCAAGTAAGTTACTCTAGTCCCATATAAGTACTCCTTGACCCAAAGTGAGTTACCCTAGCCCCTTTATAAGTACTCCCTAAACCCAAGTGAGTTACCCTAGTCCCATATAAGTATTCCCTGACCCAAAGTATGTTACCCTAGTCCCATATAAGTACTTCCTGACCCAAGTGAGTTATCCTAGCCCCTTTATATGTACTCTCTGACCGCAAGTGAGTTACCCTATTCCCATAGAAGTACTCCCTGACCCCATGTGAGTTACCCTAGTCCCATATAAGTACTCCCAGACCCCAAGTGAGTTACCCTAGTCCCAAATAAGGACTCCCTGATCCCAAGTGAGTTAACCTAGTCCCATATAAGTATTCCCTGACAGCAAATCAATTACCATATCCCCTTTATAAGTACTCCCTGACCCCAAGTGAGTTATCCTAGCCCCTTTATATGTACTCTCTGACCGCAAGTGAGTTACCCTAGTCCCATATAAGTACTCCCAGACCCCAAGTGAGTTATCCTAGCCCCTTTATATGTACTCCCTGACCCCAAGTGAGTTACCATAGCCCCTTTATAAGTACTCCCTTACCCCAAGTGAGTTATCCTAGCCCCTTTATATGTACTCTCTGTCCGCAAGTGAGTTATTCTAACCCCTTTATAAGTACTCCCTGAACCCCAAGTGAGTTATCCTAGTCCCATAAATCTACTCCCTGACCCCAAGTGAGTTATCCTAGCCCCTTTATATGTACTCTCTGACCGCAAGTGAGTTATTCTAGCCCCTTTATAAGTAATCCCTGACCCCAAGTGTGTTACCCTATTCTCATATAAGTACTCCCTGAACCCAAGTGTGTTACCTTAGCCCCTTTATAAGTACTCCCCGACCCCAAGTGAGTTATCCTAGTCACTTTATATGTACTTTCTGACTGAAAGTGAGTTACCCTAGTCCCATATATGTACTCCCTGGCCCCAAGTGAGTTATCATAGTCCCATATATGTACTCCCTGACCCTAAGTGAGTTATCCTAGCCCCTTTATATGTACTCTCTGACCACAAGTGAGTTATTCTAGCCCCTTTATAAGTAATCCCTGATCCCAAGTGTGTTACCCTAGTCTCATATAAATACTCCCTGAACCCATGTGTGTTACCTTAACCCCTTTATAAGTACTCCCCGACCCCAAGTGAGTTATCCTAGCCTCTTTATATGTATTCTCTGACCGCAAGTGAGTTACCCTAGCCCCTTTATAAGTACACCCTGGCCCCAAGTGAGTTACCGTGGTCCCATATAAGTACTCCCAGACACCAAGTGAGTTACCCTAGTTCCATATAAGTACTCCTTGACCCAAAGTGAGTTACCCTATCCCCTTTATAAGTACTCCCTGACCCCAAGTGAGTTATCCTAGTCCCATACTTGTACTCACTGATCCTAAGTGAGTTACCCTAGCCCCTTTATAAGTACTCCCTGACCACTAGTGTGTTACCTTAGTCCCATAAATGTACTCCCTGACCTCAAGTGAGTTATCCTAGCCTCTTTATATGTACTCTCTGACCGCAAGTGAGTTATCCTAGCCCCTTTATAAGTACACCCTGGCCCCAAGTGAGTTACCGTGGTCCCATATAAGTACTTCCAGACACCAAGTGAGTTACCCTAGTTCCATATAAGTACTCCTTGACCTCAAGTGAATTATCCTAGCCCCTTTATATGTACTCTCTGACTGCAAGTGAGTTATTCTAGCCCCTTTATAAGTACTCCCTGACCGCAAGTGAGTTACAATAGCCCCTTTATAAGTACTCCCTAACACCAAGTGAGTTATCCTAGCCCCTTTAGGTGTACTCTCTGACAGCAAGTGAGTTACCCTAGTCCCATATAAGTACTCCCTGACCCCAAGTAAGTTACTCTAGTCCCATAGAAGTAATAACCTAACCCCAAGTGAGTTAACCTAGTCACATAGAATTACTCCCTGAACCCTAGTGAGTTATTCTAGCCCCTATATATGTAATCTTTGACCGCAAGTGAGTTATCCTAGCCCCTTTATATGTACTCCCAGACCCCAAGTGTGTTACCTTAGTCCCTTATAACTACTCCCTGACCCCAAATGTGTCGTCCTAGCCCCTATATACGAACTCTCAGATCGCAAGTCAGTTACCCTACTCCCTTTATAAGTACACCCTGGCCCCAAGTGAGTTACCGTGGTGCCATCTAAGTACTCCCAGACATCAAGTGAGTTACCCTAGTCCCATATAAGTACTCCTTGACCCAAAGTGAGTTACCCTAGTCCCATATAAGTACTCCCAAACCCCAAGTGAGTTACCCTAGTCCCAAATAAGTACTCCCTGACCCCAAATGTAATATCCTAGCCCTATTATATGTACTTTCTGGCCGCAAGTGAGTTACCCTGGTCCCATATAAGTACTCCTTGACCCAAAGTGAGTTACCCTAGCCCCTTTATAAGTACTCCCTAAACCCAAGTGAGTTACCCTAGTCCCATATAAGAACTCCCTGACCCAAGTGAGTTATCCTAGCCCCTTTATATGTACTCTCTGACCGCAAGTGAGTTACCCTGGTCCCATATAAGTACTCCTTGACCCAAAGTGAGTTACCCTATCCCCTTTATAAGTACTCCCTAAACCCAAGTGAGTTACCCTAGTCCCATATAAGTACTCCCTGACCCAAGTGAGTTATCCTAGCCCCTTTATATGTACTCCCTGACCCCATGTGAGTTACCCTAGTCCCATATAAGTACTCCCAGACCCTAAGTGAGTTACCCTAGTCCAAAATAAGAACTCCCTGACCCCAAGTGAGTTAACCTAGTCCCATATAAGTACTCCCTGACAGCAAATCAATTACCATATCCCCTTTATAAGTACTCCCTGACCCCAAGTGAGTTATCCTAGCCCCTATATATGTACTCTCTGACCGCAAGTGAGTTACCCTAGTCCCATATAAGTACACGCAGACCCCAAGCGAGTTACCCTAGTCCCAAAGAAGTACTCCCTGACCCCATTTGAGCTACCCTAGCCACTATATAAATACTCCCTGAACCCAAGTGAGTTACCCTAGTCCCATAGAATTACATCCAGACCCCAAGTGTGTTACCCTAGTCCCATATAAGTACTCCCTGACCCCAAATGTGATATCCTAGCCCTTTATATGTACTCTCTGACCGCAAGTGAGTTACCCTAGTCCCATATAAGAACTCCCTGACCCAAAGTGTGTTACCTTGTCCCATATAAGTACTCTCTGACCCCAAGTGAGTTATCCTAGCCCTTTATATGTACTCTCTGACCGCAAGTGAGTTACCCTAGTCCCATATAAGTACTCTCTCACCCCATGTGAGTTACCCTAGCCCCTTTATAAGTACTCCCTAACCCCAAGTGAGTTACCCTAGTCCCATATAAGTACTCCCAGACCCCAAGTGAGTTACCCTAGTCCCATAGAAGTACTCCAGAACCCCAAGTGAGTTACCCTGGTTCCATAGAAGTACTCCCTGACCCCAAGTGAGTTATCCTAGCCCCTTTATATGTACTCTCTGATCGCAAGTGAGTTATTCTAGTCCCATAGAAGTACTCCCTGACCCCAAGTGAGTCACCATAGCCCCTTTATAAGTACTCCCCGACCCCAAGTGAGTTATCTAGCCTCTTTATATGTATTCTCTGACCGCAAGTGAGTTACCCTAGCCCCTTTATAAGTACACCCTGGCCCCAAGTGTGTTACCGTGGTCCCATATAAGTACTCCCAGACACCAAG
This sequence comes from Prorops nasuta, assembly GCF_024137725.1. Lineage (NCBI taxonomy): Eukaryota > Metazoa > Arthropoda > Insecta > Hymenoptera > Bethylidae > Prorops > Prorops nasuta. Next base: position 2,170,813 of record NW_027116832.1, on the reverse strand, counting down.
TGAGTTACCCTAGTTCCATATAAGTACTCATTGACCCAAAGTGAGTTACCCTATCCCCTTTATAAGTACTCCCTGACCCCAAATGAGTTATCCTAGTTCCATACATGTACTCCCTGATCCTAAGTGAGTTACCCTAGCCCCTTTATAAGTACTCCCTGACCACTAGTGTGTTACCTTAGTCCAATAAATGTACTCCCTGACCTCAAGTGAGTTATCCTAGCCTCTTTATATGTACTCTCTGACCCCATGTGAGTTACCCTAGCCCCTTTATAAGAACTCCCTGACCCCAAGTGAGTTATCCTAGCCCCTTTATATGTACTCTCTGACTGCAAGTGAGTTATTCTAGCCCCTTTATAAGTACTCCCTGACACCAAGTGAGTTATCCTAGCCCCTTTAGGTGTACTCTCTGACAGCAAGTGAGTTACCCTAGTCCCATATAAGTACTCCCTGACCCCAAGTAAGTTACTCTAGTCCCATAGAAGTAATCCCTGACCCCAAGTGAGTTAACCTAGTCCCATAGAAGTACTCCCTGAACCCTAGTGAGTTATTCTAGCCCCTATATATGTAATCTTTCACCGCAAGTGAGTTATCCTAGCCCCTTTATAAGTACTCCCTAAACCCAAGAGAGTTACCCTAGTCCCATATAAGTATTCCCTGACCCAAAGTATGTTACCCTAGTCCCATATAAGTACTTCCTGACCCAAGTGAGTTATCCTAGCCCCTTTATATGTACTCTCTGACCGCAAGTTAGTTACCCTATTCCCATAGAAGTACTCCCTGACCCCATGTGAGTTACCCTAGTCCCATATAAGTACTCCCAGACCCCAAGTGAGTTACCCTAGTCCCAAATAAGGACTCCCTGATCCCAAGTGAGTTAACCTAGTCCCATATAAGTATTCCCTGACAGCAAATCAATTACCATATCCCCTTTATAAGTACTCCCTGACCCCAAGTGAGTTATCCTAGCCCCTTTATATGTACTCTCTGACAGCAAGTGAGTTACTCTAGTCCCATATAAGTACTCCCTGACCCCAAGTAAGTTACTCTAGTCCCATATAAGTACTCCTTGACCCAAAGTGAGTTACCCTAGCCCCTTTATAAGTACTCCCTAAACCCAAGTGAGTTACCCTAGTCCCATATAAGTATTCCCTGACCCAAAGTATGTTACCCTAGTCCCATATAAGTACTTCCTGACCCAAGTGAGTTATCCTAGCCCCTTTATATGTACTCTCTGACCGCAAGTGAGTTACCCTATTCCCATAGAAGTACTCCCTGACCCCATGTGAGTTACCCTAGTCCCATATAAGTACTCCCAGACCCCAAGTGAGTTACCCTAGTCCCAAATAAGGACTCCCTGATCCCAAGTGTGTTAACCTAGTCCCATATAAGTATTCCCTGACAGCAAATCAATTACCATATCCCCTTTATAAGTACTCCCTGACCCCAAGTGAGTTATCCTAGCCCCTTTATATGTACTCTCTGACCGCAAGTGAGTTACCCTAGTCCCATATAAGTACTCCCAGACCCCAAGTGAGTTATCCTAGCCCCTTTATATGTACTCCCTGACCCCAAGTGAGTTACCATAGCCCCTTTATAAGTACTCCCTTACCCCAAGTGAGTTATCCTAGCCCCTTTATATGTACTCTCTGTCCGCAAGTGAGTTATTCTAACCCCTTTATAAGTACTCCCTGAACCCCAAGTGAGTTATCCTAGTCCCATAAATCTACTCCCTGACCCCAAGTGAGTTATCCTAGCCCCTTTATATGTACTCTCTGACCGCAAGTGAGTTATTCTAGCCCCTTTATAAGTAATCCCTGACCCCAAGTGTGTTACCCTATTCTCATATAAGTACTCCCTGAACCCAAGTGTGTTACCTTAGCCCCTTTATAAGTACTCCCCGACCCCAAGTGAGTTATCCTAGTCACTTTATATGTACTTTCTGACTGAAAGTGAGTTACCCTAGTCCCATATATGTACTCCCTGGCCCCAAGTGAGTTATCATAGTCCCATATATGTACTCCCTGACCCTAAGTGAGTTATCCTAGCCCCTTTATATGTACTCTCTGACCACAAGTGAGTTATTCTAGCCCCTTTATAAGTAATCCCTGATCCCAAGTGTGTTACCCTAGTCTCATATAAATACTCCCTGAACCCATGTGTGTTACCTTAACCCCTTTATAAGTACTCCCCGACCCCAAGTGAGTTATCCTAGCCTCTTTATATGTATTCTCTGACCGCAAGTGAGTTACCCTAGCCCCTTTATAAGTACACCCTGGCCCCAAGTGAGTTACCGTGGTCCCATATAAGTACTCCCAGACACCAAGTGAGTTACCCTAGTTCCATATAAGTACTCCTTGACCCAAAGTGAGTTACCCTATCCCCTTTATAAGTACTCCCTGACCCCAAGTGAGTTATCCTAGTCCCATACTTGTACTCACTGATCCTAAGTGAGTTACCCTAGCCCCTTTATAAGTACTCCCTGACCACTAGTGTGTTACCTTAGTCCCATAAATGTACTCCCTGACCTCAAGTGAGTTATCCTAGCCTCTTTATATGTACTCTCTGACCGCAAGTGAGTTATCCTAGCCCCTTTATAAGTACACCCTGGCCCCAAGTGAGTTACCGTGGTCCCATATAAGTACTTCCAGACACCAAGTGAGTTACCCTAGTTCCATATAAGTACTCCTTGACCTCAAGTGAATTATCCTAGCCCCTTTATATGTACTCTCTGACTGCAAGTGAGTTATTCTAGCCCCTTTATAAGTACTCCCTGACCGCAAGTGAGTTACAATAGCCCCTTTATAAGTACTCCCTAACACCAAGTGAGTTATCCTAGCCCCTTTAGGTGTACTCTCTGACAGCAAGTGAGTTACCCTAGTCCCATATAAGTACTCCCTGACCCCAAGTAAGTTACTCTAGTCCCATAGAAGTAATAACCTGACCCCAAGTGAGTTAACCTAGTCACATATAATTACTCCCTGAACCCTAGTGAGTTATTCTAGCCCCTATATATGTAATCTTTGACCGCAAGTGAGTTATCCTAGCCCCTTTATATGTACTCCCAGACCCCAAGTGTGTTACCTTAGTCCCTTATAACTACTCCCTGACCCCAAATGTGTCGTCCTAGCCCCTATATACGAACTCTCAGATCGCAAGTCAGTTACCCTACTCCCTTTATAAGTACACCCTGGCCCCAAGTGAGTTACCGTGGTGCCATCTAAGTACTCCCAGACATCAAGTGAGTTACCCTAGTCCCATATAAGTACTCCTTGACCCAAAGTGAGTTACCCTAGTCCCATATAAGTACTCCCAAACCCCAAGTGAGTTACCCTAGTCCCAAATAAGTACTCCCTGACCCCAAATGTAATATCCTAGCCCTATTATATGTACTTTCTGGCCGCAAGTGAGTTACCCTGGTCCCATATAAGTACTCCTTGACCCAAAGTGAGTTACCCTAGCCCCTTTATAAGTACTCCCTAAACCCAAGTGAGTTACCCTAGTCCCATATAAGAACTCCCTGACCCAAGTGAGTTATCCTAGCCCCTTTATATGTACTCTCTGGCCGCAAGTGAGTTACCCTGGTCCCATATAAGTACTCCTTGACCCAAAGTGAGTTACCCTATCCCCTTTATAAGTACTCCCTAAACCCAAGTGAGTTACCCTAGTCCCATATAAGTACTCCCTGACCCAAGTGAGTTATCCTAGCCCCTTTATATGTACTCTCTGACCGCAAGTGAGTTACCCTATTCGCATAGAAGTACTCCCTGACCCCATGTGAGTTACCCTAGTCCCATATAAGTACTCCCAGACCCTAAGTGAGTTACCCTAGTCCAAAATAAGAACTCCCTGACCCCAAGTGAGTTAACCTAGTCCCATATAAGTACTCCCTGACAGCAAATCAATTACCATATCCCCTTTATAAGTACTCCCTGACCCCAAGTGAGTTATCCTAGCCCCTATATATGTACTCTCTGACCGCAAGTGAGTTACCCTAGTCCCATATAAGTACACGCAGACCCCAAGCGAGTTACCCTAGTCCCAAAGAAGTACTCCCTGACCCCATTTGAGCTACCCTAGCCACTATATAAATACTCCCTGAACCCAAGTGAGTTACCCTAGTCCCATAGAATTACATCCAGACCCCAAGTGTGTTACCCTAGTCCCATATAAGTACTCCCTGACCCCAAATGTGATATCCTAGCCCTTTATATGTACTCTCTGACCGCAAGTGAGTTACCCTAGTCCCATATAAGAACTCCCTGACCCAAAGTGTGTTACCTTGTCCCATATAAGTACTCTCTGACCCCAAGTGAGTTATCCTAGCCCTTTATATGTACTCTCTGACCGCAAGTGAGTTACCCTAGTCCCATATAAGTACTCTCTCACCCCATGTGAGTTACCCTAGCCCCTTTATAAGTACTCCCTAACCCCAAGTGAGTTACCCTAGTCCCATATAAGTACTCCCAGACCCCAAGTGAGTTACCCTAGTCCCATAGAAGTACTCCAGAACCCCAAGTGAGTTACCCTGGTTCCATAGAAGTACTCCCTGACCCCAAGTGAGTTATCCTAACCACTTTATATGTACTCTCTGACCGCAAGTGAGTTACCCGGTCCCATATAAGTACTCCTTGACCCAATGTGAGTTACCGTAGTCCCATAGAAGTACTCCAGAACCCCAAGTGAGTTATTCTAGTCCCATAGAAGTACTCCCTGACCCCAAGTGAGTTATCCTAGCCCCTTTATATGTACTCTCTGACGGCAAGTGAGTTACCCTAGTCCCATAGAATTACTTCCTGACCCCAAGTGTGTTACCCTAGTCCCATATAAGTACTCCCTGACCCCAAATGTGATATCCTAGCCCTTTTATATGTACTCTTTGACCGCAAGTGATTTACCCTAGTCCCATATAAGTACTCCCTGACCCAAAGTGTGTTACCCTAGTCCAATATAAGTACTCCCTGACCCAAGTGAGTTATCCTAGCCCCTTTATATGTACTCTCTGACCGCAAGTGAGTTACCCTATTCCCATAGAAGTACTCCCTGACCCCATGTGAGTTACCCTAGTCTCATATAAGTACTCCCAGACCCCAAGTGTGTTACCCTAGTCCAATATAAGTACTCCCTGACCCAAGTGAGTTATCCTAGCCCCTTTATATGTACTCTCTGACCGCAAGTGAGTTACCCTAGTCCCATATAAGTACTCCCTGACCCCAAGTAAGTTACTCTAGTCCCATAGAAGTAATCCCTGACCCCAAGTGAGTTAACCTAGTCCCATAGAAGTACTCCCTGAACCCTAGTGAGTTATTCTAGCCCCTTTATATGTACTCTCTGACAGCAAGTGAGTTACCCTAGTCCCATATAAGTACTCCCTGACCCCAAGTAAGTTACTCTAGTCCCATATAAGTACTCCTTGACCCAAAGTGAGTTACCCTAGCCCCTTTATAAGTACTCCCTAAACCCAAGTGAGTTACCCTAGTCCCATATAAGTATTCCCTGACCCAAAGTATGTTACCCTAGTCCCATATAAGTACTTCCTGACCCAAGTGAGTTATCCTAGCCCCTTTATATGTACTCTCTGACCGCAAGTGAGTTACCCTATTCCCATAGAAGTACTCCCTGACCCCATGTGAGTTACCCTAGTCCCATATAAGTACTCCCAGACCCCAAGTGAGTTACCCTAGTCCCAAATAAGGACTCCCTGATCCCAAGTGAGTTAACCTAGTCCCATATAAGTATTCCCTGACAGCAAATCAATTACCATATCCCCTTTATAAGTACTCCCTGACCCCAAGTGAGTTATCCTAGCCCCTTTATATGTACTCTCTGACCGCAAGTGAGTTACCCTAGTCCCATATAAGTACTCCCAGACCCCAAGTGAGTTATCCTAGCCCCTTTATATGTACTCCCTGACCCCAAGTGAGTTACCATAGCCCCTTTATAAGTACTCCCTTACCCCAAGTGAGTTATCCTAGCCCCTTTATATGTACTCTCTGTCCGCAAGTGAGTTATTCTAACCCCTTTATAAGTACTCCCTGAACCCCAAGTGAGTTATCCTAGTCCCATAAATCTACTCCCTGACCCCAAGTGAGTTATCCTAGCCCCTTTATATGTACTCTCTGACCGCAAGTGAGTTATTCTAGCCCCTTTATAAGTAATCCCTGACCCCAAGTGTGTTACCCTATTCTCATATAAGTACTCCCTGAACCCAAGTGTGTTACCTTAGCCCCTTTATAAGTACTCCCCGACCCCAAGTGAGTTATCCTAGTCACTTTATATGTACTTTCTGACTGAAAGTGAGTTACCCTAGTCCCATATATGTACTCCCTGGCCCCAAGTGAGTTATCATAGTCCCATATATGTACTCCCTGACCCTAAGTGAGTTATCCTAGCCCCTTTATATGTACTCTCTGACCACAAGTGAGTTATTCTAGCCCCTTTATAAGTAATCCCTGATCCCAAGTGTGTTACCCTAGTCTCATATAAATACTCCCTGAACCCATGTGTGTTACCTTAACCCCTTTATAAGTACTCCCCGACCCCAAGTGAGTTATCCTAGCCTCTTTATATGTATTCTCTGACCGCAAGTGAGTTACCCTAGCCCCTTTATAAGTACACCCTGGCCCCAAGTGAGTTACCGTGGTCCCATATAAGTACTCCCAGACACCAAGTGAGTTACCCTAGTTCCATATAAGTACTCCTTGACCCAAAGTGAGTTACCCTATCCCCTTTATAAGTACTCCCTGACCCCAAGTGAGTTATCCTAGTCCCATACTTGTACTCACTGATCCTAAGTGAGTTACCCTAGCCCCTTTATAAGTACTCCCTGACCACTAGTGTGTTACCTTAGTCCCATAAATGTACTCCCTGACCTCAAGTGAGTTATCCTAGCCTCTTTATATGTACTCTCTGACCGCAAGTGAGTTATCCTAGCCCCTTTATAAGTACACCCTGGCCCCAAGTGAGTTACCGTGGTCCCATATAAGTACTTCCAGACACCAAGTGAGTTACCCTAGTTCCATATAAGTACTCCTTGACCTCAAGTGAATTATCCTAGCCCCTTTATATGTACTCTCTGACTGCAAGTGAGTTATTCTAGCCCCTTTATAAGTACTCCCTGACCGCAAGTGAGTTACAATAGCCCCTTTATAAGTACTCCCTAACACCAAGTGAGTTATCCTAGCCCCTTTAGGTGTACTCTCTGACAGCAAGTGAGTTACCCTAGTCCCATATAAGTACTCCCTGACCCCAAGTAAGTTACTCTAGTCCCATAGAAGTAATAACCTGACCCCAAGTGAGTTAACCTAGTCACATAGAATTACTCCCTGAACCCTAGTGAGTTATTCTAGCCCCTATATATGTAATCTTTGACCGCAAGTGAGTTATCCTAGCCCCTTTATATGTACTCCCAGACCCCAAGTGTGTTACCTTAGTCCCTTATAACTACTCCCTGACCCCAAATGTGTCGTCCTAGCCCCTATATACGAACTCTCAGATCGCAAGTCAGTTAACCTACTCCCTTTATAAGTACACCCTGGCCCCAAGTGAGTTACCGTGGTGCCATCTAAGTACTCCCAGACATCAAGTGAGTTACCCTAGTCCCATATAAGTACTCCTTGACCCAAAGTGAGTTACCCTAGTCCCATATAAGTACTCCCAAACCCCAAGTGAGTTACCCTAGTCCTAAATAAGTACTCCCTGACCCCAAATGTAATATCCTAGCCCTATTATATGTACTTTCTGGCCGCAAGTGAGTTACCCTGGTCCCATATAAGTACTCCTTGACCCAAAGTGAGTTACCCTAGCCCCTTTATAAGTACTCCCTAAACCCAAGTGAGTTACCCTAGTCCCATATAAGAACTCCCTGACCCAAGTGAGTTATCCTAGCCCCTTTATATGTACTCTCTGACCGCAAGTGAGTTACCCTGGTCCCATATAAGTACTCCTTGACCCAAAGTGAGTTACCCTATCCCCTTTATAAGTACTCCCTAAACCCAAGTGAGTTACCCTAGTCCCATATAAGTACTCCCTGACCCAAGTGAGTTATCCTAGCCCCTTTATATGTACTCTCTGACCGCAAGTGAGTTACCCTATTCGCATAGAAGTACTCCCTGACCCCATGTGAGTTACCCTAGTCCCATATAAGTACTCCCAGACCCTAAGTGAGTTACCCTAGTCCAAAATAAGAACTCCCTGACCCCAAGTGAGTTAACCTAGTCCCATATAAGTACTCCCTGACAGCAAATCAATTACCATATCCCCTTTATAAGTACTCCCTGACCCCAAGTGAGTTATCCTAGCCCCTATATATGTACTCTCTGACCGCAAGTGAGTTACCCTAGTCCCATATAAGTACACGCAGACCCCAAGCGAGTTACCCTAGTCCCAAAGAAGTACTCCCTGACCCCATTTGAGCTACCCTAGCCACTATATAAATACTCCCTGAACCCAAGTGAGTTACCCTAGTCCCATAGAATTACATCCAGACCCCAAGTGTGTTACCCTAGTCCCATATAAGTACTCCCTGACCCCAAATGTGATATCCTAGCCCTTTATATGTACTCTCTGACCGCAAGTGAGTTACCCTAGTCCCATATAAGAACTCCCTGACCCAAAGTGTGTTACCTTGTCCCATATAAGTACTCTCTGACCCCAAGTGAGTTATCCTAGCCCTTTATATGTACTCTCTGACCGCAAGTGAGTTACCCTAGTCCCATATAAGTACTCTCTCACCCCATGTGAGTTACCCTAGCCCCTTTATAAGTACTCCCTAACCCCAAGTGAGTTACCCTAGTCCCATATAAGTACTCCCAGACCCCAAGTGAGTTACCCTAGTCCCATAGAAGTACTCCAGAACCCCAAGTGAGTTACCCTGGTTCCATAGAAGTACTCCCTGACCCCAAGTGAGTTATCCTAACCACTTTATATGTACTCTCTGACCGCAAGTGAGTTACCCGGTCCCATATAAGTACTCCTTGACCCAATGTGAGTTACCGTAGTCCCATAGAAGTACTCCAGAACCCCAAGTGAGTTATTCTAGTCCCATAGAAGTACTCCCTGACCCCAAGTGAGTTATCCTAGCCCCTTTATATGTACTCTCTGACGGCAAGTGAGTTACCCTAGTCCCATAGAATTACTTCCTGACCCCAAGTGTGTTACCCTAGTCCCATATAAGTACTCCCTGACCCCAAATGTGATATCCTAGCCCTTTTATATGTACTCTTTGACCGCAAGTGATTTACCCTAGTCCCATATAAGTACTCCCTGACCCAAAGTGTGTTACCCTAGTCCAATATAAGTACTCCCTGACCCAAGTGAGTTATCCTAGCCCCTTTATATGTACTCTCTGACCGCAAGTGAGTTACCCTATTCCCATAGAAGTACTCCCTGACCCCATGTGAGTTACCCTAGTCTCATATAAGTACTCCCAGACCCCAAGTGTGTTACCCTAGTCCAATATAAGTACTCCCTGACCCAAGTGAGTTATCCTAGCCCCTTTATATGTACTCTCTGACCGCAAGTGAGTTACCCTAGTCCCATATAAGTACTCCCTGACCCCAAGTAAGTTACTCTAGTCCCATAGAAGTAATCCCTGACCCCAAGTGAGTTAACCTAGTCCCATAGAAGTACTCCCTGAACCCTAGTGAGTTATTCTAGCCCCTTTATATGTACTCTCTGACAGCAAGTGAGTTACCCTAGTCCCATATAAGTACTCCCTGACCCCAAGTAAGTTACTCTAGTCCCATATAAGTACTCCTTGACCCAAAGTGAGTTACCCTAGCCCCTTTATAAGTACTCCCTAAACCCAAGTGAGTTACCCTAGTCCCATATAAGTATTCCCTGACCCAAAGTATGTTACCCTAGTCCCATATAAGTACTTCCTGACCCAAGTGAGTTATCCTAGCCCCTTTATATGTACTCTCTGACCGCAAGTGAGTTACCCTATTCCCATAGAAGTACTCCCTGACCCCATGTGAGTTACCCTAGTCCCATATAAGTACTCCCAGACCCCAAGTGAGTTACCCTAGTCCCAAATAAGGACTCCCTGATCCCAAGTGAGTTAACCTAGTCCCATATAAGTATTCCCTGACAGCAAATCAATTACCATATCCCCTTTATAAGTACTCCCTGACCCCAAGTGAGTTATCCTAGCCCCTTTATATGTACTCTCTGACCGCAAGTGAGTTACCCTAGTCCCATATAAGTACTCCCAGACCCCAAGTGAGTTATCCTAGCCCCTTTATATGTACTCCCTGACCCCAAGTGAGTTACCATAGCCCCTTTATAAGTACTCCCTTACCCCAAGTGAGTTATCCTAGCCCCTTTATATGTACTCTCTGTCCGCAAGTGAGTTATTCTAACCCCTTTATAAGTACTCCCTGAACCCCAAGTGAGTTATCCTAGTCCCATAAATCTACTCCCTGACCCCAAGTGAGTTATCCTAGCCCCTTTATATGTACTCTCTGACCGCAAGTGAGTTATTCTAGCCCCTTTATAAGTAATCCCTGACCCCAAGTGTGTTACCCTATTCTCATATAAGTACTCTCTGAACCCAAGTGTGTTACCTTAGCCCCTTTATAAGTACTCCCCGACCCCAAGTGAGTTATCCTAGTCACTTTATATGTACTTTCTGACTGAAAGTGAGTTACCCTAGTCCCATATATGTACTCCCTGGCCCCAAGTGAGTTATCATAGTCCCATATATGTACTCCCTGACCCTAAGTGAGTTATCCTAGCCCCTTTATATGTACTCTCTGACCACAAGTGAGTTATTCTAGCCCCTTTATAAGTAATCCCTGATCCCAAGTGTGTTACCCTAGTCTCATATAAATACTCCCTGAACCCATGTGTGTTACCTTAACCCCTTTATAAGTACTCCCCGACCCCAAGTGAGTTATCCTAGCCTCTTTATATGTATTCTCTGACCGCAAGTGAGTTACCCTAGCCCCTTTATAAGTACACCCTGGCCCCAAGTGAGTTACCGTGGTCCCATATAAGTACTCCCAGACACCAAGTGAGTTACCCTAGTTCCATATAAGTACTCCTTGACCCAAAGTGAGTTACCCTATCCCCTTTATAAGTACTCCCTGACCCCAAGTGAGTTATCCTAGTCCCATACTTGTACTCCCTGATCCTAAGTGAGTTACCCTAGCCCCTTTATAAGTACTCCCTGACCACTAGTGTGTTACCTTAGTCCCATAAATGTACTCCCTGACCTCAAGTGAGTTATCCTAGCCTCTTTATATGTACTCTCTGACCGCAAGTGAGTTATCCTAGCCCCTTTATATGTACTCTCTGACGGCAAGTGAGTTACCCTAGTCCCATAGAATTACTTCCTGACCCCAAGTGTGTTACCCTAGTCCCATATAAGTACTCCCTGACCCCAAATGTGATATCCTAGCCCTTTTATATGTACTCTTTGACCGCAAGTGATTTACCCTAGTCCCATATAAGTACTCCCTGACCCCAAGTAAGTTACTCTAGTCCCATAGAAGTAATCCCTGACCCCAAGTGAGTTAACCTAGTCCCATAGAAGTACTCCCTGAACCCTAGTGAGTTATTCTAGCCCCTTTATATGTACTCTCTGACAGCAAGTGAGTTACCCTAGTCCCATATAAGTACTCCCTGACCCCAAGTAAGTTACTCTAGTCCCATATAAGTACTCCTTGACCCAAAGTGAGTTACCCTAGCCCCTTTATAAGTACTCCCTAAACCCAAGTGAGTTACCCTAGTCCCATATAAGTATTCCCTGACCCAAAGTATGTTACCCTAGTCCCATATAAGTACTTCCTGACCCAAGTGAGTTATCCTAGCCCCTTTATATGTACTCTCTGACCGCAAGTGAGTTACCCTATTCCCATAGAAGTACTCCCTGACCCCATGTGAGTTACCCTAGTCCCATATAAGTACTCCCAGACCCCAAGTGAGTTACCCTAGTCCCAAATAAGGACTCCCTGATCCCAAGAGAGTTAACCTAGTCCCATATAAGTATTCCCTGACAGCAAATCAATTACCATATCCCCTTTATAAGTACTCCCTGACCCCAAGTGAGTTATCCTAGCCCCTTTATATGTACTCTCTGACCGCAAGTGAGTTACCCTAGTCCCATATAAGTACTCCCAGACCCCAAGTGAGTTACCCTAGTCCCATATATGTACTCCCTGGCCCCAAGTGAGTTATCATAGTCCCATATATGTACTCCCTGACCCTAAGTGAGTTATCCTAGCCCCTTTATATGTACTCTCTGACCACAAGTGAGTTATTCTAGCCCCTTTATAAGTAATCCCTGATCCCAAGTGTGTTACCCTAGTCTCATATAAATACACCCTGAACCCATGTGTGTTACCTTAACCCCTTTATAAGTACTCCCCGACCCCAAGTGAGTTATCCTAGCCTCTTTATATGTATTCTCTGACCGCAAGTGAGTTACCCTAGCCCCTTTATAAGTACACCCTGGCCCCAAGTGAGTTACCGTGGTCCCATATAAGTACTTCCAGACACCAAGTGAGTTACCCTAGTTCCATATAAGTACTCCTTGACCTCAAGTGAATTATCCTAGCCCCTTTATATGTACTCTCTGACTGCAAGTGAGTTATTCTAGCCCCTTTATAAGTACTCCCTGACCGCAAGTGAGTTACAATAGCCCCTTTATAAGTACTCCCTAACACCAAGTGAGTTATCCTAGCCCCTTTAGGTGTACTCTCTGACAGCAAGTGAGTTACCCTAGTCCCATATAAGTACTCCCTGACCCCAAGTAAGTTACTCTAGTCCCATAGAAGTAATAACCTGACCCCAAGTGAGTTAACCTAGTCACATAGAATTACTCCCTGAACCCTAGTGAGTTATTCTAGCCCCTATATATGTAATCTTTGACCGCAAGTGAGTTATCCTAGCCCCTTTATATGTACTCCCAGACCCCAAGTGTGTTACCTTAGTCCCTTATAACTACTCCCTGACCCCAAATGTGTCGTCCTAGCCCCTATATACGAACTCTCAGATCGCAAGTCAGTTACCCTACTCCCTTTATAAGTACACCCTGGCCCCAAGTGAGTTACCGTGGTGCTATCTAAGTACTCCCAGACATCAAGTGAGTTACCCTAGTCCCATATAAGTACTCCTTGACCCAAAGTGAGTTACCCTAGTCCCATATAAGTACTCCCAAACCCCAAGTGAGTTACCCTAGTCCCAAATAAGTACTCCCTGACCCCAAATGTAATATCCTAGCCCTATTATATGTACTTTCTGGCCGCAAGTGAGTTACCCTGGTCCCATATAAGTACTCCTTGACCCAAAGTGAGTTACCCTGGCCCCTTTATTAGTACTCCCTAAACCCAAGTGAGTTACCCTAGTCCCATATAAGAACTCCCTGACCCCAAGTTAGTTAACCTAGTCCCATATAAGTACTCCCTGACACCAAATGAATTACCATAGCCCCTTTATAAGTACTCCCTGACCCCAAGTGACTTATCCTAGCCCTTTTATAAGTACTCCCTAAACCCAAGTGAGTTACCCTAGTCCCATATAAGTACTCCCTGACCCAAGTGAGTTATCCTAGCCCCTTTATATGTACTCTCTGACCGCAAGTGAGTTACCCTATTCGCATAGAAGTACTCCCTGACCCCATGTGAGTTACCCTAGTCCCAAATAAGTACTCCCTGACCCCAAATGTAATATCCTAGCCCTATTATATGTACTTTCTGGCCGCAAGTGAGTTACCCTGGTCCCATATAAGTACTCCTTGACCCAAAGTGAGTTACCCTAGCCCCTTTATAAGTACTCCCTAAACCCAAGTGAGTTACCCTAGTCCAAAATAAGAACTCCCTGACCCCAAGTGAGTTAACCTAGTCCCATATAAGTACTCCCTGACAGCAAATCAATTACCATATCCCCTATATAAGTACTCCCTGACCCCAAGTGAGTTATCCTAGCCCCTATATATGTACTCTCTGACCGCAAGTGAGTTACCCTAGTCCCATATAAGTACACGCAGAACCCAAGTGAGTTACCCTAGTCCCAAAGAAGTACTCCCTGACCCCATTTGAGCTACCCTAGCCACTATATAAATACTCCCTGAACCCAAGTGAGTTACCCTAGTCCCATAGAATTACATCCAGACCCCAAGTGTGTTACCCTAGTCCCATATAAGTACTCCCTGACCCCAAATGTGATATCCTAGCCCTTTTATATGTACTCTCTGACCGCAAGTGAGTTACCCTAGTCCCATATAAGTACTCTCTCACCCCATGTGAGTTACCCTAGCCCCTTTATAAGTACTCCCTAACCCCAAGTGAGTTACCCTAGTCCCATATAAGTACTCCCAGACCCCAAGTGAGTTACCGTAGTCCCATAGAAGTACTCCAGAACCCCAAGTGAGTTACCCTGGTTCCATAGAAGTACTCCCTGACCCCAAGTGAGTTATCCTAACCACTTTATATGTACTCTCTAACCGCAAGTGAGTTACCCGGTCCCATATAAGTACTCCTTGACCCAATGTGAGTTACCGTAGTCCCATAGAAGTACTCCAGAACCCCAAGTGAGTTATTCTAGTCCCATAGAAGTACTCCCTGACCCCAAGTGAGTTATCCTAGCCCCTTTATATGTACTCTCTGACGGCAAGTGAGTTACCCTAGTCCCATAGAATTACTTCCTGACCCCAAGTGTGTTACCCTAGGCCCATATAAGTACTCCCTGACCCCAAATGTGATATCCTAGCCCTTTTATATGTACTCTTTGACCGCAAGTGATTTACCCTAGTCCCATATAAGTACTCCCTGACCCAAAGTGTGTTACCCTAGTCCAATATAAGTACTCCCTGACCCAAGTGAGTTATCCTAGCCCCTTTATATGTACTCTCTGACCGCAAGTGAGTTACCCTATTCCCATAGAAGTACTCCCTGACCCCATGTGAGTTACCCTAGTCTCATATAAGTACTCCCAGACCCCAAGTGTGTTACCCTAGTCCAATATAAGTACTCCCTGACCCAAGTGAGTTATCCTAGCCCCTTTATATGTACTCTCTGACCGCAAGTGAGTTACCCTAGTCCCATATAAGTACTCCCAGATCCCAAGTGAGTTACCCTAGTCCCAAAGAAGTACTCCCTGACCCCATTTGAGCTACCCTAGCCACTATATAAATACTCCCTGAACCCAAGTGAGTTACCCTAGTCCCATAGAATTACATCCAGACCCCAAGTGTGTTACCCTAGTCCCATATAAGTACTCCGTGACCCCAAATGTGATATCCTAGCCCTTTATATGTACTCTCTGACCGCAAGTGAGTTACCCTAGTCCCATATAAGAACTCCCTGACCCAAAGTGTGTTACCCTAGTCCCATATAAGTACTCCCTGACCCCAAGTGAGTTATCCTAGCCCTTTATATGTACTCTCTGACCGCAAGTGAGTTACCCTAGTCCCATATAAGTACTCTCTGACCCCATGTGAGTTACCCTAGCCCCTTTATAAGTACTCCCTAACCCCAAGTGAGTTACCCTAGTCCCATATAAGTACTCCCAGACCCCAAGTGAGTTACCCTAGTCCCATAGAAGTACTCCAGAACCCCAAGTGAGTTACCCTAGTTCCATAGAAGTACTCCCTGACCCCAAGTGAGTTATCCTAGTCCCATACATGTACTCCCTGATCCTAAGTGAGTTACCCTAGCCCCTTTATAAGTACTCCCTGACCACTAGTGTGTTACCTTAGTCCCATAAATGTACTCCCTGACCTCAAGTGAGTTATCCTAGCCTCTTTATATGTACCCTCTGACCGCAAGTGAGTTACCCTAGCCCCTTTATAAGTACACCCTGGCCCCAAGTGAGTTACCGTGGTCCCATATAAGTACTTCCAGACACCAAGTGAGTTACCCTAGTTCCATATAAGTACTCCTTGACCTCAAGTGAATTATCCTAGCCCCTTTATATGTACTCTCTGACTGCAAGTGAGTTATTCTAGCCCCTTTATAAGTACTCCCTGACCGGAAGTGAGTTACAATAGCCCCTTTATAAGTACTCCCTAACACCAAGTGAGTTATCCTAGCCCCTTTAGGTGTACTCTCTGACAGCAAGTGAGTTACCCTAGTCCCATATAAGTACTCCCTGACCCCAAGTAAGTTACTCTAGTCCCATAGAAGTAATCCCTGACCCCAAGTGAGTTAACCTAGTCCCATAGAAGTACTCCCTGAACCCTAGTGAGTTATTCTAGCCCCTATATATGTACTCTTTGACCGCAAGTGAGTTATCCTAGCCCCTTTATATGTACTCCCAGACCCCAAGTGTGTTACATTAGTCCCTTATAACTACTCCCTGACCCCAAATGTGTCGTCCTAGCCCCTATATACGAACTCTCAGATCGCAAGTCAGTTACCCTACTCCCTTTATAAGTACACCCTGGCCCCAAGTGAGTTACCGTGGTGCCATCTAAGTACTCCCAGACATCAAGTGAGTTACCCTAGTCCCATATAAGTACTCCTTGACCCAAAGTGAGTTACCCTAGTCCCATATAAGTACTCCCAAACCCCAAGTGAGTTACCCTAGTCCCAAATAAGTACTCCCTGACCCCAAATGTAATATCCTAGCCCTTATATATGTACTTTCTGGCCGCAAGTGAGTTACCCTGGTCCCATATAAGTACTCCTTGACCCAAAGTGAGTTACCCTAGCCCCTTTATAAGTACTCCCTAAACCAAAGTGAGTTACCCTAGTCCCATATAAGAACTCCCTGACCCCAAGTTAGTTAACCTAGTCCCGTATAAGTACTCCCTGACCCAAAGTATGTTACCCTATTCCCATAGAAGTACTCCCTGACCCCATGTGAGTTACCCTAGTCCCATATAAGTACTCCCAGACCCCAAGTGAGTTACCCTAGTCCCAAATAAGGACTCCCTGACCCCAAGTGAGTTAACCTAGTCCCATATAAGTACTCCCTGACAGCAAATCAATTACCATATCCCCTTTATAAGTACTCCCTGACCCCAAGTGAGTTATCCTAGCCCCTTTATATGTACTCTCTGACCGCAAGTGAGTTACCCTAGTCCCATATAAGTACACGCAGACCCCAAGTGAGTTACCCTAGTCCCAAAGAAGTACTCCCTGACCCCATTTGAGCTACCCTAGCCACTATATAAATACTCCCTGAACCCAAGTGAGTTACCCTAGTCCCATAGAATTACATCCAGACCCCAAGTGTGTTACCCTAGTCCCATATAAGTACTCCCTGACCCCAAATGTGATATCCTAGCCCTTTATATGTACTCTCTGACCGCAAGTGAGTTACCCTAGTCCCATATAAGAACTCCCTGACCCAAAGTGTGTTACCTTGTCCCATATAAGTACTCTCTGACCCCAAGTGAGTTATCCTAGCCCTTTATATGTACTCTCTGACCGCAAGTGAGTTACCCTAGTCCCATATAAGTACTCTCTCACCCCATGTGAGTTACCCTAGCCCCTTTATAAGTACTCCCTAACCCCAAGTGAGTTACCCTAGTCCCATATAAGTACTCCCAGACCCCAAGTGAGTTACCCTAGTCCCATAGAAGTACTCCAGAACCCCAAGTGAGTTACCCTAGTTCCATAGAAGTACTCCCTGACCCCAAGTGAGTTATCCTAACCACTTTATATGTACTCTCTGACCGCAAGTGAGTTACCCGGTCCCATATAAGTACTCCTTGACCCAATGTGAGTTACCGTAGTCCCATAGAAGTACTCCAGAACCCCAAGTGAGTTATTCTAGTCCCATAGAAGTACTCCCTGACCCCAAGTGAGTTATCCTAGCCCCTTTATATGTACTCTCTGACGGCAAGTGAGTTACCCTAGTCCCATAGAATTACTTCCTGACCCCAAGTGTGTTACCCTAGTCCCATATAAGTACTCCCTGACCCCAAATGTGATATCCTAGCCCTTTTATATGTACTCTTTGACCGCAAGTGATTTACCCTAGTCCCATATAAGTACTCCCTGACCCAAAGTGTGTTACCCTAGTCCAATATAAGTACTCCCTGACCCAAGTGAGTTATCCTAGCCCCTTTATATGTACTCTCTGACCGCAAGTGAGTTACCCTATTCCCATAGAAGTACTCCCTGACCCCATGTGAGTTACCCTAGTCTCATATAAGTACTCCCAGACCCCAAGTGTGTTACCCTAGTCCAATATAAGTACTCCCTGACCCAAGTGAGTTATCCTAGCCCTTTATATGTACTCTCTGACCGCAAGTGAGTTACCCTAGTCCCATATAAGAACTCCCTGACCCAAAGTGTGTTACCTTGTCCCATATAAGTACTCTCTGACCCCAAGTGAGTTATCCTAGCCCTTTATATGTACTCTCTGACCGCAAGTGAGTTACCCTAGTCCCATATAAGTACTCTCTCACCCCATGTGAGTTACCCTAGCCCCTTTATAAGTACTCCCTAACCCCAAGTGAGTTACCCTAGTCCCATAGAAGTACTCCAGAACCCCAAGTGAGTTACCCTAGTTCCATAGAAGTACTCCCTGACCCCAAGTGAGTTATCCTAACCACTTTATATGTACTCTCTGACCGCAAGTGAGTTACCCGGTCCCATATAAGTACTCCTTGACCCAATGTGAGTTACCGTAGTCCCATAGAAGTACTCCAGAACCCCAAGTGAGTTATTCTAGTCCCATAGAAGTACTCCCTGACCCCAAGTGAGTTATCCTAGCCCCTTTATATGTACTCTCTGACGGCAAGTGAGTTACCCTAGTCCCATAGAATTACTTCCTGACCCCAAGTGTGTTACCCTAGTCCCATATAAGTACTCCCTGACCCCAAATGTGATATCCTAGCCCTTTTATATGTACTCTTTGACCGCAAGTGATTTACCCTAGTCCCATATAAGTACTCCCTGACCCAAAGTGTGTTACCCTAGTCCCATATAAGTACTCCCTGACCCCAAGTGAGTTATCCTAGCCCCTTTATATGCACTCTCTGACACCAAGTGAGTTACCCTAGTCCCATAGAAGTACTCCCTGACCCCAAGTGAGTCACCATAGCCCCTTTATAAGTACTCCTTGACCCAAAGTGAGTTACCCTAGCCCCTTTATAAGTACTCCCTAAACCCAAGTGAGTTACCCTAGTCCCATATAAGAACTCCCTGACCCCAAGTTAGTTAACCTAGTCCCATATAAGTACTCCCTGACACCTAATGAATTACCATAGCCCCTTTATAAGTACTCCCTGACCCCAAGTGACTTATCCTAGCCCTTTTATATGTACTCTCTGACCGCAAGTGAGTTACCCTGGTCCCATATAAGTACTCCTTGACCCAAAGTGAGTTACCCTAGCCCCTTTATAAGTATTCCCTAAACCCAAGTGAGTTACCCTAGTCCCATATAAGTACTCCCAGACCCCAAGTGAGTTACCCTAGTCCCATAGAAGTACTCCAGAACCCCAAGTCAGTTACCCTAGTCCCATAGAAGTACACCCTGACCCCATGTGAGTTACCCTATCCTCTATATAAGTACTACCTGACCCCAAGTGAGTTACCCTAGTCACATAGAAGTACTTCCAGACCCTAAGGGAGCTACCCTAGTCCCATAGAAATACTTCCTGACCCCAAGTGTGTTACCCTAGTCCCATATAAGTACTCCCAGACCCCAATTGTGTTACCCTAGTCCCATAGAAATACTCCCTGACCCCAAGTGAGTCACCATAGCCCCTTTATAAGTACTCCTTGACCCAAAGTGAGTTACCCTAGTCCCATATAAGAACTCCCTGACCCCAAGTTAGTTAACCTAGTCCCATATAAGTACTCCCTGACACCAAATGAATTACCATAGCCCCTTTATAAGTACTCCCTGACCCCAAGTGAGTTATCCTAGCCCCTTTATATGTACTCTCTGACCGCAAGTGAGTTACCCTATTCCCATATAAGAACTCCCTGAACCCAAGTTAGTTAACCTAGTCCCATATAAGTACTCCCTGACACCAAATGAATTACCATAGCCCCTTTATAAGTACTCCCTGACCCCAAGTGAGTTATCCTAGCCCCTTTATATGTACTCTCTGACCCCAAGTGAGTTACCCTAGTCCCATAGAAGTACTCCAGAACCCCAAGTGAGTTACCCTAGTTCCATAGAAGTACTCCCTGACCCCAAGTGAGTTATCCTAACCACTTTATATGTACTCTCTGACCGCAAGTGAGTTACCCGGTCCCATATAAGTACTCCTTGACCCAATGTGAGTTACCGTAGTCCCATAGAAGTACTCCAGAACCCCAAGTGAGTTATTCTAGTCCCATAGAAGTACTCCCTGACCCCAAGTGAGTTATCCTAGCCCCTTTATATGTACTCTCTGACGGCAAGTGAGTTACCCTAGTCCCATAGAATTACTTCCTGACCCCAAGTGTGTTACCCTAGTCCCATATAAGTACTCCCTGACCCCAAATGTGATATCCTAGCCCTTTTATATGTACTCTTTGACCGCAAGTGATTTACCCTAGTCCCATATAAGTACTCCCTGACCCAAAGTGTGTTACCCTAGTCCAATATAAGTACTCCCTGACCCAAGTGAGTTATCCTAGCCCCTTTATATGTACTCTCTGACCGCAAGTGAGTTACCCTATTCCCATAGAAGTACTCCCTGACCCCATGTGAGTTACCCTAGTCTCATATAAGTACTCCCAGACCCCAAGTGTGTTACCCTAGTCCAATATAAGTACTCCCTGACCCAAGTGAGTTATCCTAGCCCTTTATATGTACTCTCTGACCGCAAGTGAGTTACCCTAGTCCCATATAAGAACTCCCTGACCCAAAGTGTGTTACCTTGTCCCATATAAGTACTCTCTGACCCCAAGTGAGTTATCCTAGCCCTTTATATGTACTCTCTGACCGCAAGTGAGTTACCCTAGTCCCATATAAGTACTCTCTCACCCCATGTGAGTTACCCTAGCCCCTTTATAAGTACTCCCTAACCCCAAGTGAGTTACCCTAGTCCCATAGAAGTACTCCAGAACCCCAAGTGAGTTACCCTAGTTCCATAGAAGTACTCCCTGACCCCAAGTGAGTTATCCTAACCACTTTATATGTACTCTCTGACCGCAAGTGAGTTACCCGGTCCCATATAAGTACTCCTTGACCCAATGTGAGTTACCGTAGTCCCATAGAAGTACTCCAGAACCCCAAGTGAGTTATTCTAGTCCCATAGAAGTACTCCCTGACCCCAAGTGAGTTATCCTAGCCCCTTTATATGTACTCTCTGACGGCAAGTGAGTTACCCTAGTCCCATAGAATTACTTCCTGACCCCAAGTGTGTTACCCTAGTCCCATATAAGTACTCCCTGACCCCAAATGTGATATCCTAGCCCTTTTATATGTACTCTTTGACCGCAAGTGATTTACCCTAGTCCCATATAAGTACTCCCTGACCCAAAGTGTGTTACCCTAGTCCCATATAAGTACTCCCTGACCCCAAGTGAGTTATCCTAGCCCCTTTATATGCACTCTCTGACACCAAGTGAGTTACCCTAGTCCCATAGAAGTACTCCCTGACCCCAAGTGAGTCACCATAGCCCCTTTATAAGTACTCCTTGACCCAAAGTGAGTTACCCTAGCCCCTTTATAAGTACTCCCTAAACCCAAGTGAGTTACCCTAGTCCCATATAAGAACTCCCTGACCCCAAGTTAGTTAACCTAGTCCCATATAAGTACTCCCTGACACCTAATGAATTACCATAGCCCCTTTATAAGTACTCCCTGACCCCAAGTGACTTATCCTAGCCCTTTTATATGTACTCTCTGACCGCAAGTGAGTTACCCTGGTCCCATATAAGTACTCCTTGACCCAAAGTGAGTTACCCTAGCCCCTTTATAAGTATTCCCTAAACCCAAGTGAGTTACCCTAGTCCCATATAAGTACTCCCAGACCCCAAGTGAGTTACCCTAGTCCCATAGAAGTACTCCAGAACCCCAAGTCAGTTACCCTAGTCCCATAGAAGTACACCCTGACCCCATGTGAGTTACCCTATCCTCTATATAAGTACTACCTGACCCCAAGTGAGTTACCCTAGTCACATAGAAGTACTTCCAGACCCTAAGGGAGCTACCCTAGTCCCATAGAAATACTTCCTGACCCCAAGTGTGTTACCCTAGTCCCATATAAGTACTCCCAGACCCCAATTGTGTTACCCTAGTCCCATAGAAATACTCCCTGACCCCAAGTGAGTCACCATAGCCCCTTTATAAGTACTCCTTGACCCAAAGTGAGTTACCCTAGTCCCATATAAGAACTCCCTGACCCCAAGTTAGTTAACCTAGTCCCATATAAGTACTCCCTGACACCAAATGAATTACCATAGCCCCTTTATAAGTACTCCCTGACCCCAAGTGAGTTATCCTAGCCCCTTTATATGTACTCTCTGACCGCAAGTGAGTTACCCTAGTCCCATATAAGAACTCCCTGACCCCAAGTTAGTTAACCTAGTCCCATATAAGTACTCCCTGACACCTAATGAATTACCATAGCCCCTTTATAAGTACTCCCTGACCCCAAGTGACTTATCCTAGCCCTTTTATATGTACTCTCTGACCGCAAGTGAGTTACCCTGGTCCCATATAAGTACTCCTTGACCCAAAGTGAGTTACCCTAGCCCCTTTATAAGTATTCCCTAAACCCAAGTGAGTTACCCTAGTCCCATATAAGTACTCCCAGACCCCAAGTGAGTTACCCTAGTCCCATAGAAGTACTCCAGAACCCCAAGTCAGTTACCCTAGTCCCATAGAAGTACACCCTGACCCCATGTGAGTTACCCTATCCTCTATATAAGTACTACCTGACCCCAAGTGAGTTACCCTAGTCACATAGAAGTACTTCCAGACCCTAAGGGAGCTACCCTAGTCCCATAGAAATACTTCCTGACCCCAAGTGTGTTACCCTAGTCCCATATAAGTACTCCCAGACCCCAATTGTGTTACCCTAGTCCCATAGAAGTACTCCCTGACCCCAAGTGAGTCACCATAGCCCCTTTATAAGTACTCCTTGACCCAAAGTGAGTTACCCTAGTCCCATATAAGAACTCCCTGACCCCAAGTTAGTTAACCTAGTCCCATATAAGTACTCCCTGACACCAAATGAATTACCATAGCCCCTTTATAAGTACTCCCTGACCCCAAGTGAGTTATCCTAGCCCCTTTATATGTACTCTCTGACCGCAAGTGAGTTACCCTAGTCCCATAGAAGTACTCCCAGACCCCAAGTGAGTCAACATAGCCCCTTTATAAGTACTCCCTAAACCCAAGTGAGTTACCCTAGCCCCTTTATAAGTACTCCCTAACCCCAAGTGAGTTACCCTAATCCCATATAAGTACTCCCTGACCCCAAATGTGATATCCTAGCCATTTATATGTACTCTCTGACCCCAAGTGAGTTACCCTAGTCCCATAGAAGTACTCCAGAACCCCAAGTGAGTTACCCTAGTTCCATAGAAGTACTCCCTGACCCCAAGTGAGTTATCCTAACCACTTTATATGTACTCCCTGACCGCAAGTGAGTTACCCGGTCCCATATAAGTACTCCTTGACCCAATGTGAGTTACCGTAGTCCCATAGAAGTACTCCAGAACCCCAAGTGAGTTATTCTAGTCCCATAGAAGTACTCCCTGACCCCAAGTGAGTTATCCTAGCCCCTTTATATGTACTCTCTGACGGCAAGTGAGTTACCCTAGTCCCATAGAATTACTTCCTGACCCCAAGTGTGTTACCCTAGTCCCATATAAGTACTCCCTGACCCCAAATGTGATATCCTAGCCCTTTTATATGTACTCTTTGACCGCAAGTGATTTACCCTAGTCCCATATAAGTACTCCCTGACCCAAAGTGTGTTACCCTAGTCCCATATAAGTACTCCCTGACCCCAAGTGAGTTATCCTAGCCCCTTTATATGCACTCTCTGACACCAAGTGAGTTACCCTAGTCCCATAGAAGTACTCCCTGACCCCAAGTGAGTCACCATAGCCCCTTTATAAGTACTCCTTGTCCCAAAGTGAGTTACCCTAGCCCCTTTATAAGTACTCCCTAAACCCAAGTGAGTTACCCTAGTCCCATATAAGAACTCCCTGACCCCAAGTTAGTTAACCTAGTCCCATATAAGTACTCCCTGACACCTAATGAATTACCATAGCCCCTTTATAAGTACTCCCTGACCCCAAGTGACTTATCCTAGCCCTTTTATATGTACTCTCTGACCGCAAGTGAGTTACCCTGGTCCCATATAAGTACTCCTTGACCCAAAGTGAGTTACCCTAGCCCCTTTATAAGTATTCCCTAAACCCAAGTGAGTTACCCTAGTCCCATATAAGTACTCCCAGACCCCAAGTGAGTTACCCTAGTCCCATAGAAGTACTCCAGAACCCCAAGTCAGTTACCCTAGTCCCATAGAAGTACACCCTGACCCCATGTGAGTTACCCTATCCTCTATATAAGTACTACCTGACCCCAAGTGAGTTACCCTAGTCACATAGAAGTACTTCCAGACCCTAAGGGAGCTACCCTAGTCCCATAGAAATACTTCCTGACCCCAAGTGTGTTACCCTAGTCCCATATAAGTACTCCCAGACCCCAATTGTGTTACCCTAGTCCCATAGAAGTACTCCCTGACCCCAAGTGAGTCACCATAGCCCCTTTATAAGTACTCCTTGACCCAAAGTGAGTTACCCTAGTCCCATATAAGAACTCCCTGACCCCAAGTTAGTTAACCTAGTCCCATATAAGTACTCCCTGACACCAAATGAATTACCATAGCCCCTTTATAAGTACTCCCTGACCCCAAGTGAGTTATCCTAGCCCCTTTATATGTACTCTCTGACCGCAAGTGAGTTACCCTAGTCCCATAGAAGTACTCCCAGACCCCAAGTGAGTCACCATAGCCCCTTTATAAGTACTCCCTAAACCCAAGTGAGTTACCCTAGCCCCTTTATAAGTACTCCCTAACCCCAAGTGAGTTACCCTAATCCCATATAAGTACTCCCTGACCCCAAATGTGATATCCTAGCCATTTATATGTACTCTCTGACCGCAAGTGAGTTACCCTAGTTCCATATAAGTACTCCCTGACCCAAAGTGTGTTACCCTAGTCCCATATAAGTACTCCCTGACCCCAAGTGAGTTATCCTAGCCCTTTATATGTACTCTCTGACCGCAAGTGAGTTACCCTAGTCCCATATAAGTACTCTCTGACCCCATGTGAGTTACCCTAGCCCCTTTATAAGAACTCCCTGACCCCAAGTGAGTTATCCTAGCCCCTTTATATGTACTCCCTGACCGCAAGTGAGTTACCCGGTCCCATATAAGTACTCCAGAACCCCAAGTGAGTTACTATAGTCCCATAGAAGTAATCCCTGACCCCAAGTGAGTCACCATAGCCCCTTTATAAGTACTCCCCGACCCCAAGTGAGTTATCTAGCCTCTTTATATGTATTCTCTGACCGCAAGTGAGTTACCCTAGCCCCTTTATAAGTACACCCTGGCCCCAAGTGTGTTACCGTGGTCCCATATAAGTACTCCCAGACACCAAGTGAGTTACCCTAGTTCCATATAAGTACTCCTTGACCCAAAGTGAGTTACCCTATCCCCTTTATAAGTACTCCCTGACCCCAAGTGAGTTATCCTAGTTCCATACATGTACTCCCTGATCCTAAGTGAGTTACCCTAGCCCCTTTATAAGTACTCCCTGACCACTAGTGTGTTACCTTAGTCCAATAAATGTACTCCCTGACCTCAAGTGAGTTATCCTAGCCTCTTTATATATACTCTCTGACCGCAAGTGAGTTACCCTAGCCCCTTTATAAGTACACCTTGGCCCCAAGTGAGTTACCGTGGTCCCATATAAGTACTTCCAGACACCAAGTGAGTTACCCTAGTTCCATATAAGTACTCCTTGACCTCAAGTGAATTATCCTAGCCCCTTTATATGTACTCTCTGACTGCAAGTGAGTTATTCTAGCCCCTTTATAAGTACTCCCTGACCGCAAGTGAGTTACAATACCCCCTTTATAAGTACTCCCATTCCCAAGTGAGTTACCCTAGCCCCTATATAAGTACTCCCTGACCCCAAGTGAGTTATATTAGCCCCTTTATATGTACTCTCTGACCGCAAGTGAGTTACACTAGTCCCATAGAAGTACTCCCTGACCCCAAGTGGGTTAACATTTCACCCTTATAAGTACTTGCTGACCACAAGTGAGTTATCCTAGCCCCTTTATAAGAACTCGCTGACCACAATTGAGTTATCCTAGCCCCTTTATATGTACTCTCTGACCGCAAGTGAGTTACCCTAGTCCAATATATGTACTGCCTGACCCTAAGTGAATTACCCTAGCCCCTTATAAGTACTCCCTGACCCCAAGTGTGTTACCCTAGTCTCATATAAGTACTCCCTGAACCCAAGTGAGTTACCCTAGTCCCATAGAGGTACTCCCTGACCCCAAGTGAGTTACCCTAGTCCCATTGAAGTAATCCCTGAACCGAAGTGAGTTTTCCTAGCCCCTTTATATGTACTCTCTGACCGCTAGTGAGTTATCCTAGCCCCTTTATATGTACTCCCAGACTCCAAGTGAGTTACCCTAATCCCATATATGTACTCCCCGACCCTAAGTGAGTTACCCTAGCCCCTTTATAAGTACTCCCAGACCCCAAGTGTGTTACCTTAGTCCCATAAATGTACTCCCTGACCCCAAGTGAGTTATCCTGGCCCCTTTATATGTAATCTCTGACCGCAAGTGAGTTACCCTAGTCCAATATATGTACTGCCTGACCCTAAGTGAATTACCCTAGCCCCTTATAAGTACTCCCTGACCCCAAGTGTGTTACCCTAGTCTCATATAAGTACTCCCTGAACCCAAGTGAGTTATCCTAGCCCCTTTATATGTACTCTCTGACCGCAAGTGAGTTATCCTGGCCCCTTTATATGTACTTTCTGACTTCAAGTGAGTTACCCTAATCCCATATATGTACTCCCCGACCCTAAGTGAGTTACCCTAGCCCCTTTATAAGTACTCCATGAACCCAAGTGAGTTATCCTAGCCCCTTTATATGTACTCCCTGACCATAAGTGAGTTACCTTAGCCCCTTTATAAGTACTCCCTGACACCAAGTGTGTTACCTTAGTCCCATAAATGTACTCCCTGACCCCAAATGAGTCACCCTAGCCCCTTTATAAGTACTCCCTGACCCCAAGTGTGTTACCCTAGTCTCATATAAGTACTCCCTGAACCCAAGTGAATTATCCTAGTCCCTTTATATGTACTCCCTGACCTCTAGTGTGTTACCTTAGTCCCATAGAAGTACTTCCTGACCCCAAGTGTGTTACCCTAGTCCTATATAAGTACTCCCTGACCCCAAGTGAGTTATCCTAGCCCTTTTATATGTACTCTCTGACCGCACGTGAATTACCCTAGTCCCATAGAAGTACTCCCTAAACCCAGTTGAGTTACTCTAGTCCCATATAAGTCCACCCAGAACCGAAGTGATTTACCCTAGTCCCATAGAAGTACTCCCTGACCCCATGTGTGTTACCCTAGTCCCATATTAGTACTCCCTGACACCAAGTGAGTTATCCTAGCCCCTTTATATGTACCCTCTGAACGCAAGTGAGTTATCCTAGCCCCTTAATATGTACTTTCTGACTGCAAGTGAGTTACCCTAATCCCATATATGTACTCCCCGACCCTAAGTGAGTTACCCAAGACCCTTTATATGTACTCTCTGACCGCAAGTGAGTTATCCTACCCCCTTTATAAGCACTCCCAGACACTAAGTGAGTTAGCCTAGTGCAATATAAATACTCCTTGACCCAAAGTGAGTTACCTTAGTCCTATATATGTACTCCCTGACCATAAGTGAGTTACCCTAGCCCCTTTATAAGTACTCCCTGACACCAAGTGTGTTACCTTAGTCACATAAATGTACTCCCTGACCACAAATGAGTCACCCTAGCCCCTTTATAAGTACTCCCTAACCCCAAGTGTGTTATCCTAGCCCTTTATATGTACTCTCTGACAGCACGTGAGTTACCCTAGTCCCATATAAGTACTCCCTGACCCCAAGTGAGTTATCCTAGCCCCTTTATATGTACTCTCTGAAAGCAAGTGAATTATCCTAGCCCCTTTATATGTACATTCTGACTGCAAGTGTGTTACCCTAGTCCCATATATGTACACCCTGACCCTAAGTGAGTTACCCTATCACCTTTATAAGTACTCCCAGACCCCAAGTGAGTTACCCTAGTCCCATATAAGTACTCCCATTCCCAAGTGAGTTATCCTAGCCCCTATATAAGTACTTGCTGACCACAAGTGATTTATCCTAGCCCCTTTATAAGAACTCGCTGACCACAAATGAGTTATCCTAGTCCCATAGAAGTACTCCCTGAACCCACGTGAGTTATCCTAGCCCCTTTATATGTACTCTCTGACCGCAAGTGAGTTATCCTAACCACTTTATATGTACTCCCAGACTCCAAGTGAGTTACCCTAGTCCCTTATAACTACTCCGAGACCCAAAGTGAGTTGCCCTAGCTCCTTTATAAGTACTCCCTGACCCTAAGAGGGTTACCCTAGTCCCATATAAGTACTCCCAGGCACTAAGTGAGTTACCCTAGTCCCATAGAAGTACTCCCTGACCCCAAGTGAGTTACCCTAGTCCATTATATGTACTCCCTGACCACAAGTGAGTTATCCTAGCCCCTTTATATGTACACTCTGATCGCAAGTGAGTTACCCTAGTCCAATATATGTACTCCTTGACCCTTAGTGAGTTACCCTAGCACCTTTATATGTACTCTCTGACCCCAAGTGTGGTACCCTAGTCTCATATAAGTACTCCCTGAAGCCAAGTGTGTTACCTTAGTCCCATAAATGTACTACCTGACCCCAAATGAGTCACCCTAGCCCCTTTATAAGTACTCCCTGACCCCAAGTGTGTTACCCTAGTCTCATATAAGTACTCCCTGAACCCAAGTGAGTTATCCTAGCCCCTCTTATATGTACTCCCTGAACTCTAGTGTGTTACCTTAGTCCCATAGAAGTACTTCCTGACCCCAAGTGTGTTACCCTAGTCCTATATAAGTACTCCCTGACCCCAAGTGAGTTATCCTAGCCCTTTTATATGTACTCTCTGACCGCACGTGAATTACCCTAGTCCCATAGAAGTACTCCCTAAACCCAGTTGAGTTACTCTAGTCCCATATAAGTCCACCCAGAACCCAAGTGATTTACCCTAGTCCCATAGAAGTACTCCCTGACCCCATGTGAGTTACCCTAGCCCCTATATAAGTACTCCCTGACTCCAAGTGAGTTACACTAATTACATAGAACTACTTCTTGACCCTAAGGGATCTACCCTAGTCCCATAGAAGTACTTCCTGACCCCAAGTGTGTTACCCTAGTCCCATATTAGTACTCCCTGGCACCAAGTGAGTTATCCTAGCCCCTTTATATGTACCCTCTGAACGCAAGTGAGTTATCCTAGCCCCTTAATATGTACTTTCTGACTGCAAGTGAGTTACCCTAATCCCATATATGTACTCCCCGACCCTAAGTGAGTTATCCAAGACCCTTTATATGTACTCTCTGACCGCAAGTGAGTTATCCTACCCCCTTTATAAGTACTCCCAGACACTAAGTGAGTTAGCCTAGTGCCATATAAGTACTCCTTGACCCAAAGTGAGTTACCTTAGTCCTATATATGTACTCCCTGACCATAAGTGAGTTACCCTAGCCCCTTTATAAGTACTCCCTGACACCAAGTGTGTTACCTTAGTCACATAAATGTACTCCCTGACCACAAATGAGTCACCCTAGCCCCTTTATAAGTACTCCCTGACCCCAAGTGTGTTACCCTAGTCTCATATAAGTACTCCCTGAACCCAAGTGAGTTATCCTAGCCCCTTTATATGTACTCCCTGACCTCTAGTGTGTTACCTTAGTCCCATAGAAGTACTTCCTGACCCCAAGTGTGTTACCCTAGTCCCATATAAGTACTCCCTGACCCCAAGTGAGTTATCCTAGCCCTTTATATGTACTCTCTGACAGCACGTGAGTTACCCTAGTCCCATAGAAGTACTCCCTGACCCCAAGTAAGTCACCATAGCCCCTTTATAAGTACTCCCTGACCCCAAGTGAGTTATCCTAGCCCTTTTATATGTACTCTCTGACCGCACGTGAGTTACCCTAGTCCCATAGAAGTACTCCCTAAACCCAGTTGAGTTACCCTAGTCCCATATAAGTACTCCCAGACACCAAGTGAGTTACCCTAGTCCCATATAAGTACTCCTTGACCCAAAGTGAGTTACCCTAGCCCCTTTATAAGTACTCCCTGACCCCAAGCCCCTTTAAAAGTACACCTTGGCCCCAAGTGAGTTACCCTGGTCCCATATAAGTACTCCCAGACCCTAAGTGGGTTACCCTAGTCCCATAGAAGTACTCCCTGACCACAAGTGAGTTGCCCTAGCCCCTATATAAGTACTCCCTGACCCCAAATGAAGTGCCCTAGTCCCATATAAGTACTCCCTGACCTCAAGTGAGTTACCCTAATCCCATAGAAGTACTCCCTGACCCCAAGTGAGTTATCCTAGCCCATTTATATGTACTCTCTGATCGCAAGTGAGTTATCCTAGCCCCTTTATATGTACTCCCAGACCCCAAGTGTGTTACCCTAGTCCCTTATGTGTACTCCCTGACCACAAGTGAGTTATCCTAGCCCCTTTATATGTACATTCTGATCGCAAGTGAGTTACCCTATTCCTATATATGTACTCCTTGACCCTAAGTGAGTTACCCTAGCCCCTTTATAAGTACTCCCTGACCCTAAGAGGGTTTCCCTAGTCCCATATAAGTACTCCCAGACACTAAGTGAGTTACCCTAGTCCCATAGAAGTACTCCCTGAACCCAAGTGAGTTACCCTAGTCCCATAGAAGTACTCCCTGAACCCAAGTGAGTTTTCCTAGCCCCTTTATATGTACTCTCTGGCCGCAAGTGAGTTATCCTAACCACTTTATATGTATTCTCAGACTCCAAGTGAGTTACCGTAGTCCCTTATAACTACTCCGAGACCCAAAGTGAGTTACCCTAGCCCCTTTATAAGTACTCCCTGACCTTAAGAGGGTTACCCTAGTCCCATATAAGTACTCCCAGACACTAAGTGAGTTACCCTAATCCCATATAAGTACTCCCTGACCCCAAGTGAGTTATCCTAGCCCATTTATATGTACTCTCTGATCGCAAGTGAGTTATCCTAGCCCCTTTATATATACTCCCAGACCCCAAGTGTGTTACCCTAGTCCAATATATGTAATCCCTGACCCTAAGTGAGTTACCCTAGCCCCTTTATTAGTACTCCCTGACCCCAAGTGTGTTACCCTAGTCTCATATAAGTACTCCCAGACCCCAAGTGAGTTACCCTAGTCCAATATATGTAATCCCTGACCCAAAGTGAGTTACACTAGCCCCTTTATAAGGACTCTCTGACCCTTAGTGAGTTACCCTAGCACCTTTATATGTACTCTCTGACCCCAAGTGTGGTACCCTAGTCTCATATAAGTACTCCCTGAAGCCAAGTGTGTTACCTTAGTCCCATAAATGTACTACCTGACCCCAAATGAGTCACCCTAGCCCCTTTATAAGTACTCCCTGACCCCAAGTGTGTTACCCTAGTCTCATATAAGTACTCCCTGAACCCAAGTGAGTTATCCTAGCCCCTTTATATGTACTCCCTGACCTCTAGTGTGTTACCTTAGTCCCATAGAAGTACTTCCTGACCCCAAGTGTGTTACCCTAGTCCCATATAAGTACTCCCTGACCCCAAGTGAGTTATCCTAGCCCTTTATATGTACTCTCTGACAGCACGTGAGTTACCCTAGTCCCATAGAAGTACTCCCTGACCCCAAGTAAGTCACCATAGCCCCTTTATAAGTACTCCCTGACCCCAAGTGAGTTATCCTAGCCCTTTTATATGTACTCTCTGACCGCACGTGAGTTACCCTAGTCCCATAGAAGTACTCCCTAAACCCAGTTGAGTTACCATAGTCCCATATAAGTACTCCCAGGCACCAAGTGAGTTACCCTAATCCCATATAAGTACTCCCTGACCCCAAATGTGATATCCTAGCCATTTATATGTACTCTCTGACCCCAAGTGAGTTACCCTAGTCCCATAGAAGTACTCCAGAACCCCAAGTGAGTTACCCTAGTTCCATAGAAGTACTCCCTGACCCCAAGTGAGTTATCCTAACCACTTTATATGTACTCTCTGACCGCAAGTGAGTTACCCGGTCCCATATAAGTACTCCTTGACCCAATGTGAGTTACCGTAGTCCCATAGAAGTACTCCAGAACCCCAAGTGAGTTATTCTAGTCCCATAGAAGTACTCCCTGACCCCAAGTGAGTTATCCTAGCCCCTTTATATGTACTCTCTGACGGCAAGTGAGTTACCCTAGTCCCATAGAATTACTTCCTGACCCCAAGTGTGTTACCCTAGTCCCATATAAGTACTCCCTGACCCCAAATGTGATATCCTAGCCCTTTTATATGTACTCTTTGACCGCAAGTGATTTACCCTAGTCCCATATAAGTACTCCCTGACCCAAAGTGTGTTACCCTAGTCCCATATAAGTACTCCCTGACCCCAAGTGAGTTATCCTAGCCCCTTTATATGCACTCTCTGACACCAAGTGAGTTACCCTAGTCCCATAGAAGTACTCCCTGACCCCAAGTGAGTCACCATAGCCCCTTTATAAGTACTCCTTGACCCAAAGTGAGTTACCCTAGCCCCTTTATAAGTACTCCCTAAACCCAAGTGAGTTACCCTAGTCCCATATAAGAACTCCCTGACCCCAAGGTAGTTAACCTAGTCCCATATAAGTACTCCCTGACACCTAATGAATTACCATAGCCCCTTTATAAGTACTCCCTGACCCCAAGTGACTTATCCTAGCCCTTTTATATGTACTCTCTGACCGCAAGTGAGTTACCCTGGTCCCATATAAGTACTCCTTGACCCAAAGTGAGTTACCCTAGCCCCTTTATAAGTATTCCCTAAACCCAAGTGAGTTACCCTAGTCCCATATAAGTACTCCCAGACCCCAAGTGAGTTACCCTAGTCCCATAGAAGTACTCCAGAACCCCAAGTCAGTTACCCTAGTCCCATAGAAGTACACCCTGACCCCATGTGAGTTACCCTATCCTCTATATAAGTACTACCTGACCCCAAGTGAGTTACCCTAGTCACATAGAAGTACTTCCAGACCCTAAGGGAGCTACCCTAGTCCCATAGAAATACTTCCTGACCCCAAGTGTGTTACCCTAGTCCCATATAAGTACTCCCAGACCCCAATTGTGTTACCCTAGTCCCATAGAAGTACTCCCTGACCCCAAGTGAGTCACCATAGCCCCTTTATAAGTACTCCTTGACCCAAAGTGAGTTACCCTAGTCCCATATAAGAACTCCCTGACCCCAAGTTAGTTAACCTAGTCCCATATAAGTACTCCCTGACACCAAATGAATTACCATAGCCCCTTTATAAGTACTCCCTGACCCCAAGTGAGTTATCCTAGCCCCTTTATATGTACTCTCTGACCGCAAGTGAGTTACCCTAGTCCCATAGAAGTACTCCCAGACCCCAAGTGAGTCACCATAGCCCCTTTATAAGTACTCCCTAAACCCAAGTGAGTTACCCTAGCCCCTTTATAAGTACTCCCTAACCCCAAGTGAGTTACCCTAATCCCATATAAGTACTCCCTGACCCCAAATGTGATATCCTAGCCATTTATATGTACTCTCTGACCGCAAGTGAGTTACCCTAGTTCCATATAAGTACTCCCTGACCCAAAGTGTGTTACCCTAGTCCCATATAAGTACTCCCTGACCCCAAGTGAGTTATCCTAGCCCTTTATATGTACTCTCTGACCGCAAGTGAGTTACCCTAGTCCCATATAAGTACTCTCTGACCCCATGTGAGTTACCCTAGCCCCTTTATAAGAACTCCCTGACCCCAAGTGAGTTATCCTAGCCCCTTTATATGTACTCCCTGACCGCAAGTGAGTTACCCGGTCCCATATAAGTACTCCAGAACCCCAAGTGAGTTACTCTAGTCCCATAGAAGTAATCCCTGACCCCAAGTGAGTCACCATAGCCCCTTTATAAGTACTCCCCGACCCCAAGTGAGTTATCTAGCCTCTTTATATGTATTCTCTGACCGCAAGTGAGTTACCCTAGCCCCTTTATAAGTACACCCTGGCCCCAAGTGTGTTACCGTGGTCCCATATAAGTACTCCCAGACACCAAGTGAGTTACCCTAGTTCCATATAAGTACTCCTTGACCCAAAGTGAGTTACCCTATCCCCTTTATAAGTACTCCCTGACCCCAAGTGAGTTATCCTAGTTCCATACATGTACTCCCTGATCCTAAGTGAGTTACCCTAGCCCCTTTATAAGTACTCCCTGACCACTAGTGTGTTACCTTAGTCCAATAAATGTACTCCCTGACCTCAAGTGAGTTATCCTAGCCTCTTTATATGTACTCTCTGACCGCAAGTGAGTTACCCTAGCCCCTTTATAAGTACACCTTGGCCCCAAGTGAGTTACCGTGGTCCCATATAAGTACTTCCAGACACCAAGTGAGTTACCCTAGTTCCATATAAGTACTCCTTGACCTCAAGTGAATTATCCTAGCCCCTTTATATGTACTCTCTGACTGCAAGTGAGTTATTCTAGCCCCTTTATAAGTACTCCCTGACCCCAAGTGAGTTATATTAGCCCCTTTATATGTACTCTCTGACCGCAAGTGAGTTACACTAGTCCCATAGAAGTACTCCCTGACCCCAAGTGGGTTAACATTTCACCCTTATAAGTACTTGCTGACCACAAGTGAGTTATCCTAGCCCCTTTATAAGAACTCGCTGACCACAATTGAGTTATCCTAGCCCCTTTATATGTACTCTCTGACCGCAAGTGAGTTACCCTAGTCCAATATATGTACTGCCTGACCCTAAGTGAATTACCCTAGCCCCTTATAAGTACTCCCTGACCCCAAGTGTGTTACCCTAGTCTCATATAAGTACTCCCTGAACCCAAGTGAGTTACCCTAGTCCCATAGAGGTACTCCCTGACCCCAAGTGAGTTACCCTAGTCCCATTGAAGTAATCCCTGAACCGAAGTGAGTTTTCCTAGCCCCTTTATATGTACTCTCTGACCGCTAGTGAGTTATCCTAGCCCCTTTATATGTACTCCCAGACTCCAAGTGAGTTACCCTAATCCCATATATGTACTCCCCGACCCTAAGTGAGTTACCCTAGCCCCTTTATAAGTACTCCCAGACCCCAAGTGTGTTACCTTAGTCCCATAAATGTACTCCCTGACCCCAAGTGAGTTATCCTGGCCCCTTTATATGTAATCTCTGACCGCAAGTGAGTTACCCTAGTCCAATATATGTACTGCCTGACCCTAAGTGAATTACCCTAGCCCCTTATAAGTACTCCCTGACCCCAAGTGTGTTACCCTAGTCTCATATAAGTACTCCCTGAACCCAAGTGAGTTATCCTAGCCCCTTTATATGTACTCTCTGACCGCAAGTGAGTTATCCTGGCCCCTTTATATGTACTTTCTGACTTCAAGTGAGTTACCCTAATCCCATATATGTACTCCCCGACCCTAAGTGAGTTACCCTAGCCCCTTTATAAGTACTCCATGAACCCAAGTGAGTTATCCTAGCCCCTTTATATGTACTCCCTGACCATAAGTGAGTTACCTTAGCCCCTTTATAAGTACTCCCTGACACCAAGTGTGTTACCTTAGTCCCATAAATGTACTCCCTGACCCCAAATGAGTCACCCTAGCCCCTTTATAAGTACTCCCTGACCCCAAGTGTGTTACCCTAGTCTCATATAAGTACTCCCTGAACCCAAGTGAGTTATCCTAGTCCCTTTATATGTACTCCCTGACCTCTAGTGTGTTACCTTAGTCCCATAGAAGTACTTCCTGACCCCAAGTGTGTTACCCTAGTCCTATATAAGTACTCCCTGACCCCAAGTGAGTTATCCTAGCCCTTTTATATGTACTCTCTGACCGCACGTGAATTACCCTAGTCCCATAGAAGTACTCCCTAAACCCAGTTGAGTTACTCTAGTCCCATATAAGTCCACCCAGAACCGAAGTGATTTACCCTAGTCCCATAGAAGTACTCCCTGACCCCATGTGTGTTACCCTAGTCCCATATTAGTACTCCCTGACACCAAGTGAGTTATCCTAGCCCCTTTATATGTACCCTCTGAACGCAAGTGAGTTATCCTAGCCCCTTAATATGTACTTTCTGACTGCAAGTGAGTTACCCTAATCCCATATATGTACTCCCCGACCCTAAGTGAGTTACCCAAGACCCTTTATATGTACTCTCTGACCGCAAGTGAGTTATCCTACCCCCTTTATAAGCACTCCCAGACACTAAGTGAGTTAGCCTAGTGCAATATAAATACTCCTTGACCCAAAGTGAGTTACCTTAGTCCTATATATGTACTCCCTGACCATAAGTGAGTTACCCTAGCCCCTTTATAAGTACTCCCTAACCCCAAGTGTGTTATCCTAGCCCTTTATATGTACTCTCTGACAGCACGTGAGTTACCCTAGTCCCATATAAGTACTCCCTGACCCCAAGTGAGTTATCCTAGCCCCTTTATATGTACTCTCTGAACGCAAGTGAATTATCCTAGCCCCTTTATATGTACATTCTGACTGCAAGTGTGTTACCCTAGTCCCATATATGTACACCCTGACCCTAAGTGAGTTACCCTATCACCTTTATAAGTACTCCCAGACCCCAAGTGAGTTACCCTAGTCCCATATAAGTACTCCCATTCCCAAGTGAGTTATCCTAGCCCCTATATAAGTACTTGCTGACCACAAGTGATTTATCCTAGCCCCTTTATAAGAACTCGCTGACCACAAATGAGTTATCCTAGTCCCATAGAAGTACTCCCTGAACCCACGTGAGTTATCCTAGCCCCTTTATATGTACTCTCTGACCGCAAGTGAGTTATCCTAACCACTTTATATGTACTCCCAGACTCCAAGTGAGTTACCCTAGTCCCTTATAACTACTCCGAGACCCAAAGTGAGTTGCCCTAGCTCCTTTATAAGTACTCCCTGACCCTAAGAGGGTTACCCTAGTCCCATATAAGTACTCCCAGGCACTAAGTGAGTTACCCTAGTCCCATAGAAGTACTCCCTGACCCCAAGTGAGTTACCCTAGTCCATTATATGTACTCCCTGACCACAAGTGAGTTATCCTAGCCCCTTTATATGTACACTCTGATCGCAAGTGAGTTACCCTAGTCCAATATATGTACTCCTTGACCCTTAGTGAGTTACCCTAGCACCTTTATATGTACTCTCTGACCCCAAGTGTGGTACCCTAGTCTCATATAAGTACTCCCTGAAGCCAAGTGTGTTACCTTAGTCCCATAAATGTACTACCTGACCCCAAATGAGTCACCCTAGCCCCTTTATAAGTACTCCCTGACCCCAAGTGTGTTACCCTAGTCTCATATAAGTACTCCCTGAACCCAAGTGAGTTATCCTAGCCCCTTTTATATGT
Source organism: Prorops nasuta (assembly GCF_024137725.1). Lineage (NCBI taxonomy): Eukaryota > Metazoa > Arthropoda > Insecta > Hymenoptera > Bethylidae > Prorops > Prorops nasuta. The sequence continues at coordinate 2,133,232 of NW_027116832.1, read as the reverse complement.
ACTCCCTGAACTCTAGTGTGTTACCTTAGTCCCATAGAAGTACTTCCTGACCCCAAGTGTGTTACCCTAGTCCTATATAAGTACTCCCTGACCCCAAGTGAGTTATCCTAGCCCTTTTATATGTACTCTCTGACCGCACGTGAATTACCCTAGTCCCATAGAAGTACTCCCTAAACCCAGTTGAGTTACTCTAGTCCCATATAAGTCCACCCAGAACCCAAGTGATTTACCCTAGTCCCATAGAAGTACTCCCTGACCCCATGTGAGTTACCCTAGCCCCTATATAAGTACTCCCTGACTCCAAGTGAGTTACACTAATTACATAGAACTACTTCTTGACCCTAAGGGATCTACCCTAGTCCCATAGAAGTACTTCCTGACCCCAAGTGTGTTACCCTAGTCCCATATTAGTACTCCCTGGCACCAAGTGAGTTATCCTAGCCCCTTTATATGTACCCTCTGAACGCAAGTGAGTTATCCTAGCCCCTTTATATGTACTCCCTGACCTCTAGTGTGTTACCTTAGTCCCATAGAAGTACTTCCTGACCCCAAGTGTGTTACCCTAGTCCCATATAAGTACTCCCTGACCCCAAGTGAGTTATCCTAGCCCTTTATATGTACTCTCTGACAGCACGTGAGTTACCCTAGTCCCATAGAAGTACTCCCTGACCCCAAGTAAGTCACCATAGCCCCTTTATAAGTACTCCCTGACCCCAAGTGAGTTATCCTAGCCCTTTTATATGTACTCTCTGACCGCACGTGAGTTACCCTAGTCCCATAGAAGTACTCCCTAAACCCAGTTGAGTTACCCTAGTCCCATATAAGTACTCCCTGACCCCAAGCCCCTTTAAAAGTACACCTTGGCCCCAAGTGAGTTACCCTGGTCCCATATAAGTACTCCCAGACCCTAAGTGGGTTACCCTAGTCCCATAGAAGTACTCCCTGACCACAAGTGAGTTGCCCTAGCCCCTATATAAGTACTCCCTGACCCCAAATGAAGTGCCCTAGTCCCATATAAGTACTCCCTGACCTCAAGTGAGTTACCCTAATCCCATAGAAGTACTCCCTGACCCCAAGTGAGTTATCCTAGCCCATTTATATGTACTCTCTGATCGCAAGTGAGTTATCCTAGCCCCTTTATATGTACTCCCAGACCCCAAGTGTGTTACCCTAGTCCCTTATGTGTACTCCCTGACCACAAGTGAGTTATCCTAGCCCCTTTATATGTACATTCTGATCGCAAGTGAGTTACCCTATTCCTATATATGTACTCCTTGACCCTAAGTGAGTTACCCTAGCCCCTTTATAAGTACTCCCTGACCCTAAGAGGGTTTCCCTAGTCCCATATAAGTACTCCCAGACACTAAGTGAGTTACCCTAGTCCCATAGAAGTACTCCCTGAACCCAAGTGAGTTACCCTAGTCCCATAGAAGTACTCCCTGAACCCAAGTGAGTTTTCCTAGCCCCTTTATATGTACTCTCTGGCCGCAAGTGAGTTATCCTAACCACTTTATATGTACTCTCAGACTCCAAGTGAGTTACCGTAGTCCCTTATAACTACTCCGAGACCCAAAGTGAGTTACCCTAGCCCCTTTATAAGTACTCCCTGACCCTAAGAGGGTTACCCTAGTCCCATATAAGTACTCCCAGACACTAAGTGAGTTACCCTAATCCCATATAAGTACTCCCTGACCTCAAGTGATTTACCCTAATCTCATAGAAGTACTCCCTGACCCCAAGTGAGTTATCCTAGCCCATTTATATGTACTCTCTGATCGCAAGTGAGTTATCCTAGCCCCTTTATATATTCTCCCAGACCCCAAGTGTGTTACCCTAGTCCAATATATGTAATCCCTGACCCTAAGTGAGTTACCCTAGCCCCTTTATTAGTACTCCCTGACCCCAAGTGTGTTACCCTAGTCTCATATAAGTACTCCCAGACCCCAAGTGAGTTACCCTAGTCCAATATATGTAATCCCTGACCCAAAGTGAGTTACACTAGCCCCTTTATAAGGACTCTCTGACCCTTAGTGAGTTACCCTAGCACCTTTATATGTACTCTCTGACCCCAAGTGTGGTACCCTAGTCTCATATAAGTACTCCCTGAAGCCAAGTGTGTTACCTTAGTCCCATAAATGTACTACCTGACCCCAAATGAGTCACCCTAGCCCCTTTATAAGTACTCCCTGACCCCAAGTGTGTTACCCTAGTCTCATATAAGTACTCCCTGAAGCCAAGTGAGTTATCCTAGCCCCTTTTATATGTACTCCCTGACCTCTAGTGTGTTACCTTAGTCCCATAGAAGTACTTCCTGACCCCAAGTGTGTTACCCTAGTCCTATATAAGTACTCCCTGACCCCAAGTGAGTTATCCTAGCCCTTTTATATGTACTCTCTGACCGCACGTGAATTACCCTAGTCCCATAGAAGTACTCCCTAAACCCAGTTGAGTTACTCTAGTCCCATATAAGTCCACACAGAACCCAAGTGATTTACCCTAGTCCCATAGAAGTACTCCCTGACCCCATGTGAGTTACCCTAGCCCCTATATAAGTACTCCCTGACTCCAAGTGAGTTACACTAATTACATAGAACTACTTCTTGACCCTAAGGGATCTACCCTAGTCCCATAGAAGTACTTCCTGACCCCAAGTGTGTTACCCTAGTCCCATATTAGTACTCCCTGGCACCAAGTGAGTTATCCTAGCCCCTTTATATGTACCCTCTGAACGCAAGTGAGTTATCCTAGCCCCTTAATATGTACTTTCTGACTGCAAGTGAGTTACCCTAATCCCATATATGTACTCCCCGACCCTAAGTGAGTTATCCAAGACCCTTTATATGTACTCTCTGACCGCAAGTGAGTTATCCTACCCCCTTTATAAGTACTCCCAGACACTAAGTGAGTTAGCCTAGTGCCATATAAGTACTCCTTGACCCAAAGTGAGTTACCTTAGTCCTATATATGTACTCCCTGACCATAAGTGAGTTACCCTAGCCCCTTTATAAGTACTCCCTGACACCAAGTGTGTTACCTTAGTCACATAAATGTACTCCCTGACCACAAATGAGTCACCCTAGCCCCTTTATAAGTACTCCCTGACCCCAAGTGTGTTACCCTAGTCTCATATAAGTACTCCCTGAACCCAAGTGAGTTATCCTAGCCCCTTTATATGTACTCCCTGACCTCTAGTGTGTTACCTTAGTCCCATAGAAGTACTTCCTGACCCCAAGTGTGTTACCCTAGTCCCATATAAGTACTCCCTGACCCCAAGTGAGTTATCCTAGCCCTTTATATGTAATCTCTGACAGCACGTGAGTTACCCTAGTCCCATAGAAGTACTCCCTGACCCCAAGTAAGTCACCATAGCCCCTTTATAAGTACTCCCTGACCCCAAGTGAGTTATCCTAGCCCTTTTATATGTACTCTCTGACCGCACGTGAGTTACCCTAGTCCCATAGAAGTACTCCCTAAACCCAGTTGAGTTACCATAGTCCCATATAAGTACTCCCAGGCACCAAGTGAGTTACCCTAGTGCCATATAAGTACTCCTTGACCCAAAGTGAGTTACCCTAGCCCCTTTATAAGTACTCCCTGACCCCAAGCCCCTTTAAAAGTACACCTTGGCCCCAAGTGAGTTACCCTGGTCCCATATAAGTACTCCCAGACCCTAAGTGGGTTACCCTAGTCCCATAGAAGTACTCCCTGACCACAAGTGAGTTGCCCTAGCCCCTATATAAGTACTCCCTGACCCCAAATGAAGTACCCTAGTCCCATATAAGTACTCCCTGACCTCAAGTGAGTTACCCTAATCCCATAGAAGTACTCCCTGACCCCAAGTGAGTTATCCTAGCCCATTTATATGTACTCTCTGATCGCAAGTGAGTTATCCTAGCCCCTTTATATGTACTCCCAGACCCCAAGTGTGTTACCCTAGTCCCTTATGTGTACTCCCTGACCACAAGTGAGTTATCCTAGCCCCTTTATATGTACACTCTGATCGCAAGTGAGTTACCCTATTCCTATATATGTACTCCTTGACCCTAAGTGAGTTACCCTAGCCCCTTTATAAGTACTCCCTGACCCTAAGAGGGTTTCCCTAGTCCCATATAAGTACTCCCAGAACCCAAGTGAGTTTTCCTAGCCCCTTTATATGTACTCTCTGGCCGCAAGTGAGTTATCCTAACCACTTTATATGTACTCTCAGACTCCAAGTGAGTTACCGTAGTCCCTTATAACTACTCCGAGACCCAAAGTGAGTTACCCTAGCCCCTTTATAAGTACTCCCTGACCCTAAGAGGGTTACCCTAGTCCCATATAAGTACTCCCAGACACTAAGTGAGTTACCCTAGTCCCATATAAGTACTCCCTGACCTCAAGTGAGTTACCCTAATCTCATAGAAGTACTCCCTGACCCCAAGTGAGTTATCCTAGCCCATTTATATGTACTCTCTGATCGCAAGTGAGTTATCCTAGCCCCTTTATATATACTCCCAGACCCCAAGTGTGTTACCCTAGTCCAATATATGTAATCCCTGACCCTAAGTGAGTTACCCTAGCCCCTTTATTAGTACTCCCTGACCCCAAGTGTGTTACCCTAGTCTCATATAAGTACTCCCAGACCCCAAGTGAGTTACCCTAGTCCAATATATGTAATCCCTGACCCAAAGTGAGTTACACTAGCCCCTTTATAAGGACTCTCTGACCCTTAGTGAGTTACCCTAGCACCTTTATATGTACTCTCTGACCCCAAGTGTGGTACCCTAGTCTCATATAAGTACTCCCTGAAGCCAAGTGTGTTACCTTAGTCCCATAAATGTACTACCTGACCCCAAATGAGTCACCCTAGCCCCTTTATAAGTACTCCCTGACCCCAAGTGTGTTACCCTAGTCTCATATAAGTACTCCCTGAACCCAAGTGAGTTATCCTAGCCCCTTTTATATGTACTCCCTGACCTCTAGTGTGTTACCTTAGTCCCATAGAAGTACTTCCTGACCCCAAGTGTGTTACCCTAGTCCTATATAAGTACTCCCTGACCCCAAGTGAGTTATCCTAGCCCTTTTATATGTACTCTCTGACCGCACGTGAATTACCCTAGTCCCATAGAAGTACTCCCTAAACCCAGTTGAGTTACTCTAGTCCCATATAAGTCCACCCAGAACCCAAGTGATTTACCCTAGTCCCATAGAAGTACTCCCTGACCCCATGTGAGTTACCCTAGCCCCTATATAAGTACTCCCTGACTCCAAGTGAGTTACACTAATTACATAGAACTACTTCTTGACCCTAAGGGATCTACCCTAGTCCCATAGAAGTACTTCCTGACCCCAAGTGTGTTACCCTAGTCCCATATTAGTACTCCCTGGCACCAAGTGTGTTATCCTAGCCCCTTTATATGTACCCTCTGAACGCAAGTGAGTTATCCTAGCCCCTTAATATGTACTTTCTGACTGCAAGTGAGTTACCCTAATCCCATATATGTACTCCCCGACCCTAAGTGAGTTATCCAAGACCCTTTATATGTACTCTCTGACCGCAAGTGAGTTATCCTACCCCCTTTATAAGTACTCCCAGACACTAAGTGAGTTAGCCTAGTGCCATATAAGTACTCCTTGACCCAAAGTGAGTTACCTTAGTCCTATATATGTACTCCCTGACCATAAGTGAGTTACCCTAGCCCCTTTATAAGTACTCCCTGACACCAAGTGTGTTACCTTAGTCACATAAATGTACTCCCTGACCACAAATGAGTCACCCTAGCCCCTTTATAAGTACTCCCTGACCCCAAGTGTGTTACCCTAGTCTCATATAAGTACTCCCTGAACCCAAGTGAGTTATCCTAGCCCCTTTATATGTACTCCCTGACCTCTAGTGTGTTACCTTAGTCCCATAGAAGTACTTCCTGTCCCCAAGTGTGTTACCCTAGTCCCATATAAGTACTCCCTGACCCCAAGTGAGTTATCCTAGCCCTTTATATGTACTCTCTGACAGCACGTGAGTTACCCTAGTCCCATAGAAGTACTCCCTGACCCCAAGTAAGTCACCATAGCCCCTTTATAAGTACTCCCTGACCCCAAGTGAGTTATCCTAGCCCTTTTATATGTACTCTCTGACCGCACGTGAGTTACCCTAGTCCCATAGAAGTACTCCCTAAACCCAGTTGAGTTACCATAGTCCCATATAAGTACTCCCAGACACCAAGTGAGTTACCCTAGTGCCATATAAGTACTCCTTGACCCAAAGTGAGTTACCCTAGCCCCTTTATAAGTACTCCCTGACCCCAAGCCCCTTTAAAAGTACACCTTGGCCCCAAGTGAGTTACCCTGGTCCCATATAAGTACTCCCAGACCCTAAGTGGGTTACCCTAGTCCCATAGAAGTACTCCCTGACCACAAGTGAGTTGCCCTAGCCCCTATATAAGTACTCCCTGACCCCAAATGAAGTACCCTAGTCCCATATAAGTACTCCCTGACCTCAAGTGAGTTACCCTAATCCCATAGAAGTACTCCCTGACCCCAAGTGAGTTATCCTAGCCCATTTATATGTACTCTCTGATCGCAAGTGAGTTATCCTAGCCCCTTTATATGTACTCCCAGACCCCAAGTGTGTTACCCTAGTCCCTTATGTGTACTCCCTGACCACAAGTGAGTTATCCTAGCCCCTTTATATGTACACTCTGATCGCAAGTGAGTTACCCTATTCCTATATATGTACTCCTTGACCCTAAGTGAGTTACCCTAGCCCCTTTATAAGTACTCCCTGACCCTAAGAGGGTTTCCCTAGTCCCATATAAGTACTCCCAGACACTAAGTGAGTTACCCTAGTCCCATAGAAGTACTCCCTGAACCCAAGTGAGTTACCCTAGTCCCATAGAAGTACTCCCTGAACCCAAGTGAGTTTTCCTAGCCCCTTTATATGTACTCTCTGGCCGCAAGTGAGTTATCCTAACCACTTTATATGTACTCTCAGACTCCAAGTGAGTTACCGTAGTCCCTTATAACTACTCCGAGACCCAAAGTGAGTTACCCTAGCCCCTTTATAAGTACTCCCTGACCCTAAGAGGGTTACCCTAGTCCCATATAAGTACTCCCAGACACTAAGTGAGTTACCCTAGTCCCATATAAGTACTCCCTGACCTCAAGTGAGTTACCCTAATCTCATAGAAGTACTCCCTGACCCCAAGTGTGTTACCCTAGTCTCATATAAGTACTCCCAGACCCCAAGTGAGTTACCTTAGTCCAATATATGTAATCCCTGACCCAAAGTGAGTTACACTAGCCCCTTTATAAGGACTCTCTGACCCCAAATGAGTTACCCTAGCCCCTTTAAAAGTACACCCTGGCCCCAAGTGAGTTACCCTGGTCCCATATAAGTACTCCCTGACCTCAAGTGAGTTACCCTAATCTCATAGAAGTACTCCCTGACCCCAAGTGAGTTATCCTAGCCCATTTATATGTACTCTCTGATCGCAAGTGAGTTATACTAGCCCCTTTATATATACTCCCAGACCCCAAGTGTGTTACCCTAGTCCAATATATGTAATCCCTGACCCTAAGTGAGTTACCCTAGCCCCTTTATTAGTACTCCCTGACCCCAAGTGTGTTACCCTAGTCTCATATAAGTACTCCCAGACCCCAAGTGAGTTACCCTAGTCCAATATATGTAATCCCTGACCCAAAGTGAGTTACACTAGCCCCTTTATAAGGACTCTCTGACCCCAAAGTGAGTTACCCTAGCCCCTATATAAGTACTCCCTGACCCCAAGTGAGTTATATTAGCCCCTTTATATGTACTTTCTGACCGCAAGTGAGTTACACTAGTCCCATAGAAGTACTCCCTGACCCCAAGTGGGTTACCATATCACCCTTATAAGTACTTGCTGACCACAAGTGAGTTATCCTAGCCCCTTTATAAGATCTCGCTGACCACAAGTGAGTTATCCTAGCCCCTTTATATGTACTCTCTGACCGCAAGTGAGTTACCCTAGTCCAATATATGTACTGCCTGACCCTAAGTGAGTTACCCTAGCCCCTTATAAGTACTCCCTGACCCCAAGTGTATTACCCTAGTCTTATATAAGTACTCCCTGACCCCTAATGAGTCACCCCAGTCCCATATAAGTACTCCTAGACACCAAGTGAGTTACCCTAGTCCCAAATAAGTACTCCCTGACCCAAAGTGAGTTACACTAGCCACTTTATAAGGACTCCCTGACCCCAAATGAGTTATCCTAGCCCCTTTAAAAGTACACCCTGGCCCCAAGTGAGTTACCCTGGTCCCATATAAGTACTCCCAGACACTAAGTTAGTTACCCTAGTCCCATATAAGTACTCCTAGGCCCAAAGTGAGTTACCCTAGCCCCTATATAAGTACTCCCTGACCCCAAGTGAGTTACCTTAGTCCCAAAGAAGTACTCCCTGACCCCAAATGAGTTATCCTAGTCCCATAGAAGTATTCCCTGAACCCACGTGAGTTATCCTAGCCCCTTTATATGTACTCTCTGACCGCAAGTGAGTTATCCTAACCACTTTATATGTACTCCCAGACTCCAAGTGAGTTACCCTAGTCACTTATAACAACTCCGAGACCCAAAGTGAGTTACCCTAGCCCCTTTATAAGTACTCCCTGACCCTAAGAGGGTTACCCTAGTCCCATATAAGTACTCCCAGACACTAAGTGAGTTACCCTAGTCCCATAGAAGTACTCCCTGACCCCAAGTGAGTTACTCTAGTCCCATAGAAGTACTCCCTCAACCCAAGTGAGTTTTCCTAGCCCCTGTATATGTACTCTCTGACCGCAAGTGTGTTATCCTAACCACTTTATATGTACTCTCAGACTCCAAGTGAGTTACCGTAGTCCCTTATAACTACTCCGAGACCCAAAGTGAGTTACCCTAGCCCCTTTATAAGTACTCCCAGACACTAAGTGAGTTACCCTAGTCCCATATAAGTACTCCCTGACCTCAAGTGAGTTACCCTAATCTCATAGAAGTACTCCCTGACCCCAAGTGAGTTATCCTAGCCCATTTATATGTACTCTCTGATCGCAAGTGAGTTATCCTAGCCCCTTTATATATACTCCCAGACCCCAAGTGAGTTACCCTAGTCCAATATATGTAATCCCTGACCCTAAGTGAGTTACCCTAGCCCCTTTATTAGTACTCCCTGACCCCAAGTGTGTTACCCTATTCTCATATAAGTACTCCCAGACCCCAAGTGAGTTACCCTAGTCCAATATATGTAATCCCTGACCCAAAGTGAGTTACACTAGCCCCTTTATAAGGACTCTCTGACCCCAAATGAGTTACCCTAGCCCCTTTAAAAGTACACCCTGGCCCCAAGTGAGTTACCCTGGTCCCATATAAGTACTCCCAGACACTAAGTGAGTTACCCTAGTCCCATATAAGTACTCCTAGACCCAAAGTGAGTTACCCTAGCCCCTATATAAGTACTCCCTGACCCCAAGTGAGTTATATTAGCCCCTTTATATGTACTCTCTGACCGCAAGTGAGTTATGCTAACCACTTTATATGTACTCCCAGACTCCAAGTTAGTTACCCTAGTCCCTTATAACAATTCCGAGACCCAAAGTGAGTTACCCTAGCCCCTTTATAAGTACTCCCTGACCCTAAGAGGGTTACCCTAGTCCCATATAAGTACTCCCAGACACTAAGTGAGTTACCCTAGTCCCATATAAGTACTCCCTGACCTAAAGTGAGTTACCCTAATCTCATAGAAGTACTCCCTGACCCCAAGTGAGTTATCCTAGCCCAATTATATGTACTCTCTGATCGCAAGTGAGTTATCCTAGCCCCTTTATATATACTCCCAGACCCCAAGTGAGTTACCCTAGTCCAATATATGTAATCCCTGACCCTAAGTGAGTTACCCTAGCCCCTTTATTAGTACTCCCTGACCCCAAGTGTGTTACCCTAGCCCCTTTAAAAGTACACCCTGGCCCCAAGTGAGTTACCCTGGTCCCATATAAGTACTCCCAGATACTAAGTGAGTTACCCTAGTCCCATATAAGTACTCCTAGACCCAAAGTGAGTTACCCTAGCCCCTATATAAGTACTCCCTGACCCCAAATGAGTTACCCTAGTCCCATAGAAGTACTCCATGACCCCAAATGAGTTATCCTAGTCCCATAGAAGTACTCCCTGAACCCAAGTGAGTTATCCTAGCCCCTTTATATGTACTCTCTGACCGGAAGTGAGTTATCCTAACCACTTTATATGTACTCCCAGACTCCAAGTGAGTTACCCTAGTCCCTTATAACTACTCCGAGACCCAAATTGAGTTACCCTAGCCCCTTTATAAGTACTCCCTGACCCTAAGAGGGTTACCCTAGTCCCATATAAGTACTCCCAGGCACTAAGTGAGTTACCCTAGTCCCATAGAAGTACTCCCTGACCCCAATTGAGTTACCCTAGTCCCATAGAAGTACTCCCTGAACCCAAGTGAGTTTTCCTAGCCCCTTTATATGTACTCTCTGACCGCAATTGAGTTATCCTAGCCCCTTTATATGTACTCACAGAGTCCAAGTGAGTTCAGCTAATACCTTATAACTACTCCGTGACCCAAAGTGAGTTATCCTAGCCCCTTTATAAGTACTCCCTGACCCTAAGTGGGTTACCCTAGTCCCATAGAAGTACTCCCTGACCCCAAGTGAGTTACCCTAGCCCCTATATAAGTACTCCCTGACTCCAAGTGAGTTATCCTAGCCCATTTATATGTACTCTCTGATCGCAAGTGAGTTATCCTAGCCCCTTTATATGTACTCCCAGACCCCAAGTGAGTTACCCTAGTCCCATAAAAGTACTCCCTGACCCCAAATGAGTTATCCTAGTCCCATAGAAGTACTCCCTGAAGCCAAGTGAGTTACCCTAGTCCCATAGAGTTACTCCCTGACCCCAAATGAGTTACCTTAGTCCCATATAAGAACTCCCTGACCCCAATTGAGTTACCCTAGTCCCATATAAGTACTCCCAGACACCAAGTGAGTTACCTTAGTCCCATATAAGAACTCCCTGACCCCAAGTGAGTTACCCTAGTCCCATATAAGTACTCCCAGACACTAAGTGAGTTACCCTAGTCCCATATAAGCACTCCTTGACCATAATTGAGTTACCCTAGCCCCTATATAAGTACACCCTGACCCCAAGTGAGTTACCCTAGTCCCATAGAAGTACTCCCTGAACCCAAGTGAGTTTTCCTAGCCCCTTTATATGTACTCTCTGACCGCAAGTGAGTTATCCTAGCCCCTTTATATGTACTCACAGAGTCCAAGTGAGTTACCCTAGTCCCTTATAACTACTCCGAGACCCAAAGTGAGTTACCCTAGCCCCTTTATAAGTACTCCCTGACCTTAAGAGGGTTACCCTAGTCCCATATAAGTACTCCCAGGCACTAAGTGAGTTACCCTAGTCCCATAGAAGTACTCCCTGACCCCAAGTGAGTTACCCTAGTCCCATAGAAGTACTCCCTGAACCCAAGTGAGTTTTCCTAGCCCCTTTATATGTACTCTCTGACCGAAAGTGAGTTATCCTATCCCCTTTATATGTACTCACAGAGTCCAAGTGAGTTCAGCTAGTCCCTTATAACTACTCCGTGACCCAAAGTGAGTTATCCTAGCCCCTTTATAAGTACTCTCTGACCCTAAGTGGGTTACCCTAGTCCCATAGAAGTACTCCCTGACCCCAAGTGAGTTACCCTAGCCCCTATATAAGTACTCCCTGACCCCAAATGAAGTACCCTAGTCCCATATAAGTACTCCCTGACCTCAAGTGAGTTACCCTAATCCCATAGAAGTACTCCCTGACCCCAAGTGAGTTATCCTAGCCCATTTATATGTACTCTCTGATCACAAGTGAGTTATCCTAGCCCCTTTATATGTACTCCCAGACCCCAAGTGAGTTACCCTAGTCCCTTATGTGTACTCCCTGACCACAAGTGAGTTATCCTAGCCCCTTTATATGTACTCCCAGACCCCAAGTGAGTTACCCTAGTCCCTTATGTGTACTCCCTGACCACAAGTGAGTTATCCTAGCCCCTTTATATGTACACTCTGATCGCAAGTGAGTTACCTTAGTCCTATATATGTACTCCTTGACCCTAAGTGAGTTACCCTAGCCCCTTTATATGTACTCCCTGACCCCAAGTGAGATACCCTAGTCCCATAGAAGTACTCCCTGAACCCAAGTGAGTTTTCCTAGCCCCTTTATATGTACTCTCTGACCGCAAGTGAGTTATCCTAACCATTTTATATGTACTCTCAGACTCCAAGTGAGTTAACGTAGTCCCTTATAACTACTCCGAGACCCAAAGTGAGTTACACTAGCACCTTTATAAGTACTCCCTGACCCTAAGAGGGTTACCCTAGTCCCATATAAGTACTCCCAGACACTAAGTGAGTTACCCTAGTCCCATATAAGTACTCCCAGACACTAAGTGAGTTACCCTAGTCCCATATAAGTACTCCTTGACCTCAAGTGAGTTACCCTAATCCCATAGAAGTACTCCCTGACCCTAAGTGAGTTATCCTAGCCCATTTATATGTACTCTCTGATCGCAAGTGAGTTATCCTAGCCCCTTTATATATACTCCCCGACCCCAAGTGAGTTACCCTAGTCCCTTATATGTACTCCCTGACCACAAGTGAGTTATCCTAACCATTTTATATGTAATCTCAGACTCCAAGTGAGTTAACGTAGTCCCTTATAACTACTCCGAGACCCAAAGTGAGTTACACTAGCACCTTTATAAGTACTCCCTGACCCTAAGAGGGTTACCCTAGTCTCATATAAGTACTCCCTGAAGCCAAGTGAGTTACCCTAGTCCCAAAGAGGTACTCCCTGACCCCAAATCAGTCACCCTAGCCCCATAGAGGTACTCCCTGAACCCAAATGAGTCACCCTACCCCCTTTTTAAGTACTCCCTGACCCCATGTGAGTTACCCTGGTCCCATAGAATTACTCCCTGAACCCACGTGAGTTATCCTAGCCCCTTTATAAGTACTCCCTGACCCAAAGTGTGTTACCCTAGTCTCATATAAGTACTCCCTGAAGCCAAGTGAGTTACCCTAGTCCCATAGAGGTACTCCCTGACCCGAAATGAGTCAGCCTAGCCCCTTTTTAAGTAATCCCTGACCCCAAGTGAGTTACCCTAGTCCCATATAAGTACTCCCAGACACCAAGTGAGTTATCCTAGTCCCATATAAGTACTCCTTGACATAAAGTGAGTTACCTTAGCCCCTTTATAAGTACTCCCTGACCTCAAATGAGTTATCCTAGCCCCTTTAAAAGTACACCTTGGCCCCATGTGAGTTACCCTAGTCCCATATAAGTACTCCCAGACACTAAGTGAGTTACCCTTTTTTTTTCTTTTTTTTCCGACGCTTTGCGAGGTAGGGGGAAACTTCTTAAAGCCTTACGGCTTGTTAAGTACCTCTGGCGGCCGATGTTTTGGCCAGAGGTTATGTGGGATTCTAACCCACCAAAACCCCCTACCTGCCCCCCTACCCGGTACCAAGCATAGCTTATAACATCAGGTAGGAGGGTATACGCTCTACTCTACGATCGTATGCGGTCATCCCCAGACAAACAAAAACCCCAGACTCTACCCCACCCCAGAGGAGAGAGCAGCAGACTCCTCAGCTCGGTCTCTACTGTCCTTGGAGGTGAGGACCCTAACCGAGAAGCTGGAAAATGCATTCCAAGCTCTCGGCGTACTCGTAACATGGGACACAAGGGTCTCCACCTCCAACGAGGGCACACCTAAAGCATCACAGAGTTCTGCTCTTTCGCATTCCCACAGGGGACACCACAACAGCGTGTGCTCCGCCGTATCCGCGACCGGATTCGGGGAGCACCAGCAGTCGGGAGTCGCCCTGCGGCCCACCCTCGCGCGATGACTCATGAAACTACCATGCCCTAGGAGCTTCTGGGAAACATGGTAGTTCAAGCTTCTACAATTAGCAGCCAGCCAGGACCGGATGTCCGGGATGAGGCGGTGGGTCCACCTACCCCGATCATCCGAGTCCCATGCTGCCTGCCATCTCTCTACTAAATTAGCCCTCGCCAATCTCCGCGCTTCGGCCACGCCAGCCGAGGAGCCACCCGCACGCGACGTATCGTACACCTCCCTGCGCTCCAAAGCTAAAAGATGGGCCGGTGGTATGCCCGAGATTACTAATAGCGCACAGGACGAAGCCGTACGACACGCGCGGGAAACCCTCAGCGCCATGACCCTCTGCGCGGAGATTAGGGACCTCGCAATGGTTGGGCGAGAGGCAGCCTCAGCCCAGCAAGGCGCTCCGTAAAGAAGAATGCTGTGCACTAAGTTCGTGTACAACATCCTTCCCGAGACCCCCGACCCACCCACGTTCGGCAATAAGCTACTCAACGCCCACCCAGCCTTTTTGGCTTTTCCCACCATGCAATCAATGTGAAACTTGAAGGAAAGACGACGATCCAACCACACACCGAGGTATTTCGCCCGCGGGGAGACGGAAACCGTCTCGCCCCCGACCGAAAACCGCGGAGCCCGATCAGACCGCCTCCTAGAGAAGAAAACAGCCTCCGATTTGGAGACGTTCACCTCCAGGTTCCTCCCCTCAAGCCACAGAACGATACGCGACAAAGCCCTGTTAGCCTTCAACTGCAAGGACCCGACGCTTCCCGCAGACACACACAATACCGTATCGTCCGCATAACAAGTCAACGTGCAGCCCTCCGGGAGACTCAACCGCAGCAGGCCGTCGAAACAAATGTTCCACAGGAGAGGTCCTAAGACCGATCCCTGCGGAACACCCGCCCCAACGCGCCACTGCCGTCCAGCGCACTCAATGACCCGGTCCCCCAGGTAACTGCGGACTATATCCACAATCACCCCCGGGACCGCGCCATCGGCGGCCAGGGCCTCCAAGATGGCCGCATGCGACACAGAATTGAACGCGTTCTTAATGTCGAGAAGGATTACGGCCACGCGTTTGCTCCGGTACACAGACCCCCGAAGGGCGATCCGAATAAAATTCTGGACAGCCGATACGGCATCCATGGTACTTCTACCAGGACGGAACCCGTATTGACCGTCCGCGAGAGGTGCGACCCCCTCATAAACCTCCGTAAGACAAGCGACAACTACCCTCTCGAACAACTTCCCCACCACCGGTAGGAGAGATATGGGTCTGAAGCCCCCGATCCCTTTCGGGATTAGGACAACCCTCGCCCTCCTCCAGATAGCGGGAAAGTCGCCGCGTTCCAGGCAGCGGTTGAACAACCGGGCAAAATCATCGGGGCAGCTCATTGCTGCAACCTTAACCACTTCCGGGAGAATGCCATCGACACCAGGGGCCCCCTTTGCAGGGGACCTCCCGGCAGCCATGACAATCTCTGCTTCCGTGATGAGATCAGACTCCAAGATCGGCCTGGTGTTACCGCGAACCACGAATGGAGCGCCCCCAGGCCTCACTTGCGACGTCGAGAAAAGACTTTCAATCGCAACCACCGTCTCAGACTCCGTCAGACTAGCAGATGTCTGTCTCTTCAATCTCTTGTAGGCCACCCAGAAGGGGCGACCCCAAGGATCTGCCTCCACTTCATTCACCAGCGCCAACCATGCGGCCCGCTTCCTCTCGCGTATAGCGGAGGAGGAAGCGGTTCTCGCCGTCTTATAGGCTTCGCGCAAGTGAACTTCCGTATTGGCACCCCTCGACCTCGACCACCTCCTGCGGGCAGCATTCGCTGCCTTACGGAGACGGTCGAGGTCCTCACACCACCAATACGCTGCTTTCCAGCGCTTGGCAGTTCCGTGAGCCCTGGGCATAGAAGCGTCGGACGCCCCGACGAGTCTCCGGAGATAACCCTCCGGCGAGACGCCCGAGCCGTCACCGCCGACGTCCGCCCCGGCCCTCCCCCGCCCGTACGGAGGGGAAGCCGAGCTGCTCGAGGCTATTCCCCACACAAATGCTAATTCGCATAAGAGTGGGTCGAACCTCGAGCGAACCCAGCGCACCCCCCGCTCCGGCGAGGCAGGGCCAGGACCCCCATCCGTGAGAATCCACTGGATGATGCGGTGATCGCTCAGAGTCTCGTCATCGAGCACCTCCCAGGAGACTACTCTCGAGGCGATCGACGACGATACCCAGGTGAGATCTATTATACTACCACGGTCGCCTGAGACGAAGGTCGGAGAACGACCTCGGTTGAGCAATGTCAACCCGAGCTGACCGCCCCATTCCTCAACAAGCTCTCCACATCGGTTAGTGCAACCGGATCCCCATGATGTCGACCACGAGTTGAAGTCTCCACCAATGAGGACCGGCACCCCATGCTCCCTGACACTCCCCGCCAAGTCCTCCAGGAAAGCCTCGAACTCCCCGATGGGGGCATTAGGGGTAAAGTAAACACTGTACACCCTAATGTCCCCAACGAGAGACGAACAAAACCCCCGACCGGACGAGACGGATGCCAGTTTGCACGAAGCACCGGGCAGCATAGCCGAATCCCCCCCGACATCCTCCAAGCCGGTGCTTGGGAAATTACTATTCCTATGCTGCTCTGAGACAAGGCAGACCGTGTACTCGCCAGAGTACGTGCAATGGACGGCCAAGTCCTGAGCAGATCGCGAACGATTGACATTGATCTGGAGACCCTTCATGTACGTCTCGATCCTCTCCACACCCCGATCGATCCGCACGCTGAAGAGCCCCCAGCGTGATCATGCGCAAGCCCCGAGTCCCTACAGGCGAGACAACAAGGAGAACCCCTACAACTGGCAGAGGCATGACCCCCCTCCCCGCATCTCCAACACAGCCCCGAACGGTCTGTGCTGAATTTGCAGCTACCCGAGGTGTGACCGAAGTGGTGACACCTCTTGCACCGCACGATACTGGTCGCAGGGCGAACCCTGCAGACCACCCACCCAATGCGAACGCGCCCAAGCCGCAACAACTTGCCAGCCACCTCGGGTGGCATGGAAGCGCCGACGGCCCAGGAACCCCCACCAGTTCTTCGCGGCGCGGAGACTCTAACCCCGGCTGCCTCCTCGCCCAGTGCGGCCAGAAGGGCCGCACGCACATCCTCCCCGGACGAAACCCCATCGAGGTCCCGGATCTCCACCCTCTCCGTCGGAGAGAGAGCAGAGACCGGAATCCCGTTACCCAACGCCTCCGCGACCGCCCCCGCGAGCGTGGACGCGGAGCCCCCTCCCTTATTCAGCTCAAACAGGAGGTCTCCCCTGCGAGTCCTCCTGATCGACCTGACCTCAACCCCGACCTTACCGGGGTCCACCCTTTCCTTCAGCAACCTCATCGCCCCCCCATACCCTTCCGACCCGCACGCTACGAGCACGGCCTGGGCACGAGGGCGACGAGGAGGTCCCCCAACCCTACCCGAATGAGTAGGTCGGGATATCGGGGCCGGCCCCAAATCCCTCCTCCCCTTTCCCTTCCGCCCAGCCACGACCGACCATTGCACCCCCTCCTCCCGCGGAGGAGATGCCGTAGCCACTGGTGTCGGGCCAGCTGCCCCAGAGGCCCCCTCCTTCGGCGGAGAAGGCGTCCCCAGGGCAGCTCCCCTTTTCGCGCCCCTGTCCCTATTGCCGCTTCCACCCGACTTAATCGAAACCCCCCTCCCCCCTTTAGAAGTCGGTGGAAGCGGAAGCGACGTCTGCGTACCCTTATTCTTCAGCGCTGGCCGTTGCACCTCTTCTCACGCTTCGTCCCGCTCCCTCGTATCAAGAAGCACAGGGAGAAGTGACCCAAAATCCTGGGTCGCAGCTCCCTGCACCTCCTGCACAGCGGAGACGACGAGATCCCGCAGGTCCCTCACTTTTCCCTGGATGCTCCTCTTGACGCCCTTTCTCCCGTCCGTGAGTCCAAGAAGCTCCGTCATTGCTACTGACATACGCTGGATGAGCGTATGCAGTTCCTGCGCACTTCTGTCACGGGCCTCCAGGCGCAGCCGCACCTCCTCCAAGTCCATGGCTCTGGAGCCCGATCCTGCGCTAACGCCGTTACCTGTAGGGGAAAAATAAGAAGAAGTTTGGTTTTCCATAAATTAATAAATAATCACCAGCATGCGGAGCGTCTCCGAACGCGCCGCCTCAGGAAGTGGAGGGGTGATCACCATGATGCCTACCTCCATCAGACACCATGGCTTGGGGCTCAAACCCGGGGACAAACATCCAGGCCGCCTTACACTTTCTTCCATCACTGGCATTCCGCATACCTCCGTGGGAGGACGGTGCGTAGACACCGGGATCCGACACGAGCACGACCTTACTGGAATCATCCACACATCCCTTTCGGGCAGTGTCAACACAGAGGCCGTACCCGTGTCCCCTGAAATGGGTGAAATGAGAAAAGTGATGTTATGGGGCCCTCGTCCGGAATCCGTACGACGGCAGATGACACATGAGAATGAAATGAGGCGAGGGTGAGAATACCAATTTGGTTCGCGACTGCTTATTCGTCCGAATGAAACGGCTTCTTTCGCAGCTAACCGGCATATCTGCCGGCCGTCCCCCTATCCACCACCCGGGGACGCGCCTGGTAGCGTGGTAAACCGCCCCAGGAAGTGAGTTACCCTAGTCCCATAGAAGTACTCCCTGACCCCAAGTGAGTTTCCCTAGTCCCATAGAAGTACTCCCTGAACCCAAGTGAGTTTTCCTAGCCCCTTTATATGTACTCTCTGACCGCAAGTGAGTTATCCTAGCCCCTTTATATGTACTCCCAGACTCCAAGTGAGTTACCCTAGTCCCTTATAACTACTCCGAGACACAAAGTGAGTTACCCTAGCCCCTTTATAAGTACTCCCTGACCTTAAGGGGGTTACCCTAGTCCCATATAAGTACTCCCAGACACTAAGTAACTTACCCTAGTCCCATAGAAGTACTCCCTGACAACAAGTGAGTTACCCTAATCCCATAGAAGTACTCCCTGACCCCAAGTGAGTTACCCTAGTCCCTTATAACTACTCCGAGACACAAAGTGAGTTACCCTAGCCCCTTTATAAGTACTCCCTGACCTTAAGGGGGTTACCCTAGTCCCATATAAGTACTCCCAGACACTAAGTAACTTACCCTAGTCCCATAGAAGTACTCCCTGACAACAAGTGAGTTACCCTAATCCCATAGAAGTACTCCCTGACCCCAATTGAGTTACCCTAGTCCCATAGAAGTACTCCCTGAGCCCAAGTGAGTTATCCTAGCCCCTTTATATGTACTCCCTGAACCCAAGTGAGTTTTCCTAGCCCCTTTATATGTACTCCCAGACTCCAAGTGAGTTACCATATCACCTTTATAAGTACTCCCTGACCTCAAATGAGTCACCCTAGTCCCTTTTTAAGTAATCCCTGACCCCAAGTGAGTTACCCTAGTCCCATACAAGAACTCCCTGACCCTTAGTGAGTTACCCTAGTCCTATATAAGTACTCCTTGACCCAAAGTGAGTTACCCTATTCACATAGAAGTACTCCCATACCCCAAGTGAGTTATCCTAGCCCCTTTATATGTACTCTCTGACCGCAAGTGAGTTATCCTAGCCCCTTTATATGTCCTCCCAGACTCCAAGTGAGTTATCCTAGCCCATTTATATGTATTCTCTGATCGCAAGTGAGTTATCCTAGCCCCTTTATATGTACTCCCAGACCCCAAGTGAGTTACCCTAGCCCCTTTATATGTACTCTCTGACCGCAAGTGAGTTACCCTAGTCCCATATAAGTACTCCCTGACCCCAAGTAAGTTACCATATCACCTCTATAAGTACTCCCTGACCACAAGTGAAATATCCTAGCCCCTTTATATGTACTCTCTGACCGCAAGTGAGTTTCCCTAGTCCCATATAAGTACTCCCAGACACTAAGTGACTTACCCTAGTCCCATAGAAGTACTCCCTGACCCCAAGTGAGTTACCCTAGTCCCATAGAAGTACTCCCTGAACCCAAGTGAGTTTTCCTAGCCCCTTTATATGCACTCTCTGACCGCAAGTGAGTTATCCTAGCCCCTTTATATGTACTCCCAGACTCCAAGTGAGTTCAGCTAGTCCCTTATAACTACTCCGTGACCCAAAGTGAGTTACCCTAGCCCCTTTATAAGTACTCCCTAACCCTAAGTGGGTAACCCAAGTACCATAGAAGTTCTCCCTGACCCCAAGTGAGTTACCCTAGCCCCTTAATATGTACTCCCTGACCACAAATGAGTTACCCTAGTCCCATAAGTACTCCCTGACCTCAAGTGAGTTACCCAAATCCCATAGAAGTACTCCCTGACCCCAAGTGAGTTATCCTAGCCCCTTATATGTACTCTCTGACCGCAAGTGAGTTATTCTAACCCCTTTATAAGTACTCCCTGACCCCAAGTGTGTTACCCTAGTCTCATATAAGTACTCCCTGAACCCAAATGAGTTACCCTTACCAATAGAGGTACTCCCTGACCCCAAATGAGTCACCCTAGCCCCTTTTTAAGTAATCCCTTACCACAAGTGAGTTATCCTAGCCCCTTTATATGTACTCTCTGACCGCAAGTGAGTTACCCTAGTCCCATATATGTACTCCCTGACCCTAAGGTAGTTACCCTAGCCCCTTTATAAGTACTCCCTGACACCAAGTGTGTTATCCTAGTCTCATATGAGTACTCCCTGAAGCCAAGTGAGTTACCCTAGTCCCATAGTGGTACTCCCTGACCTCAAATGAGTCACCCTAGTCCCTTTTTAAGTAATCCCTGACCCCAAGTGAGTTACCCTAGTCCCATACAAGAACTCCCTGACCCTTAGTGAGTTACCCTAGTCCCATATAAGTACTCCTTGACCCAAAGTGAGTTACCCTATTCCCATAGAAGTACTCCCATACCCCAAGTGAGTTATCCTAGCCCCTTTATATGTACTCTCTGACCGCAAGTGAGTTATCCTAGCCCCTTTATATGTACTCCCAGACTCCAAGTGAGTTACCCTAGCCCCTTTATAAGTACTCCCTGACCCTAAGAGGGTTACCCTAGTCCCATATAAGTACTCCCAGACACTAAGTGACTTACCCTAGTCCCATAGAAGTACTCCCTGACAACAAGTGAGTTACCCTAGTCCCATAGAAGTACTCCCTGACCCCAAGTGAGTTATCCTAGTCCCATAGAAGTACTCCCTGTACCCATGTGAGTTATCCTAGCCTCTTTATATGTACTCTCTTACCGCAAGTGAGTTACCCTAGTCCCATAGAAGTACTCCCTGACCGCAAGTGGGTTACCATATCACCTTTATAAGTACTCGCTGACCACAAGTGAGTTATCCTAGCCCCTTTATATGTACTCTCTGACCGCAAGTGAGTTATCCTAGCCCCTTTATATGTACTCCCAAACTCCAAGTGAGTTACCCTAGTCCCTTATAACTACTCCGAGACCCAAAGTGAGTTACCCTAGCCCCTTTACAAGTACTCCCTGACCCTAAGGGGGTTACCCTAGTCCCATATAAGTACTCCCAGACACTAAGTGACTTACCCTAGTCCCATAGAAGTAATCACTGAAACCAAGTGAGTTACCATATCACCTTTATAAGTACTCCCTGACCACAAGTGAAATATCCTAGCCCCTTTATATGTACTCTCTGACCGCAAGTGAGTTTCCCTAGTCCCATATAAGTACTCCCAGACACTAAGTGACTTACCCTAGTCCCATAGAAGTACTCCCTGAGCCCAAGTGAGTTACCCTAGTCCCATAGAAGTACTCCCTAACCCCAAGTGAGTTATCCTAGTCCCATAGAAGTACTCCCTGAACCCAAGTCAGTTATCTTAGCCCCTTTATATGTACTCTCTGACCGCAAGTGAGTTATCCTAGCCCCTTTATATGTACTCCCAGACTCCAAGTGAGTTACCCTAGTCCCTTATAACTACTCCGAGACCCAAAGTGAGTTACCCTAGCCCCTTTATAAGTACTCCCTGACCCTAAGAGGGTTACCCTAGTCCCGTATAAGTACTCCCAGACACTATGTGACTTACCCTAGTACCATAGAAGTACTCCCAGACACTAAGTGACTTACCCTAATCCCATAGAAGTACTCCCTGACAACAAGTGAGTTACCCTAGTCCCATAGAAGTACTCCCTGAGCCCAAGTGAGTTATCCTAGCCCCTTTATATGTACTCTCTGACATCAAGTGAGTTACCCTAGTCCCATAGAAGTACTCCCTGACCCCAAGTGAGTTACCCTAGTCCCATAGAAGTACTCCTTGAACCCAAGTGAGTTATCCTAGCCCCAGTATATGTACTCTCTGACGGCATGTGAGGTATTCTAGCCCCTTTATAAGTACACCCTGACCCTAAGTGTGTTACCCTAGTCTCATATAAGTACACCCTGAACCTAAGTGAGTTACCCTAGTCCCAAAGAGGTACTCCCTGACCCCAAATGAGTCACCCTAGCCCCATAGAGGTACTCCCTGACCCCAAATGAGTCAACTTAGCCCCTTTTTAAGTACTCTCTGACCCCAAGTGAGTTACCCTAGTCCCATAGAATTACTCCCTGAACCCAAGTGAGTGATCCTAGCCCCTTTATAAGTACTCCCTGACCCCATTTGTGTTACCTTAGTCCCATAAATGTACTCCCTGACCCCAAGTGAGTTATCCAAGCCCCTTTTTAAGTAATCCCTGACCGCAAGTGAGTTATCCTAGCCCCTTTTTATGTACTCCCAGACTCCAAGTGAGTTATCCTAGTCCCTTATAACTACTCCGAGATCCAAAGTGAGTTATCCTAGCCCCTTTATAAGTACTCCCTGACCCTAAGAGGGTTACCCTAGTCCCATATAAGTACTCCCAGACACTAAGTGACTTACCCTAGTCCCATAGAAGTACTCCCTGAGCCCAAGTGAGTTAACCTAATCCCATAGAAGTACTCCCTGAGCCCAAGTGAGTTATCCTAGCCACTTTATATGTACTCTCTGACCGCAAGTGAGTTAACCTAGTCCCATAGAAGTAATCCCTGAAACCAAGTGAGTTACCATATCACCTTTATAAGTACGCCCTGACCACAAGTGAAATATCCTAGCCCCTTTATATGTACTCTCTGACCGCAAGTGAGTTTCCCTAGTCCCATATAAGTACTCCCTGACCTTAAGTGAGTTACCATAGCCCCTTTATAAGTACACCCTGACCCCAAGTGAGTTATCCTAGCCCCTTTATATGCACTCTCTGTCCGCAAGTGAGTTACCCTAGTCCCATATACGTACTCCCTGACCCTAAGTGAGTTACCCTAGCCCCTTTATAAGTACTCCCTGACCCCAAGTGTGTTACCCTAGTCTCATATAAGTACTCCCTGACCCCAAGTGAGTTACCCTTGTCCCATAGAAGTACTCCCTGACCCCAAGTGAGTTATCCTAGTCCCATAGAAGTACTCCCTGAACCCAAGTGAGTTATCCTAGCCCCTTTATATGTACTCTCTGACCGCAAGTGAGTTATCCTAACCACTTTATATGTACTCCCAGACTCCAAGTGAGTTACCCTAGTCCCTTATAACTACTCCGAGATCCAAAGTGAGTTACCCTAGCCCCTATATAAGTACTCCCTGACCCCAAGTGAGTTACCCTAGTCCCATAGAAGTACTCCCTAACCCCAAGTGAGTTATCCTAGTCCCATAGAAGTACTCCCTGAACCCAAATCAGTTATCCTAGCCCCTTTATATGTACTCTGTGACCGCAAGTGAGTTATCCTAGCCCCTTTATATGTACTCCCAGACTCCAAGTGAGTTACCCTAGTCCCTTATAACTACTCCGAGACCCAAAGTGAGTTACCCTAGCCCCTTTATAAGTACTCCCTGACCCTAAGAGGGTTACCCTAGTCCCATATAAGTACTCCCAGACACTAAGTGACTTACCCTAGTCCCATAGAAGTACTCCCTGACAACAAGTGAGTTACCCTAGTCCCATAGAAGTACTCCCTGAGCCCAAGTGAGTTATCCTAGCCCCTTTATATGTACTCTCTGACAGCAAGTGAGTTACCCTAGTCCCATAGAAGTACTCCCTGACCCCAAGTGAGTTACCCTAGTCCCATAGAAGTACTCCTTGAACCCAAGTGAGTTATCCTAGCCCCAGTATATGTACTCTCTGACGGTAAGTGAGGTATTCTAGCCCCTTTATAAGTACACCCTGACCCTAAGTGTGTTACCCTAGTCTCATATAAGTACACCCTGAACCTAAGTGAGTTACCCTAGTCCCAAAGAGGTACTCCCTGACCCCAAATGAGTCACCCTAGCCCCATAGAGGTACTCCCTGACCCCAAATGAGTCAACTTAGCCCCTTTTTAAGTACTCCTTGACCCCAAGTGAGTTACCCTAGTCCCATAGAATTACTCCCTGAACCCAAGTGAGTGATCCTAGCCCCTTTATAAGTACTCCCTGACCCCATTTGTGTTACCTTAGTCCCATAAATGTACTCCCTGACCCCAAGTGAGTTATCCTAGCCCCTTTTTAAGTAATCCCTGACCGGAAGTGAGTTATCCTAGCCCCTTTATATGTACTCCCAGACTCCAAGTGAGTTATCCTAGTCCCTTATAACTACTCCGAGATCCAAAGTGAGTTACCCTAGCCCCTTTATAAGTACTCCCTGACCCTAAGAGGGTTACCCTAGTCCCATATAAGTACTCCCAGACACTAAGTGACTTTCCCTAGTCCCATAGAAGTACTCCCTGAGCCCAAGTGAGTTAACCTAATCCCATAGAAGTACTCCCTGAGCCCAAGTGAGTTACCCTAGTCCCATAGAAGTACTCCTTGAACCCAAGTGAGTTATCCTAGCCCCAGTATATGTACTCTCTGACGGCAAGTGAGGTATTCTAGCCCCTTTATAAGTACACCCTGACCCTAAGTGTGTTACCCTAGTCTCATATAAGTACACCCTGAACCTAAGTGAGTTACCCTAGTCCCAAAGAGGTTCTCCCTGACCCCAAATGAGTCACCCTAGCCCCATAGAGGTACTCCCTGACCCCAAATGAGTCAACTTAGCCCCTTTTTAAGTACACCCTGACCCCAAGTGAGTTACCCTAGTCCCATAGAATTACTCCCTGAACCCAAGTGAGTGATCCTAGCCCCTTTATAAGTACTCCCTGACCCCATTTGTGTTACCTTAGTCCCATAAATGTACTCCCTGACCCCAAGTGAGTTATCCTAGCCCCTTTTTAAGTAATCCCTGACCGCAAGTGAGTTATCCTAGCCCCTTTATATGTACTCCCAGACTCCAAGTGAGTTATCCTAGTCCCTTATAACTACTCCGAGATCCAAAGTGAGTTACCCTAGCCCCTTTATAAGTACTCCCTGACCCTAAGAGGGTTACCCTAGTCCCATATAAGTACTCCCAGACACTAAGTGACTTACCCTAGTCCCATAGAAGTACTCCCTGAGCCCAAGTGAGTTATCCTAGCCCCTTTATATGTACTCTCTGACAGCAAGTGAGATTCCCTAGTCCCATATAAGTACTCCCTGACCCTAAGTGAGTTACCATAGCCCCTTTATAAGTACACCCTGACCCCAAGTGAGTTATCCTAGCCCCTTCATATGCACTCTCTGTCCGCAAGTGAGTTACCCTAGTCCCATATACGTACTCCCTGACCCTAAGTGAGTTACCCTAGCCCCTTTATAGGTACTCCCTGACCCCAAGTGTGTTACCCTAGTCTCATATAAGTACTCCCTGACCCCAAGTGAGTTACCCTTGTCCCATAGAAGTACTCCCTGAACCCAAGTGAGTTATCCTAGCCTCTTTATATGTACTCTCTGACCGCAAGTGAGTTATCCTAACCACTTTATATGTACTCCCAGACTCCAAGTGAGTTACCCTAGTCCCCTATAACTACTCCGAGATCCAAAGTGAGTTACCCTAGCCCCTATATAAGTACTCCCTGACCCCAAGTGAGTTAACCTAGTCCCATAGAAGTACTCCCTAACCCCAAGTGAGTTATCCTAGCCCCTTTATATGCACTCTCTGTCCGCAAGTGAGTTACCCTAGTCCCATATACGTACTCCCTGACCCTAAGTGAGTTACCCTAGCCCCTTTATAGGTACTCCCTGACCCCAAGTGTGTTACCCTAGTCTCATATAAGTACTCCCTGACCCCAAGTGAGTTACCCTTGTCCCATAGAAGTACTCCCTGACCCCAAGTGAGTTATCCTAGTCCCATAGAAGTACTCCCTGAACCCAAGTGAGTTATCCTAGCCTCTTTATATGTACTCTCTGACCGCAAGTGAGTTATCCTAACCACTTTATATGTACTCCCAGACTCCAAGTGAGTTACCCTAGTCCCTTATAACTACTCCGAGATCCAAAGTGAGTTACCCTAGCCCCTATATAAGTACTCCCTGACCCCAAGTGAGTTACCCTAGTCCCATAGAAGTACTCCCTAACCCCAAGTGAGTTATCCTAGTCCCATAGAAGTACTCCCTGAACCCAAGTCAGTTATCCTAGCCCCTTTATATGTACTCTGTGACCGCAAGTGAGTTACCCTAGCCCCTTTATAAGTACTCCCTGACCCTAAGAGGGTTACCCTAGTCCCATATAAGTACTCCCAGACACTAAGTGACTTACCCTAGTCCCATAGAAGTACTCCCTGACAACAAGTGAGTTACCCTAGTCCCATAGAAGTACTCCCTGAGCCCAAGTGAGTTATCCTAGCCCCTTTATATGTACTCTCTGACAGCAAGTGAGTTACCCTAGTCCCATAGAAGTACTCGCTGACCCCAAGTGAGTTAGCCTAGTCCCATAGAAGTACTCCTTGAACCCAAGTGAGTTATCCTAGCCCCAGTATATGTACTCTCTGACGGCAAGTGAGGTATTCTAGCCCCTTTATAAGTACACCCTGACCCTAAGTGTGTTACCCTAGTCTCATATAAGTACACCCTGAACCTAAGTGAGTTACCCTAGTCCCAAAGAGGTACTCCCTGACCCCAAATGAGTCACCCTAGCCCCATAGAGGTACTCCCTGACCCCAAATGAGTCAACTTAGCCCCTTTTTAAGTACTCCCTGACCCCAAGTGAGTTACCCTAGTCCCATAGAATTACTCCCTGAACCCAAGTGAGTGATCCTAGCCCCTTTATAAGTACTCCCTGACCCCATTTGTGTTACCTTAGTCCCATAAATGTACTCCCTGACCCCAAGTGAGTTGTCCTAGCCCCTTTTTAAGTAATCCCTGACCGCAAGTGAGTTATCCTAGCCCCATTATATGTACTCCCAGACTCCAAGTGAGTTATCCTAGTCCCTTATAACTACTCCGAGATCCAAAGTGAGTTACCCTAGCCCCTTTATAAGTACTCCCTGACCCTAAGAAGGTTACCCTAGTCCCATATAAGTACTCCCAGACACTAAGTGACTTTCCCTAGTCCCATAGAAGTACTCCCTGAGCCCAAGTGAGTTAACCTAATCCCATAGAAGTACTCCCTGAGCCCAAGTGGGTTATCCTAGCCCCTTTATATGTACTCTCTGACCGCAAGTGAGTTACCCTAGTCCCATAGAAGTAATCCCTGAAACCAAGTGAGTTACCATATCACCTTTATAAGTACTCCCTGACCACAAGTGAAATATCCTAGCCCCTTTATATGTACTCTCTGACCGCAAGTGAGTTTCCCTAGTCCCATATAAGTACTCCCTGACCCTAAGTGAGTTACCATAGCCCCTTTATAAGTACACCCTGACCCCAAGTGAGTTATCCTAGCCCCTTTATATGCACTCTCTGTCCGCAAGTGAGTTACCCTAGTCCCATATACGTACTCCCTGACCCTAAGTGAGTTACCCTAGCCCCTTTATAAGTACTCCCAGACACTAAGTGACTTTCCCTAGTCCCATAGAAGTACTCCCTGAACCCAAGTGAGTTATCCTAGCCCCTTTATATGTACTCTCTGACCGCAAGTGAGTTATCCTAACCACTTTATATATACTCCCAGACTCCAAGTGAGTTACCCTAGTCCCTTATAACTACTCCGAGATCCAAAGTGAGTTACCCTAGCCCCTATATAAGTACTCCCTGACCCCAAGTGAGTTATCCTAGTCCCATAGAAGTACTCCCTGAACCCAAGTCAGTTATCCTAGCCCCTTTATATGTACTCTCTGACCGCAAGTGAGTTATCCTAGCCCTTTTATATGTACTCCCAGACTCCAAGTGAGTTCAGCTAGTCCCTTATAACTACTCCGTGACCAAAAGTGAGTTACCCTAGCCCCTTTATAAGTACTCCCTAACCCTAAGTGTGTTACCCTAGTACCATAGAAGTTCTCCCTGACCCCAAGTGAGTTACCCTAGCCCCTTTATAAGTACTCCCTGACACCAAGTGTGTTATCCTAGTCTCATATGAGTACTCCCTGAGGCCAAGTGAGTTACCCTAGTCCCATAGTGGTACTCCCTGACCTCAAATGAGTCACCCTAGTCCCTTTTTAAGTAATCCCTGACCGCAAGTGAGTTATCCTAGCCCCTTTATATGTACGTCCAGACTCCAAGTGAGTTACCCTATTCCCTTATAACTACTCCGTGACCCAAAGTGAGTTACCCTAGCCCCTTTATAAGTACTCCCTGACCCCAAGTGTGTTTCCTTAGTCCCATAAAGGTACTCCCTGTCCCCAAGTGAGTTATCCTAGCCCCATTATATGTACTCTCTGACCGCAAGTGAGGTATTCTAGCCCCTTTATAAGTACTCCCTGACCCTAAGTGTGTTACCCTAGTCTCATATAAGTACACCCTGACCCCAAGTGAGTTATCCTAGCCCCTTTATATGTACTCTCTGACCGCAAGTGAGTTATCCTAGCCCCTTTTATATGTACTCCCAGACTCCAAGTGAGTTACCCTAGCCCCTTTATAAATACTCCCTGACCCCAAGTGAGTTATCCTAGCCCCTTTATATGTACACTCTGACCGCAAGTGAGTTACCCTAGTCCCATATATGTACTCCCTGGCCCTAAGTGAGTTACCCTAGCCCCTTTATAAGTAAGTAGTGTGGCTATAGGAATTCTGGCCCGGATGGCGAGGGGGTCGGGGTTTCGCGGGGGAAGGGGAGGTAGGGGAAATACCCCCACTTCTTAGCGGAGGGGGATTGCCCCTACTCCAGGGTGGTGGGGGAAGCCCGTTGGTGGGGGAAAAATAATCACGTGACACCCCGGTGGTGGGGAAAAATTAATCACGTGAGACTCCAATTGTTTAGCCTTTAACAAAAAGGTTTATTTATATCGTTAGATCTCTTGGTACTGATAACTTAGTATAATTTTATAAGAAGTTTGCGAATCTAAATTCCATTTTATAAATTGTGTAGTACATCGCGCGCCTATCTGCCTATTTGTTATTTCATCCATTGGTATGCCTAATTTCAAATGAAAAATTCCAGCCGGTGTTCGCAACGGGTCCACCAAACGTCCCAGCCCTTTACGCGAGAGATATAAGAGAGAGAGAGAGAGAGGGAGAACACATATTGTAAAATTAATTTATTATGAAACGAATTGAGGGAACGTATATATATACGTAGATTTTGGTGAAACAGCCTTGCGGCATAAAAAACGCAGTTTATTATTTAAAATATATATATTTTTCACAATCTTCCTTTTTTTTTTCTGATAATCTGTAGCGAGATAGCTGGGCTCTGCGTTTTGATTAGTTCTTCCATCTAAAATCAAAATAGTCCACTTTATCTCGTCGAAGTAAGGTCTACCTCAGGCTCGATTTGCGCGCAGCTTGTGTTCCCGTGACGAAAGACTCCGATTGCGTAGCCAATATTTCTCACCTTAGACATAATTGAAATCATGTTGTTACTTTTCGCATAGTAATAGCTCTATTTTTTAACAAATCAAGTATACTTACAAAAATTCAGCACGTCTTTCATCGATGAAAAAGAAGTAGTAGGTACAGATGGATTTTCATCCTCCTCCTTCCTTAGATTTTATCCTCACAATGCACCAAGTAAATCAGGAAAGTAACGAAAATTTAAATAAAGCAAACTTAAATGCTCCAGACAAAAAACAACGAAGTACTAAATCCATCAATTTCAACGATCGATTAATTTTCTATGATTTTTCAATGTGTACTGCATTGTTGAAGGCATGCACCAAGTAAATCAGGAAAGTAACGAAAATTTAAATAAAGCAAACTTAAATGCTTCCAGAAAAAAATAACGAAGTGCTAAATCCATCAAGGTCAACGATCGATTAAATTTCTATGATTTTTTAATGTGTACTGTTGAAGGTTTGAGGACTGAATGCTGCTCCACCGAGGATATCCCGTCGAGAGAAAGTCTTTATCGGTTTTTAAAATATAAAGTTACATGTGATAAGGAGTTAATTCTTTTTAAGCATAGAAATTCTACCAGCGAAAGAAGAATATAATTATTACTAAATTCTAAGCCAATTTATTAATAAACAATTAAACGACTGATTTCAGTAAATATTCGAAACAGTTGTCACGTGTTTCTTAGTTTTAATCAAGTGAAATGGAACTAAAGAAAAATGACAGTGTTCTGTATGAAGATGGCTATGTTTATTATAAGAACAAAGCATATCAAAATAGTAATGGAGAAAGTATTGTGTGAGTGTAATGGCAATTCAAAATCTATACATATTTATTTCAGTTTCCAAAAGTATGTACTACGTTTTCAGTTATTTAAAATGTAATGAACGGGGCTGTAAGGGTACATTAAAATTGAAAAATAATATTTTTACAAGCAGTGCTATACATTGCCATGACGCACCTAATAATTATAAAAAAAAATCTGAGTTTAGGGTAAACCTTCACGAAATAGCCACTTCAATACCATGCACATCCAAAGAGGCGTATAATATTTGCGCTGAAAGGTTAATATACATATATATACATGTAAATTGTGAAAGCAATGCCGTTATCATGCTAAGAAGTGGCGCCGCTAGTGGTGAAGCAGCATGAGACGCAGCCGCGCTCACCGTCGTCGCTTCTCCTCAGACGCGTGTAGCATACGAGAGAGAGAGAGCATCCCCGAGTCTATCCAAGAGTTTGAAAAATAGTATAAGAGAAAGAGATACAATTTGTTATTTAATAAATAAACGATCTGGTGTTAAAAGAGACTAAAAGTGTTTTCTGTCCAGCCAAGTCCTACAGGTTATGAGCACCTGCTGCACGCAGCATCGGACACACGGGACAACAAATGCTACAAGGGTTACTGTGAGTAGAGTGTAAAAGTGAGTGTTGTGTTTGCGAAAACGGTTAGCTAGGTAAAATTAGTCTAGGGTGATAAAGCGCGGTGTGTCTATACATAAGAGGCAGAAAGCCACATAACGAGAAAATCGAGTAAGGGACATCGAAAGAGACAAAGAGAGTTCTCGGAACGAGAGGACAAGCGCGCCGTGCGCCGCGCGACAAGCACGTGCCGGCACCGCACAACAACAAAGTATAGATATACACCGAGCGTAACACACGAGTCCCAAACAAAAGAGAGCTCGCGGGAATTCGGAAAAATACGCGGCATGCGTTGAGACAACTAAGCGGTGCTGTATGTCGAAACATATTCCGACGCGAATCGAAAAGTATTGTCACGATATTTGAAGCGGTGCTTGATAGAGTGATAATTAATTTTTTTTTTCGGAAAGAGAATTAATTGACGAATATGCCTATGAGACTACGGTAAACAGTAGTTAACGAGAAATTTTTTTTCTTTTCTTTCGATAGAAAAGAAAAAGTAAAAGAGAATAAACGAGATACGAGTAAAAAGTTTTATATTGTAACGTAAAAGCACAACAGTCGGAGACTCGAGCGCATGGTTGCTATATATCTCACTTGCACGCGCGACTCTCCTCGTTTACGGCCGTGCAATAAGCGAATCAAGGAGAGTGTATGTGAATATATGTAGTGTTATGTGATTTTCGAGACTCAATGATTCAAAAATAGTTAACCAGCTGTGCAGTTAACTAATTTGAATAAATCTGTAATTTTAAGGAACTTACAGAAAAAGAGGAAAGAGATAAGAGCGACAATCCAACGGCAAGGATGTCAGAAAACGGTGAAAAATCCGGTAGTAGAGAATATGACCTAATAATAATATGACCTAATAAGATTATCGCCTAAAAACGCTAACTTCACATTGGTGAGAAGGCGGTATTACAAATTATTGATTAAATCGTCTGAATGTCTAAAATCGAGAAGCTGGCAACGTTGGACTGGATATAACATTCAAACCTGAATAAATATGATCATGGAATCTCTGTAGATACTTATATTTTAAAGATGTGTAACATTTTAGTCTATTCAATTTAAATGACAACTCTATCTTCCTAAATTAAATAATAATATATTCGATAATTATCGTGAAATACGTTGACACGTTTTTGTCTACATTTATTTTACAAAAATTTAATTCTATTAAAAACGACGTCGTCAAAGATTACGGTCGCCGCCAAAAATTCAAAATTCGGAGTAAGAGAACTCATGAATATTCACGCACACATAACCTAATGACAACCATCCAGTCCAACGTTGCCAGCTTCTCGATTTTAGACATTCAGACGATTTAATCAATAATTTGTAATACCGCCTTCTCACCAATGTGAAGTTAGCGTTTTTAGGCGATAATCTTATTAGGTCATATTATTATTAGGTCATATTCTCTACTACCAAAAATCCGTACAAGATGAAACGACTACTGCTGCAAGAGGTAAATTGGATATCCATTAAGAAGGGTATAAATAGTTTCAGTAGTTAAATTATTTATATAAAGAGTAAGAGAAAAATTTTTAATAAGAGAAAATTACAAATCGTTACAAAATAATAATATAAAACTTTAATAACACAAAATAATTATTATTATCAGACATGCAGTCTGAATCTGACTATCAACTGGCCGAACGGATTATTCGAGATGATCTGCCAAGAACAACACCGTTCGAATCTTTATACGGACAGGTTTATGTTGGTAGAAGAAGCACTGACGGCAGAATTTACTTAATGCCAAGTGACAGCAAGAGATTAGGAGATGCATACGTTGCCTGCAAAAACGAAATGAGCCAAGAGAACATTCAACACTTTGCAGATATCCGCCGGTTCTTAGCAGATTTTTACCTGTCAGAAAATGTGGCAGAGCAAAAGAGAAGGCAAAAAGAGAAAGATAGAAAATTAAAAGAGTATGAAGAGGCATTAAGAGAAACACGAGGTAAATTGCAAGAAGAGCAAGCTGAAAGAGAAACAACACGAGCCCGCCTTAATGCCTTGGAAACGGACACCCAAAATAAAACCCGACGCATACAAGAGTTAGAAAAAGAGGTAACTAAACGTTCAAATTCTACCACTATAGAGAATAAGAGCAATACGAGTCTCGCGGATCCAAATTTATCGGGAATAGAAACATACGGAATAAACTTAATGGCCGAGAATTCGAAATTACTTTCCGATTCAATTAATAATTTGCACAGTACACTTGAATCCGGGAATATCGGTTCTACATCTAATTCGAATAGAAAATATATTTTAACAGAAAAAAGCGATATAAACATTTGGCTAGATAAACTACAAACGGAATTAAGGAGCAAAGAGTTACTTGACGTAATAGATCCAAAAGTAAAAGAGCCGGAAAATTTATCTGAAAAGAAACGCGAAAAGAGAATAAACGCGGTTAGACAAATTATCGCACATAACCTCGATGATAACCACTACAAGCCGGTAATTCAAATAAAAGATCCTAAAGAGATGTTAAAAATTATAAAAGAGACGAGAAAAATAGAGAAAAATGTAACTCATACCTTGGTCAGAGCAAGGTTGTATAACATGAGAATGACATCAAAAGAGAAAGTCGCAGATTTCTGTAAACGATTTGATGATCTAGTAAATGAGTATGATGGCAGTGATACAACCTCGCCTCTGGGTGACGAAGAGAAAAGGTCAGCATTTTATAATGCAGCATGTTTTGCGGTACCGGAATTACCACCTCATAATATAATGTTCGAACAATCAAATAAAAGGTGTATGACGTTAAAAGAGATAAAAACATTTATATTACAGCTAGAGGCCGAAAGAAAGGCTAGAAAAGAGCAAACTCAGCCACAGGTCCAAGTTGCACAACAAAGCAACTTTCAAAGAGGCTACGAGAAACGCAAAGAGCAAAAGAGTAGGTGTCATCGCTGTGGTGACTGGGATCATTGGATGGGAGATTGCGAAGTCCCCGAAACCGACTGGTTATGCTATAAATGCAATCAAATCCATAGGATCAATGGACCTTGTAGGTATGAAAATTCAAATAAGAGTAATAATGTTAATAATTATAATTCAGAAAGAGGAAGTGGTAGAGGTTATGGTAAAAATTGGACAAGAGGTATAACAAGAGGTAATAGGGGTAATAAGAGTTCCGTTCCAAGGGGTAGAGGCAAAGGCAAGAATTTTAGGGGAAGAGTTTTTAAAAATAAAAGAGGTAGGGGGAACCCAAATATGAAGACAGCAGCGAGATCAGCGCAAGCAACACAGGACACTCAAGACACTCAGAACACAGGTAACAGTAACAATAAAAATATTATATTTTTAGCTGATTCGGGCGCGACAGAACACATAGTTGATAAGAGCTTTATTTTAAGTAATTTTAAAGAAGGTACGAGAACTGTCATAAAGAGTGCAAATAAAGAGTCATCAGCTGATATAGAGATTGATGGTATAGGAGACTTATATTTAATTTCAAATAAGAGAAAAATTAAATTATCAAATGTTCTAGCAGCCGGGAAAATTTCAAATAACTTGTTGTCACTTAGAAAATTTGCAGACGTAGGTCTAAGCATTTACCTTGATAATGAAAAATTAGAAATATTTGATAGGTTAACAAACGAGTTATATTTAGCAGGAACTTACGAGAAACCAAATTAGTTATTAAATTTTTCTGTAAAGAGTATCAAGGAAGAGAAAATCAACTATATACCATATACATGTATAGCTGAAGTAGTACAAGATGATGATTTTCTTGAACAATCACAGACAGTATCAAGTGAATCTAATTTGCGAATCTCGGAGGGAGAAATTGAGTCTCCATTAAGTGAGATAAAGTCTGAGATTGGGAGGGAGAAGAGTCAAAGAGAAATCATCGAACAAGAGAATGAATGTGTTGATTTTGATTTTAACGAGCAAACGATAAACAGAAAAATATTGGACATAGATTCCTTAGAAAATTCAGAAGAGTTGGGTAAAATACAGACAATTGATTTTAACCTAATAAATGAGAAACCGAAAGAGTTAGATAAAGGGATGCTTTGGCATATAAGACTAGGTCATCCTAATATAGATTATTTAAATAAACTAAAGAAAACAGATCCGCCATTAGAAAAAGTAGTTTTTAAGGAGAATATCCTAGATTGTGAAACATGTAAATTTGCGAAAATGAGTAAATTACCACACAAAGAGATAAGAGTAAGAGCAGACAGACCTTTAAATACTATACATACAGACATTATGGGTAAAGTAGATACCTCATATCCTGGGGGTTTTTCATATATAATAGTATTCGTGGATGATTATTCGAGATTCGCGAAAGTATATAGCATCAAAAATAAGAGTGAAGCAGGAAAGAGCTTAGAAAAATACATATCTACTACGAGAAACTTAATAGGCAAAAATGAGAAAATATTTTATATCAGGACAGACAATGCGAAATAGTTCACAGGAGGAGAGTTCACTGAAGTAATCAATAAAGAGAAAGCTGAAACTGATTATGCTCCAGCATATACTCCACAATTAAATGGTACAGCAGAAAGGTTCAACAGAACCATCCAAGAGAAGGCAAGAGCACTGCTGATTGATTCTGGTTTACCAGAGTCCATGTGGGTATTAGCTATTGAAGCAGCGGTAAACGTGTATAACAGAACACCTCATAAATCCATTGAATTCAGTACACCGTTAAGTAAATTGAATCCGAAAATGAAGAGTCATTTAGATAAATTTAAAAGATTTGGCTGTATAGCATATTGTTATCTACCTAAAAGGATATCAAAGTTTTCAAAGAGAGCAATAAGAACAATATTAGTAGGTTACACGAGAACAGGTTACATTCTTTGGGAACCAATAACTAAGAGATTCATGTTGTCAAGAAATGTGAGATGTAATGAGAAAAGAGTTTACAAAGAAGTTTACAAAATAAATAAAACTCAAGGAGAAAATTCAGAATCTGAAACAAGAGACGAAGGAGAAGAGATCCCAATTGTGGAAAGAGAAGAGAACACATGTAAAAACAAATCTCACAAGAATGAATTAGAAATACAACCTGTAAGCAAAGAGTCTAAAAAGAGAAAACTTTCAGAAATCAAAGAGGATAAGAAAGTAAAACCACGAAAATCAAAAAGAACTCATAAACCAAACAAAGACGACAGATATGTTTATGTAGCTCAACAAGAGAAAGAGGAAAACGAGGTAGCAGAAATAAAAGAGAGGAAATCAATATCTGCTATAGCTGATAGGAATCCACAAAATTACCAAGAGGCAATGACGAGTGAACAAAAAGAGTTTTGGAAAAGAGCCATAGAGTCAGAATTTGAATCCATTCAGAAAAACGAGGTGTTTGAGACAGTAGATCGACCAAAAGAAAACAACATACTAGATTCACGATGGATTTTTCTAGTCAAAAGCGGACCAGAAGGACAGGACATACATAAAGCCAGAATTGTTGTAAGAGGTTTTAAAGATAACAATTTCTACGAAGTAAGAGAAACATATGCACCTGTCTCGAGTCTGGCTTTGGTAAGAATGGCCTTCTCTACAATAAACAAATTTGACTTAATAGCGAGGCAGTCAGACGTAAGAACAGCATTTCTGAACGGGACTTTGAAAATTCCAATTTACATGGAGATCCCACAGGGTTACGAGTGCAGTTATGAAGAGAGAAAAACAAAAGTATGGAAACTCAAGAAAGCGTTATATGGTTTAACCATAAGCCCAAAGAGATGGTACGAGAGATTTGCAGAAGAGGCACAAAAATTGGGTGTAGAAAACAGCATTCACGAGCCATGCTTATTTACATGGAGAAAAGAAGGAAAATTAACTTTTGTATTATTATATGTTGATGACATGATTACCGCAGGAAATGATATTGAAAAGATAAACGAGATCTCAAATCATTTCAATACAGTGTTTGAAATAAAAGATTTAGGAGAACCCAAACACTTTCTTGGAATGAAAATTGAGAGAAATAGAGAAAAGCAAGAGTTAATCATTTCACAGCCAGAATACATTGAGAAAATGTTGGAAACATTCAACATGAAAGACTGCAAACCACAAGACTCTCCGATGGTTACAAGACAAGTAAAGGGAAGAGAAATGAAGAGAAAAGAGAATCTTAAAAATGCCTTGAAACCAATAACAGCTCCATATCGAGAAGCTATTGGAAAACTTATGTTTCCAGCGAGATGTACGAGGCCAGATATACTCTTAGCAGTAAGTCTGTTAGCATGTCAGCAAAATAACCCGTCAGAAGGGGACTGGAAAGGAGTGAAAAGAGTTTTCAGGTACTTACGAGGGACACCAGAGTTAGGTTTACGCTTTACTGGTAGTACGGACTACATGGAAGTTTTAACCGACTCAAGTTTTAGAGACAGAGAAAAATCCACTTCCACGAGTGGATATGTAGTAAATTAGTATGGTGATCCAATCTCATGGCGTAGCCATAAACAACCATTACCTGCTTCTTCGACATGCAACGCAGAATACTTTGCCATGAGTGAAGCTTGCAAAGAGGCAATATCACTGGATAAAGCTTTAAGAGAAATCACAGGAGAAACGATGTACCCAGTAACTATGAGATGTGACAACAAATCAGCTGGTGATTGTACTGAGATGTTGGGAAGTCACAAGTTGAAAGATTTTGACGAGGAAATAAAAGAGATTAACGAGAACTTGAAAATAAGAGAACTAACAGGTAAGAGACCACCTATGTCAGAGTCACACGGAGATTATGTAAAAGACTGTGTAGAAAAGGGGAGGGTCAAAGTATCATGGATACCTACGGAAGAGAACGTAGCTGATATATTTACCAAACCTCTAGTAGCTCCTCGACATAATAAATTACGAGATAAATTAATGAATTTAAGAGAAGAGTAATAAAAGAGTTAATTATTGCACGAGAATGTTTTGATTATTTTGTTCACAGGAACTGAATGACGAGGAAAAGAGAGGAGGCAATCAAGAGAGATCCCAAGAGACCTCAACGAGGAAGAAAAGCAGAGTGCGCAGCTGAAGCGAATCAAAGGTATAACTCTACCACTTCTGCTTTGCGGAGACAAGATTAAAAATTAAGTTCAAAGAAACCGAATCTGTGCTCAAGTGCCAAAGTGCCTATAGTTAATTAAGAATATAAAGATGCATTTAAGTTTATACTATGTAAACGCGAGCCGTGGTATTTGAATTTATTTTTGTAATACTAGATTAAGTTTTCATTGTAAAATTTAAAAACGTAAGAGTGTTAGTTGATTGGAATGAGAGATGATAATGGCAAGAGGGAGTGTGAAAGCAATGCCGTTATCATGCTAGGAAGTGGCGCCGCTAGTGGCGAAGCAGCATGAGACGCAGCCGCGCTCACCGTCGTCGCTTCTCCTCAGACGCGTATAGCATACGAGAGAGAGAGCATCCCCGAGTCTATCCAAGAGTTTGAAAAATAGTATAAGAGAAAGAGATACAATTTGTTATTTAATAAATAAACGATCTGGTGTTAAAAGAGACTAAAAGTGTTTTCTGTCCAGCCAAGTCCTACATAAATATAATTTAAGGAATCAATGGATGAAGGGATCATGTGTCAAATATGTAATGTGTGTTTTTAGTAAATTAGAATTCAAATTTTCACGTATACGATACAATTGGCATCGCAAAAATTATAAGCCAAAAACGGTAATGTAGAAAGTAGACATGCTAGGCCGGTTCTGGCCCCCCCCCACTCCTGTCCACTCGGCTGAGCCTGGTTGCGAGGTAGTGGGGGGAGCCAAGAAGTGCTAAGCGGTGGTGGTGGGGGAAATCGGAGGCTCCACGTGAGCTCGCAGCAAGTATGGGCGAGAGGGTTGCGGGGGTGCGGGAGGATACTTGCAGCATTTTGACATCACACCCCCACTCCTCTGACGTCAGGTCTCAGTTAGTAAAAGCAATTTCCTAGATGGTAAAACAGATTCTCCCTGCGTTTTTTTTTTGCTCGCGTAACCTTGAATCTTTGCAGCATGCTACTACCCCGTTGAACCCCCTTTACCCTAAATGTAGCTGAGTATGTTACTTTTTTCCATAGCTCAGCAATTTTTGAACTAATATATAATAGCATGCACAAACACACAATTAATTCAAAGCATACTTGGTGCAATGTACTGTTCCGTTTTCTCGGTTAAATAAATCCGAGGATAGGGGCCAGGGGACGCGTCAGTTTAACACAAATTTTTCGAAAGATCGTAATCAAAACGATGGTTCCTACATTCGTGGACTTTCAAGGGTTTCGATTGAAAGATAATTCTTTTATAGTGAAAGAGTTTGCAGTTTTGCGCGATAAAAAAGTGTTTCACATTTTATTTTCACCACCATTTCCATATTCTTGGTTAAATGAGGCAGAGATAAAACAAGCAAAGTAAGTGAAATTGTTTAATTAAAACAGAAGCTTTTTACTGTAATATTTTTATTTTTACTTCTAGCTGGTTATATTATAACCATCACGGCTTAAATTGGACAGATGGCTATTCACCGTATTATAGGTATAAAGATGTTATAAGGAAATATGTGATAAATGAAGAAGAACAACAAGAGATATTCGTGAAAGGACTAGAAAAAAGGAATTGGCTTAGTGG
This sequence comes from Prorops nasuta, assembly GCF_024137725.1. Taxonomy (NCBI): domain Eukaryota; kingdom Metazoa; phylum Arthropoda; class Insecta; order Hymenoptera; family Bethylidae; genus Prorops; species Prorops nasuta. The sequence continues at coordinate 2,093,507 of NW_027116832.1, read as the reverse complement.
TATCTCTGATTATACAATAAGTAATGCAGATGAATGCGAGTGGGGAGATTTCAAATTGAAAGACAGCAAAGACAAGTTGGATCTTTCTATGTGCATGAATCATGAAGGTTTATGTGCATTGAAAAATGTTTATTTTATGAAATGTATGTATGAAAGAGAAATGTACAATAAATAAGAAACAAAATAAAATTACGTTTCAGTTATTTAAGCAGATTCCTACAACAGTCTTTTTGAAACGATTTTTAACACGTGTTTAAATTGAAGAATAAGCATATCGAGTTTCTACAGTAATTCTATTTTAAAACTAATTTTTACATACACACACATACACGCACACACACACATACCAATTGATGACTAAGTATATTAAATTTCATCTCAATATGTGAATTATAAAAAGATGTATCATGGATGAAATGTTTCACTCATTCCACTATAATCGGACTCGAATCAATCTTCCTCTTCTCCCATTTTTCGCATCAATTTTACATTCTCAAAATGTATACCGAACTTCGAAAAAAGTTTAGCTTAATTAAAACTGAGCACGAGTACTCTACATGGGTACGTGAATGTCGTGACCGTATCCAGGAGCTGAGGAACGATAATCGGAATGCATCAGTGGGTACACGACAGAAACATTTTGCTGAAATCGCGAACATCAAGTGCCTTCTGCTTCGTGCATCAAAGGATAAAAGCTCCATTAAATTTGGTTCTGGTTCTCATAATGCGGGAGAACTTATCTGGGAGGAGCTCGATTCAGCGTTTAATAGCCGAATATGTAGTGGTATGGTGATAAATAGTAGTTACATAGAACCACGCAGCTTTCTATTAGATGCAGAAGAAATTGTGTACACCCGTGTAAACCAAGTATTTGATAGTGTAAATAGTGTTAAGATAAACTGTGTATTTAATGGACAATTTGTTTCTAAGGACATTAGTGATGATAAGCATGTATGTACAAAGAATAGCGTATTGTATAAAACTGATAATTTTAAGGAATGGTATAGGCTAAATATTGTAGAGATTTTACTAAAAGAGTTGAGTGAGTTTCAAGAACGTGATAGTGGTTGGGCTCTGGAGAAAATTCTGAGTTTAATAGTTAATATTAATCATTACAATCCACTACATGCTGGATGCAGAATTGAGCTTCCAGCCGCTATTTTACATAAAAAAGCTGTGATAAACATAGACAATGAAGATAGCGCATGTTTCGCATGGGCTGTGACAGTGGCACTATTTCCAGCAATTCCACCTGCCAAATCCTACCGAATATCCTCCTATCCACATTATCGGTCTGTTTTAGATGTAGGAAGTATAACGTTTCCGACCACTCTAAAACAAATTCCGAAATTTGAGGTGGATAATGACATTTCAGTTAATGTCTTTACCATGGAGGAGGTAGAGGAGGAACATGATTGTAAAGCCAAAGTGAACATTGTACCGCTTCAGATAACAAAGATGAAACGTTCTAGGCATGTTAACCTCCTCCTCATCACGGATGACCAGGGAACTGCACACTTTCTTTGTATAAGAAATCTTCCAAGGTTGATAAGCAGCCAAATAAGTAAAAGAGAACACAGTGCTCATATTTGTGATCGGTAAGTAAGAATTATACTAGAGATATTAATATTTTATAAAAAAATACTAATAATATCAATAATTCATTTCAGCTGTTTACACTATTTCCGTACTGCAGATAAGCTACAGTCGCATGAGAGGGATTGTGTGCAGCTTAATGACAACCTGCACGTAATTCTACCAAGGAAAGCTGAAGACTGCTGGGTATCTTTTAAAAACCAGAAGAACAGTGAAAGAGTGCCGTTTGTCGTCTATGCAGACTTTGAATGTTTACTACAGAAAATTGACAATAGTAGTAATAGTAGTAAAAATAGTTACGATTATCAGAAACATGTACCTTTTAGTGTAGGGTATTATTTGAAAAGTGCTCGCGATGCGTCACTCTCATGTTATAATTCACATCGAGGTGCTAATTGCATCGAATGGTTCGTATGCGAGCTCGAGAGCATTGCACGCATCGTCAGCGAAAAATTGAAGACTGTAATACCGATGAATACTCTTAGTGATGTTGAAATTTCGCGGCACTACAGTGAACCTAATTGTCACATTTGTGGAAAACCGTTTCTTCCAAATCAAGTGCGTATTCGCGATCATGATCACCAAACTGGTAGATATAGAGGACCGGCTCATAATAATTGCAACTTAAACTTTAAAGACTCGCATGTTATTCCCGTAATATTCCATAATTTATCCGGCTATGATTCACATTTTCTTTTTGAGACGATCGTGAATACGTTTGAGGGATCGGTATATTTGCTGCCTGTAAATAAGGAAAAATACACTTCATTTAGTAAATATCTGCGAAAGTATAATATACAGCTAAGATTCATCGATTCGTTCAAATTTATGGCATCCAGTTTGGATAAATTGAGTTCATATCTGAATAGATCTCAGCTGAAAAATTTAGAGTCACAATTTTCGGAATTAAGTATTGAACAGTTCAGCCTGCTTACGAGAAAAGGTATTTTTCCTTACGATTATGTGGATAACATTACTCGCTTGGAAGAAACGGTTTTACCTGCACGAGAGTTGTTCTACAATAGACTGTCCGATAGCGATATCACGGAAGAAGCATATAATCATGCCAAAGAGGTATGGACCAAATTCTCTGTGACAACACTCGGGGAGTACAGCGATCTTTATTTGAAGACCGATGTCCTATTGTTGGCCGATGTTTTCGAGAGTTTTCGCGATAGCTGCATGAAAAATTATAGTTTAGATCCCGCTCACTATTATACGCTTCCAGGCTTCACTTGGGACGCGATGCTCAAGCATACGGGAATCCGTCTGGAACTCTTCACCGATGTGGACATGTTGCTTTTTATTGAACGCGGTATACGCGGTGGTTTGAGCCAGTGCTCCCACCGCTATGAGAGGGCCAACAATCGGTACATGCGAAACTACGATCCGGCGGAACCGTCGAAATACTTGATGTATTACGACGTTAATAATCTATATGGATGGGCAATGTGTCAACCGTTGCCTACCCACGGTTTCCAATGGATCGATGACGCTGCCAATCTCGACATCCTTAATGTGTCCGAGGATTCGTCCGAAGGCTATATTTTGGAGGTGGACTTGGAATATCCACGCGAGCTTCACGACAAACACTCCGATCTACCATTCTGCCCGGTGCGTGAGAAGCCGCTAGGTTCACACCAGGAGAAACTGCTCGCAACCGTCGACGATAAGACGCGTTATGTGATACACTACCGTGCTCTACAGCAGTGTATACGTAACGGTATCGTCTTAAAACGCATTTATCGCGGTTTAAAGTTCCGGCAGTCCACCTGGCTGAAGGCGTATATCGAATTAAATACACGCTTGCGGACAGCCTCGAAAAACGATTTCGAGAAGAATCTCTTCAAGCTAATGAACAATGCAGTATTTGGTAAGACTATGGAAAATGTTAGGAATAGAGTTGACGTGAGGCTCGTAACCAAGTGGGAGGGAAGATACGGGGCGGAAGCGTTGTTTTCCAAACCGAATTTTCACAGTCGTGCGATATTTAAAGAGAATTTGGTCGCTATTCAATTGTCGAAATTATCCGCGAAGTTTGATAAGCCCGTGTACGTAGGCATGAGCATTTTAGATATTTCAAAGATCTGTCTGTATGAATTCCATTACGATTATATGCTTCCTACATTCGGCAGTAAATGTAAAGCGATGTATACCGACACGGACAGTCTAGTGTACAGTATCGAGTGTGACGATGTTTACTCGGTCATGAAACGTGATCTGGTCAAATTCGACACCAGCGATTACCCTGCTGATAATCGGTACGGCTTACCTCGAGTCAATAAAAAAGTGCCTGGGCTAATGAAGGATGAGAACAATGGAAAGATCATGACCGAGTTCGTTGGATTGAGAGCGAAAATGTATACCTTTAAGGTGCAGGACTGTACGAAAATTACCAAAAAGGCTAAGGGGGTCAAAGGTTATGTTATCGATAGAAACATAACTTTTGACGACTACAAGGATTGTTTGGATAATTTCACCGTACAGTCCCGTAACCAAAATTTAATTCGTTCGAAATTGCACAAGGTGTTTTCCACTACTCAGCGAAAAATTGCTCTCAGTCCGTATGACGATAAACGTCACATAACACCCGGTTCTGTAGCGACTCTACCTTGGGGACATTATAGGTTAAAAGAGTAGATTTTAATAGCTGTATTTATTGTATTATAATATATTACATAAATTATTATTATTATTATTATTATTATTACAAAACATTATTCTTATTTATCCACGAATTATGCGTTTTATCCATTCCTAACCATTTTACAAATACCTTATTCCCTTTCTTACGCAATATCTTCTCTACCAAGTATACATCAGGATTACCTGTTTTTAAAAGTTCATATTCATAAAATCCACCATGTATGTCTGTACCACGAGAATCTCTAAGTAGATACGTGGCAGGATTTGTCCTTTGCACTTTTGTAATTTGAAATATTTCAGTAGTCCAGTTCGGTGTGTAACCTTTAGCAAACGCATTTTTGTATTTACTGATTCGCACGAAATCACCAGCCTTGAACTTGGTACGTCCAACGATCTTAATGTTGCTATATACAGTAGCAAGCAGATGCTCAGCATGCTCAGGTTTCACGTCAACGGGCCGCATTCCTATAGTACGATGTCTTCGCGCGTTATAATCATCTACCAGCTGTTGCAGTATATTTCGCCATTTGTAACTACCGTCCAGTGTAAAACGTTTCCACATTTCGGTTTTTAACGTTCGATTCCAACGCTCGACTATTGACGCTTTTAACGTGCTGTACGTGGAGTAATGATTTATTCCACGTTTTTTCATGAGCAGTTGAAACTCGTTGTTGTAAAATTCTTTACCATTATCAGTTTGCAAATTTTTGGGACATCTTCCACTCTTTAAAATTTTTCCCATAGCTGTGGTCACTTCCTTACCACTTTTTGTCTTAAGCGCTACTGCCCAACCATACTTCGATAAGGTATCAATCACTGTCAGAATATAGTGATGACCAGTATCAACGTAATAACGCATATCAACAAGGTCAGCCTGCCAGAGATCATCGAAACCACGTATTATGACTTTTCGTCGTGGAAAATTTCTTCTCGCAGGGACATGTAACTCTTGCACCAGTTGTTTCTTTTCTTCACTCACGATTTTCCCTGATTCTCTTTTTACAACCTTTCCCCCAGGCACATATAATTTCTGTTTCTTTTTTTCACTCATGATTCTTTTTCTTTCGAAAGCAATCGATTATCATGAGTATAAAATGTATGATGCATCCTAAACATTCACTTTTTGGATCCATCATTAATCTTGCTGTTTGTTTGCAAAAGTTTTGACTCAATCTCCTGTATTTTTTTATTTATTCTTTCTTCAATTTTCTCCTCCAATTTAGCTAAACTGTGTTGCAAGAACTTTATATTCACAGCACATGTATTATTATCAGAATCAATAGTCAAATTTACTATTTTTTTATTATTCAAATCCAGTGCTCTTTTAGTCACATTTAATGTACCAATATTAAATTCTTTCCTTACGTTAAAACCACTACCAAATTTGTTAATTGACATATTGACGTGTGGTACGCAACTGAAGAAAATGTTTATAAACTGTACCCTTTTATAGAATAAGATCCTCTTCACGCAACTCTTCTATTATTGACTGTATTTCATTATGGTGGTTTGTATGACCTGCGGTGGTTGATGCAATTAAAAGTCGCAATCGATCAACTAATTCATTAGGATCGTTCCAATGTATATAGTTTGCAGGCTCATCAGTAACATGCATAAATCCACTACCAGCTATCACTCGTTGTGATGGCACTTTATTGTAAATTAGTGGTTGAATAATTTTCTTATACTTTGGACCCTTATTCCCTTGAACCTGTTGGTAACTATCATTTGCTCTTTTATATGATTTAGTTTGTTCAAGGATTTGCTTATATATGATCTTGTCATCAATGGTGTAGAGCTTTCTATCAGGCTCTTTCATGAAGATTAATTCAAAAAGACCTCTCGTACCAATATAGCGCTTTTTATCAATTAAAATATCACCTTCATGACTAATATCAAATGTACATCTTCCCATCACATATTGGTTCCTTTCATCTAATGTAACTCCGAAACCGTGATCGATTTGATCTTTATTATCGAAAAGGAGCAACTGCATATAATGACGTGCAATACGTGGAAATGATCTCCAATCTATGGAATGATTTATTTGTTTTTTGAGCAATCCTAAGGTTTCCTGTCTTGATGTTGAATGTGATGATGCAGACTCTTGTCCAGGCTCTGAATGTAAAGAAGCAGATTCTTGTCCAGGCTCTGAATGTAATGATGTAGATTCTGGCATTGATTTAATTGGTAATACTGATTTATCAAAAGTAGATTTTTCATCATTATCATCATCATCATAGATCATCAATGATTTATTTGTAAGAGTGCCGTCATTTTTATGTAATTTCTTTTTTTTCTTGATAATATACTCATTAGGGGTTGAAGTATGATAACGCTTCCGCTTCTTATCATGATTTGTATCAATGTTTAAGTCATAAGATTCTTCATTGTTATTATCTGTTTGCATAACTAGTTTTTTCAGTGGATCAACTATTGGTTTAAAAGTTTCATTCAATCTACTTTCCACCATTGATCTTTCCAATTTCAGTGCACGGTGTTTTTCACGAATCACCTCACTCGTTTCAGCAATCTTCTTAAGTAGTGACTTTTCATCCATTTTTATTGTTTAACGAGTCAATGTACTAGTTCTATCGATCTTTATAGCTGTTCAATCAACTAGTTTAGCAGTTCAACCGACCGGTTCAGCGGTTCAACCGACCTGTTTAGCGGTTCAACCGACCTGTTTAGCGGTTCAACCGACCGGTTCAGCGGTTCAACCGACCTGTTCAGCGGTTCAACCGACCTGTTCAGCTGTTCGACCGACCGGTTCAGCGGTTCAAATGACCGGTTCAAATGACCGGTTCAGCGGTTCACCTGACCGGTTCAGCGGTTCGACCGACCGGTTCAGCGGTTCAACCGACCTGTTCAGCTGTTCGATCGACCGGTTCAGCGGTTCAAATGACCGGTTCAGCGGTTCGACCGACCGGTTCAGCGGTTCGTCTGACCGGTTCAGCGGTTCGACCGACCGGTTCAGCGGTTCGACCAACCGGTTCAGCTGTTCAATCGACCAGTTCAGCGGTTTAATCGACCGGTTTAGCGGTTCGACCAACCTGTTTAGCGATTCAATTAACCCGTTTATCTCTATAACTGATTTGCTTAATAATGTATTTACACTGTTCAATGCTCTACGTTAGACTAACACTTTTCAGCACTGATATGATGCTTTATGCTATTCGATGGTTGCATATTCATCGAAACCCTTCCGATATCGACCATTTTGCATACCACTGTCCTTATCAATTACTAAAAATCCATAATCTTCCTGCCAACACTTTGAACACAATTCGCAAAATTTTTCAAATGTCATATCAGTGTTTACATGATCTTTGTAAACATGCTTCAAGTTAGTCCCATCCTGCTTAAAAATGATTATCATATTTGCATTGTCACGAATCAGATGTTTTGGGATCTTGGCATAGGTCTGACAAAGATAGAAGCAATCGATGCTCGAGTGCCGACCCATTGAAAAGTAGTCTCTTATATTGTCCTGCTTATCGCTTGCCACATCATCAAATATAAAGATTGAATTTGGTAATGCATCTGTCACACTTATAACCTCACTATTATTTGAAAATTGATGATAACCAATTTCCTCCATATCTGTCAATAGCTGTTCCAAGTAACGGTACTTCGGTTGCTGTAACAATTTCGAGTAAACGTACAGGTTGTCAAATCTTACACCGTGAGGACTCTCAATAAGACTTAGCAATACGTTTGTTTTCCCACAATTTGAGGGTCCGCAAACTATACAGCGTATAGTTGACGGTAGCAAAGTTCCATGACGTTTCATATCACTAACGGTGGCAATGTGATAATCGGTATTAGAGATATTGATACTTAATGGTTGCTTTACGAAATGCATTCTCGAACGACTGTGAGGTTAAATCTTAATTGCTAGAGCTATTTATAGGCATGAAATCAGAGAATTGAATCAGTTTTCATTATGCCTGCATTTGTGTTGGATGTTACAAGTTTGGAGGAGTTAAGCAGTGATCAATTGGAATACGTACCGAAAATTGTACTTTTAAAATACTTTTCACACAGTATTGACAGATATTGGAATAAATTACCCAAGCATATTCGTGCAGATCCTGAGGTTCAAAAATATCGCTATTGTTTACAACATTTCAATCTACCTAATACTACTCATGCGGATGGACTACCACCGTTGATAAAAGATTGTTATACATGTCGTGCATTGGATGTGGATCATTTCTCAATAAAACAATAAACAAACTACCGATTGAGCTTCATTTACCGGGATACAATTACTGTGGACCAGGAACTCGACTTCAAGAACGATTAGCACGCGGTGATCGAGGTGTGAACCAGCTGGACGAAGCCTGTCTGGAACACGATATCGCATATTCGCAATACAAAGACCTATCGCAGCGTCATCAAGCTGATAAAGTGCTCGCAAAACGTGCACGTAGACGTATCACAGCTGGTGACGCAACCTTGGGTGAGCGTGCTGCAGCAACAGCTGTCTGGGCGTCTATGAACGCAAAGCGTAAACTTGGTTTAGGATTACAAACAGATATGGTGAGGAAAGCAGCAGTGAGAAAAACTGGAAATAGTGCTGTAAAAAAACGTAAAATTCGAGTGCCTAAAAAACGGGGCGGCTTGTTGCCTCTGCTCCCACTGCTAGGTGCGGTGGGAGCACTAGCAGGTGGAGCATCAGGTATAGCGAAAGCTGTAAACGATGCCAAAGCTGCGAAAAAACAGTTGGAAGAAATGCAGCGTCACAATCGTATGATAGAAGCAACTGCAAGAGACGGACGGGGGCTGTATCTCGCACCGTACAAACGAAGCGGAGGAGGCGTAGCAAAAAAATCAATGTCAAAGAAGCGAACAAAAAAGTAACTGTACACGGTCTACCAAGATCTGGTGCTACAAGTAATATTCAATTATCTCACGTATGTCATGATATGCCAAATTTCCGTGGAGTCTTTATGCGTACAAGTCTACCACGAAACGGTCCATGGTCTAATGAATGTGCAATCGTTAACCTTGACGATTCTAATGGTCCAGGCACTCACTGGGTTGCCTACGTTAAATGCAATAATCTTGTAAAGTATTTCGATTCTTTCGGTAATCTGAAACCACCGACTGAACTTGTTCGGTACTTCGGTCCGCTTAGTACAATTTATTACAATCATGACCAATATCAGTCGTATGATACGAGCATTTGTGGTCAGTTGTGTGTTAAATTTCTAAGAGAACAGACAAAATGTCTTTAACATTTACGCTATCAGGACACGGTCATGTGTTGGAATCAAATTTTTTCCCTCCGATTAATCTAGACGACGGTCACTATGAACTGGGGCTCGTAGATTTTCAAAGTTTCTACTCGATCGCCAATGTAGATGAGACGAATAATAATTTTTACTTTGGTAAAAATAAACTAATAACCATACCTACAGGCTGTTATGAGTTGAGTGCGATAAATGAATACTTGCGTATGCGGATGGAGTTACCTTATGATGATAATGTTATTATTCTGCGCGCCAACAATAACACACTGAAAAGTGAAATAATGTGTAAATATTCTATTGATTTTACAAAAATTAATAATATTGGTTCTCTGCTAGGATTTTCGTCAGACCGCGTAATCCTACCAAACACTTGGGCTGAATCAGACGAGCCTGTGAACATTTTAAAAGTAAATATTCTACGTATCGAATGTAACATTACCGCTGGTGCATATACGAACGGTAGACCACGACATGTCATCCACGAATTTTTCCCAAGCGTTCCACCAGGCTATAAAATCTCGGAAACACCGAAGAACGTCATTTACTTGCCAGTCATTGCAAGGGTAATCGATCGTCTCACATTACGTATTCTCGATCAAGACAATCGTCCTGTAAATTTTGGAAAGGAGGAAATCACCATACGATTACACATTAGAAGATGTTGATTTATAAGAATACCGACGATTATAAACCAACATTACTCGATGAACCAATCAGTCAATTAGCTGCATCAGAGCTGAATACATCAGTTCAGAGTGAAATAGGGAAAAACGTGATCGGTGACAAAAAAGTTTTGACAAGAAAAAATATAAATTTTTTACACTCATTGGGTCTGACTGTGAAGAAAAGAAATAATGGATCCATTGAACGTTACCGCACAGCCTGCGTACGACAACCGCATCACTAAATTGGAAATACATGCTTACAATCCGTATGCGAATGCATCATTGGGAAATAGCGATGAAATTCGTATCCCAATACAACAGCAAGATTTGATTCTTTTGCCCAGTGGTAGTTACCTCTACATAGAGGGGAAGCTGATTGAAGGTACTCGTGCTGCTACTACACCTTTGACGGATAAAGTTATGCTCGACGCTAATTCCATGGCATTTCTGTTTGATGAAATTCGTTATGAATTGAACGGTATTGAGATTGATCGGTGCAAAAACGTTGGTATCACCACCAGTATGAAGAATCTCGTATCTTTAAGCAGTGAAGAGAGTATGAGTCTACGTCATTCTGGCTGGTTCGTTGCCACTCAAGAGCGTGAAAATGTTGCTGACACATTCAGCTTTTGCGTACCCCTGCATATGCTGTTGGGATTCTGCGAAGATTACAAACGTGTCGTTATCAATGCACGCCATGAGCTCGTTCTGATACGAGCGCGTAATGATATAAATTCAATATTTTCTTCGAATCAGTTTACCGATTCTGGGATTGAACTGCATCGAGTGCAATGGAGAATGCCTCACGTAACTTTAAATGAATTTACCAAACTACAATTTCTACGCATTATCGAGCAGAATAAAAATCTCACCATGGCTTTTCGTTCCTGGGAGCTCTACGAATATCCCCTTTTACCACAAACACAGCGACATACATGGGCTGTTAAAGCAGCTACACAATTGGAGAAGCCTCGATACGTGATACTGGCGTTTAGAAAGAATAAGAAGAACGATCAATATTCGAATGTACTTAAATTTAGCGATTGCGATGTACGTGATGTTAAAGTCTATTTAAATTCTGAATTTTATCCGTACGATCGTCTCGATACTGATTTCACGAAATCTCGCTACTCCGTACTCTATGATATGTATGTAAAATTTTTCCACTCATATTATGCTGGTGAAAAACTGTCGAAACCAATGCTCGATTACCTAAACTTCTTGCAATACGGTCCGCTCTTTGTAATTGATTGTTCACATCAGAACGAGTCAGTGAAAACCGGCACGGTCGATGTTAAGATTGAAATCGAGTGTTGGAAAAATATTCCGAGTAATACTACAGCCTATTGTTTAATTATACATGATAAAATTATAGACTATAATCCGCTTACGAATATTGTTAGAAATGTAAGTTAGATATGTAAGGTTAGAAAAAAATAAAGCACTTTTTAATAAATATATATAAAGCATTTTATTCACTCATTTATTATGCAAAACACTTATTGTTTAATCTTAAATTCTAAATTATTATAATTCCCGCCTAAGTATTTCATGATTAAAATATTTTGTGATGCTGCATTTATCAGCTCCGTAAACTGATCCTGCGATTCGAGTAAGGCAACCATCCGGGCAGGGAGATAAAACCAATCCTCCGTTGATAGTTTCGCTATTATCCTCATTCCATATTTAGTCTTTATTTTCATCATTTCAATTATTTCATATTCTTTATTTTCCTCGAGACTGTTTAATTTAACAAATGTCTTCTCAGGGATGAAAGCGAATGCATTAACTCCAGTTAAAAATGCCATTTTATGTAGACCCTATATTAGAGAAAACTATTATTATTATTATTATTGAAAAATTAAAACAATATTTGAATAATATATTCCTACCTTTCTTTAGCAATTGAGACTGAGGTATAAACTGATCTGAGTTTTCTTACTGGTTGTGGTTGATGCACTAACTAAAGTACTGATCGGAAGATTCTTGCTGGTTGTGCGGTCGATGCACTAGCTAAAGTTTGAACAGATTGAAGCTGGTTCAGTATTATTCGAATCCATTTATATAGAAAAAATTGTTGATGGAGGGGGTAAAATTCATTGATGGAAGGGGTAAATAATTTTTTGTTGAAAACGTGTGCAGATTTTTAACATGTCATTAACACTGATTAGTAAGATGATATACTGCTGATTAATCAAATTATGATTCTATTAAAAGAATATGCATGAATCATTCAAGCACATTTTGATGATCTTCAATGTGTTAGCGATCAACATATTTGTAAAGATCTATCATCTGGATAAAATATATATTAAAATTTCGTAAAAAAATATGATCTCGCTGAAGATCTCAATTTCACCCCCCACACGTATGACATATCGTTATACGGTAAGGTCCAGCGTGGAGCGTCTAAGAGGTACTTAATTTTCATCACGTGCTGATATTTAATACGACAAAGATATTTGTATATCTGAAGCACGCTTCTCTCTCGCTGAAATTTGATGCATCAAAAGTATTTGTACATCCAAAACATACATCGTTCATACAAATCTTTCTAATATGTATTATATTTAAGAATTAAACGACCTAGGCTTATTAATAAAATCATTCTTCTATTAAAAGCATGCGTATGATTGTATATCTGAAGCATCAAAAGTATTTGCACATCCGAAACATACATCGTTCATACAAATCTTTCTAATATATATCATATTTAAGAATTAAACGACATAGGCTTATTAATAAAATTATTCTTCTTCTTTTATTAAAAGCATGTGTATGTGTTATACCTTAAACGTTTCTGCCTTGAAACTCTATTACGTTGATTCTCACGATGATTTTGGTTTCATCGCTTAGCAAGATGATGATATGTGTTTGCTTATCTAAAGTAGAGTGTAATTCCATCAAACGAAATAAAATATGAATGATAAGTACACACACCTCCAACGTTTCTGTTGAAAGGGTGTCTTTTATTAAGGTAGTTGGTGGTGGAAATGTTTTAAATACTTGAGTAGCTCTAAACAGTTCATTAGATTTTTGTTTCATCCTCTGTTTTAACAGTTTAAAGTAAAGGAGACATTTTGAAGAAAAACTATTTCAATGGTTAATATTAAAGTTATATACAATTGTAGTGACAATATATTAAATGAAATTGAAAGGGATATGAACTTATTATTTGAATTACTATTTCAAATTAATACAAATATGCAACGTTGTGAGGAAATTATAAGTGATGATTGTAGCGAGGAATATATTGATGTTATTGAAATAATCGACGGTGAGAACGAGACAATGATTGAAGATGAAGTAACTGAAGTATTGACCGCAGATGATTCTGATGATGTTAATACTGTAATTCAAATAATTGACAGTGATAATAGTGATGATATTGAGCACAATTTTTCGATTTTTGCAAATAATAAAGTTACTGGAATAATCAACAGAGAGAATGACATGATAATTGAAGATGAAGTAAACGAAGTATTCAATGTAGATGATTCTAATGATGCTAATACTGTAATTGAAATAATTGACAGTGATAATAGTGATAATAGTGATGATTGTAGCGAGGAATGTATTGATGTTATTGAAATGATCAACGGTGAGAACGAGACAATGGTTGAAGATAAAGTAACTGAAGTATTGACCGCAGATGATTTTGATGATGCTAATACTGTAATTCAAATAATTAATAGTGATAATAGTGATGATATTGAGGACAATTTTTCGATTTATGAAAATAATAAAGTTACTGGAATAATCGACAGCGAGAATGACATGATAATTGAAGATGAAGTAAACGAAGTATTCAATGTAGATGATTCTGATGATGCTGATACTGTAATTGAAATAATTGACAGTGATAATAGTGATGATATTGAGGACAATTTCTCGATTTTTGAAAATAATAAAGTTACTGGAATAATCGACAGCGAGAATGTCATGATAACTGAAGATGAAGTAAACGAATAGGTGTATATTTATAGCATTCTAGCCTTTACGTAGTAATATTGAATGCATATGATGATTGTATGTACTTTTCAGTTAACACTGACATCTGTCAAGAACGCTTTAAAAAGGTCTTATAGCAGGAATTACTATCTCATAGTTACGAAGTTTCGAATTAAAAATATCATTTTAAAATAGAGTAGTCTTTTTAAAAAAAAGCATGTTATATGTGTGAACCAGCAGCTTTATTACCGTGGCTTCAAGCACTGAAAGGAGAAGATTGGGTCAAGAAAAACGAGATGTAATTGTTGAACTATTATCTTCTGAAAATATATAACTTAAAAAAATGTAACATTGTACATTTATATTATCAACATTTTAATCAATGTATATTTCAATAATACCATTTTATAATTAACTGTTATTACAATAAAAACATATATAATAAGGTTTATTTTTGTTTTGTTGATTTATAAAATTGTGTTTGTGCATGCTATTATATATTAGTTCAAAAATTGCTGAGCTATGGAAAAAAGTAACATACTCAGCTACATTTAGGGTAAAGGGGGTTCAACGGGGTAGTAGCATGCTGCAAAGATTCAAGGTTACGCGAGCAAAAAAAAACGCAGGGAGAATCTGTTTTACCATCTAGGAAATTGCTTTTACTAACTGAGACCTGACGTCAGAGGAGTGGGGGTGTGATGTCAAAATGCTGCAAGTATCCTCCCGCACCCCCGCAACCCTCTCGCCCATACTTGCTGCGAGCTCACGTGGAGCCTCCGATTTCCCCCACCACCACCGCTTAGCACTTCTTGGCTCCCCCCACTACCTCGCAACCAGGCTCAGCCGAGTGGACAGGAGTGGGGGGGGGGGGCCAGAACCGGCCTAGCATGTCTACTGTAGAAATATTTGTACATAACGGCTATGGTTACTTTTATAAAAATTTATAAATTGCTTTTTATAAAAATGTAGGCAGTAACACACCTTCATCTATTCATGTCTTAATTTCTCAACTAATTAGTCTAAAATTATAAGTAAAGGGATGATTTTTTAGGTATCCTGCAGCAGCAGAGGAAATTTCATTTCCAGAAATAAAAATATCCATAAACAGATTGTAACGTTGCGTTCTCGCAACGTTACTATAGCTGCCATCTAGCGCTTTGCTAATCTCAAGCGCTAGATAGGCGGGTCGCGTACGAACTAGGGAGTCATCAACCGATAAGTATTGATCTAGGATCGATAACTTCTCGGCTCCCTAGTGCCGCGCGATGGGTGTAGCGGGGCAGCGGCGGGACAGGCGCAGGGCCTTACCTGCTCCCGCGGACTGCCCCGACACACGTAGTTTAGATGTCAGAGGTGACACACAGTGCCCGGATCCTTCCCCGCCGCCGATAACTCCGCGACCAAGGCTACAGCCGCTGCCTAGTACAAAAAAGGTGCCAGTGATTTTGCAGCGACTGCAGCCCGGCCGCGAACCCATACCGGACAGCGGAGAATACCAGCCCTTTGGGCCAGTGTCAAGGGCAAGAGGACGAAAGAGAGAGGCGAGAGCGAGAGCGAGAACGAGAGAGAGAGAGAGAGAGAGAGAGAGAGAGAGAGGCGAAAGCGAGAGAAAGGGAGAGAGAGAAAGCGAGAGAAGAGAGCCAGCCTAGAGTAAGCAGACAGTAGGGTGATTATTCTTTCTGTGAATAAGTCCTGTGACGTCCCGGGGTGTGCTAGGGCTTTAGGGCTCGTAGCACCGAACGGTTTTATAGGGAACCGCTGGCCCTGCTCACCTGTCACGGGTAAGCGGGCAACTTAGCGGAGTGGTCATTCCGTTGGACCTGTAACGCATGTCATATTGTGTAGAATCGCGAATTAGCCAAAGTGTCCGCGATTACATTGACTCGTTTTGAGTTCGACCGTTGACGGGGACGTTCCCTTCAGTCATTTCAAGGCCGCGGACTTAGTATCATTATCGTGAGGACTCGCGACCTCAGGCTTACAGAAGTAAACACTCCGGGTCGTTGTTGTGTTTAAGTACGCGGGAACGGAGCGAGTGCGGGTAACCGTCGCGGGACGCGCACGCGCGGAAAGAGGGACTTATCCGCGTAGCGTCGAGGAGTAGTTAGCCTAGGGATCCGCCGGTGGCGCGCGAGTACCGCGCGACTCGGTGGGGCCGCCGCGAACGCCAACTAGTGGCTCGAGCGCGAGGCTAGCTAGTACGTCATCGGGACTCCAGCCGCGTTCGCACCACTTAGGCCGCGTCCACACGTAGGACCTAACGCAACTCCCCAATACCGTGTAACGCGAACCGGATATTGTAATAAAGAGAGTTTAACCGAAATTAGCGATTCATTGTATTAGCACCCCATCCCCGATAGTCGCGTACGAGGGTTAGAACCCCCTCTGCATAAATAAATATTCGGGTATTATCAGAAGTACATCGAAGGCGCCCGGGTCTAGTAGGAAGTCGCCTATTGGGACGCGAACGCGATCGGTGAGGGATCACTCCTCCCTCCCCTTCTATACTATCCCCAAGGATAGCCAGTAGCGTCACAAGATGGAAATCAAAAATTTTTCCAACAGCACCTAAAAAACTGCAAGATATTGATCAAATTTTGAACGATGAAAAATGGAAGAATTTTTTATCATTTAGGGAAGGAGAAGAGACGTATGAAATAAATGTAGCAAAATATGAGGAAGGCAATTTCTTAGCTGTTACAATTTTTGAAAAAAAATTATGTTGTCTTCTAAAAAATAGTAAAATTATTAGCATCGACGGTACATTTATGATTGTACCACGAATAAAGAATGCGACCCAATTAATTACTATTATGGTAAATTTAATGATAAGGTATTAATCAATATATACATATATTTATATTTAATAGTTGATATAATTTAATGTAAGATATTCCATAAGTTATTGGTGATGACTTGTGAAATTTTGGAAAAATAGCCAATTCTATAAGAAACTGCTTAAAATATTCTTCATAAAGCCTTTATTGAAAACGTTTATATTGCTAGAAATTTTTGAAACCATTATTTCCTTATTGGCATCGTGTGCTAGGGAATGCTTAGTTAGCCTCTTCATTAGGTTTTTCAATTATTTGAAGAAGCCAATTTCAGTGAAGCTACCACTGATGGCGTATTTTTTTCGTAATCTATAGTCGTAAAAATTGCATGCAATTTATAAATAATGTTATAGTTCTTTTACACAGAATATCGAAAATTAGTCACAAGGCGGAAAGCTATAAATGACAATTTCCGCAACATTTTCATAAAAAACTTATCAGTGTGCACAAATTTTTATATTTATTACGGCTTAGCCCATTAATTAAACGTTAAATTTATTATAACATAGATCAAATTAATTGCACTTGGCAAAATTCCCTAGCGAACACCCTGCATCGCAATTAAGAGACATGAGTAGAATACATTTACATTTATAATAATTTCTAAAATAAGGGCTGCAGGAAAAAAATATTATAATTATTAATTTTTAACTCATAATAGATCCTTTTCTGTCGAAGCGCTCAGGGTCGTCATTATAACTTATGAAATAGCCTTTACATTTTTTCATTTACAAAGTTGTATAAAATATAGCAAAATTTATAATGATTATAATTTTCATACAGTTTTTTCCTTTCATCTGGATTTTATTAAATAATAAAAATGAAACATTTTATACCAATACGTTTCATTTTATAAAAACTGAAATTATTCCTCCGGAGTTCGCACCAGAAATATGTATTACTGATTTTGAAAGAGGTTTACAAAACGCAGTATTGGCAGTATTTCCATCAATACAGATACAAGTCTGCTATTTCCATTATACAGGGTCTTTTCCTAACAACGGAGCATAGGAGATTCGTGTTAATTGACTATAGCACTCAGAATGATCGAATCTGAGAGCGCTGATTGGTCAATATTGCGTAGTACCAACATATAATAGGCCGTTACTAATAGTTGGATACAAAAAATGAGATTCATCCGCCATATTAGTGTGGAGAATGTTTACATGCTAATCCTAGCAGAAAGAGGTGTAAAATGGAGAAATGTCAAATGGTAAGGTTACTAAAGTAAAAATTGAAAATAATGAATGGAAAGTACGAATATTCTTCCTTTTCATTCTAAGTATTCAATTTTTACTTTAGTAACGACAAAATTTGACATTTTTCCATTTTACAACTCTTTCTGCTACGATCAGCATGTAAACATTTCTCCACACCAATATGGCGGATGAATCTCATTTTTTGTATCCAACTATTGGTAACGGCTTATTATCTGTTGGTACTACGTAATATTGACCAATCAGCGCTCTCAGATTCGATCATTCCGAGTGCTATAGTCAACTAACACGAATCTCCTATGCTCCGCTGTTAGGAAAAGACCCTGTATATATGTAAGTATAATATACATTTATAAAAAATTATTTTTTATCTTGATAAAGATAGGAAAATAACACATATTCCATTTTTTTCAGAATATTCGGAAGTATATTAAAAAGCGAGATATCACCGTAGGTTCAAGATTCTATTTAAATATAAGAAAACTTTATAATCTACCTTATCTGCCACCCAATAATATAAAAACTGGATTCTTAATGATAAAAAGTGAAATAGAAAAGCACAAGGAGCTTAAAATATTATTTACGGATCTATTAAAATATATAAACACGCAATGGATTGTAAGGACAAATCCAAATACTTTAAGTATATTTGAAAAATCGGATACAACAAACAATGCGCAAGAGCGATACCACAGAAAAGTAAACGACTTGTTTGGACGTCGACCAATATTTTCTCAATTTTGCTGTATGATAAAACTATATAAAATTTATTTATTCATCTTATTCAATATGAGGAACCCTTTTTCAATTTATGACTTTCTCCATAGTTAAATTAATGAAATTAATAAGAGAGACGGAAAGAGAGAGAAAACAGCTGGAGAAAAATAAAAATATTAGAATTATCCATACACGGAAGGAAAATACAATTTTTCAACGATACATAAAAATAGCTTGGAACATGTTGCAATCAGACATTATGCAGAACGAAGAGAGGGCTATAGCACATTTTCTAACCATTACGTCATATAAAAAAGTAGAAACATTAAATAAAATTAAAAGATTGATACGAAGTAACAATCGTGAGTATATATTGATATATTTTACTTCACTCTCTAATGAATTACTTGAACGAGATGGACATCCTTTAATGAACAATAGTTTCATATTTAAATAATTTAAAGTAAATTAGTGTAAATGTAAATTTGATTCTATCGTACACTATTGTTGCATTATTAAATTATGCAGTATCAGCAAATAAAGCTAATTGAAAGGTAAATTAGAGAAATAGTACTCAGTCATGGAGTTGACACTGTTGCTTCATTGAGTTCGCTAGTTTACTAAAGAGACAAGAATTAAAATGACAATAGTAAACAATAAAAAAAAAGTCATTAGATTTTTTAATATGTAAATTCAAAAGTAATCTATTAATTGCTTAAAGGATGCCCATTCTTAACTTTGCAACACTTGTTTAAAGCCCACCTAATTGCGATGCAGCTGCGCGCAAGGACGTGTAGGGATTCCTGAAAATTTAACAGGATAAATATATATATATATATATTGTAACCTGCAGGTTGCAAATAACAAAAAAACACTAAAAGTTTGTCCTGGAATCGGTCTTTATTCCACTAAACTCAAGGAGGGGGGGCCTCCCGCGATGCTCACGCACACTTATTATACGCGCGTACACTATTTTTCGGGTTCTCAATTTTAACACGGGGAGGGAGTTACTCGGGGGCGGACTAAAAAGGGGGAAAGGGTGAGCGGGGGTAGACGGGGAAGAACGTGAGGGAGAACTGGGACAGGGAAAACTCGGGGGGGAAAACACGGCAACGACCACTTCGACCACGATTTCCGAACTCCACAAATCCCACGTCGGGACCACTTAATACTCCGAAGAAGGGGCCCGTATTCAATAGACAAAGTTCCTTTCAAATTACGGCGACGACCCTTCTGTTTCTCTTACACAATGTGTGCGAGAAGCTCGGCACGGCGGGCAGTTCTAACTGTAGAACAGAAGTGGCCCGGTCCTCAGTTTCCTCGTTCGTCCTGGGCCCCGGGTCCTTTTCCTAATTCCTAGGATTTCATTATTCTTCAGGGCAATAGCGCATGCTCTCGATCTATCAGTCAATTATCACCTATCAAATTGACTGGGATCCGCATTCGCACTGTTCCCTGGGTTTCGTAGCGTCTCGGCTATCCGTGTCGTCTGCTTCGTAGCTTGGTGATGTCCGGGCGGGGCTCTGCGGCGCGGGGTCGGCGAGTAGTGGTCGGGGAATCGGGATGTCGGGGAAGCGGTAGCCGTGGCGCGTGGATAGCGCGGGCAAGGGAGATCGCGGCTCGGCGCGCTAGCGGCGAGGCGCGGTAGAGGAAAGGAATGGGTGGAGCGCTCGGCGGGGACTTGCGGTGAGGGGACGGTAGTAGCGTCGCGTAAACAGTCGCGCTCAGCGGGAAGGTGAGAGTGAGAGGGCAATATAGGCATTCGGGCATAGGAGAGTAGAGGATAGGAGAACAACAGTTTTCAAGCTCATGTTGGAGCAGAGGAGACTTATGAATACTAGTTTTAGCCTGAAATAAAATATTCTTAATTTCTATAATACTATTTACACCTAATGCTGCAAACATTCGCCCAATTCCCAATCATACCATTTCCTAAAAACATCTACTCTCCTTCCGTGGTCGACACTTACAATATTCCTACATCGGAAAACTACATCGTCGCTCCACGGAAGGTTCATCAGGCTACACACACACATACACATTCATACCGGGGGGATCGCAGGAGGCGCTAAGGGGGACAGGGGAAACTAAAAGACCTATGCATTTCTGTAACGTGTATTCTACCACGTTACAATATATACCAGTGCTTTGCGTAGAACCATTTAAAACCTCCTGTGATGTTACAATCAGTGAGATTTAATGTAGGAAAATTTATTGAACCTCTCTTTGAAATTGCGAGCATTACATTCATACTTTAGATTCATTCGAGTGAAAACCCTGTATATAAATTTTATTCTAGATTTCTAGTTACAATTTGGAAGTATTGTTTAGAAAAACATTATTTCTTCGATACAAAAATAATTATTTTTCGACATATCCATTTCAAATATTGACTTTTTGTGTAATAAAGATATGTTTACATCGAATATATTATAATTTTTTCTTTTCATTAACAGTGCACCACATTCCAAAACTGCCCGTCAACAAGCGAATAGCAGTAGAGTAGCTAAGGGGATTCTATGACCGGGTGACGAGGGGGTCGGGGTCCCGCGGGGGCAAGGGAAGTAGGGGAATTGCCCCCTCTCCTCGAGCGGTTGTGCGCATGCGCATCCTCCTCCCCCGACGTTAAACTCGTAGGGTACACACGTGGGCCCACTCTTACGTTAAGCAGTGGACGCAGAGAAAGAGAGAAAGAGAGAGAGAGAGAGAGAGAGAGATTCCATCGATGATTGTCGGTATCGCTAACTACCGATAGTTGTCGCGTGCATCCCCCCTCTTACTCCTTTGGTGGGGGGGTACAAATGTGGCCTCCCCCTTTTACCTTAAATTCCTTAAAGAGCGGTGCCCAAGCGAATCTTGACGCTCCTGGGATGAGAGTTGGGGGGTGCCCAACCGAGTCTTTACGCTCCTGGGTGCCCGCGCGACCGACT
Source organism: Prorops nasuta (assembly GCF_024137725.1). Classification (NCBI taxonomy): domain Eukaryota; kingdom Metazoa; phylum Arthropoda; class Insecta; order Hymenoptera; family Bethylidae; genus Prorops; species Prorops nasuta. The sequence continues at coordinate 2,071,693 of NW_027116832.1, read as the reverse complement.
TCTTTTAAGGCGAATAGTGTAGACGCTTTGGAGAAAGAGAGAGAGAGAGAGAGAATACTCGTAGAGAGCGATCCAGTGATCGCTCCCCCATATTTTTTTTTTTTTTTTTTCGTAAGTTAGAAAAAAGGGAATCTTTTTTTTTTTTTTTTTTTAATTATAATTTATTGAAGTATTAAAAAGGTTTTATTTACAATGCTTTTTTTTAGAAATTTTTTTTACATTCAATTGCATGATGTATATATTTATGACAAATGCTACACCACTCTGGTAGTGAACAATTGATGCGTAGGTGACCATATTTTGTACAATTTGTACACCAGTAATGTGGTGTGAGATCTATCTGAGGCTCCATTTGCGTAGCCTCAGTTCTTGTAGCAATGGACTCCGTTTGTGTGGCCATATTTTTCACCTGGGACATATTTGAGAAACATTTTGTTATTTTTTTTTTTTTTTTTTTTTTTTTGATATTGTAATAACTATTTTAACAAAGCAAATATACTTACAAAAATCACAAAAAGATTTTTAGGCTTTCGCTGCTTCTCCTTCGTTTTCCTCCTCCTCCTCCTCCTCCTCCTCCTCATGCTCTTCTTCTTCTTCTTCTTCCTCTTATTCCACCTGCTCTTGCTCCGCTTGCTGTAGCCCTTCTTGTATTCGATTTCTGAGCTCCACTAGTTTTTCAACTAGTACTATCAAATCAGGATCGTCACCCAACAAATCTTCGTCCTCTTGCACTTCTTCCTCCATTTTACCCATTATTTCCACAAGTTCTTTAACCAAGGCGCTAAATTCAGGATTATCCTCCGGATTCCTCAACAAATCTTCGTCCTCTTCCTCTATTTGTTCCTCTATTTCACTTATTATCCCCACAAGGTCTTCAATCAAGGCATCAAAATCAGGATTATTCTCAAAAATGTCTCGTTTTTTAGGTGTATCACAGAACATTGTCACTGTCGTTGCTAGCGTTAAAATGATCTCAAGATTTTTCGTCACTAGTCGCTCAGATGCAAAACGATCTTCCAATGAAATATGAACTTACTGATTAGACACGTATTTTGTAGTTAATCTGATACCTTTCTTTCTTCTTTATCAATACATACATATTAGTCTACTCTTTATCAAAACGTATTAGCCTCCTATCCGAAAAGCGGAACGCAGTCAAAGAGAAGGAGAAGGAGAAATAGAATTTTGAGGTTGTGAAATGAACGATATTTTTTTTTTGTTTTTTTAATTAAAATTTATAAATATATTTTTAATAACACACATAAAAAAAAAGTTATAATTGAATTTAATAATAAAATATTATAAAAATGAAGTGGTAGTGAGAGTAGCAGTAGGAGCGGTATCATCTACGAGAAAAAATATTTATTATACTACTTATCCAAGCACTTGATAAAATTTTTTTTTCATTGATTCTTACCGATTGTTGATGGTTTCCAGTAGCTGGAGAACGTCATTATCCTCATCGAACCGTAATATATTTTCTGGAGAAATTTCTTGCTCCATATCAATACCCTCCCACTCCATTTCACTACTAAAATCTGATAGATGAACCTCATCATCATCATCATCATCATCATCATCATCGTCATTATCCCCATCAGACTGGATATTTGATGTGGATTGTTGCCGCTGAAGCTTCTTCCTCAACATTCTCACAATCGCGGTCAACGCGTTGTTATTCACGTCTTCTATTTCACCCCAATCTCCTTCCAAATCTACTTCTTCTTCTTCTTCCTCCACTAATTCATCCATATTTAGAATGTTTTCAATATTTTGTTCAGTAGATAATCTGTACAATTTAATTACACCCATTTTTTTTTGTAGAAACTATCACGTCAAGCAAACTCGGTAGACTGAGAATGGTAGAGATGTAAGCTCAATACGAAATGTATAATTATTATTATTATTTTCTCTATCAATACGTATTAGATTTCTCCACTTCACAATAACTATTAACAGGTTATTATCCTCCTCTTCTACTACCTCGTCCATACTTTGGATGATATCGTTTTATCTTTTTTCACGTGAATTCAAGGTTGAGGAGCAGGGGTTTGCTAGTTGAACAATCGTTGTAGTTTTTAATATATATTTTTAATAATAATATTATATACACACAATAACAATAATAGTAATGATAATATTGGTCTTAAACTGGAGCAGCAGCAGCAGCAGCAGCAGAATCTGCGATTAAAAAATTGAAAATGATTTATTATTATTATTAGTCTTAAATTTTAATTTCATGAAGTACTTAATGTTAGAAGAGTTAAAACTTTTCTTACCGATTGGTGGCTAAAGACGTGGTATAGGTTGATTATTGACATTATCAGAATCACCAGCACCAGCAGCAGCAGCAGCAGCAGCATTAGGCTGAAGCGGTGCAGGTCTTCGAAGTGGTTGATGCTGCTGCTGCAGAAGCCTCCATGTATTTCGTCCTACTACTAACCGCGGTGTTGGCTTTACTATAGCTACAGGCTTTCCTGTTTGTTGATAATCCAACAATGTCATTTTTTTGTCTGGTAAACTGATTTTTTTTTGGTTCGAATTCATTTTGTCTACTGTCAGAAACACTACTGAAGTCGACATTGCTCTCCAGTACGAATAATCCTTATCTATCTCTACTCTAGATTGAGTTACATCTCTTAATCAAAACGTATTAGATTTCTTTCCGTTTACCCCTGATGAAATAGGAAGGGGAATATTTACAATAATATTTCTACAATAATTTTTAAACTATTCTATAAAAATTTAATAATAAAAGAAAAAGAAATGTGGTGATTCATCTTCCTTCTTAGTCTGCTTTGACGCATTATCTTTTTCCTCCTCCTCCCCCTCCTCTATTTTTTTCTCTTCTTCTTCTTCCTTCTTCATCTCCTTTGGCTCAATATCTTCCCCGGTCTGTTTCTCTTCGTCTTTCTTCACTTTAATTTAAAAATACAAATAGGTAATAATTATGAGAAGGTAAAAAAATAAAGTAAATACTTACATTCTTCCTCCTCTATTTTCTCCTCCTCCTCCTCCTCCTCCTCCTCCTCCTCCTTCTCCTCTATTTTTTTCTCCTCTTTATCTTCTTCCTTCTTCGTCTCCTTTGACTCAATATCTTTTTCCTCAGTCTCTTCGTCTTTCTTCACTTTATTTTTTTGAAGAAAAAAATTTTACAAACAAATAATAATTATGGAAATGTAAAAATATTATAAAATAAATACTTACAGTTTTTATGCAAATAATGATGCAGTTTCCGTTCATACTCTTCGAAGTAACGATTGAAGAAATCGTTAATTCGATTCACGTATTCCTCTGTCAATTCTCTGGGAGGAGTGGGTGAAAGAGGAACAATATCCTCTTGAATCATGATTAATTTACACTTTTCGCAGCTCATATTTTCTTACTGTCACCGACGATGTTGTAACATTGAATGAGGCTGCGAGGACTTGTTTTCCCCTCTTTATTTCTCTATGATTTTTAAAGAATCACATTTTTGCTTTTATCCATTTGGCAAAAACTGATACCTCCTCGTACGGACAGTGGATACGTTCATTGTTCAAGTTCTTCTCTCGAACGTGTAAATTGCACGGTGTTTTTTCAAAATCATATAATTCAATTAAATCCTTAAACTTAGGGCAACCATACACTTCTAAATTAATATTATCCACATTCATCCTATTCAATAGATTTTTTTCAATGTTCCCTCCCTTGTAGGCTACTACGGGATTCTCGCACGTTAGGCAACCTCTAATAAAATCTTCCACATCCTCCTGCTCGTATTTCTCGAATCCCGTATCACTGTATTTTATACCATGCACCATATTTAGCAAAAACCACACAGTTTTTTTGTCTTTTTCACTAAGGTTTTTCATACTGTCACGCAAACGAAAAGATGCGTAAGAAATTTGGTTACTTTTTAAATCAATTATAGCTATATCTTTATATTTAAGTTCTTTTTTATAAACTAAGAAACCTTCTATATCCATTATGTGAGTTATTCTATGCATTGTTGCGCTATTCTCGACGAAGATAAAAACTGAAATGAAGCATCTCCGAAGAAATATCTCCGTAGAGAGAGAAAGATTTTTTAAAAATATAAAGTTACATTCGATAAGGAGTCCATTCTTTCTTAATCTCTGGAAGATATTTTTTTTCCGAAGAAACTAACAATGGGAAAAAATTCTTAGAAAATATCCCCTCCTAAAAAAAAACATTAAATTTTAATATTTTCTTAAATGCGACAAAAAAAAAGATCGTTCAGTATTGCATCGAGCGACTGACGACGACGATAATGACACCGACATTCGTTGATTTTCAAGGTTTTGTATTGACCGACAAGAGTTTTATAGTTAAAGAATTTGCGGTGTTGCGTGATAATGAAGTGTATCACAATGTATTTTCACCACCATTTCAAGAAGCTTGGTTGAGCGATCTCGAGAGAGAACAGAATGAGTAAGTATTTTTTTTTTTTTTAAATGTAATGTTTTGTATATAATTTTATTTTTTTTTTAAAGTTGGCTTTATTTTAATCGACATGGATTCAATTGGACCGACGGTCATTCACCTTATTACAAGCATAAAGATGTAATAAGAAAGTATGTAACGTCGTACGATGAAGATTGGATTTTCGTGAAAGGACGGGAGAAATATGATTGGTTGAGAAAAATTTGCAACTTAGAAAATATATACAATGCGAAGGAGTGTGAGTGGGGTAAATTTAGTCTTGGATGGAGTAAAAATTTCGAACCACCGTTACCCAAGTGTATGAATCATTATGGTATATGTTCACTGCAAAATGTTTACTTTATGAAATCTGTATATGATCAATATATAAAGGAATAAAAGACTTCTGAAAAAAAAAAACAATGTATATCAATGTCAGTATGCATCTCGGACGAAACAATGGGATGTGTAGATACCCCTACTTCCATTCTCTATTCGATATATATAAGCGTTACTCTTCGGGAGAGACGCATTCGCAATTATTAATTTATTGTTGTTGTTCACCGTATGACAGAGTCATTTCTTTAAGAAAAAACATAAAATGTCGACTGAATTGCGAAGAAAATTTTTTACAATTAATAGTGCGAATGAGTACGATGCGTGGGTACTGGAATGTCGCGAGCATATTCGACGATTGAGCAACGCGGATCGAGCTTTACCCGTTGGAACGCGTCAGAAGAATTTTGCCGAAATCGCGTGTATAAAGTGTCTGTTGCTACGAGCGCAGAGGGAATTGAATTATATTAAATCAGGGGCTGGTTGTAGCAATGACGTACAAGGACTTACCTGGGAGGAGCTTGATTCGGCGTTTCGAAGTCGAATATGCAGCGGCATGGTAGTTAATAGTAATTATATAGAGCCTAAGGATTTTTTAGTAGACGCGGAAGTATTAGTGCGTATGCGTATAGATAAGGTATTTGTTAGTGCAAATAGTGTTAAGGTTAATTGTGTATTTAACGGACAATTCATCTCTAAGGACCAGAGTGATGATAAAAACATTAGTACGACTAATGCTACATTGTATAAGACTGATAATTTTAGTGATTGGTATAGGAAAAACATTTTAGACGTTATAATGAAAAAATTAAGTGAATTTCAAGAGCGTGATAGTGGATGGGCTTTGCACAAAATTCATTATTTAATAGTTAACATTAATCGTTTTAACCCGTTGCACGCGGGTTGTAGAATTAATATACCATCCGCTATCACGAGTAGGAAAGCTCTGATAAATTTAGAAACCAGTGATAATGCATGTTTCGCGTGGTCCGTGACGGCGGCACTCTATCCGGCAAAACCTACGGCTAATCCAAAGCGCACGTCCTCTTATCCACATTTTCGGACGGTTTTAGACGTCGGTAGCCTAACCTTTCCGACTACGCTAAAACAGATTCCGAAATTCGAGACGGATAATGACGTGTCGGTTAACATCTTTACCTTGGAGAATGAAGAGCCAAATATCGACGCAAAAATCGTACCGCTTCAGGTGACGAAGAAGAAGAGATCGAGGCATGCTAATCTTCTTCTCGTCAACGATGAACAGGGGGCAGGACATTTCATGTGCATAAGGAATCTGTCGAGATTGGTGCGAAGTCAATTCACCAAGAGCAAAAATGCACATTATATATGCGATCGGTATGTATTAATAATGATACAAATATAACTGCATATGTTTTATTTATTTATTTATTTATTTTTTTTTTTTTTTTTTTTTTTTTTTTAGATGTCTCCACTACTTTCGCACAGTGGAGAGGCTGGAGTCGCATGAGCAGGATTGCTCGCAGCTCAACGATAATCTCCGATTGATGTTACCGAGAGAGTCCGAGGATCGCTGGGTTTCCTTCAAGAACATCAAAAATGGGGAACGAGTGCCATTCGTCGTATACGCGGATCTGGAGTGCATATTATCAAAAGTTGAACAATCGAACAGTAGTGATATTTATCAGAAGCATGAACCTATGAGTGTAGGCTATTATTTAAAAAGTGCTCGCGATGCGTCACTCTCGAAATACGATGCTCATCGGGGTGCCGACTGCATCGAATGGTTCGTACGCGAGCTCGAGGTCATTGCGCGCATCGCGAGCGAGAAACTGGGGACTGTCGTGCCCATGCATAATCTTAGTATTAGCGAACGATCGCGTCACTATAATGATCCCAATTGTCATATATGCAAAAAGCCGTTTCTTCCGAATCAACTACGAATTCGCGATCACGATCATCTGACCGGCAGATACAGAGGACCGGCTCACAATAATTTTAATTTAAATTTCAAAGATTCGCATGTCATTCCAGTCATTTTCCACAATATTTCCGGCTATGATTCACATTTCATTTTCGAGACGATCGCTAATTTGTACGAGGGATCGGTATATCTGCTGCCTGTGCATAAGGAAAAATACATTTCATTCACCAAATATCTGCGAAATTATAATATACGGCTGAGATTTATCGATTCGTTCAAATTCATGGCCTCCAGTTTGGACAAATTGAGCTCGTACTTGGCGGAATCTCAGCTGACAAATTTGAGGTCACAATTTTCGGAATTGAGCGTCGAACAGTTGAATTTGCTTACGAGGAAAGGTATTTTTCCTTACGACTATATAGATAGCGCGGCTAGATTGGAAGAGACGGCTTTACCACCGCGACAGTCGTTTCGCAACAGACTGACCGACAGCGATATCAGCGAGGAAGCATACAATCATGCCGTAGAGGTATGGACCAAATTCCACATGCGCACACTTGGGGAGTACAGTGACCTGTACCTGAAGACCGATGTCCTATTGTTGACCGATGTTTTCGAAAGTTTTCGCGATAGTTGCATGCTAAATTATGAGTTGGATCCAGCCCATTATTATACGCTACCGGGCTTCACCTGGGACGCGATGTTGAAGCATACGGGAATCAGGCTGGAGCTTTTCACGGACGTGGATATGTTGCTGTTCGTGGAGCGCGGTATACGCGGTGGTTTGAGTCAGTGCTCCCATCGTTACGAGAGGGCCAACAATCGGTATATGCGGGACTACGATCCGGCGGAACCGTCGAAATATCTCATGTATTACGACGTAAACAATCTGTATGGGTGGGCAATGTGTCAGCCGCTGCCCACCCATGGATTCCAATGGATCGAGGACGCTTCCAATCTCGATGTCTCCGCTATACCCACGGATCATCCCGAGGGTTATATTTTGGAGGTCGATTTGGAGTATCCGCGCGAGCTTCACGACAAACACGCGGACCTACCGTTCTGCATGGTGCGCGAGAAGCCGCCGGGCGCGAGCCAGGAGAAGCTGCTGGCCACTTTAAACGATAAGACCCGTTACGTAATACATTATCGCGCTCTGCAACAATGTATGCGTAATGGACTCGTACTGAAGCGTATACATCGCGGTTTAAAGTTTCAGCAGTCCACCTGGCTACGCGATTACATCGAGCTGAACACGCGTTTGCGCACCGCGTCCACCAACGAATTTGAGAGGAATCTCTTCAAGTTGATGAACAACGCGGTTTTCGGTAAAACAATGGAGAACGTGAGGAATAGAGTTGACGTGAGGCTCGCAACCAAGTGGGAGGGAAGATACGGGGCGGAAAGCCTGATTTCCAAACCGAATTTTCACAGTCTCGCGATTTTCAACGAGAATTTGGTCGCGATTCAATTGTCGAAATTGTCCGCGAAATTTGATAAACCCATTTACGTGGGAATGAGTATTTTAGATATTTCAAAAATTTGCTTGTATGAATTCCACTATGACTATATGCTTCCTACATTCGGCGGTAAATGTAGAGCGATGTATACCGACACGGACAGTCTGATATACAGTGTCGAGTGCGACGACGTTTACTCGGTCATGAAACGCGATCTCGCGCGATTCGACACCAGCGATTATCCTGACGATAATCGGTATGACTTGCCACGCGTCAACAAAAAGATACCCGGTCTGATGAAGGACGAGAACAATGGTCGTGTCATGACCGAGTTCGTAGGACTGAGGGCAAAAATGTATACTTTCATGGTGCAGGACTGTGCGAGAATTACCAAAAAAGCCAAAGGTGTCAAAGGTTACGTTATCGATAGAAATATAACATTTGACGACTACAAGGATTGCTTGGATAATTTCACCGTACAGTCTCGCAGTCAAAATTTGATTCGATCGAGGCTGCACCAGGTTTTCTCGATCAGTCAGAGAAAGGTCGCCCTCAGTCCGTACGACGACAAGCGTTTCGTTACACCCGGCACCGCGGCGACTCTACCCTGGGGACATTATAGTCTAAAATAATTTGTTTATTTATTTATTTATTTATTTATTTATTCTATATTTTGATACATCTTAATAAAAGTTATTATAAAACATTGCTCTTATTTATCCAGGAATTGTGCGTCCTGTCGAATCCCAGCCACTTAACGAACACTTTATCGCCCTTTCTACGCAATACTCTCTCCACCAGATACACATCGGGATTGATGGTTTTCGAAAGCTCGTATTCGTAAAATCCACCCAACAGTTCCGTACCCCTGGAATCCTTGAGGAGATACGTAGCGGGATTGGTCCTCTGCACTTTCGCCACCTCGAATATTTCGGTAGTCCAATTAGGCGTGTAGCCTTTGGCGAACATCTGCTTGTATTTACTGATTCGTACGAAATCACCGACTTTGAACTTGGCACGACCTGCGACCTTGATGTGGCTGTATACTGTCTTGAGTAGCTTATCTGCATGCTCGGGTTTCACATCCACGGGACGCATTCCCGTGGTACGATGCTTTCGCGCATTGTACGCGTCCACCAACTCTTGCAGCATAGCGCGCCACTTGTAATTACCGTTCAACGTAAATCGTTTCCACATTTCCGTCTTCAACGTACGATTCCAGCGCTCGACTATCGACGCTTTCATCACGCTGTAGGTCGAGTAGTGATTTATCCCGCGTTTCTTCATCAACGCCCGAAAGTCACTGTTGTAAAACTCCTTGCCGTTGTCGGTCTGTAAATTTTTCGGACATCTGCCGTCCTTCAGTAGGATTCTCGTCATTGCCGTCGTCACTTCTCCGCCGCTCTTGGTCTTCAATGCCACCGCCCAAGCGTATTTCGAGAGGGTATCGATTACAGTGAGAATGTACTGGTGACCCGCATCGACGTAATTACGCATATCAACAAGATCGGTCTGCCAGAGATCGTCGAAGCCGCGCACGATGACTCTTCTGCGTGGAAAATTTATCCTCGCCGGTGCGTGGAGCTCCTCCACCAACTGTATCTTTTCTTTGCTCATTTTTTCAAAAATAGACAGATTCTTCGAAATTCCTAATGAAAAGTGTTGCTAAGTATTGCTCTTTCCAGATCTCTTTTACTCACTTTATCATCCAATTTTTCACAAATTGTTTGAAAAATTTGGTCCATCTTTTTCTCAAATTGTTCATTATGTTTATTCAATGTCATTGTCAGATATTGTTTGAATTCATGCAGTAAATGTTCTAAATTTGGTTCGTGTTTCCTACTCTCACCATCCAGTCCAATTCCAAATTTATTTATCGACATTTCAAAAATCAGTCTCCTGTTCCTCGTTATTATTATTCCTCTTTTTGATGGCTCGTAATGTCGAGAGTATACAGTCTACGATGTATGTTAAACAAATGCAAATTTCACAGCAGCAGGAGTCAGACATTTATTTACCTCGTACTACCGAAAGACGTTGATATTACACTGAGGTAAGAGTGTAACGTGCAACTTTCTTTATACGATGAGATCCTCGTCGCGCAACTCCTCGATTATCGACTGTATCTCGTTGTGATGACTCGTATTACCGGCAGCCACCGACGCGATCAAAAGTCTCAAACGTTCGATCAATTCATTCGGATCGTTCCAATGTACGTAGTTGATTGGTCCCTCGGTGACACGCATAAGACCTTTACCCTTTTTTTTCGATGATGCTGATGACGGTTTACTTGCGCTCGACGGTTTACTTGCGCCCGACGGTTTACTTGCGCCCGATGTTGACGCGTCAGAAGTTGACGATTTTCTTGCGCGTGATGTTGATGGTAACCGATAAGGCGGTAAAATAGGTTTTCCCAATAGCAATGGTTTCATAATTTCTGTATATTTTGCACCTCTATTACCTGTGATTTGTTTTAGACTATCGTTTAACAGTTTATGCGCTTTAGTTTGATTGAGAATACTCTTGTATTGTTCCAAATCGTCGGGTTTTATAATGGCTCGATTGGGTTCTCTCATGAAAATTAGTTCATAAGTACCCATTGTACCGGTGTATAACGTCTTATCGAGAATAATATCTCCCTCATGACTTATTTCAAATTTACATTTACCAAGCGTCAGTTGATCATCTTCATAACGAGGTCCAAAAGCACGATCAATCAAGTTATCCCTATCAGTCAGAAGTAATTTAATATACTTGCCAGGGATCGGATGTAATTGAATATGTTGAAAGACATGTTGAAACAAGCCTGGTTCCTGTTTTTCATCAACATTTAATTTTTCTAGCAAACTTTTTTTTGAATCGGGCGACGGTTGATCGGTTATAGAAGACTCGTCGTCGTCGTCGTCGGTCATGAAATCCAATGGATTCGTAATAGTTTCACTAATATTACTACTACTAAGATTCTTTGCTCGTTTATGCGGTGTCGATGTGAAATAGGCTCCCCTCTTCAATTTATCGTTGTATTTGACAAACGAACTATTATTATTATTATTATTTGTGTTATCCTCCGTTTGCGAAACGAGTTTCTTCAATGGTTCGACTATCGGCTTGAATGTCTCGTTCAAACTGCTCTCCATTATCGCCTTCTCCGATTTCAAGGCACGATGCTTGTCGCGAATGACCTCGCTCGTCTTGGCGATCCTCTTCAGAAGCGATTTTTCATCCATCGCGATGCTGCATAAAACAGCTTTCCCCCGAATTGAACGGTTTTTAACCGACCTGTTGCGATGCTGTATTCTCCCCGAACCGACACGGGTTTTAACCGACCTGACACGGTGATCCGAACAGCCTGCGCTCCAGTATCAAACTGACACTCAAGGCCGTGATCGTGAAACCTTACCGGCATGATTATCGACATTCACAAGGCCGAAACCTTACCGGCCTGACAAGACCGTTCACTCGATCGTGGCGTACTCGTTGAAACCTTTGCGATAACGACCGTTCCTCAGAGAGCTATCCTTGTCTATTACTAAGAAACCGTAATCGCGACTCCAACAGGTCGAACACAATGTGAGAAATTTCTCATACGACATATCACTGTTGACGTGATCGTTGAAAATATGCTTCAGATTAGTTCCATCCTGCTTAAATATTATTAGCAAGTTTGCGTTATCTCGTATCAGATGCTTCGGTATTTTCGCATAAGTCTGACAGAGGTAGAAACAATCGATGTTGGAATGTCTACCCATGCAAAAGTAGTCCCTTATATTGTCCTGCTTGTCGTTGGCCACATCGTCGAATATGAAAATGGAATTCGGCTTTGCATCCGCGACGTTCACAACCTCGCAATTGTTGGAAAATTGAAAGTAACCGATTTCCTCCGTTTCCTGCAGAAGCTGCTCCAGATATCGATACTTCGGTTGCTGGAGCGATTTCGAGTAGACGTACAGGTTCTCGAATCTCACACCGTGCGGACTCTCTATGAGGCTCAGCAGCACGTTTGTCTTACCGCAATTCGACGGACCGCAAACTATGCAGCGTATCGTAGATGGTAATAGCGATCCGTGACGTTTTTTTTTTATTTGCGCGGTAGCATTGTGAGCATCCAAATTTGTCACGCGAATAGTCGGCACGTGCTTCACGAAATGCATCCTCGCTATTAACCTTCGGGAACAGCCGTATCGTTCATTTATATTTCGCGAATTACGGAACTATTCGGTCAGTTGCCATTACGATGGCGTTCATGCTAGTCGTCGTCGATTCTCTGCATAACTTGACGAATCATCAGCTCGAACACATACCGAAGATCGTATTGCTCGAGTACTTTCCAGACAGTATCGCGAGTGTGTGGGAAAGATTACCTCGGCACATTCGCGCGGACTCGGATGTGCAGCAATATCAATATTGTTTGCAACACTACAATCTACCTGATACCACTCACCACGACGGACCACCGAGACGGATAAAAGACTGTTACGTTTGTCAGCAAGAGAAGCAGTTGCTCTAAATGTCTGGATCGTTCTTCAATAAAGTCTTGAAAAAATTGCCATTTGAGCTGCACGTGCCCGGTTACAATTATTGCGGACCCGGCACTCGACTTCGCGAAAGATTGGAGCGCGGCGATCGTGGTATAAATCCGCTGGACGAGGCCTGCCTCGATCACGACTTAGCATATTGGCACAACGAGGATCTACCGGAGCGTCATCAGGCCGATAAAGTGCTAGCGAGGAGAGCGCGTGAACGTATTAACGCAAGAGACGCGACCTTGGGTGAACGCGCGGTCGCCGCAGCCGTATGGGCATCGATGAATGCTAAGCGTAAACTTGGCTTGGGATTACATAATAATAATATTGTTGCGATGAAGAAAGCAGTAGCGGCTAAAAAAAAGAACAACAACAAGAAAAAAATTGGTATTACGAGGAAGAGAAGAATTCGAATGCCGAGGAAACGGGGTGGTATAATACCTATACTTCCACTACTAGGTGCAGTCGGAGCATTGGCAGGTGGAGCATCGGGTATAGCGAGTGCTGTAAACCGTGCAAAAGCTGAGAGAGAACGATTGCGGGAAATGCAACGTCACAATCGCGCGATGGAAGCGTCGCGCGAGAGAGGCCGAGGTCTTTATCTGAAACCGTACAAGCGAGTCGTCGGAGAGGGTATCCGTGGAAAAAAAAAAAAAACAACAAAAAAACGGTCGAGGAAGAAAATGAATGAGGGAAAATTTCGTCGTCGTCGTCGCGATGCTCTCCCGGATTCAGGTCCTACTAGTAACGTACAATTGGCACTCATCTGCCGACGCATACCATACTTCCGTGGAGTCTTTATGCGCACATCTCTGCCGCTAGACGGACCGCGGTGCAACGAGTGCGCGATCGTGAATCTCGACGATCAATGCGGTCCTGGTACCCACTGGGTAGCCTACGTCAAGCGTAACGACATCGTCCTATATTTTGATTCCTTCGGAAATTTGAAACCGCCGAAAGAATGTGTGCGTTACTTTGGTCCTAACGTTACAATCTACTACAATCATGATCGATATCAATAGTACGATAAAAGCAATTGCGGTCAGTTGTGCGTGAAATTCCTGCGAGAACAGATACTTTGAAAAAAAAAAAAAAAATGTCTTTCACCGTGACATTATCGGATCGTAAATCAGTATTAAATTCAGATTTCTTTCCCCCCATCAATCTGCAAGACGATCGCTACGAGATCGGTCTCGTGGACATGCAAACGTTCAACTCGATAGCCAATGTGGACGAGACGAATAATAAGTTTTACTACGATAACGATAAGGTACTGACGATACCCAGAGGCTGTTACGAGTTGAGTGCCATAAATGAATTTTTCCAGTCTGAAATTTCTGCGAGACATGAAATTAAAGACAACATTGACAGCGTCATTCTTCTACGAGCGAATAACAATACACTGAAGAGTGAAATATTCTGTAAATATTCGATTGACTTTGGAAAACCGAATAACATTGGCTCGCTACTGGGCTTCTCGTCGAATCGCGTGATCGAGCCGAACGTCCAGGCTGAATCCGACGATACCGTGGACATTGTGAAAACAAATATTCTACGCATCGAGTGCAACATTGCGGGTGGTGCGTACACCAACGGTAGACCACGACACATTATTCACGAGTTCTTTCCCAGCGTACCACCGGGCTATAAAATCTCGGAGGCACCGAAAACCGTCATTTATCTACCGGTCATCGTCAGAGTAATCGACCGTCTCACGTTACGTATCCTCGATCAGGACGATCGTCTCGTAGACTTTGGACGTGAAGAAATTACCATAAGATTACACATTAAGAAATGTTAATTTACAAAAGTAGTAGCGAGGATTATAAAGCGGTGAAACTGGATGAAACGTTCGCTAGTCGTTCGTCCTACGTGGAGTCGAATACACCGGCTCGGAGTGAAAATCGCGACAAGAGGAGCTTCCTGCTAACGAGAAGAAATATCGAATTTTTACAATCATTGGGATTCACCGTGAAGAGATTGGGCGAAGGTAGTACATAGTGGAACAATGGCAGATCCCTTGAACGTCACCGCACCGCTGACCTACGACAATCGCATCACGAAAATGGAGATGCATGCCTACAATCCGTATGCGAACGCCTCGTTGGCGAACAGCGACGAGATTCGCATTCCCATACAGCAGCAAGATTTGATACTCCTGCCGTGCGAGAGTTATCTCTACGTCGAGGGCCAGCTGGTGGAGGGTACGCGTGACGCGAGCGCCACCAACGATGATACAGTTACGCTCGACTGCAATTCCGCGGCTTTCCTCTTCGACGAGATTCGTTATGAATTGAACGGTATCGAGATCGACCGATGCAGAAACGTCGGTATTACCAGCACTCTGAAGAATCTCGTTTCCCTGAGCACCGAGGAGAGCGCCAGTCTACGTCATTCCGGATGGTTCGTCGCTACGGCCAGAGACCGGCTCAAAAAGGAGGAGGCTGTTAAGAATTTCAGCTTTTGCGTGCCCCTGAAAATGCTGCTGGGATTCTGCGAGGATTATCGGCGAGTCGTCGTTAACGCGCGTCACGAGCTCGTTCTCATTCGCGCGCGCGACGATACAAACGCCATTTACTCGGCGGTGAAAATCACCGATTCGTCGATCAAGCTGCTACGAGTGCAATGGAGAATACCCCATGTGACCCTGAACGAAATTACGAAACTCCAATTTCTCGGTATCGTCGAGCAGGACAAGAGTCTGTCACTCGCTTTTCGCGCCTGGGAACTTTACGAGTATCCCCTTCTGCCCAAGTCGCAGCGACACACGTGGTCCGTGAAAGCGTCCACGCAATTGGAGAAGCCGCGATACGTCATTCTGGCGTTCAGAACGAACAAGACGAGTAATCAGCACGAGGATGTGCTGAGATTTAATCATTGCAAAGTCCTCGATGTCAAACTCTATCTGAATTCCGAATCCTATCCGTACGATCGTCTCGACACTGATTTCACGAAATCCCGCTACTCCGTCCTCTACGACATGTATGTAAAGTTTTTCACCTCCTATTACGCTGGTGAGAAACTCGGGAGACCCATGCTCGACTATACGGACTTTTTGACGTACGGGCCGCTCTTCGTCATCGACTGCTCGCATCAGAACGAGTCCATAAAAACCGGCACGGTCGACGTTAAACTCGAGATCGAGTGTATGGAAATCATTCCGGATAATACTACAGCCTATTGTTTAATCATACACGATAAAATTGTACAATATAATCCTCTTACGAATATTGTTAGAAATGTAAGTTAAAAAAAAAAAAAAAAAATTATTGTTAGAAATATAAGTTTATAAAAAAAAAACAAATAAAATACTTTCTTAAAGTTCTTAATGTTTTATTCCTAAATTCTACATTATGGGAGATTAAACGTAGGGAATAAATAAATATTAATAATTATAAGCATCAATTAATTTTTTATTTTTAATACAAAATATCTATCAAACTTTACACTTAAATTCCACGTTGTGGTATTTTCCTCCTTTATATAACATTATTAAATTATTTGCTGCTGCAGCCTTTTGCAGCTGCTGCAACTGCTCCATATCTTCCGCCAATTTTGCCATTCTCCCTGGCAAGAATACCCAATCGGCTGTTGGCAGCTTTACAATAATTTTTATGCCATATTTTGTCTTAATTATTTCAACTTCAGATATTTCGTATTCGTCATTTTCCGTTAAGCTATCTAATTTAACGAATTTTTTTGGAATGACACTTCCCAATTCATTGATCTTATTGAAGTTCATTTTTATCTCTATGAAAAAATTAGTCTCATTAGAGTAAAAAAAAATCAATTAAATAATGCATTTACTAATCGAATGAAAAAGAAAATCCTTACCTTTTTTTATTTATGTAAGAATCAAGTTTATTTTTAATGCGTTCAAACACACACACACACAAACTTATTTTTTCTGAATAGTTCAAGCACGCGTGGTACGACTATGCAGCTCTCGTTTAACAGACTGACTTTTTATATGAACGATATTATCATATATTAAGCGTATGCAATGTTTGGAAGGGGTAATTTTTGTTTTTTTTTTTTTTTCTTTCTTACTTGCGATGAATTTCCATTGTGATTGACCTATAGGTTTATCACAGTATAACACAATAGGAAAAAATATCTATGGATATCACTATACGGGGATTATTCAGAGGGTATAGTGTATCCTTCTTAATTAAGAAAGAAATAATGGAAGGGGTAATTTTTTTTTTCTTACTTGCGATAAATTTCCATTGTGATTGACCTGTAGGTTTATCACAGTATAACACAATAGGGAAAAATATCTATGGATATCTCTATATACGGGGAGGGTATAGTGTATCCTTTAAGAAAGAAAGAATGGACTTCTAATGTAATTTCATATTGAAAACAAACGATAAAGACTCTCTCTCTCTCTCGACGGGATTTCTTCAGAGGCTGCATTCAGTCCTCGAACGTTCATCAGTGCGGATAGTAAAGTAGAAAATTAAAGAAATGGAAAGTGAACGTTGTTTAGTGACAATAAATCTAGTAGAGGAGGAGGAGGATAAAAATCAAGCAGAATCGATGTCTGATTACATCAAAAGAATTAACGATTCTCATAATCGTTATTTTGAAGAATATGAAGCAATGCTTCATCATAATATGCACATGAACTGTAAGTACTTATTTTAATTTCTTTTAAAGAAAAAAAACCCTACCCATCCATACAGATTGTTTATTTCAATAAATAGAATCATAAAAGAATTTTACGACACATATATTTGAAAACTGTTAACAATCCCACTATTTGACCAATTTTTTTTTTTTTTTTATTATTATTATTCAAAACGAAGAATTACGAAAAAAAAATTTTTTTCTTTTATTTTTTACCAGCCATTGCTTTAGAGGAGAGGGAGGAAGAAGAGGAGATGGTGGAAGAAGAGGAGATGGTGGAAGAAGAGGAAGAAGAAGAAGAAGAAGAAGAAGAGTTTGTGATTTTTGTAAGTATATTTGCTTTGTTAAAATAGTTATTACAATATCAAAAAAAAATAACAAAATGTTTTTCAAATATGTCCCAGGTGAAAAATATGGCCACACAAACGGAGTCCATTGCTACAAGAACTGAGGCTACGCAAATGGAGCCTCAGATAGATCTCACACCACATTACTGGTGTACAAATTGTAAAAAATATGGTCACCTACGCATCAATTGTTCACTACCAGAGTGGTGTAGCATTTGTCATAAATATATACATCATGCAATTGAATGTAAAAAAAATTTCTAAAAAAAGCATTGTAAATAAAACCTTTTTAATACTTCAATAAATTATAATTAAAAAAAAAAAAAAAAATATGGGGGAGCGATCACTGGATCGCTCTCTACGAGTATTCTCTCTCTCTCTCTCTCTTTCTCCAAAGCGTCTACACTATTCGCCTTAAAAGAAGTCGGTCGCGCGGGCACCCAGGAGCGTAAAGACTCGGTTGGGCACCCCCCAACTCTCATCCCAGGAGCGTGAAGATTCGCTTGGGCACCGCTCTTTAAGGAATTTAAGGTAAAAGGGGGAGGCCACATTTGTACCCCCCCCCCCCCCCACCAAAGGAGTAAGAGGGGGGATACACGCGACAACTATCGGTAGTTAGCGATACCGACGATCATCGATGGAATCTCTCTCTCTCTCTCTCTCTCTCTTTCTCTCTTTCTCTGCGTCCACTGCTTAACGTAAGAGTGGGCCCACGTGTGTACCCTACGAGTTTAACGTCGGGGGAGGAGGATGCGCATGCGCACAACCGCTCGAAGAGAGGGGGCAATTCCCCTACTTCCCTTGCCCCCGCGGGACCCCGACCCCCTCGTCACCCGGTCATAGAATCCCCTTAGCTACTCTACTAATAGCTGGAAAAGGACCGTTAGACACTATTCTTTTGGAAACAATTTAGATTACATGAAAAATATATATATATACATAATACATGATATATTATACTTATAATAAAGATAAATATAGTTCACAAATTTTGTGGTTCTCATTATATTTAAGTAATGTGTCAATATTATCGTCTATTCAAGAAGAGAAAAGAGCATTATGTTTTTACGTGTAAAAAAGGTATAAAAATAAATACTACTCGTTATAAGAAATATTAGAATCATGTATGAGCAAGGTAGGCTGTTAAATCGGAAAAAATATTTATCTTCTATAATATCATCCTCTATCTTCTTTGCGTTTTTGGTTAAAGCGATGCGATGTCGATTAAATTTCCCTTATAAAAAAAAAAAAAAAAGAAAATACTGAGTAAAAATTTAAAAAGTAACAGCAATCAAAATAATGAATTACAGATTTATCAATGTTCAATAGAATGTTAAGAAAGTAGCTTGATTTTCCAATTAGTATTTTTTTGAATCCAAAAATAGAATCTATATTTCAAACTGTGATAGTCATTATTTGTCAGGATTACTTATTTCTTTTGTTTGAAAATCCTTAATTACCGAACCACCTTTCATATGTTTATACAGGGTTTGTGGTTAAGGGTTGCCAACCCGGAAAACCTGGAAAGAGGGTGTGATTTTAAGAAGAAAATTCAAGAAAATTTTTTTTCTATCTCCTACGGTTTTGGAGTAATTAGTAATTAAATTTTTCTTGCCGAACGACGATGTGTGTGAGTGTGTGCTGATAAACAATAGGCTAAGCGTCACCAAAACAAAGAAAACGTCAAAACGTTTAAAAAATCCGATTGAGAACTGCATTGATTGGATATTCTCATAATTATTAATAATGAAATTAACGGATTTTTATTATAAAAATAAGCCCAAACTCGACATTGATGTTACAATTTTCAGTTCGATGAAATGCACAAGTTTAACGCGAGGCTTTTTGGTTGGTTTAAAAACTATCATTTCTTCACCACCTGGCGGTAGATAGTGCGGTGCGTTGTTTTTATAGTGGTTTCCTCAGGAGGCCTAATCCACATTAACCACTTAATTCAGCAGTTGCTCAAACTGCCTACCCCGCTGTGTCACGCATATTTGCGATCTGCGGACAATGTCGCGCGTTGCTCGCTGTACCATATTTGGTGTGATGGTACGAAAGGCCGCTAAAATTGAGTGCCGTTCCTCTTCCTCGGTGCTTTCACGACAATTCTCGACTAAATTCTTGACGTGACCCCACAGAAAATGGTCAAGAGGGTTCAGATCCGGTGATCTCGGTGGCCATGCGATAGGACCACCTCGACCAATCCACCTACCTGGAAAGATCAGGTTTAGCGCGAAACGCACATTCGCAGAATAATGTGCCGGTACTCCATCATGCTGGAAAAAAATTTTATTCCGCATGTTTAAGGGCACATCTTCCAGTAATGGGCCTAACTCTTCTCTTAAAAATTCTGCGTAATGCAGACCATCGAGTCTCGGCGGAAAGAAAACGGGACCAATCTGAAATTTTTAAAAACATACAATTTTCAACTTCTCAATTTAAAAGGGTTTTCTGCTTACGATTTTATCTCCAAGGAGGCCAGCCCATACGTTTACCGACCATCGATATTGGAAGGCACACACCCGTACGGCCTGCGGATTTTCCTCACGCCATAAAACATGGTTCCTCGAGTTGAACATTCCATTCGGGGTGAATGTTGACTCGTCGCTCCACAGAATCAGGTCTGGAAAAGTCGGATCGCTTCGGCATTTAGCGAGAAATCCTATTTTTCAAATTTATTTTTCCATTTAAATAATCCGTATTTTAGGGCTATCGTAAACATTAAATTTTTTAAGTAGCAGTACCTTCACAAAAATAGATGCGACGCTCGTAATCTCGGGGGAGTAATTGTTGCACACGTCGGAAATGATAAGGGCGCAAACCATTCCTGCGTAAAACTTGACGCACCGAATGTTCTGATACGCCAATTTCACGTCTAACACTGTGAGTCGTACCATTTTTATTTAAAAATAGATCCAAAATGTCTTCTTCTTGACCTACAGTGATATTTCGCGCATCACACCTCTCCTGTCTATTATGCACTAAACATCCAGTTTCATGCAAACGCAAAACAATTTTTTGAATCGTACGCCGTTTTGGGTGACGTCGATTGGGAAATCGTCTAGCATATAATCTTTCCGCTTCACTAGCATTTTGATTCGCCATACCATAGGTGATAATCATATCGGACATTTCCGCACAGCTAAAATCCATTTTGGATTCACTATTTTATTGCATGACTTCTTTCTTCAACGGCCAAGCTGAGTCTTATTGTTTTATGAGCCTGCACAAAAAATGTAAACATTCTGCAGGTGCATGGTAGCACTAAATCGTCAGTATTTTGTTTATAATGTTTACATTTTTTGTGCAGGCTCATAAAACAATAAGACTCAGCTTGGTCGTTAAAGAAAGAAGTCGTGCAATAAAATAGTGAATCCAAAATGGATTTTAGCTGTGCGGAAATGTCCAATATGATTATCACCTATGGTATGGCGAATCAAAATGCTAGTGAAGCGGAAAGATTATATGCTAGACGATTTCCCAATCGACGTCACCCAAAACGGTGTACGATTCAAAAAATTGTTTTGCGTTTGCATGAAACTGGATGTTTAGTGCATAATAGACAGGAGAGGTGTGATGCGCGAAATATCACTGTAGGACAAGAGGAAGACATTTTGGATCTATTTTTAAATCAAAATGGTACGATTCACAGTGTTAGACGTGAAATTGGCGTATCAGAATATTCGGTGCGTCAAGTTTTACGCAGGAACGGTTTGCGCCCTTATCATTTCCGACGTGTGCAACAATTACTCCCCCGAGATTACGAGTGTCGCATTTATTTTTGTGAAGGTACTGCTACTTAAAAAATTTAATGTTTACGATAGCCCTAAAATACGGATTATTTAAATGGAAAAATAAATTTGAAAAATAGGATTTCTCGCTAAATGCCGAAGCGATCCGACTTTTCCAGACCTGATTCTGTGGAGCGACGAGTCAACATTCACCCCGAATGGAATGTTCAACTCGAGGAACCATGTTTTATGGCGTGAGGAAAATCCGCAGGCCGTACGGGTGTGTGCCTTCCAATATCGATGGTCGGTAAACGTATGGGCTGGCCTCCTTGGAGATAAAATCGTAAGCAGGAAACCCTTTTAAATTGAGAAGTTGAAAATTGTATGTTTTTAAAAATTTCAGATTGGTCCCGTTTTCTTTCCGCCGAGACTCGATGGTCTGCATTACGCAGAATTTTTAACGGGAATCCGTATACCGACATTACAGAACAAAAACTGTTTCGCATGCAGCTTCGTTATTTGTTGACGGATTGTAAAGTTATTACAGGTTTTTGGAAATGCCAGAAGCTTATCTACTAAGTTACGTTAGGACAATTAACAAAAAACGAAAAAAAAATTTTGTTTAAATAAATAAATTAACATTATTGAGAAACAACAATTAAATCGCAAAATCCCCCAACGTACTTTACTAGATAATGTTCATACGTTTCCAAAAAGTCTACATAAATGCAAATCCGTCAAGAAATGACGATGCTGCATGCGAAATAAATAATGGAAGAATTTCGTGTTAGCGACTTCCCGAACACGAAATTCTTCCATTATTTATTTCGCATGCAGCATCGTCATTTCTTGACGGATTTGCATTTATGTAGACTTTTTGGAAACGTATGAACATTATCTAGTAAAGTACGTTGGGGGATTTTGCGATTTAATTGTTGTTTCTCAATAATGTTAATTTATTTATTTAAACAAAATTTTTTTTTCATTTTTTGTTAATTTTCCTATCGTAACTTAGTAGATAAGCTTCTGGCATCTCCAAAAACCTGTAATAACTTTACAATCCGACAACAAATGACGACGCTGCATGCGAAATAAATAATGGAAGAATTTCGTGTTAGCGACTTCCCGAACACGAAATTCTTCCATTATTTATTTCGCATGCAGCATCGTCATTTCTTGACGGATTTGCATTTATGTAGACTTTTTGGAAACGTATGAACATTATCTAGTAAAGTACGTTGGGGGATTTTGCGATTTAATTGTTGTTTCTCAATAATGTTAATTTATTTATTTAAACAAAATTTTTTTTTCATTTTTTGTTAATTGTCATAACGTAACTTAGTAGATAAGCTTCTGGCATTTCCAAAAACCTGTAATAACTTTACAATCAGTCAACAAATGACGACGCTGCATGCGAAATAGTTTTCGCCCTGTAATATCGGTATACGGATTCCCGTTAAGAGAAGAGTTAGGCCCATTACTGGAAGATGTGCCCTTAAGCATGCGGAATAAAATTTTTTTCCAGCATGATGGAGCACCGGAACATTATTCTGCGAATGTGCGTTTCGCGCTAAACCTGATCTTTCCAGGTAGGTGGATTGGTCGAGGTGGTCCTATCGCATGGCCACCGAGATCACCGGATCTGAACCCTCTTGACTATTTTCTGTGGCGTCACGTCAAGAATTTAGTCGAGAATTGTCGTGAAAGCACCGAGGAAGAGGTACGGCACTCAATTTTAGCGGCCTTTCGTACCATCACACCAAATATGGTATAGCGAGCAACGCGCGACATTGTCCGCAGATCGCAAATATGCGTGACACAGCGGGGTAGGCAGTTTGAGCAACTGCTGAATTAAGTGGTTAATGTGGATTAGGCCTCCTGAGGAAACCACTATAAAAACAACGCACCGCACTATCTACCGCCAGGTGGTGAAGAAATGATAGTTTTTAAACCAACCAAAAAGCCTCGCGTTAAACTTGTGCATTTCATCGAACTGAAAATTGTAACATCAATGTCGAGTTTGGGCTTATTTTTATAATAAAAATCCGTTAATTTCATTATTAATAATTATGAGAATATCCAATCAATGCAGTTCTCAATCGGATTTTTTAAACGTTTTGACGTTTTCTTTGTTTTGGTGACGCTTAGCCTATTGTTTATCAGCACACACTCACACACATCGTCGTTCGGCAAGAAAAATTTAATTACTAATTACTCCAAAACCGTAGGAGATAGAAAAAAAATTTTCTTGAATTTTCTTCTTAAAATCACACCCTCTTTCCAGGTTTTCCGGGTTGGCAACCTTTAATCACAAATCCTGTATATACTTGTATACTTACGGCTTCTCTTGCATTCGACTCTAAAGTTATACAGGGTCTTTTCCTAACAGCGGAGCGTAGGATATTCGTGTTAGTTGACTGTAGCACTCGGAATGATGGAATCTGAGAGCGCTGATTGGTCAATATTGCGTAGTACCAACATATAATAAGCCGTTACCAATAGTTGGATACGAAAAATGAGATTCATCCGCCATTTTGGTGTGGAGAAATGTTTACATGCTGATCGTAGCAGAAAGAGGTGTAAAATGGAAAAATGTCAAATGTTGTCGTTACTAAAGTAAAAATTGAATACTTTGAATGAAAATAAAGAATATTCGTACTTTCCATTTATTATTTTTAATTTTTACTTTAGTAACCTTACCATTTGACATTTCTCCATTTTACACCTCTTTCTGCTAGGATTAGCATGTAAACATTTCTCCACACCAATATGGCGGATAAATCTCATTTTTTGTATCCAACTATTGGTAACGGCCTATTATATGTTGGTACTACGCAATATTGACCAATCAGCGCTCTCAGATTCTATCATTCCGAGTGCTATAGTCAACTAACACGAATCTCCTATGCTCCGCTGTTAGGAAAAGACCCTGTATAAAGGATTTCAAGCAATACTATTCAAGTTGGTGATCAGATATTGTTTAAACATCATCAGTAATAAGTAGATCTGTGTGCATGGTTCGATGTTATGTGGTTCCCAGCTATTTTAATACTTTAACATTATATACTATTTTAAATTTTGAAACAAGTCCTGTTCTTGTGAAAAGAGAGGTATAGTAATTTTGATTCATTGCAATAATACTGATATAATTACCTATATAAGATAAGCCGCAACTTTTGTAGTTTATAGTATATGGAAGAGTAATATTTGAAATAATAATTGTTGAGAAGTTTCTTTCCAGTTTTTAATCCTACAGCTGCTGAAAGTTTCATATAATTAACCATCAATTTCTGAGAAACTTAATATTTTATAATCATCCCCAGAAAGCTGTAAAGAAATAAGGTATATTACATTTCTTTGCAAGCTTAATGCATTGCCCGTGCTAAATGTATTAAACTGAAAAAGCTTTCTATCCGATCATTTTTAAATAAAATCTTAATAATGACTACTTTTTCATTTAACTTGTGTAAAAATATTTATTATACTTTTTCATTACTGATCTGTTGAAGAATGGGATACAGATTACAATACCACAGCTGATCGAAGCCTTGAGTGATCTCGAAAACTTTGGACATTTTGTGATCAAATATAGTGATTAATCTAATTTACAGCATATGTATCTTCACGTAAAGGTACATTAACCCTTTACATTCAAAGTAACTACTTATTTCCCGATAAAATATGTTAATTATCATTTTAAATAAAATTGTTCTTTAGAAGCTATAAAATAACTATATATTTTAAGCCAATCAATATTTATTTATATATACAGCTTACTCTTTACAATTTTACAAAGTATATTAACTTTGGCAGAAATAATATCATTGCACTGACTTCAAACTTGATACGATCATTTTTTTGCAGTGGACATATTCCTATAGAGCACTAAGCAGAACTTGACTGCCACTTTGTAACACCTTGCGATACCTGTAAAACACAGACTATTACACTTTCTCAATGGAAATCTGAAGAAGTAATAGCATAAAGTTAAATATAATCTGTATCTTTTCATAGAACTGATAGAAATGTATATTGATAATAAGCTGTCACATATGTCCTTGATTTGGTAATAAAATGGTTTGACAAAAATTTTGTACCTTTTTCTTTTTACAAGACGATATATTTTTGGAACATAAAATAGTCTTCTAAAAAGTTTTTGAACTCCTCAAGTCACCTCAAATAAATTTATCCTCGTCAATCGATAGGTGAACAAAGTTCCATGGTACAGCTTCATTAAAGATTACAAGCATTAAATGAAAATGGTCCATATCAGCACTCATAAATATTTATTTGGTCGATACGCAGATCACAGAAAACTATTTTCGCAGAAATAGTCGTAACGCCATGTCGGTATTTTGCATACTCAAGATTGAAGAAAGCTTAAATGGAGTATAAAAATATTTTAACAGGAGGAGAAGAGGTAAATGGCGCAAAAATAAGTTCTAAAGTTTTCCAACATATATTTTGCTACTTATAGATTGTTCCATCTTTACGTGCAAGATTTTCCAGTAACATGAAATATAGGACTGTAATCTAGCTGAAATAATGTTCAAAGATGTCCCAGCTTCATTGGATAAAAACAGTTATAATAGGTCCTTTGTGTGTTTTTTTTTTATAAACTAATTTTAAGAATAAGAAACTATGTCTTTATGTATAATTGAAAGAAGCATTTGAACTTAAGCGAGTAAAACTTAAAATTAGATGAGACATTCTTGGTAGAGTGAGTTTTCTTTCACCCTCCTCCATTTTTCTAGCATCTTTAAAATGAACCAGGACACATTTTTAAATCGCCGAGGACTATCATTCCGCAAAATCAACTAATTTTTTAAATAATGCGAGCGAATTAATCTTCCAGATTTCTGAAAGCTTGTTGGATTTCTTCGTGACGTTGATAGAAGTCTGATCAAACCTTTGCTTCAACGTCTTTTACAGGCTCCTAAAAGAGATAGATCGTTAGATATGGATACGATAGGCAATAATGTGAAAATAGTTGTAATAAATTTATCTTAAACTTCATAGAGCTAAGTTGATAGAGAATGTTTACCATGCCATCCCAAATAACGTTCCACGTAATTTTATTATTGTCTGACTGAGCTGTCCAATGTACGGCTTGCCTAGCCATATCGTAAAAAGTGATCATATTTCGCAACATCCCCACGGTTTTGTAAAATGGAGAGAGACGATCATATATAGTGTAGCTAGAGAGAAGTAAGAAAATGGAATTTACAGAGATAAACACTCATAATTTGCACGTTATACACTCGAATCGTCGCAATTACCTGCTTTGTTACAAAAAGTCGTCTTTTAACAGCTTGGCAACTTTCAGGGTTATTTTGTCTCTTTAAGCTACAGAAGCTTTACCAACCTATTGCACGATTTTAGACAAATCTTATTCTCCCTGAAGAATCTCATAAACTTTTCTTGTCAGTAGGACAAATTCAGAGAAATTCTTGTCGTAGAAATTGTTCAAGGCTCTTAAATATTTACTGCAGGAGATAGCATCCCCTGCTTTGCCAATATGCTCTTGTGAATAATTTCAAACAAATCAACACCATTGATGTAGCTGCAACTTTTAACATTTTATAAGTTGAATTCCCAAGATGTGTAGTATTGGACAAGCAAGGCACACATTAACACCCTTTGGAATATAAATGGAGGTAATGAGCTCATTGATGTCTCTGAGTGGATGCTGAATACCATTAAAAATGCTGCCAAGAATTTCAGGCCGTAATTCAACAGACAAGGGTTTTCCTGTTCTGAGTAGTAGATCTCGTACAGTCACATCATTGATTTCCTTGTAAATCTATAATAAGTAAATAAGTATTTACATAGGTTATGAGTTTTTAAAAGAGACTATAACTCGTAATAATCAGAATATATTATTTCCAAAATGGTAGCTGTATCACCTAATTAAATAACTCCTCCTATTAATTCATTATAACCTACTCGTATACTAGCTCGTATAAAGCTGAACCAGACATCTTTTCTACTATATCAACTAAAACCAAAAAAATGAAATATTACTATAATGGTAAATTTTAAGAAATTATTGTATTAATAAATGTATAAAAATAATTATCTAACCGGCTTCAGAAACTACATAGGCATATCCAAATTTTTCTTCTCTCTCCCCATTTTTAATTTTTGGTAAACCACAGCTTTTGTGTTTGTTAAATATTAATTAAAAGTAAACATAAGACATATAAGTGTAAGTTTTTATGAAAGTGATACTAAACAGTATTGGGAAAACCATATAGTCCCTTTAGTCCTGTTGATACATAGCTTTTAATAATAACTTTAATTCAGTTTACTCGTAAGAATTCATAAAAGCTTGCCATAATGCATCTTCGGTATTGAATAAACGACAATGTAAATATAACAAAGTTCCTTTGCATAACCAATATTTATGCGTACCATTGTGTCTTCAAGCACTCTCCTTATATTAGAATTCAGGAAACAATCTGCAACATATATAATACAAAGAATCAATCTCTTTTAAAGTAAAATAATTATATACTTTTACATGACATACACAATACTTATCTGATATTTGTTCCTGATAACTTGCGTATAATTACATTACAATGATTACTTCTGTAGTTTATTCTTAATACTAATTTCTTTGCCGGCAATAACCTTTCAGGTAAATGTCAAAACTTCCGAAAATAAATATAATAATTTTCCTCATTCCTCTGTGTTAACTTTAATTACACTTTTCAACGCTAGGGTGTGCCTTATTCGAATAAAAAGTCATATTCACATTTATTGTAGATGGCCATGCGCCACCGCCATTTTGACCTAGAAATTTTTCGGGCAAAATAGCCACTACCGAGATTGCTCATGCCGTGTCCCGACGCAATCCTTGCCGGTAGGCGGCGCTTCGATCCCATCGTTTCGTTTAGCTTCCAGATGTGTAGTGGTTTATATTCACTCAAATGGTCAAAAGAACAATTAAACGCTAGATCTTTATTTTCAGTGTTAACCAGCCTTTATTGATCACCGTATAAAACAATATACTGGATTACAAAACCATCCTAACTCCCGTGTATTTGCAGAAGTTAAAAACTAAAACTGTCGCCAAAAGAACTCCTTATCAAACCGGAGTCAGGAAGAGAGAGAGTTTGAATATTCCAAAATCCGCAGGGTGAGTTCAAAAACAGGGTTGCCACGTCTCGCTGCATTTGGTGCGGATCGCATTGATGCCAAATTGCGTCAATGATATGGTGCAAAGTCGCAGTGATGCCAATTCTGTTAGGGCTTAGTCACCACAGCTACTCCCCCCCCCCCCCCCTGGAAAAAGACTTCTATTTGGAAGTCTTAAAACTAACCTTTTTGTACGTGTGTTTAGGCGGATCTACGTTACTTTGCCATTTATGTATTGGTTGCTGAACTGCCTCTACAGGTTCCTGGTCATCATCGTCATCAGTTTTATTTACATAAGCGGGTTTTATTCTTTCTATTGAGATGTTTTTTGATTTTCCATCTATTTGAATCTGGTATACTCTGTCTGAAAGTCTGTTGATTATTTTGTAGGGTCCCATGTATGGAGGTTCCAGTGGTCGCCTTGTGTGGTCAGCTCTGATGAAAACGTGTGAACAAGTCTGGAGGTCCTTCAATATAAACATCTTGGCTTGGTTGTGATGTGCTGTGGGTGTTGGGCGTAGTGCCTGCATCAGCTCCCTATGCTTGTCTATGAACATTCGAGGATCTGCTTGCTGCTCCGTGGTCAGGAAAAAGTCTCCAGGGATTCTAAGTGAGGTCCCGTATAACATCTCTGTAGGGGTTGCCTGTAAATCTTCTTTGAAGGCGGTGCGAAGTCCAAGTAAAACGACTGGGAGTGAGTCCATCCAAGGTTTTGCTGAGCACATTAAAGCTGTCTTGAGGGTCCTATGCTACCGTTCTACCAGGCCGTTTGATTGAGGATGGTAGGCGGTGGTTCTGATTTTCTTGGCACCAATTGTTTGTGAAAGTGAGTGAAATAAAGCGGACTCAAACTGTGTTCCCTGATCTGACGTGATAGTGATTGGAGTTCCGAAACGTGATATCCAATGTGTAAACAGTGCTTGAGTGACAGTTTCAGCCGATATGTCCATTAATGGGATTGCTTCTGGCCATCTAGAGAATCTGTCAATTATTGTTAGACAAAATTGGTAACCTCTGATATTTGGCAGCATTATTATGTCTAAATGGATGTGGCTGAAACGATTACCAGGGAACTCTATGTGGTTTGGCAATACTTTATTGTGTCTGTGTATCTTTGCTCTTTGGCAGGGAATACACTCACGTGACCATCTTACAGTATCTTTTCTAATTTCAGGCCATGTGTATTTTTCTCTCAGAGTTCTTGAGGTGCTGCGAATACTGGGATGTGCTGGTTCGTGGACTACTTGGAATGCTGCTCTCCGTAGAGTTGCTGGGATATATGGTTTTACTCTATTGTCTGATATCTGACAATATACATCCACGTTTGGTTCTAACGAGAGTTTCTGCAACACCAGTGATGTCCTTGTTTTTAAAATCTCCTGCAGTTGCTGGTCCTTTGCCTGCTCTTCCTGAATGGTTGCTGGGTTTAGCGTGGTAGGCATTTGAATTGTGTTTATGCGAGACATTGTGTCGGCGACCACATTATCACTGCCTTTCAGGTAGGTAATTTCCGTGGTAAATTGGGAGATGTACTCCAATTGACGAGCTTGTCTGTCGGAAAGTTGATGTGTTTTCTGATTGAAGGCATGTGTGAGAGGTTTGTGATCCGTTTTAATTGTGAAATGTCTTCCTTCAAGCAGGTATTCAAAATGCTTTATGGCTGCAAATATTGCTAGGAGTTCCCTGTCGAAAGTGGGGTATCTTTGCTCTGTGCTGCTCAGCTTCCTTGAAAAGAAACCAATCGGGTGCCAAACGTCTTCTTCAAACTGCTCTAAAACTGCTCCAATTGCTGTGGTCGATGCATCGGATTTTAAACATAACGGAACTTGATGTGCAGGATAATGTAAAAGTGTGACTGCTGAAAGTGCTTCCTTACATTGGTAAAACGCTTCTTCGGTCTGAACATCCCATGGTATTGAAGTTTTGTCTTTTCTTTTAAAGGTTGTCAGAAGCTTGTTGAGTGGAGATTGCAATTCTGCTGCATGTGGAATGGATTTGCGATAAAAATTCATCATCCCAAGGAATCTTCTGAGCTCCATGATTATTCGAGGCTTTGGGAAATTGATAATTCGATCAATCTGATCCGAGTTTGGTGAGTAACCCTTGTCACTGAGTGTATAACCTAAAAAGTCAATTTTATTTTTGCCAAAAATGCAGTTGTTTAGGTTAACTGTTAAATCGTTTGCTTGTAGTCGTTCAAAACCCGTTTTTAAATGTGCCTTGTGTTGTTCGTCGCTGTTAGACATGACTAGTATGTCATCCACATATGCAAAAGTGAAATCCATGTCCCTGAATATGTGGTTAATGAAGCGTTGAAAGGTTTGGGTGGCATTTTTCAAGCCAAAAGGCATTGTCAGGTACTCAAAAAGGCCCTAAGGAGTAGTGATGGCAGTCTTTATGATATCGTCTGGATGCATTGGTATGTGGTGGTAAGCTTTCTCAAGATCAATAGTTGAGAAGATTCTTTTCCCATGAAGTGTGGAGAATACGTCCTGCATGAGTGGCGGCGGATACATGTCCGGCACAGTGACGGAATTCAGTTTTCTGTAGTCACCACACAATCTGTAGGTTCCATCCTTTTTCAAAACCATGTGAATCGGGCTGGACCAAGGACTACTTGATGGTCTCAAGATTCCATTGTTGAGTAGGAGCTGTATCTCTGCTTTTCCCGCTGCTGACTTCTCTCCAAACAACTTCCTAAATCTCTGCGTAACTGGTGGTCCACTTGTCAAAATGCGGTGTGCAAAGTTCAAATCCCTCATCTGAAATTTGTTATTTGTTTTAGTAATACTTTTGAATTTCGACAATATGTCGAAATATGGGGTGGCTGCATGCAGAGTGGAAACGCTGTGGTGCTGCGTTTTCATCACCTCCCCTCGAAGTCAATCCAGTGACCGAATCAATTAGTCTGTCATTCCGAAGGTCAATGAGAAGATTATAGTAGCTGAGGAAATCTGCTCCTATGATTGACATTGGAATGTCTGCTATATGGAAAGTCCATTGGAAAGCTCTTCTTAATCCTAAATCTATGTACATTTCTTTCGTTCCAAATGTGGCAATAGGAGAGGAATTAGCGGCAAAAAACGTCAATGCGCTTTTCTTGACTTTATTCTTGACTAGGCTCACTGATAGAATCGAGCCGTCAGATTCAGAATCTATCAGGTATTTAAATCCTGACTTTTTGTCATGTAGGTGCAGTCTTTTTTCTTTCACCACCGAGCAATGGATGCCGTCATCAGGTGTTGTTAGGGATGACAGCCTTATTGGTTTCCCTGCTGTTGTTTCTTGTAAAGTTCATTAAGCATGCATTTTTCTTCGCACCTTTTCGCCTGTCTACCGAAACGTTCATGGTAATAACAAATGTCCTTGGACCGAGACTCTTTTCTTGATCTGGATCGGCTTCGTGAGGAACTGCGGTTAACGTCTCGCGACTCAGAGGGCTGCCTCTGTAACTTCAGGTCCTTAATATCCTGCATACAGGTAAGTATCAATGTCTGCATATCCATTAGTTTTTGTTCTATTTTATCGCTGTTCTGCTGGCCATTGGACGAGGAAGCTGCCATTATGTATGACGTATTGAATGCTTCGATTAACCTGTCGGCCATTTCGGCTATTCCTTCAGAGCTCATGTTAGTGGAAGGAAACAAATGGGGTCTCATGTGGGCCGGCAGTCGCTCTAACCACAATTGGTGCAAAATTTCCTCGCTGATCTCTCCTTTAGTGAGCTCTTTCATCTCCCTCAAAAGCATTGACGGTTTCCTGTCTCCCAAAGCAAGGTTGCGTAAGAGCTTGTCAACTTGCTTTGACCTTGAGTCGCTCAGTCGGTTTAAAATTGTGTTCTTTAGATTTCCATATTTCCCTTTCTCCGGCGGACTTCTCAAAACGTCCGTTAAAAGCTTCAGCGTATTTGCATCTAATGCTCTCAACACCGCAAGATACTTAGTCTCATCACTCGTGATTCTACCTGCCGCAAATTCTGCCTCAATGATGCAAAACCATATGTCCGGCGCTTCGGCCATGAAAGCCGGTAGCTTTTGTTTCCACAGGGCGTGAACCTCAAATCCCGTGGAATACTGATTTTCTGTAGTTCGAGAAAGGATTCCCGGGCTGTGCTCTGTAGCTTGAGGCAGCCTCTGATCCTCCACAGGTTGATCCATCAAGTTGGCTGAGTCATAAGCAGAACTGCCGTGCTGTTCCTGAAGATTCCGGTTCCCGGGAGGCGTTGCAAGAAGCCTGTTCATCGCATTAGTTGAATATAGCTCAAATCCTCGACGATGATTCTCCACCTTTTGTCAGGATGAATCCGTCGAGCTATTCCTTCCTCTGATGAAAAAGAAAATGGCCGCTGCCAGTGCGTTAAACGGTCCCTCTGATCACGTCGGGGTCACCAGTTAATTTGTAGTGGTTTATATTCACTCAAATGGTCAAAAGAACAATTAAACGCTAGATCTTTATTTTCAATGTTAACCAGCCTTTATTGATCACCGTATAAAACAATATACTGGATTACAAAACCATCCTAACTCCCGTGTATTTGCAGAAGTTAAAAACTAAAACTGTCGCCAAAAGAACTCCTTATCAAACCGGAGTCAAGAAGAGAGAGAGTTTGAATATTCCAAAATCCGCAGGGTGAGTTCAAAAACAGGGTTGCCACGTCTCGCTGCATTTGGTGCGGATCGCATTGATGCCAAATTGCGTCAATGATATGGTGCAAAGTCGCAGTGGTGCCATTTCTGTTAGGGCTTAGTCACCACAGATGATTATGCCCTCGCGCCATCTATCGAAACTGATGCGAAACAACATGGCAGAGCTTCGAATAGGGTAAAACAGATCTACATTAGATAATTTTATAATTTAAGAAAATATTTTTATTTTAGCGTAGAAAGATACACGAAAATAGCATTAATTTGTTAACAAACGAAATTAATAAAATTATTATACATATACCCTACATTATTATTACAATATCCTTCTTAAATTTAAATATATGACTTCCAGATGATTTGTTTGATATATACAGGGTGTAACGAAACGACCGCCTTTTCTCGTAACTGGAGGTTCGGGGTGACAAACTGAGTGTACGTGTAAAATTTCGTTCGAATCGTTCAAGAGGTTTAAAAGTTATTTCTATTTAAAAATCACCCTTTTTCAGTCCTTTTCGAACGACTTTAACTGCATAATGGAAAGTGGAGAAAGTGAAAAACAATTGATGAGCACCCAGCTAGAATGTAAAAATTATCGATCGCGTGCGTTAATACTTTTGCTATTTATTTCTTTAATCTGGCTATTAGATTAATTTTAAAAATAACAAAATCCTTTACATTACAATTTCAATTCAATTCAGTACAAGCATCATTGACTGATTTGATGGAAAGAGCGAGTTGACGCAATGTAAAGGAAAGTATCAAAAGCTAAGATATCGCGCGAGCGCAATGATAACTTAATAGACAATGCATGAGGGCATTCTCTTTCTACTAACGAAGCTAAAGGGAATGATTCAAAATCAATACATTGATGAAGGAGAAAACTAAACTCACCCATTAAATGTTCTGCAAGTTCCTTTAAATCGAAGTTTTTGAAAAAGCTTCAAACTGGCTCCTCGATGATTTCCAGAAAGCACACTATCACTGATTTTGCATTTAAACACTTGTGAATTTAAACAAATTAGGTATTAACCTACGTTTCTTCAAAACACTGGTGAATTTGACACTTTTGAACTGTTTGAAGTAGGGTGATTAAGAGTGGTCGAAACGAATTATTGATTATTCTATCTCTCTGTGTCTCTCTTTTCAGCCTACTTCAAACAGTTCAAAAAGTGTCAAATTAACCGGTGTTTTGAAGAAACGTAGGTTAACACCTAATTTGCTTAAATTCGCGAGTTCTTAAATGCAAAATCAATGATAGTGTACATTCTGGAAATCATTGAGAAGCCAGTTTGAAGCTTTTTCAAAAACTTCGGTGTAAAGGAACTTGGAGAACGTTAAATGGGTAAGTTTAATTTTTTCTGTCATCAATGAATTGATTTTAAATCATTCTTTTTACCTTCGTTTGTAGAAAGAAAATGCCTTGATGTGTTTCCTATTAAATTATCAGTGCAGTCGCGTGACATCTTAGCTTTTGATACTTTCCTTTTCATTCTATCTTCTCCCTCTTTCCATCAATTCAGTCAATGATACTTGTATTGAATTGATTTGGAATTGTAATGAAAAGGATTTTGCTATTTTTAAAATTAATCTAATAGCCAAATTAATTAAATAAATAGCAAATGTATTATCGCGCGAGATCGATAATTTTTACATTCTAGTGGGGTGTTCGTCAATTGTTTTTTCACTTTCTCCACTTTATTATGCACAGTTAAAGTCGTTCGAAAAGGACAGAAAAAGGGTGAGTTTTAAATGGAAATAACTTTTAAACCCCTTGAACGATTCGAACAAAATTTTACACGTGCATTTGGATGGTCACCCCGAACCTCCAGTTACGAGAAAAGGCGGTCGTTTCGTTACACCCTGTATATATATATATATATATATATGTCTAATCGGGTAGATAAGGGGACCAAATCTTGTGTAAAATGGTATTTAGCGGTACATCTGGTACAATGACCGCCACTAATGGCCTGCAAGATTTTTTTGATGCGTTTAGGAACCATACTTCCCCATGGATTTTTCCCCGCCTGGACTGAGTGACTGGAAAGAGTATAGGATGTGTATGATAGGCTATCCTTGTTTAAATGCCTTAAAGAGAAAGAGAGAGCCTTATACCGCGTTCAACCTGGTTTCTCCAGGCCTTCGTTTCTTATTTTCCTATCTCGGACGTCGCCATTGCTCTTCTCTCTCTAACTCATAGATTTCTATCTGCGTCTTTGTCTAAAATAATTCTACGCCACTGGGTGATTTTTTGGTGAGTCTATACCACTGGACCTATCTGTGAGTCTTGTGAGAGTGTGAAAAGTGCAGAAATGTCAGTTTGGCAGCGCGGATTTTTAATCAAACGAGTGTTAGTATAAATTGTTAAAGAGTTTTAATTTGTTGGAAAATGTTAACCAGTTATAGTGAAGTTATAAAATTTTTAATGACTTTTCTGGATTATCGAAAAAAACAGGTATACAAATTTTTTATACTTCTAAAAACTTACATTACGTATTAAGGATATATATTAAGTTAATTCTTGTCAAAATTAACTTAATATATAAATGTATGAAACAAATAGATTCATGAATTTAAATAAGAAATACATCATAAAAAATATTATTATAATTTTTTAAATAATATGCAGATCTTAGTGTATTTATTATCCTGTATAGTTAATTGGTAAAATTACTGCTAATTATAATGTCTCTTTTTCCTAGGCGTAAAGGTTCTATGGAAGGTCCTACCAGGAGTAAAGTGCATACGTCATAATGATTTCAACCAGAGGAATTAAGCAACGTTAAGGAATGGAACACAGTTTCAGATCACGCAGCATGCTCTCCACATCTATAATAAGCCAACCGGTTTTCTTAGATAAGTAATATTACTGATAACCATATATAAAATGTATTCAAACATGATCCTTTGTGGTTTCCCTTATGTTTCGCAGGTCAAATGTTCTAATAAGGCTGATGAGCTGCATCCAATTGGTGAATAAAAATGAGGCCAGGCTATGTGTCAATTCTGCTGGTTCAAATTGGGAATCTCCATGCAGAAACCAAATGGAAATATTAAAAAAAGATTTGTTATTCAGGTAATATTTAAGAATGATCTAAATGCATCAATATGGCTATTACTGGTAGTTATTTCTCAAACTTCTTTATATCTAAACTTATTTTCTTTGCTGTTTTAGGTCCAGTAAATATTAATAGATTTGGCTGTCAGTATTTGGTCTCGATAACTGTCCTGCATTATAAATGGTGACTAGTAATGGTGATGAACTGCAACCAAGTGGCGAATAAAAATGAGGCCAGGCTATTTGTAATGCTGCTGCTTCGAATCTGGAATCTCCATGCAGAAACGAAATTGGAAAGATTAAGAAAAGATTTGTTATTCAGGTATTATTTAACAATGATCTAAATGCATCAATATGGCTATTACTGGTAGTCATTTCTCAAACTTGTTTATATCTAAACTTATTTTCTTTGCTGTTGTAGGTCCAGTAAATATTAATAGATTTGGCTGTTAGTATTTGCTTTGAATAACTGTCCTAGATTATAAATGGAGATGAAAGAAAATCTTATATATAGAAAGTAGGGTACAGGATAATGAATTAATCTTTCAAAATATTTTTCTTTTCTTTATTTAGATTACGTTTATATATTATATTGTGAATTATAAAAGATGTATTGCAATAGGTATATATACTTTATACGCGAAGGCACATGATATATTCCTTTTATAAGTACAGTTAACAGTGTTTATAAATTTATTAAGGCTCGCGAATGGAGTCATGTTAAAAAACAAATATATCTATTTGAACATACTCAGGAATGATTTTATACTGTTCTTGATATCCTTCCAGGTTTAATGCTTGCGCCAAATTTCTAGTTGCCATTAATCTAAAAATATCTGTCTTCTCCTCGAATTTTATTTCAATGATTACCATATAGCAATATGCAGCGTAAAGCTGAAAACTATCGTTGGACGAAAGAAGAACGTCTTCTGCCTCGATTAATGATATTTCGTCAATCAAAAGAAAATCGGCAAGAAACTAGGAAAACGAAACGTAAAGCTTATTAGTATTCGTATTCGATATACAAATTGTTCAACAACATCAGTTATATATAAATATCTTACTATGTAGGTGTTAAATTAGAAACCAAAGGTTGACCAACAAACTCGCTGCATCCTTGATCTCTCCGTTTTCATACTATTGATGATATTTACAATATTTACCTGCAATTAAATAAGTTTTATAAATCAATACAAAATATACTTCATTTGCGTCATTTGTTATACTAATTATAAGTATAATATTCACCAACCTAACAATGTAAGTCTTTCAATAGCCAACACACAGGATCCTAAATTCTCGAGTAATTAATGGCATTCCAATTCGCCATTATCAGCATAACGTTTCAAGAATGGATCAGCGATATAAGTAACAAATCCATTATCTTGCTCTCTCTATGCCAAATAAGTAAGAACAATTCCCATTTGTCCTCGTTTAATGCACCAAATTCCTTGGGTCTTGCAAATACTATATAGTAGTTAATACAAGTTTCTTAAATATCTGTTAACTGTCAGTATAAAAAATCAAATTAAATTACTTACCAACATGATTCATATATGTTATTTTCCTTGACAGTATCTATTATTTTATATATTCTAAATTCATATCTCATTGGCAGTGATTGCAAAAGAATCTTTAATTTTGCTTTGCCTTGCATTTCACAATGTATCGAAGTAGCACCACCTTGCCGTAATGAGTGACGGCTCATTAATGGAGTGCCATACTATAGTAGAAGGGATTCTTGAAGTTGTTTGCTAACTTTATCAAATGAGCTGCAAAACCGCTCATTCTCATTCATGTTTTGTATCTTTTCTATGACCTGAGGTAAATATTGCTTTTCATCAGTGTAAGGGAAACGATATCTGCTAGCAGCTGCTTGCCTGTCATTTCTCTGCTACTTTCTTAGCATGATTAGAAAGTTCATGAAGTTTGCAACAGAGTACAGAGTAAATAAGTTTTGCGCCAAAAGTTCAATCAAGCTTCTGTATACTTAGCAGGCTCCCATAAAATAGCTTCATCCCCTGAAACCAGTTTCATTAAAACTTCTAAATTTCTATATATTGCATATGCTTCGTTATCAAATTTAAAATTAAGATCCATTTGCCATTGTTTAAAATGGGCAGTGAATTCATTCATTGAATAACCATCATACACATCATATACAGGAATTCCTCTCAGTATGCTTATAGCATTAGGTCTGTTTTTTCCCCTGCACTATTGAACTAGTGCAATTAATTGAAATAAGATAAACATATTTGTTTTCTCACTCTAACTCATTGAACTAATGCAGCAGTGCAGGGCAAAAAAACAAACCCATTGTTAAAACCTGGATGATCAGATTTGTGGAGCTGCTCCAGAAAAGTACAACAACTTACCATCCGAAGTTCCATTTCCAGGCAAGATCTAGTTAATTACGATCAGGAAATTCCATTTGGTAATGACGTAGACGCGCTCAAATTTTCGTTCGCCCGTGTGCCTTGTCTAGTAAGTGTCTAATTGTCGTGTTATTGTATGGTCTGTTAGTAATCTGTCCAGTAACCGTTTCGTTGCAGTACTTGGTCTAGTCTTTGTGGCATTGATTCTACTAAGTTCGTCAAAAATTGCGGTTCGTCGCGTAAGTTTTCCCAAACTGTCTGTGCGTTATCTAGTATTGCTGCTCTCGACCGGTTACGCGGTGCAACCCAAAGATTGGTCATTCGCGCCCAAACGTTTTCGATTATGTTGAGGTCTGGACTTTTCGCGGGCCATTGGACCAATTCGATTTCAGGATGAGCTTCGAACCATGCACGAGTTTCCTGGGAAGTGTGCACGCCGGAATTATCCTGCACGAGCCGAATTATGGGCATGTCTTCTGCAGAATACACTGCTCGAACACTTGGAAGTAAAACATCTTCCAAAATTGCAGTGTAGTCTGCAGAAGACATGCGTGGTGGAATTTCCACCAATTCACCCATAACATGACCCGAAACCCATCCCCAGACACCACATGTGATTCTTCCAGATTTATCATTTTGAACCACATATTGTGAATCAAAACGTGTATCCTTCGGACGCCACACATGGTACCTGGTGTCTACATTAGACCTGAAAACTTTCTCGTCGGTAAAAATTGTTGTAGCCCAGTCCTCAACAGTGGTCGTCTGACATTGTAGCGCGAAGCCAATTCTTTGTTCGCGGTGCGAATTAGTCAATGTAATTTTTCTTGCCGGACGATAGCAACAAATACCCGTCGCGTTCAGTCTGCGTCTTGCGGTCGTATTAGATCTAGGAAAATCGGTCATGTCTATTGCGTCGTCTACTGTACCAAATGGATTTTCCCTTACGTAATTAACCAGATCCTCATCCTGCTGGGCAGTGGTGGAAACTGGGTGAGCATTTCTCCTCCTGTGGTCCACCAAAGCATGATCACCACCAACTCGATGCTTTTTGATCCAGTGCCTTACGCACTGCTCACTGACATCCAAAAACGCTGCAATTTCTCAAGGTTTTTTGCCATTATCGTAATGGCCTATTATTCTCCTTCGCAGAACCTCACTAATATTGGGAGCCATAATTTAAAAAAAGGATTCGCGATGTTAGCCGCACGAAATCGAAATAACTTGTGAATCTCCTATGTGCAGCAATCATAACAATAGCGCAATGTTTACATCCGCCCCTCTTTTTTCTGAACGATAGAGCACTTGCATTCAAAGGAAGAAGAAAAATACACGATTCCAGCAAAAATATTGATAAACAAAGCGATGAAAACGACGCGAAATAGAAAGTTATATATTAACAGTATTAAATTAATGAAAAATTTTTATATTCATTTTAATTTTTATTTCATTTACAAATTTAAGTAAACTTATCCTCTTTCTCTTACACTTTTCAATTTGAAATAAATGATTGATATTCCCTGAATGGATAGTCTCTTTTAATTAATATTATTTGTAAAAACAATTTAATAATATATACTAATAAACTACGATTATTTATAATAAATAAAATTGAAATAATCTTTATATAAAATGCATTTTATTTTATTAAAACCACATATAGTTAATACCTTATAAAATAGCAATAATTTCATTTATCAATTAATAATATTTCAATAAACTAATACATTTTACCATAATCTGCAAAGCTTTACTTCCCGAACACAATAAATACATTCATTTACTATGATTATAATTATTTTGAGCATGGATGCAAATACATATGCAAAGTAGAATTACCCATAGGAAAGTAAAAATATAGATTTATCTGTGGGATTCATGACAAATGACGACGTTTAAACATAAAAAGGAGAAAAAGTAAGAAGCTAATTAAAATCGTCAGAAAAAGGTTTATTGCTCTTGAATCCATTGGAATAAATCTTTTATAATTCACAATATAATATATAAACGTAATCTAAATAAAGAAAAGAAAAATATTTTGAAAGATTAATTCATTATCCTGTACCCTACTTTCTATATATAAGATTTTCTTTCATCTCCATTTATAATGCAGGACAGTTATGGAGACCAAATACTGACAGCCAAATCTATTAATATTTACTGGACCTAAAAGAGCAAAGAAAATAAGTTTAGATATAAACAAGTTTGAGAAATGACTACCAGTAATAGCCATATTGATGCATTTAGATCATTGTTAAATAATACCTGAATAACAAATCTTTTCTTAATCTTTCCAATTTCGTTTCTGCATGGAGATTCCAGATTCGAAGCAGCAGCATTACAAATAGCCTGGCCTCATTTTTATTCACCACTTGGTTGCAGTTCATCAGCTTTACTAGTCTCCATTTATAATGCAGGACAGTTATGGAGACCAAATACTGACAGCCAAATCTATTAATATTTACTGGACCTAAAAGAGCAAAGAAAATAAGTTTAGATATAAACAAGTTTTTGAGAAATGACTACCAGTAATAGCCATATTGATGCATTTAGATCATTGTTAAATAATACCTGAATAACAAATCTTTTCTTAATCTTTCCAATTTCGTTTCTGCATGGAGATTCCAGATTCGAAGCAGCAGCATTACAAATAGCCTGGCCTCATTTTTATTCACCACTTGGTTGCAGTTCATCAGCTTTACTAGTCTCCATTTATAATGCAGGACAGTTATCGAGACCAAATACTAACAGCCAAATCTATTAATATTTACTGGACCTAAAAGAGCAAAGAAAATAAGTTTAGATATAAACAAGTTTGAGAAATGACTACCAGTAATAGCCATATTGATGCATTTAGATCATTGTTAAATAATACCTGAATAACAAATCTTTTCTTAATCTTTCCAATTTCGTTTCTGCATGGAGATTCCAGATTCGAAGCAGCAGCATTACAAATAGCCTGGCCTCATTTTTATTTGCCACTTGGTTGCAGTTCATCAGCTTTACTAGTCTCCATTTATAATGCAGGACAGTTATCGAGACCAAATACTGACAGCCAAATCTATTAATATTTACTGGACCTAAAAGAGCAAAGAAAATAAGTTTAGATATAAACAAGTTTGAGAAATGACTACCAGTAATAGCCATATTGATGCATTTAGATCATTGTTAAATAATACCTGAATAACAAATCTTTTCTTAATCTTTCCAATTTCGTTTCTGCATGGAGATTCCAGATTCGAAGCAGCAGCATTACAAATAGCCTGGCCTCATTTTTATTTGCCACTTGGTTGCAGTTCATCAGCTTTACTAGTCTCCATTTATAATGCAGGACAGTTATTGAGACCAAATACTGACAGCCAAATCTATTAATATTTACTGGACCTAAAACAGCAAAGAAAATAAGTTTAGATACAAACAAGTTTGAAAAATGACTACCAGTAATAGCCATATTGATGCATTTAGATCATTCTTAAATATTACCTGAATAACAAATCTTTTTTTAATATTTCCATTTGGCTTCTGCATGGATATTCCCAATTTGAACCAGCAGAATTGACACATAGCCTGGCCTCATTTTTATTCACCAATTGGATGCAGCTCATCAGCCTTATTAGAACATTTGACCTGCGAAACATAAGGGAAACCACAAAGGATCATGTTTGAATACATTTTATATATGGTTATCAGTAACATTACTTATCTAAGAAAACAGGTTGGCTTATTATAGATGTGGAGAGCATGCTGCGTGATCTGAAACTGTGTTCCATTCCTTAGCGTTGCTTAATTCCTCTGGTTGAAATCATTATGACGTATGCACTTTACTCCTGGTAGGACCTTCCATAGAACCTTTACGCCTAGGAAAAAGAGACATTATAATTAGCAGTAATTTTACCAATTAACTATACATGATAATAAATACACTAGGATCTGCATATTATTTAAAAAATTATAATAATATTTTTTATTATGTATTTCTTATTTAAATTCATGAATCTATTTGTTTCATACATTTATATATTAAGTTAATTTTGACAAGAATTAACTTAATATATATCCTTAATACGTAATGTAAGTTTTTAGAAGTATAAAAAATTTGTATACCTGTTTTTTTCGATAATCCAGAAAAGTCATTAAAAATTTTATAACTTCACTATAACTGGTTAACATTTTCCAACAAATTAAAAC
Source organism: Prorops nasuta (assembly GCF_024137725.1). Lineage (NCBI taxonomy): Eukaryota > Metazoa > Arthropoda > Insecta > Hymenoptera > Bethylidae > Prorops > Prorops nasuta. The sequence goes on along the minus strand of NW_027116832.1, from coordinate 2,028,923 downwards.
TCTTTAACAATTTATACTAACACTCGTTTGATTAAAAATCCGCGCTGCCAAACTGACATTTCTGCACTTTTCACACTCTCACAAGACTCACAGATAGGTCCAGTGGTATAGACTCACCAAAAAATCACCCAGTGGCGTAGAATTATTTTAGACAAAGACGCAGATAGAAATCTATGAGTTAAAGAGAGAAGAGCAATGGCGACGTCCGAGATAGGAAAATAAGAAACGAAGGCCTGGAGAAACCAGGTTGAACGCGGTATAAGGCTCTCTCTTTCTCTTTAAGGCATTTAAACAAGGATAGCCTATCATACACATCCTATACTCTTTCCAGTCACTCAGTCCAGGCGGGGAAAAATCCATGGGGAAGTATGGTTCCTAAACGCATCAAAAAAATCTTGCAGGCCATTAGTGGCGGTCATTGTACAAGTAAGGACGGTCCCCATAACTTCAATAAGTCTGAAGGTATATATGAGGACGGTCCCCACAAATTTAAGTTTTTACTAAACGGTAGTTATAGGTACCGTCCCTATATCTGCCTATACTTATACATAGTATATATTATATATGATTATATATGTCTAATCGGGTAGATGAGGGAACCTAATCTAGTATGAAATGGTACTTAAAGGTACTCATGGTACAAATGGGGACCGTCCTCATATCTTCAATAAATCTATGGGTATTTATGAGGACGGTCCCCATAAGTTTCCCTCTTTACTAAACGGTAGTTATAGGTACGTCCTCATATCTACCAATGTTTACGCAAATTAAATATTATATTCGCTATATATATACTTATATACGTATATACGCATATATAATACATAATATACGTAAATATAGGTAGATATGGGGACATGACCACATAACTACCATTCAGTAAAATACGTGCGTCTCTATATACGCGTATATAAAATATATAGTATACGTAAAGTTAGGTAGTTATAGGAACGTACTCATAACTACCATTTAACAAAATATTTACGTACATACACACACATAATATATCATTTGCGTAAGAATATATCGAAATAAGCGGACACAAGCACAACTTTCGTTAAATAAAATATTGACCTTAATATTTGCGTATACATGATAAGCAATTTTAATCGGTCCACGCCAATATATTGCAAATTAATGGTCCTATATAGTACTCTATTAAATCAAAATTATATAACTTAGAAGGAGAGATGAAATAGAATCACATTGGTTTGACCTTGAAATATTAATTGAACCTTACATGAAAACAATCTTGGCTTTTATAAGTAAAATACTCTTTTTAATTTTACTAATTTTGTTATATAACCACAAGATATTTCCAAAAGACTCTTTTGATTTTTCACTTTACCCAGTTGGTAACAAGTTATTTCAATTTGAAATTGTATATAGCTGTCGATTTGACGAAAGCAGCTGCAAGACTGGTATGTATAAACGCTTGTATTAGCTTATATTCGCTTGCCTACATATAATTTCATGCAGATTGACATATCTTGTAAACTACTGGATGAAATGATCAAAATGAAAATAAGGTTTTAGAAACAACTTAAGCTACTTAAATGGAAGGTTCTATTTCTCATTATATGTTCTACTAACTTAACGAAGGAGCTTTCAACAATATTGAATCCGCACATTCTTCAATTTAGGTATTTAAAACAAAATGGAGAGTAGGATGTATATGTTCATGTACAGTGATTGCACGCGCTATTTCAGCTAAATCTAAACCTACATACAAATTTTCTTGAATTGTCTGATCTGGCAAACGTTTCTCAATGAAATGATATAGTAAGTTGTGTTTCAAAATGATTTTGATATATACTGAAGAATAGCGATATGGGGAATATATAGAATATTTGTTCTACGAAACGCAGACCTTTTTATCCTTTCACGGCATCCAATCAAAAGATTCTTTATTTATGCTGTCTACGAGTTCCTGAAAATATGGATAAATGCATTCAAGTATTATACCCTTCAATATTTGGTATTACCAATAACTACTCAGATAACTTTTTGTAGAGCCAACTTTTATGCAAGTTTTTCAGCTACTAGTCAGTATTTGTAAGCATCTTTCTTCATTGAAGAGTTTGTTATGTGGACGTAGAAATGCATATAGCACCAAATGACTGTAGGGTTTTTGTGAGTACATTATTAACCGGAAAGGCTTTTACGGAAACGTGAAATATGTTAATATTCTAATTAGCATTCCATGCACGTATATTTTCTCAGATAGATTCTAGTATAATCTGTTACAAAATATCAAATAATTGTACAATAAGATCATCGTCTAGTAAATACTATCAATTTGAGAGAAATTGGCAAATAAGATTATCCGTAAAATATTTTGCTAATATCTATATACTAATTTTTAAAATATTAAGAATAAGGCAGAAAGTTGTTTTCTTGCAATGGAAATATACCTAAAAATAATTGTTTAGTCACAACATGTGGATGTAATCAATCTATTTATTTTTCATTATCTAAATTAAATAAGTTTTTTTCTTATTATAAAATAAAATATATTCCATATTCATAATGTGATAGCTTTTAATAAGTGATAATATTTCGATTTATGAAAAGAAAATCTGAACTGTTCAAAACAATATTAACTTCTTATCAGCTGTTATCAGATAATATAAAATATAATAAAATAAAATATGATCAATAAGCAATATATTAAAAAACAACCAACTGAATTTAGTAAGTAAAGTAAGTTGAGGATAATTTTCTTACATTTTGTTTATAATTTCACTGTAAAACTATGTTTTTCTGGCTTCCTTCAGCGTAAAAACAAACCATTGTTATATACTATCCTTTTCACATAAGCTTATTTTTTTTTTTAAATTATTTACATATGCTTTAACTTGCAAGGCAGTTCGATGTTTATTAAAAATATGTGTATTTTTAGCTAATAAACTCTGACATGCTTGAATAGAAGGCAATGTTGCTGATTTTATGTGCTTACGAAAAGCTATTTCCACCACTTCTTTTTCATTATCTGACCATCTTATGCGTGCTATAACTGTAAAAAGATAAAAAATCATAATATTATTTAATGTTGCTCTCTTTTAATATTACATCAATGTAGATAAAATATTATAAATAAGAAAATTATAGCCGTTTTATTATTAAAAATGAACCTTTTTTTAACGAAGCTAATAAACATTATATAAATTTGATAGACTTACACTTTATCTTCTTATTTTTATGTATTTTTAAACTATCATCTGCATCAGAACAGGAATTGTAACTATAATCATCTTCAGCTGAAAATAAAACAAGTCTACGTTAAAACTATAATTATTAATAATGTTCAATAGAATTATTCTGAAATAATCAATGAAATAAGCGCATGAAACAAGAAATGAATCAGAATATATAAACTTTTTAAATGTAACTAAAAACGATTTATAATATATATGAAGTAAATATAGTTATTTCATAATTTACCTACAACAATCATAATATTCATATTATAAATTTTCCATTATCCTTTTTTATTTAATGCGACTAAAGTATTAGTAAGTTAAAGAATTTGATTAGTAACATAATTAAAAATCACTCACATTCCGTTACTCGCTTTCGACTATTGATTTGTTTGATGCCCTTAATCTGCTTGCTTGCACACTTACGCTTCCTTGATTTATTTCTCATTTTTATTTTTTCTTCACTTGTAGTAGAATTATTTAAAACTGTAAACATATATTTAATTAATAAGGAAACTTCTATCCTAAAATAGTAAGAATAAGAGAGACGTGGGAAGAATGGAGCATTATAAAGAATGTCCTATTTTCAAAGTTAAAGGCAAATATCTCGAAATGTATACAGAACATTCGAAAATATTTCAAACAAAAATTGTAGAATTTGAAGCGAGACAGATAATAAAAAAGAAGTATCAGAATTATCCAATTTATCGAGGGTCACACGAAGATCATTTTCTGTTTTCTAAATGAAAATCTATAATTATTTTATTGCATATTCTGATAATTTTTATACAGAATATTTTACAACTCTGTTTACATGTTTTCATTTCACCAAGTCGTTTGTGACCTATATAAATTTGAAATTGTATATTAAATTTGGACAGGTTGAAGCAGTAGCCGTGACCACTAAGCATTCACATGCATAGTCATTTACCTACGAAAACTTTTAGACCAGTGTACTTCATAATTAGCTAGATGAAATGAAAATGGATTTATTGAGAAAAATTTGTGTGTGAGTTAACTACAACTGTATTCAACAAACATATAGATTTCTATTTCATGAAATTCAAGACGATCTCCTTCCATAAGTCAAGCAATACTAATTTCAAATTTTCATCCATAATCCTACTTGTAACCCTGCAGATGGTCTGAAATATTTTCTTGGATCTTTTATCCTTATAAAATATTTTATTGAAGTTTTTAAAATATAATATAGCGTACATAGTTCTATGTTACAAATATTCAAATACCTTCTGAATTTTCTAATAAATTCGATGAAGTTAACATTGCTGCAGGGCTATCCACATCGTCAGAATTGGTTTGATTTCCATTATTAGGGCTATCATTATTTTTGACAGAAACATTATTTGCCTTTGGAGTGGCTGCTTGTAATATTTTGGACATTTGACAAATCTCTCTAGAAATCAAAGGTTTTCTATAATATTCTTTGTGGATATTAATGGCATGTCCTAAATAATTTGCTAAATCAGCAACGTCTTGCTCTCCCAATTTCATAGCAGCACCCATGGTGGCTATTTGTTTTCTGAGTGTAGTACCACGAAGAGCGTTAGGTGACTTTGCTCCACATTGCAAAGCAAATTTCCTTAAAACATCACAAGCCATTAAACGTCTATGGCACATATTTTCATCTAACGACGGTAGTGCGAATAAATATTCATTTTTCGGTGACACACCACTTTCGGTTCTATATTTTAAAACCAGATTTAAGCATTTTTTGATATCTAAATGAATTAATACTGAAACACTTCGTCCTAATTTGCCACGTATACGAAATCTTTCATAAATTTTACTGGCTTTTCTGCATTTATCGGATAAAGAACTGTACAATTTCTCGTTCGAATCATCCTTAGTGCCTTGACATGTTTCAAAGTCACTTATGGTGGCCTTAGAAATTTCGCCTTGTCTTCGACGATTAAAAAGTAATAGTTCTATCAAACATACTTCACTCAATGACATCCACGTAACATAAGAATAGCCTTTGTTCAATTCATCATAAAGAGCGATACGCTTATCAAATAAATACTTATTTAATTTAGTTATATCATCAGTGGACGGTAAAATTTCTTTTTTTTGTCGATTCCTCTTGACTTGTGCTTCCGTGGCCTTACGATTGATACTCTGAAATCCTTGTGTCACACATTTGATAAAATCTTTCGTTAAACGCTGCCTTTCCTTATCCTCTCTTTGAATATACAAGGTTTCCAGAAATTTTCCGATTTGCTTTAATGCTGTACCTATTGCGAGTATGTTTGTAGGAGATAAGAAACTTCCATTGTCTTCATTATATCCTCCTATAATACTAGCGGCTTTTAAGCAGTGTTTAAAATATTTGGGTCTGTACAATGATGCAAAGTCTTCAATTTCGGAGCATAATTCCTTGGTAGTAATTAAGAATCTACCTAAAAGCCTTAATTTTGATCTTATCATGGAGTAGTTTTCGTGCGAATATTTTTCGCTTTGATTGTTTGCAAAAAGCAAAAGTAGTTCGTCATATCTTATAGCTTCTTTCACAGGCCCATCTTGAATATATGGAAAAATATTTTTTTTAACAATAGCGTTTGCAGCTGTATGTAATTTTCCGTCCGCCATTCTACAAAGAATTGTAGTTGCTCGCATCCCTTTCAAAACTTGATTGGTACACATTGCAAAATGATGACGTATATTTGATCTCATATAATGGCCTTTGCAATTAGCACAGGATATGTAATCATTTGGAGCTTTATTGATATTTTTATTCGGCATTCTGCGAACTATTAATTGGCCGCTATTTATTGTTTCATTAGTATTATGCTTGTAGTCGCCCTCTTTACGAATCTCGGCTATTACACATTGACGTTGTTTAGAGCCTTTAGGCATTTTTAAAAACTCCTTTACTTTCTCTTCATTTGAATGACAATCTTCTAAATGACGGCTTATTTTACAAATTAATTTATTGCAAAATAAACAATTATTTTTCTTGGATTTTTGTGAAGGTAAACTTAATGTATTGTCATCTGGCGCACCAGTCATTACGTTCTCAATCATTTTTTGTACAATAATTCGTTTATCCGGTTTAGAATTTTGTACGGAACTGTTATCTATTTCACAAGTGATTATATTATTTTCTTCTGCATCGGGCAATTCTTGTCTGCAAATAGGCAAATACATTTTAAAAATAATCGTCCTATAGTTCTCTCGTGATTAAGATTTTTAATAAAATTTGAATAAACATCATATTAAAATAATTGAATTGTAATATGAAAAAAATAATACTGGCATATAGCTGAAGCTTTTTTAAAACTCATAAGCAAATCATTATCATTTACAGTATTTTCACAGGTTCCATTATTTAAAAATTTCCAGAGCAAAGATGCAATCAAACGTTTACAGGCACTACCAAATATGAAATTTTAATTCAAGATATTTTTTGCATAGCTTATATTTTACCAAAGTAGAAGGTATACTAAACTAGAACGCCATATTTGGTGGTGTCTGTCATCTATAGCTATAGGAGAAACGGTTTCTGTATAAGACTTTTTCGCGAAACACTTACTTTTTGCACTTAGAGAGATCTACTGAAAAATAAATATATTTTTAGTTATACGTTATTTAAGTAAACATTCATTTTTCGTGATTCTTTAGAACGTTTTAAGATACGGACCCTATATGTTAAGATTAGCAGTTCAGTTTATTTAATACACGTTTTTTATTAATTAAATATTAACACAAACAGTGTATTCTGATATCATATAACAATATTAAAATCTTCGCCGTTTCATCCTACACTTAAAATTTATTAGTACTTAACAACTCTTATAATGTATATACAGTATACACAGTATTTTGAACATTAAAGTGGTTTTCATTGAAATACAATTTTATTCATATTTCTTAATGAAATCTTAAAATATAAATGCAATATACCTGTCATCTATTATTTGAGTATTTATACTATTGCTTCTTATTTTATTATCGGGTGCCAAATTAAAAGTATCTAAATCAATTGCCTGAAGTAGTGACCTTTCTATTTAAAAAAAATAATATCATTAAATAATATTTTCAAATATTTTAAATATACACTTCAGAAATAAATCAACTTACAGGATATGAATTTACAACCTATGTTATACTGGAAGTTATGCATTATTATAAATATTATTTATGCTATCGCGGTGGATTATTGAGGAAATAGACAAAGATACACAAAAGGAATATAATTGACTTTTATAGAAAAATATAACGCATATGGAAAGAAAGTAGGATCCATTACTTAACAGATGAATGGAAAGGATAATTAACCTATAGGCTGTCGGTATTGTTACATTAGCTAGTTGTTTTTCTATCAAATATTTGCCAATTTACAGAAAAAACTATCCATAATTATCTATTTCCACTACTACACGAAATTAAATAAGATATTACAATTAATACTACCTAAAATTTAACTATTAGGATCAAATATTTAAAAAATATCATCAGTACGATCTTGTAAATTCGTATCCAGCATATTGTTAAAAATGATACAAAATAATATATAAGTACCGTTATCTGACAATAATAAGGATGAAAAGTGACAATCCCCATCATCAAAATTAATAGATTTGTCTAACAAACTAATGTTTATTAATACATCCTCACACAATTGAGACAATGATTCCTGATTTGTTTCTGTTTCTACTTGAGGTATACTGTGTTCAGTTTGTATTATTTCCTTTTCAAGTGTTTTGTGGCCTGTTGTATCCTCATTCGTAGTTTGAATTAATACAGATGTATGTGCAAATTCTTCTAAATTACAGTTATTATTAGAGTCGAACACAATTTTATCAGTATCGTAAGAAATACCACCTAAACAAAAAAATTGTCCATATTATATTTGCTATTTAGTTCAATATAATCCCATAGCGTTAGATATTTTAAATTTTCATACAGGAAAAATTTTAATATTTTATTTAAAAACCCTTTAAAGACGTTGAAGTGAAATCCATGAAACTGACATAGAAAGAAAACACTCTATAGATCTGTCTTTATTGTCTACATTTTCACTTATACTCATAATATTGTATACATAAAATATATACTTCTTTACCCAACTGCTATATAAACAACAATTTTCTTTATATTTAAAATGTTATTCTATTCTTACACTTAAATAAAAAGGAGAATAGTAGACTAAAATTGTAGAAAAAAAAAATTATTGAGCACTAATACAACTGAAAAATTCTATGGACATATATCATTATGATTGTGAAAGTATAGACCACAAAAATGAACCTTTTTGTAACTTTTATAGAATTATTAATATGTATATTACGTAATAATAATTAATCGAAACCAAAAATTGACAAATATATTTAGATTTTACCTATATTATTAATATTATTGTTTTCATTGTCGAAGGAAGTTGAAAGAGGTAAAATGGATTCATCAGGTCTTCTCATCGTAGAGACATTTGTTTTCTCTACATAATCAATCTTTCTTTCAAGATTCACAGTTACAATTTTCTTCAGCTTGTCACTGTGGTAACTAAACGTACACTGACATTCATCGAATCTGCTCGTGAAGAATGGCCTACTAGATTTGTAACTAGCTGGACAGCTTCAGGTCTCTAGTTCTCACCAAAGCGTAAAACGTCACGGTGACGTCAGATGACGTCACGATGACGTATAGGAGTCGTGGTGGGGAGAATAAGGAGAATCTGGTAAATTGCATATACTCGAGTGTAGCGGTTGATCGTCTTACTTTTGTCAAAAGTATATCATCTCGGGATAAAATGGTATAGTAAGAATTTTCTTCTTTCTCTGTCTAATAGCATAAGAGTGAGAGAGAAAGACATATGATACCCCATGTGCCCATTGATTCTGCTCGAGCACGTTTTTGGTATAGTGATAGGAATTTTGGTATACTGATAGAAGCGGTAATAATATAGTAATCAAACGACAGATCAATAAAAAGAAGAGGGCATATTCCAATGAGTGAAGTGTCAAAATGTGCAACTTAACCTCTGTAATTTGTATTAATTTATTAAAATAACTTGTAAGTGATGAACTTTTAATAAAATCATATTAAGTGTTATAAATTTGTATAAAAAATATGTATTTTAGTTTTAACCTATTATTGTGTAACATATGGTGTATAAAAATAACTGAAAATATATATTTTAAATTAAATTTATGTTGTTGATATTTTGTCAAGAATAACACATCATTAACTTTTATATTAATAATAAGGAGCTATATTCTTGAGTCGTAAAGTCCATTGGAGCTTGCAAGTCAACTATGGATCCCAAGCTTACAGCAATAAGATTCTACGAATAAAGAAGATGCAATTCATTATTAAAATAGATAATCGTTAACTCAGATTTTTTTGCAGAAACCTAATATCAATAGTGACAAGCTTTCGTATCTATTTCCAATTGATGATGCTGGAAGAGAACCTATGAGAGCTCCTGACAGCTCAACTGCCACAGGTCCAAGAAACAGCTATTTACGTAAATCTGTCCAGTGTCATGCAATACATTATCCAGAAGCCATTCTGCTATTATCCAGCTAATGTTTCTACGCAATATAATTAATTTCTTATTAATTTTCAAATATACTAAATATGTAAAGAAGAAAAAGCCAATATATTAAAATCCATTTACTTACACTACATCTCATTACGTAACCATGAGTGAATATTGTTGAATGGTGACAGAACAGTTTATAGTTGCAGAATCAGAATACATTCCTGTTGTGGGTAATGTTGCTGGGTCCTTTTGTTCTTTCGCAGTATCCAAAAGCAGCAAATTTGCAATGATTTTACAATTATAGCCTATATTCGAAGAAAACTTTAATACTTAAACTTAAATTGAAGAATATTCAAATGATTAATAGTAACTCCTTACGGATTAAGATATCTTGCATTATTTTCAATTTCTGCTACCAGTGCGTATAGGCAAATTCAGTGGTAAATTGTTATTCTCATCACTTAGAGCTTGTTAATCCTGTAAGTTACGTAGCACTTTAAAGTGGGCAAACAAATCCTTACGCTGCATTATATTAGTCTTCTCTTCCTTCGCTAACTTTTGAAAATTCATATATTACTGTTATCCACGAGTATATTTACCCAGTGGCTGAAAAATATTAGAAAGAGTATGAAAATTCATTCTTAAAAGTAAGCATAAATTATTTCCATATTCATAAAGTTATACATACCTATTCTATTATTTAGCTGGATGTTAGCTGCCACGAAGACATCCATATGCAATGTGCCTGCCCTCCTTCCTTTTTAATCCAGTGTATTATCCTAATAGTTTGCTGCAGGACAGTCTTAAGTCAGAAATAGATTGAAGTGTGATAATTCGGTTCTACTTTCTCTTTACCCTGGCCTACCATGAGGAGATACTCTTTTTTATCTTGATTTTTCATAACGTAAATGATAAATAATTATTCCTGAAATAAAAACGTGCACACACACATATATATATATATATATATTATTGTCTTTTCAGATTATATACTGTATTTTTTATCTTATATAATTTATTTTTTTTTTCTTTTTTTCAGTACTCCGAAAATTGATTTACGTTAAATAATATTGGTGGCCCTGAAAAGGGCCGATTTTTGGATCCGACACGTGGCAGAGCACATTCCTTTTTTATACCATGCAATCCGATCCATCTAAAAAAATACCCATTCGAAACCAACAACAGTAAAGCTCATTCAATAATCCGTCCAGTAGCCATTCCGCTCGATCACTTGATTAAGTCGATTAGGTATCGAGTTAGTCAAGTTAGCTAAGAACTCTGGGTCAGACCTAAGGCCTTCCCAGATATTCTTCGCTTGATCGAGAATCGCTGCCCTCGTCCTCGCGCCTGGCTCTATCCATCGTCTGGACATCAATGCCCAGACGTTCTCAATTAAATTGAGATCCGGTGATCGAGCGGGCCAATCCACCACTTCCAACTCCGGGTGTCGCGCAAACCACGCTCGCGTTTCGCGTGAGGTATGGATCGCTGAATTGTCCTGCACAAATCGGATCACCGGTACTTCATCCGCGGGATATACATTACGCACGCTTGGGAGAAAAATTTCTTCCAAGATGCGAATGTATTCCCGGGAATTCATACGTGGAGAAATCTCCACAAGATCACCGATATGTTCACCGGAAATCCAGCCCCATACGCCACACGATACGCGTCCAGACCGATGAGTCTGGAAGACGTGGTTTGGCTGCAACCGGGTATCGTTCGGGCGCCACACGTGCAAGGCCTGAGCCTGAGAGGGCAACGATATGAAAACCTTTTCATCGGTCCATATCGTAGCCTTCCAATTTGCACGGCTCCGCGAAAGATTCGCGAGGGCATAGCCAACTCTCTGCTCACGGTGAGCAGGAGTTAATGGGATTTTACGCGCTGGACGACGGCAGTGAATACCTGCAGAGTGTAAACGCCGCAGGCCGGTGGTCACTGAAGCTGGATAATCTATCTCCTCCACTATGTCGCTGACACTAGCGAAGGGATCTTCTTCGATCCTGCTCAGCAGCTGCTGGTCATCGATCTCCGAAGTCCTTTTCTGCCCTCTGTTCTCCGCTCTCCGGTCACGCAGTGCGTGGTCTCCGCCTTCGCGGTACCGACGTATCCAGCGCCTGACGGTGGTCTCGTGTGCCCCGCAGAGTACAGCGATCTCACTCGCGCTTTTCCCGCACTCAAAATAGCCAATGGCTCTTCCTCTGGTAGCCTCACTATGCTGTGACATCGTCGACGTATCCATTAGATATGAATGTTATAACAAATTAACGTTATTATCGATACTTCTAATTCAATAATCGAGGCATTATTCACTTTTATCTATAATAACGTTAATTTGTTATAACAATCATATCTATTGGATACGTCGACGATGTCACAGCATAGTGAGGCTACCAGAGGAAGAGCCATTGGCTATTTTGAGTGCGGGAAAAGCGCGAGTGAGATCGCTGTACTCTGCGGGGCACACGAGACCACCGTCAGGCGCTGGATACGTCGGTACCGCGAAGGCGGAGACCACGCACTGCGTGACCGGAGAGCGGAGAACAGAGGGCAGAAAAGGACTTCGGAGATCGATGACCAGCAGCTGCTGAGCAGGATCGAAGAAGATCCCTTCGCTAGTGTCAGCGACATAGTGGAGGAGATAGATTATCCAGCTTCAGTGACCACCGGCCTGCGGCGTTTACACTCTGCAGGTATTCACTGCCGTCGTCCAGCGCGTAAAATCCCATTAACTCCTGCTCACCGTGAGCAGAGAGTTGGCTATGCCCTCGCGAATCTTTCGCGGAGCCGTGCAAATTGGAAGGCTACGATATGGACCGATGAAAAGGTTTTCATATCGTTGCCCTCTCAGGCTCAGGCCTTGCACGTGTGGCGCCCGAACGATACCCGGTTGCAGCCAAACCACGTCTTCCAGACTCATCGGTCTGGACGCGTATCGTGTGGCGTATGGGGCTGGATTTCCGGTGAACATATCGGTGATCTTGTGGAGATTTCTCCACGTATGAATTCCCGGGAATACATTCGCATCTTGGAAGAAATTTTTCTCCCAAGCGTGCGTAATGTATATCCCGCGGATGAAGTACCGGTGATCCGATTTGTGCAGGACAATTCAGCGATCCATACCTCACGCGAAACGCGAGCGTGGTTTGCGCGACACCCGGAGTTGGAAGTGGTGGATTGGCCCGCTCGATCACCGGATCTCAATTTAATTGAGAACGTCTGGGCATTGATGTCCAGACGATGGATAGAGCCAGGCGCGAGGACGAGGGCAGCGATTCTCGATCAAGCGAAGAATATCTGGGAAGGCCTTAGGTCTGACCCAGAGTTCTTAGCTAACTTGACTAACTCGATACCTAATCGACTTAATCAAGTGATCGAGCGGAATGGCTACTGGACGGATTATTGAATGAGCTTTACTGTTGTTGGTTTCGAATGGGTATTTTTTTAGATGGATCGGATTGCATGGTATAAAAAAGGAATGTGCTCTGCCACGTGTCGGATCCAAAAATCGGCCCTTTTCAGGGCCACCAATATTATTTAACGTAAATCAATTTTCGGAGTACTGAAAAAAAGAAAAAAAAAATAAATTATATAAGATAAAAAATACAGTATATAATCTGAAAAGACAATAATATATATATATATATATATGTGTGTGTGCACGTTTTTATTTCAGGAATAATTATTTATCATTTACGTTATGAAAAATCAAGATAAAAAAGAGTATCTCCTCATGGTAGGCCAGGGTAAAGAGAAAGTAGAACCGAATTATCACACTTCAATCTATTTCTGACTTAAGACTGTCCTGCAGCAAACTATTAGGATAATACACTGGATTAAAAAGGAAGGAGGGCAGGCACATTGCATATGGATGTCTTCGTGGCAGCTAACATCCAGCTAAATAATAGAATAGGTATGTATAACTTTATGAATATGGAAATAATTTATGCTTACTTTTAAGAATGAATTTTCATACTCTTTCTAATATTTTTCAGCCACTGGGTAAATATACTCGTGGATAACAGTAATATATGAATTTTCAAAAGTTAGCGAAGGAAGAGAAGACTAATATAATGCAGCGTAAGGATTTGTTTGCCCACTTTAAAGTGCTACGTAACTTACAGGATTAACAAGCTCTAAGTGATGAGAATAACAATTTACCACTGAATTTGCCTATACGCACTGGTAGCAGAAATTGAAAATAATGCAAGATATCTTAATCCGTAAGGAGTTACTATTAATCATTTGAATATTCTTCAATTTAAGTTTAAGTATTAAAGTTTTCTTCGAATATAGGCTATAATTGTAAAATCATTGCAAATTTGCTGCTTTTGGATACTGCGAAAGAACAAAAGGACCCAGCAACATTACCCACAACAGGAATGTATTCTGATTCTGCAACTATAAACTGTTCTGTCACCATTCAACAATATTCACTCATGGTTACGTAATGAGATGTAGTGTAAGTAAATGGATTTTAATATATTGGCTTTTTCTTTTTTACATATTTAGTATATTTGAAAATTAATAAGAAATTAATTATATTGCGTAGAAACATTAGCTGGATAATAGCAGAATGGCTTCTGGATAATGTATTGCATGACACTGGACAGATTTACGTAAATAGCTGTTTCTTGGACCTGTGGCAGTTGAGCTGTCAGGAGCTCTCAGAGGTTCTCTTCCAGCATCATCAATTGGAAATAGATACGAAAGCTTGTCACTATTGATATTAGGTTTCTGCAAAAAAATCTGAGTTAACGATTATCTATTTTAATAATGAATTGCATCTTCTTTATTCGTAGAATCTTATTGCTGTAAGCTTGGGATCCATAGTTGACTTGCAAGCTCCAATGGACTTTACGACTCAAGAATATAGCTCCTTATTATTAATATAAAAGTTAATGATGTGTTATTCTTGACAAAATATCAACAACATAAATTTAATTTAAAATATATATTTTCAGTTATTTTTATACACCATATGTTACACAATAATAGGTTAAAACTAAAATACATATTTTTTATACAAATTTATAACACTTAATATGATTTTATTAAAAGTTCATCACTTACAAGTTATTTTAATAAATTAATACAAATTACAGAGGTTAAGTTGCACATTTTGACACTTCACTCATTGGAATATGCCCTCTTCTTTTTATTGATCTGTCGTTTGATTACTATATTATTACCGCTTCTATCAGTATACCAAAATTCCTATCACTATACCAAAAACGTGCTCGAGCAGAATCAATGGGCACATGGGGTATCATATGTCTTTCTCTCTCACTCTTATGCTATTAGACAGAGAAAGAAGAAAATTCTTACTATACCATTTTATCCCGAGATGATATACTTTTGACAAAAGTAAGACGATCAACCGCTACACTCGAGTATATGCAATTTACCAGATTCTCCTTATTCTCCCCACCACGACTCCTATACGTCATCGTGACGTCATCTGACGTCACCGTGACGTTTTACGCTTTGGTGAGAACTAGAGACCTGAAGCTGTCCAGCTAGTTACAAATCTAGTAGGCCATTCTTCACGAGCAGATTCGATGAATGTCAGTGTACTATTATTTATATTAGTATCACAGTTTTTAGTAGAAGATAAATTCTCAGTTTCGCAATCTCTGTTACCATCATTAAATATTTTCCTTTTCTTATTTAACTCCTCGGTATAGCCTATAACAAAAAATTATTACTGTAAAATTCATATTTATATTTGTCTTTTCAAAATATTAATTATAACTATTAAAGAATTTATAAACCATTACACTTAATTTCATGTATTAAAAGGGCAAACATTTTTATAGATATAATCTTAGAATTTTTTAAAATTTGTTCATCTATACTTAATATGGCAAGGCAAAGGATGTTCAAAATATATAATGGTACACATAAGTTTCAACCAAATACTAGCTAAACTATATAAAATATTATATGCATTATTCTATAGCTGTTCATTTAGTCTTATTCTAATTCTGATATAGAATTGGTGATGAAAGTGTAAGGAGTTATGCTGTAACACCCAATCAATTAAATAAGTCTTTCAACATATACTGAAGCATTCATTAATTGAAGTCTATGGCGAAATATATAATTAAATTAAATTGATATATATATATAGCAATGTTGCAATATTAAATATATATAGGTCTACGCAAATAAATTACTACTATCTAGAGCCATTTTGGATGTTAACTATATAAATTACACAATATTATTTAATTATATAAATATAAAACCAAAAATTGATGAATTTGTTATTTTACCTATGTTATTAAAATTATTATTTTCTTTTTCGCAGGAACCAGAAATTGGTGAAACTGATCCATCAGGTTTTGTCATCGTAGAGACATTTGCTGCTTGTATATAATTGAAATTTCCTTCTAAGTTTTCAGTTATTTTATCTGACTTGTCACTATAGAAAGTATAAGCATTAGGTTTTATTCCATTTTCACAATCTTTAATATAAGACATATTATCATTGTTATTATGTCTTTTACTATCGTTAGGTAGTTTTCTTTTCTTATTCTTGTTTCTATATTTAATTCGCATTTCAGCATATTCTCCTTTATTATTTATTGATTCTGCTGCTTCTTTCTCCTTTTTTAAGTGCTCTCTAGAGTCTAGAGCAAAAGATTTCAAATATTTAAGATAAAATGATAACCAATTTAAGCTGCAATGATTTGAGAATATTGATAATTTACTTACCACTTGTTACCAGTAAACGACCCGCGTACTTGCATCCGTTGGAGTATTTCGCAATACATTCATTAGTTTCCTGTTGTAAATTGTAAATTTTATCTCGTTTACATATATAAAACGATTTATCATGAAATCGAATTAAAGCAAACATTATTGCAATTATATAGTCGCAGAAATGTACAACACCAAACTAGAACTTATTCACATTACTTTTTCCAATAACTTATTGATTCCAGAATGTTTCAGAGAAACCGTTAGAAGATTTATTCAAATTTATATATGTACAAATGTAGTTCTGATATTACCCATCTAATTTGAAAAACTGAACATCCCAGCTACTAAAGCATGAATACTAACACTATAAACCGAATCGGAAATAGGTGCATCTGGTGACAAACGATTTCTTGTGTTTCTTTTTACACTACGTTAATTTCTTACTATGTCCACTTTAGGATGTTTTTGAAAAGTATAAAGATTATCAATTCCAAATAAACCTTTGCAAGGGTACAACTCACTGATGTAAATGTAACTATAAAATTTCCTAGATGAAACGGATTACCACTCTCCGTAGAATACAATTGAATTAGGATTGATTTCAAATAGATATCACGGATCAGACTTTTCGCAAGAATTGCAACTTACCAAACAATAAATTATACAACCCTAGACTAATCCGGATCTAGTGAGGAGGCTACCGCAAGTGATGGATCTGGATCCGGATCAGTGGAGTAAGTTAAGGCCTACTCAGACTCATTCAGACTGACCAAGACTGACTAGTCAGACGACCTAGTACACATTTCTTTGAAGATTAGACATTTTATTTTAAATAAATAGAGAAGACGGCAAGATACAATTTTCAGATGAGTAATTTATTACACTAATAAAATATTAAACGAATCTTATAAATGGAAAAAAATGCTTTGTGTCATTTTAATTTCGTTACAGGTAAATAAGCTTTAACAGAAAATAAATATTTTAATGGATAGCTTATTATTGTAGTGAAGATATTACAACAATAATGATATCTCTTAAAACTGAATTTGGTAAATAAATATGTATATATAGTTTCTCAAATGAGTTTATTATCCAAGTATTTATCATTTATTTTATAGATGAATTATAAGGAGGGTGTTCGAAAGATCTTAAGGTGTCCAGCTGAAACTTTCTGCGATAAGTTAAATCCTATCAAAATCAAAGAGGCTTGAATACATTATTATGTTATAATTACTTATGAATATCATTTATATATTATATATATATTCTTATTAAACTCTAGAGATTATGGACATAGCATATATCGAGACAAGACAATTGAGACCTCGTTCAGCTCCCTACGATACTCCGTTCGCGACATATGAATTTATTAAGTATTTGTTAGTTAAAGAATATCTAGCTTAACTAAGGGGTTTCGTGGCTTCTAGATGTGCGATTGGGACAAGACTAGTCTCGTTGGACTCGTCTTGGTGCATATTTTCATCCTGCACCAAAAAATATGGTCATGCAATTTTATCGCATAATCGGATGGGATACGCCGAGACAAGAAAAATAAGCCCTCGTAGAGCTCTCTACGATGCTCCGTTCGCGAGATTTGAATTTTTTAAGTATTTGTTGGTTAAACAATTTGTAGCTTAACTAATGGATTTCTCAGCTTCTAGAAGTCGGATTGGGACAAGACTAGGCTCGTTAGACTCGTCTTGGTGCATATTTTCATCCTGCACCAAAAAATATGGCCATGCAATTTTATCGCATAATCGGGTGGGATACGCCGAGACAAGAAAAATAAGCCCTCGTAGAGCTCTCTACGATGCTCTGTTCGCGAGATATAAATGATTGAAGTGTTTTGTAGTTAAACAATTTGTAGTACAAAGGGAATTCATAAATTATTTCAATATTATGCCAGTCGGCTTTAATGTAAATTTGTGTGAATAGATTGAAATTTCGTTAAAAAAATTGAAGCTCTAGCAAATGCTATTTAAAAAGGAACTGCATAGAACAACCTATGTGATTTATTGTGTCCCTATAAATACCATTTAGAAACAATGCTCCTATGGGCATTTGTTATGATAAGCGTCCCCACTAATTTGTAGGTCCTCGGAAGTTCCGTTTAAAAATCAGGTACTTGTAACTACCTTTAATTGGCTGTGTCCTCACAAATGTTTTCTAAATCCAATGTCCTTACAAAGTCCCTTGGAAAATTAAGTCCCCATAAGTCCGTATGTCCTCACAAATGCCAATTTAGAAAAAATTCAGGACCTGATAAGTCTGTCCCCATATATACCCAAACATATCAACGGTGTATAAGCTTTTCTAATAAAGTGAGACAAAAAGTACATATTTTGTTCCCGTAGATATTACCCATGGAAGGATTTTCCGTCAAAAAAATTAAAATATTTTGAAGTTCCCGTATCTACCCGATTAGACACATATATATACGAAAATATATATATATATATTGAATAAAAGTATTATATGTTAAATCTTTTGAATATTGAATAAAAATTACTGTAAGCATATTATAAGTTAATAGATTATTCATTACATCTTCCTGTAAGCATGCTCTACATGCCACATAGTTAACAGACATTATTTTTCCTTTTGCGAAACAATGGGGAGTGAAATTCTAGGGACCACCCAATGTTCCTCCTATGAGCTTTCCCAGGGCTCTCTAAAACTGACCCGATACCTTCTGCCCATATTTTACCCTCTCAACCAGTCTCTAGCTATTTTTTTCGAGACTTTTCTCACAAACAGGTCAGACAAATGAGCCCACGTGCTAAACAGAGTCATAGTGTGACGTGAGATTGTCGAAAAGCCATTGATGCACTCGTAAATTTTAAGCTGCACTCAGGATATGTCCTTAAGATGCTAGTATTCCCAACCCAAGTAATAATGAACGTATATTTCACGACTCGTTTCAAAATAATGAAAAGTTTTTATTTTAAACTGTCATTACTTTATCTGAGGAACGTGACTATCTGCACCATCTAGTACGTGTTATGACACGTTTGAATTAAATATATTTGTTTTAGATGACAGTTATTTGATCTGAAGAACGTGTATCTCACGGCTTGCTTTTAAACAATGAAAAGTTTATATTCTAGACTGATGTCACTTTATATATAAGGAACGTGTATATAATTAAATGGATTTATTTATTTTAATTAACAACTACTTGATCTAAAGAATACATGTATCAACAGGTTTAAAATAATGAATTCTCTTTGAAATCTACAATCATGAGTGAGTAACCCATCAAAAATGTCGTTCGCCTGCAACAATCCCTCCACTCTCAATTTCCAATAAGTGTGTATATCTTATCCCTTCCTACGATATTATTCAAAGCCACCCAAGTTTCGTTTGCCTGCAACACTTCCCTTACTCTCAATTTCCAAGTGTGTATATCTTATTCCCTCCTAGGATATTATTCAAAGTCACCCACGCTAGCAATTAGGAAATTTCATTGAGTCTCGATTAGAAGCGTGAAGCAGTCGAAAGTTCAAGTCTGTAACGCTGCAGTCATAATATTTTATTGTGGTGTAATAGCAGTATTGAAGCTTCAAGCAGTGCAAAGTACCAGTTTCACGTTGCAGACAGAATATTTTTTTATTGTCACGTAATTGTCGTAGACAATCTTTAGAAGGTAAGAATTATTTTTTCTTTTTACGTTATTCTCTATTCTTAATATTATTTTATTATTATAGAAATGGATTTAACTAAGATTAATGAACTCGCAACTGTAGAACCAAAAACTTTTATAAAACTGAATACTTTGGAGATTGGGGGGTCATACCGAATAACTGAATTATCGAAAATTAAAACCAAATATGGAGAGAGAATAATAGCAAAGCTGCTTACGAAGGAATGGTTCTTCTTGCCTGCGAGGATGATGGCATTACTGGAAAAACCAGAACAATTCAAGAATTTTCAAGATGCAGCTTCAAATCAAATATTAACATTCACGTATCATGGGGGAAATTACAATAATATGACATTTGCAATTGTTAGTCAAATTTCAAAAGTTTAATTTAGAAAACATTTGTAAGGAATTATTTAAACACAAATAAATGATTATTATATCTTATTTATTATTTTTTTCCTTCATTATAATGATAAGCTTAACTATAGTCTATTAGCGATTAACATACATTTCTAACTATTAGCGATTAACTTACATTTCTAACTATTAATGATTAACTTAAATTTCTAACAATACTTGTAAGCGGGTTATATTCAACAATTTTATCATGTATAGTTAAACAATACGCAGTAGTATTACTTGCAATATTTTTAGAACAATCGATCTCTATTTTAACGTCAACTGTGCCAGATTTAATAGATTCGTTTTGATGCGAACAATTAATGATAAAGAGAGGGCCATATTCTAAGAAATTGTTGTAATCAAGCATTGGTTTCGACGGTTTTTCTCCAACATAATAGGATTGGATAAATTTAACATACATATCATATAGTACAGAAAATCGTGATTTTTCAGTATCAGTATCAAGTCGATCATACGGATAAAATTCAGAATTAAGATAGACTTTAATATCACGAACAAAACTATCATCGAAGTCAAGCACCTTCATATGCTGCGTATTCTTCTTATTTCTTCTAAATACTAGAATAACGTATCGAGGCTTCTCCAATTGTGTTGCAGCTTTTACAGCCCACGTATGCCTCTGTGTTTCTGGTAGAAGCGGGTATTCGTAGAGTTCTCAGGATCGAAAAGCCATGGTGAGGCTTTTGTTTTGGTCGATAATACGTAGAAATTGAAGTTTTGTGTATTCATTCAATGATATATGAGGAATTCTCCATTGCACTTTTTGAACATCAATTTTGGAGTCGGTGATTTTCGTTGAAGAATATATCGAATTCGTATCATTACGCGCTCGAATGAGAACGAGCTCATGACGTGCATTTATTATGACTCTTCTAGAAGTCTTCACAAAAACCCAACAGCATTTTCAGTGGTACGCAAAAATTAAAATACTTCGTAGGCTTATAATCTGATAGAAACCATCCTGAATGGTGTAGACTCGTACTCTCCTCCCCAGTCAGAGAAATGAGATTCTTCATGGAACTAGTAATACCCACATTCTTACTGCGGTCAATCTCAATACCATTCAATTCATAGCGAATTTCATCGAACAAGAATGCCATGGAATTGCAGTCAAGTCCCACTGTATCTTGAACTGTTGCACCCTGAGCACGAGTGCCTTCGATTAATTTTCCCTCTATGTATAGGTAACTCTCACATGGTAGAAGAATTAAATCTTGCTGTTGTATTGGAATTCGAATTTCGTCACTATTTCCCAATGATGCATTTGCATACGGATTGTAAGCATGTATTTCCATTTTAGTAATGCGATTGTCGTACACAGGTTGTGCGGTTACGTCCAACAGGTCCATTTTTATTTCTGACCTTGACCCAGTGATTGAAGAAAGGTTATATTTTTTCTTGTTAGCGGTCTTCTAACGTAATCCCCACCCAATGTATCTGCTCCTGCAGCAACTGTTGGACTGATGATAGGCTCATCTGGTATCGGTGTTTTATAAGTATTCTTGTAAATTAGGATTTTCTAATGTGTAATCGAATTGTAATTTCTTCCCCACCGAAATTTACTAGACGGGTTTCCTGATCGAGAATGCGCAAAGTAAGACGGTCAATTACTTTCACAATGACTGGCAAGTAAATGACGTTTTTCGGTGTTTCCGAGATTTTATAGCCTGGTGGCACGCTTGGAAAAAATTCATGTATAACATGTTGAGGTTTGCCGTTTGTATATGTACCAGCAGTAATATTACATTCAATTCGTAAAATATTGACCCTTATAATGTTTACGGGCTAGTCTGATTCGGCTACAGTGTTCGGCTGAATAATTCGATCTGACGAAAAACCCAATAAAGAGCCTATATTATTAGGTTTTCTAAAATCGATCAGATATTTACACTTTATTTCACTTTTCAACGTATTATTATTAGCACGTAGAATAATGACATCTTCATTATCCGTCTCATGCATCAATGTACGCAAAAGATCATTTATAGCACTCAATTCATAACAACCTGTAGGTATAGTCAGATCTTCAGTATCGTAGTAAAACTTATTGTTCGACTCATCAACATTAGCGATTGAATTGAAGCTCTGAAAGACTACGAGGCCAAGTTCATAATGCTCCTCCCGAAGATTGATCGGTGGGAAAAAATCTGCCTCTAATATGGACTCGCGGTCAGACAGCGTAACCGTTAAAGACATTGTTCACGTAGAAACTTGAAACACAACTGACCGCATATGCTTGTATCATACGATTGATATTGATCGTGGTTGTAGTAGATTATAGCAGAAGGACCAAAATAATCTAAAAGTTCAATAGGAGGTTTCAAATTTCCGAAGGAGTCGAAATACTTTACGTAATTATTACGTTTAACGTAGGCAACCCAATGTGTACCAGAACCTTTATCTTCTTCAAGATTCACGATTGCACACTCATTGCATAGTACGGTTTGTGGTAGAGATGTGCGCATAAAGACTCCTCGAAAATGTGGTATATCCTGACATGCATGTAATAATTGAATATTACTAGTAGCTCCAGATTTCGGGAGGTTGCTTATTTTTTTTTGCAAGGTTTTTTTCCTCCTTTTCAAACCCTCCCCCCTTCGTCCGTAAGGGGTTAGGTATAAACCATGTCCACGCCTGCCTTCTATTACACGATTGTGACGCTGTATCTCTTCCAATTGTCTCTTGGATGCTTTCGCATCGTTTACAGCTTTTGTGATACCTGCTGCGCCCCCAGCTAATGCGCCCACTGCGCTCAACAGTGGGAGCAAAGATAATAAACCCCCCCGTTTTTTTATTTTTGAGTAAATTGCTTTTTCCTCAATAAACCTCCTCGTTTCTTCGGTACACGAATTTTTCTTTTCTTCATGCTTCTTCCATGC
Organism: Prorops nasuta; assembly: GCF_024137725.1. Classification (NCBI taxonomy): domain Eukaryota; kingdom Metazoa; phylum Arthropoda; class Insecta; order Hymenoptera; family Bethylidae; genus Prorops; species Prorops nasuta. Next base: position 2,005,565 of record NW_027116832.1, on the reverse strand, counting down.
ACATGTAGGCCTAAGCCAAGTTTTCGTTTTACATTCATGGATGCCCAGACTGCTGCTGCAGCTGCTCGTTCACGTAAAGATGAGTCACTAGCAGTGATACGTTTTCGTGCACGCTGTGCAAGAACTTTATCAGCCTGGTGACGTGGTGGCAGATCCTTATATATTGAATATGCGATATCGTGTTCACGACAGGATTCGTCTAGAGGATTTATACCAGGATCACCACGTGCTAACCGTTCTCGAAGTCGAGTACCTGGTCCGCAATAATTGTAGCCAGGTATGTGTACTTCGAACGGTAATTTATTCAGTATTTTATTGAAAAAAGTTCCACAACCGTAGCTTACCATGTGGAACTTTCTTTCTGTTTTTCACACAGAGTTTGCTGACAAGCCCAGCAATCTTTTATTGAAGGGGGCAGTCCATCAATGTGATCTGTATTAGGTAGATTATGATGTTTAAAACACCAGCGATATTGTTGTACTTCAGGATCTGCACGAATGTGTTCAGGCAATTTATTCCAAACCTCTTGAATACTACGCGGAAAGTACTTTAAAAGTAAAATTTTCGGTATGTATTCAAACTGCTCAGCGGTTAATTCCTCCAAACTTGACACATCTAACACTAATAACGGCATGATGAGAACTGATCAAACAATTCATTTCATTCCCATAAATAGGTTGTATGACCACAGAGTTTTCAGTCATGGACTTCGTAAAGCAGCCGCTCGGTATTCGTGTTTCTAATATAGATTACCAAACAACCGATAAATGCATGAGACGTCACGGACCTCTACTCCCATCAACCATACGCTGTATAGTTTGTGGCCCTTCAAATTGTGGAAAAACAAATGTATTGCTGAGCCTTATAGAAAGCCCTCAGGGTGTGAGATTTGAAAACCTATACGTTTATTCAAAATCGTTGCAGCAACCAAAATATCGATACTTGGAGCAACTATTATCGGACAATGAAGAAATTAGTTATTTCCAATTTTCTAATAATAGTGAGGTTATAAAAGTAGCTGAAGCACTACCAAATTCAATTTTCATATTTGATGATGTTGCAACCGATAAGCAAGACAATATAAGAGACTACTTCTCCATGGGTAGACATTCTACGATTGATTGCTTTTATCTTTGTCAGACTTATGCAAGGATACAAAAACATCTAATACGTGATAATGCAAATTTTTTAATTATTTTTAAACAAGATGGAACTAACCTAAAACATATATATAACGAACATGTAAATACAGATATGGCGTTTGAAAAATTTTGTGAATTGTGTTCAAATTGTTGGAAGCGTGATTATGGATATTTAGTAATTGATAAAGACAGTGCAATGCAAAATGGACGATATCGAAAGGGTTTCAATAAATATGCTGTGATTAAAGAGTGATGTTAATGGTCAAAAATGTTAGTTTAACCTTGAACGTTGAACAAGTCTAATATATTGAATAGAGAATAGCTTTACAAAATGAAGGAGAAAAAGCTTCTAAAGAAGATTGCTGAGGCAAGTGAAGTAATTCGTCAAAAATATCGCGCAATCAAATCAGACAGAGTAATGATGGAAGACAGTTTAAATGAAAATTTTAAACCAATAGTTGAACCATTAAAGAAGCCCACCGAAAATAATCAAGCAATTTTCGTTGCACCGAAACATGAGATAAAAATGGAACCTATAAAGAGATCTGTCTCACACGAGGAATCTTTCATAATTCCGATGAAACGAAGAAAGTCTTATCTCACATCGACTCCACAGCGGAAAGATTTCATACGCAGCTCCAGAATTAACGTTCAAGGTCATTCATCGGATGATGAGCAGTAATATCCACAGTCGCACGAAACACAGTACCTTTCTCTGGAAGATGATGAAGAGGAGGAGGAGGAGGAGGAGAAGGTGAAGAAGAATAATGAATATGGCACGTAAGATTTAGCGAAACAAATAGAATTACCTGTGCATACATCCATCGAGGATGTAAAAGATGCTAATCGAAGTACGATAAAGTCTGGTTCTATTGCATCCAAATATATAGAATTGTTGACGAATAATGCTAAGGATAAAATTGACAGTAATTATGGAGTTAAGTTAGATAAAGTGACGAATAAAATGTGGCTTGCGAAATGTGCTTTTAATGTTGATGATTACAGTAATTTTATTATAATCGATAAGGAGTATTATCCTGGCACGAAAGGTCTATTTGAATTGATCTTCATGAAAGAACCTGAAGACTATACTAAAGATGATTTAGACACATATAAAAGTATTCTTTCTCAAACTAAAGTGCACAGAGCAGATAACATTAGTACAGGAAAGCTTCGTGGGAATAAGGGACATAAATGGAAGAAAATAATTAGTGAATTATTTCCACCGAAGACAAAACTTGTACATGGCAAAGGATATATGCATGTTAATAATAATCCAGTAAGCTATGTACATTGGAATGATCCAAACGAACTGGTCGAGCGATTAAAACTTTTAATTGCATCATCTGCTGCTGGTCATACGAATCACCAGAATGAGATACAGTCAATAATTGAGGAGCTCCATGAAGAAGGTATCATCTTATAAAAGAGATTGCAGTTTCAAGATTTTCTCAGTTCAACGTACTACTTCACTATGACGATGAATAAATTTGGAGCTGGTTTCAATACTGGTAAAGTGAGAAATTATTTCCACAAAATTGATAATGATTCGTTAAAGTTTGATAAACAAAAGAATGCATTTAATGCCAAGAAGAAAATAATTTCAAACTTAGAATGTGATGTTACGGATGAGACAAGTGCAGTGAATATGGCTGCACTGTTACGTAATTCGATGACTGTACGTGATAGCTTAATGAGAGAATTGTTTGAATACAGTGAGAAGCTAACTCACTATTACCTAAAATGTAACATTCTTGAGGAAAAATTTACAACTCTAATGAAAAAAATCGATGAAATTGATGAAATTGGTATAAGAATCGATAAACTGCTTGATAAAGTCGATCATAATGATTATAAATTGGATCGAAAAGACAAGGAATTACGAAATGATATGATTGTTGGATTGAAAATTGTTGTAGAATATTTCTCTAATCAGCTCGCAAAAAAAGATTTTGCAAATGAGAAGAATAGAGAAGACGATATAAATTATGCCCTGAAGAAACTTATACTACCGCCAGTGCTTGATGACCTGCTGTAAACATAACACGTAGTGGAATAATTATGAGTAGTGAGGAGAAGAAACAATTGGTAGAAGAGTTGCATGTGCCTGCCAGACGGAACTTTTTACGTAGACGGGTAATAATACGAGGCTTCGATGACCTCTGGCAAGCAGACCTGGTAGACATGAGAAACTATGCGGACGCAGGCTACCACTACATTCTCACAGTTATTGATGCATTGTCGAAATATGGCTGGGCAATAGCCCTGAAAACCAAGTCAGGCAAGGAAGTGACAACTGCATTGCTGAAAATCCTGAAGAGTGGGAGATGTCCGAAAAATCTACAGACCGACGATGGCAAGGAATTTTATAATAGTGATTTCCAATCGCTTATGAAAAAGCATGGAATAAATCATTACTCAACATACAGTGTATTGAAAGCAACCATAGTCGAGCGTTGGAATCGAACGTTGAAGACAGAAATGTGGAATGGATTTACGTTGAATGGAAATTACAAGTGGAGAGCTATGCTACAACAACTGGTTGACGAATACAATTCAAGAAAACATCGTACTATAGGAATGCGTCCAGCCGATGTGAAACCTGAACATGCTAATAATCTCTTAGCAACAGTATTCAGTAATATAAAGATCGTTAGTCGTGCCAAGTTCAAAGTCGGTGATTTTGTACGAATCAGTAAATATAAGAATGTATTTGCAAAAGGCTACACACCAAATTGGACAACTGAAATATTTGAAATTATAAAAGTGCAGAAAACAAATCCTGTTACATATTTACTAAGGGATTCTAGTGGTACAGATATATATGGTGGATTCTACGAATATGAACTTTTAAAAACTGCTAATCCTAATGTATATCTAGTTGAGAAGGTATTACGTAAGAAGGGGGACAAAGTCTTTGTAAAGTGGTTAGGATTCAATAATACACATAATTCATGGATAAATAAAAACAATATTTTGTAACATACAATTTATTAATAAAGAAGCAATTATTTAATCTTCATTTAAATCTACTTCACCTATTTCTATTTCATTTATCCTATAATGACCCCATGGTAGAGTTGATACAGTACCTTGTACAATAAAGCGCTTATCATCATGTGGACTGAGAGAAATTTTTTGCTGTACAATTGAATAAACATTATGCAATTTTGAACGAATTAAAGTTTGATTATAGATATGAACAGTAAAATTTTGTAAGTAGTCTCTATAATCTTCAAACGTTATTTTTCTAGCGATAACGCAACTCTTAACGCCCTTAGCTTTTTTAAAAATTTTATCTTGTATTTTAAATGTATACATTTTCGATCTCAGTCCAATAAACTCAGTCATAATTCTCCCGTTACTCTCATCTTTCATCAAACCAGGCACTTTTTTATTTACTAGAGGTAAATTATACTGGTTATTAGGTGAATAATCACTAGTATCGAATTTTGAAAGATTTTCTCTCATGATCGTGTAAATGTCATCGCATTCGATACTGTATATCAAACTATCTGTATCGGTATACATTGCTCTACATTTACTACCAAACGTTGGAAGCATATATTCATAATGGAATTCGTATAAACATGTTTTTGAAATATCTAGAATACTCATACCTACATATATAGGTTTATCAAATTTCGCCTTTAATTTTTTTAATTCTATCGCAACCAAATTTTCGTTGAATATGGCGCTACTGTGAAAATTTGGTTGGGATATCAATGCTTCTGCTCCATATCTTCCTTCCCACTTACTAACTAGCCTTACATCAACTCTATTTCTTACATTTTCCATCGTCTTACCGAACACTGCATTGTTCATTAGTTTGAAAAGATTTTTCTCAAACTCATTTTTAGATGCAGCTCGCAAACGTGTGTTTAAGTCTATATATTTGTTTAGCCATGCAGATTGCTGGAATCTTAATCCGCGATGGATACGTTTCAGTACCATTCCATGATGAATACATTGTTGTAAAGCCCGATAATGTATAACATAACGCTCCTTATTTTCGACAGTTGCAAGTAGCTTCTTCTGTCGTGCTCCGAGCGGAGCCTCACGTACCGGACAAAATGGCAAGTCAGAGTGATTATCATGATGTACGCTTGGATACTCCAAGTCTACCTCTAAAATAAAACCCTCAGATGAATCTATAGGTATGCTAGAGATATCAAAGTTGTTAGTATCTTCAATCCAGCGAAATCCATGAGTAGGTAGAGCTTGACACATTGACCATCCGTATAGATTATTTACATCATAGTACATTAAATATTTGCTTGGTTTTGTTGAGTCATAATCATTCATATACCGATTGTTTGCTTTTTCATAGCGGTGAGAGCACTGACTCAAACCACCACGTATTCCGCGTTCTACGAAAAGCAACATTTCAACATCAGTGAAAAGTTCCAATTTTATTCCAGTATATTTAAGCATTGCATCCCAAGTGAACCCTGGGAGTGTAAAATAATGTGCAGGATCCAAATTATAATTTTCCATGCAGCTATCGCGAAAATTTTCAAAAACGTCTGTCAGTAATAATACGTCAGTTTTTAAATAGAGATCGCTGTACTCCCCAAGTGTTTGTATTTGAAAATTGATCCATACCTCCTTAGCATGATTATATGCCTCTTCACTAATATCACTGTCAGTTAATTTGTTATAGAATAACTTGCGAGGCGGTGAAGCATTTTCTTCCAGACGATTCAGATTATCTACGTAATCATAAGGAAAAATACCTTTTCTTGTTAGTAGATTAAATTGTTCCGTATTTAAATTCAAAAATTCTGACAAGTTTTTCAATTGAGATCTCTCCAAGCATGAGCTCAATTTGTCTAAACTTGATGCAAGAAATTTAAATGAATCAATAAACCTGAGCTGAATATTATATTTCCGTATGTATTTTGTAAATGAAATATACTTTTCCTTATGTACAGGTAGCAGGTATACTGAACCCTCATACATGTTAGCGATCGCATTGAAGATGAAATGTGCATCGTAATTAGATAAATTATGAAAAATTACTGGAATAACGTGCGAATCTTTATAGTTTAAATTACAATTGTTGTGAGAGGGTCCTCTATATTTACCTGTTAAATGATCATGATCGCGAACACGTATTTGATTTGGAAGAAACGGTTTTTTACATATATGACAGACGGGATCATTGTTATGACGAAAATTTTCGCTAATACTTAGCGTTCTCATAGGCAATACAGTCTTTAGTTTTTCGCTCGCTATGCTAGCAATTTTATCGAGTTCTCGCACAAACCATTCTATACACTCGAGTCCACGATATGATTTATAGGTGGAGAGCGATGAATCACGAACGCTTTTAAAATAATATCCTACACTAAAGGGTAAATGTTTTTGATAAATAAGGTAAAGATGCCTATTATGGTACACTGCAAAATTCGGGTCACATTATGAAACACACATATAATATAAGATTTTATGAAAAAATGGTATGCATTTGACGTAACACAAACGTGTACATATTGGCTTTGGAAAATCCTCTTTACAATACAATTGAATTAAATACAGAATAACAACTTTTTATATAAAAAAAAAATGTTTATTGGCATGCACCTGTAACATTAGTAGAGGAGCTATGCGGTTCCGATGACAGGGAGTGGGGGAAGCTGTTTTGTGGTGTGGAAGGGGGATGGGTGGGGATAAGACTCTCTTAGTATGGTAGTGGTGTGGATGAGGAAGGAAAGGGTCTTATAGTGGGATCGAGTTTGGTTAGGGAGGGTGGGGGTATTTTTCACCCTATGTCACAGTTGGAAGGTCTTATAGTGGGACCGAGTTTGGTTAGGTAGGGGGTATTTTTCACCCTATGTCACAGTTGGAAGGTCTTATAGTGGGACCGGGTTTGGTTAGGGAGGGGGTATTTTTCACCCTATGGTACCGTTGGTTAGTTATCCTACGGGGACCTAAGTTATCCTACGGGGCCCTAGTTGAGGGAAGGTTTTTTCACCCTTCGAAGTCGATGGTTAGTTACCTTACGTAGCCTAACTATTTCCGACTCTGCTACACAGATAAACTAGGTTGAGTTAATTGCTAGTTCCAGTAGTGACCGCTAGGTGACTGCCTTCCTTAATCTTCTTTCGCGCTAATGGTATTTTAATATTACGTAATTACACACACGGGTGAACTAGTTCAATTTAATTGATAGTACCAGTAATTGCCGCTAGGTGGCTACCGCAATCCCCCCTTTTCTCGTTAGTTAAATTGTAGATAGCTATTGTGATAAGTTGCTGATATCGTGCAAGGAATTAACTTTCCATCGAGCATGGAATTATAAATTTGCATGGTTTTAACTAAACCTATGCAGAGAATCACTAAAATACTTTAAATGAAAGGATATAGTTTTAATAGTCTCACCTATTGGGGAGAATAACAATTTGACATCAATTTCAGGAATATTAATATTTTGATAGGGCAACTTATTAAGTCCTAGCTGTTACTATACCCAGGTCAGGTTCACTAATTTATTAGGCCTTACAGCTCCTCACTTATAGTATGTCCTTAGAGGGTACTATTTGACCATTCAGAACCAATCCTAGACCCTCCCACTATTCTCTCCTTCTATGGACCCTCTCTCTAAACTTCCATTCAAGAAATCATTTACCTTTCTACGAGCGAATTAGTTAAAGTGATAAAAAGATGTTTGACTAAAATTATACATTCGCGGTACCACGGGATACGGCTATAGAGAAGCTAGCCTTCAAGAGGAGGAGGATGAGACATGGAGACTGGATGAGTAACTGATAGTAAAACTTTAGTTATTGAATAAAAAAACAGTTTTAAGAATTTTTATAGCCTTCCCTGACTTATCTTTTAGCCATTTTTAGCTTTTCAGGTAAGCATATCATACGATCCATCTAACAAGCAGGCTAGGTATTAGAAAGGGAAAGAGTTGTCAGTGCACTTCATTTTTTTTGAAGGGTAAAGCAAAACATAACTTTTACCTAGACATTAAGAAGCTGTATTGGCACCATTCTAGCGATTGGAGAACTGATTGCTGAGTGTGCTGATATCTTCTAGAACGGATATGCTCGAGTACCTGACGCCTGAGATCATGTCATGTCATGACTTGTTACTTGATTTATGACCTTTTAAATCCTCGATTTTTTCATATTCTCTCAATTTTTTATATGCCTAGCTATCGAGAGGAATGTGCTCGTAAATTTTACCGTTTCACTTAAGAAAAGTCTGCAACACGTTTATGCAATTAAAAGAATTCTGGAGAAACCACTGGTAACGTGTCATGACCTGTTTGACGCAAATTTTCCCCAGTTCACTTTAGAAAAGTCTACAACATGATTATGCAATTAAAAGAATTCAGGAGAAACCGCTTGTAACGTGTTACGACTTGTTTGACGCAAATTTCGTAGGCGGGCAAGAATACCCAACCACCCAAATATTAACTTCCAATAAGAATGCATCTCATCCCCTTCCATGAATGCATCTCATACCTTCCACCATTTTTAAAATCCTTGTTGTTAGCAATCGGGAAATTTCAGTCAGTCAGTTTTCATTAGAAGCTTCAAGGAGGTGAAAAATCCAGTGCAAAGCTATATTCCGAATATTTTCCTTGCTGTACCACAGAAACTCTTTTGGGTGGTAAGAATTATTCTTTTATTATTATTCTCTTTTCTTGCTATTCTATTTCAATATTTTTCTTTTCTCAATTTCTATGTTTTTTCACAGAAAAATGGATTTAACCAAGATCAATGCACTTGCAAGTGTAACTTACGAACCTAAGACTTTCGTAAAGCTGAATACTTTTGAGGAGAATAAGGAGTATCAAATCACTGAATTAGTGAAAATTAAGACCAAATATGGAGAGAAATTAATAGCGAAGCTGGCTACCGACGAATGGTTCTTCCTACCCTCAAGGATGATGAAATTACTGGAGTCGCCTGAACTAATCAAAGAACTTCAAAATGCTGCATCAGCGAATACATTAAAAATCTTATATGTTGGAGGACGATACAATAATTTGGAATTTAAAGTTACCCAATGATAATCATAAGATAAATTTTGGAAATGTTTGTAAGGAATGTTTTTAAGGAATGACATCAATAAATGTTTATTATATCTTATTTATTTATTTTTTCTTTATCCCTCACTACATTAGTAAGATACATATAAATCTAGTCTATTAACTTACATTTCTAACAATACTAGTAAGCGGGTTATATTCAACGATTTTATCATGTATAATTAAACAAAACGCAGTAGTATTACTTGGAATATTTCTAGTACAAACAATCTCAATTTTAACATCAACAGTGCCTGACTTTATAGATTCATTTTGATGCGAACAATCGATGACGAAGAGAGGACCATATTCCACAAAGTTTTTGTAATTAAGCATTGGTCTCGACTGTTTTTCTCCTGCATAATATGAATGGATAAATTTAACATACATATCATATAGTACAGAATAACGGTTTTTTTCGCTATCACTATCAATTCGGTCATAAGGATAAAATTCTGAATTCAGATAGACTTTAACATCACGAACAGAACTGTCATTGAATCTAAGCACCTCCATATGCTGCGTACTCTTCTTATTTTGTCTAAATGCTAGTATAACATATCGAGGTTTCTCCAATTGTGTTGCAGCTTTTACGGCCCATGTATGCCTCTGTGTTTCAGGTAGAAGTGGATATTCGTAGAGTTCCCAGGAACGAAAAGCCATGGTTAAACTTTTGTTTTGCTCAATCAAACGTAGAAATTTAAGTTTTGTATAATCATTCAGTGATATATGAGGAATCCTCCATTGCACTTTTTGCAAATCAATTTTGGAGTTGATGATTTTTCTCGAAGAATGTAATGAATTTATATCATCACGTGCTCGAATAAGAACGACTTCATGACGTGCATTTATTATAACTCTTCTGTAGTCTTCACAAAAACCCAACAGCATTTGCAATGGTACACAAAAGTTGAAATGATTCGTAGACCTGTGATCTGTTAGAAACCATCCTGAATGACGTAGACTTGCACTTTCCTCAGCAGTTAAGGAGATGAGATTCTTCATGGAGCTAGTAAAACCCACATTCTTACAGCGATCAATCTCAATACCATTCAATTCATAACGAATTTCATCAAACAAGAATGCCATGGAATTACAGTCAAGTCCTACGACATCTTGGGCTGTTGCATCTGGAGCACGGGTTCCAACGATTATCTTTCCCTCAATGTAGAGATAACTTTCACAGAGTAGAAGAATTAAATCTTGCTGTTGTATAGGAATTCGAATTTCATCACTATTTCCCAATGAGGCATTTGCATAAGGATTGTATGCATGCATTTCCATTTTAGTGATGCGATTGTCGAACACCGGTTGAGCGGTTACATCTAATGGATCCATTTTTATTTCTAACGTTGAAACCCAGTGATTGTAGAAAGGTGATATTTCTTCTTGTTAATGATGCGCCAACGTTACCTTCGCTCAATGTATTTTGTCCTCCAGCGTTACCTTCACTCAATGTATTCTGTCCTGCTGCAGCAGTTGGACTGATAGGCTCATCGAGTATCGGTGATTTATAAGTATTCTTGTAAATCAACATTTTCTAATATGTAAACGAATTGTGATTTCTTCACCTCCGAAATTTACTATACGATCTTCCTGATCGAGAATACGCAAGGTGAGACGGTCAATTACTTTCGCAATGACTGGCAAGTAAATGACGTTCTTCGGTGTTTCTGCGATTTTATAACCTGGCGGAACACTCGGAAAAAATTCATGTATAACATGTCGAGGTCTACCGTTTGTGTACGCACCAGCTGTAATGTTGCATTCAATTCGTAGAATATTTACTCTTATAATGTTTACGGGCTCGTCTAATTCAGCTAGTGTGTTCGGTGGAATAACACGATCTGATGAAAAACCCAACAAAGAGCCTATATTGTTAGGTTGTGTAAAATCAATCTGATATTTACACTTTATTTCACTTTTTAATGTATTATTATTAGCACGTAGAACAATTACTTCTTCTTCATCACCTTCGAACATCTGAGCACGTAAAAAGTCATTTATAGCATTGAGCTCATAACAACCTGTAGGTATAGTTAGCTCCTGATCATCAACGTAATAGTACATTGTGTTACAAGGGACGAAAGTTGCCGTTTGCAGACGAGTGTGAAGTTGGCGGCACGAGCGAAGCGAGTGCTGCCATCACACGAGTCCAAACGGCAATTTCGTCCCGCGTAACACATGATACTTTTTATTACAAGTGCATCAATTAGATGCATATAAAAGAAAAATGATAATAGATGATTTGATATTTTATTTGTTATTGTGATATATTAATTCACTTTCGTTAAATCGTAAGCTGCTAATCTTCTAGTATTTAAAGAATACTGCGCCATGGAATTCAATAGGGAAAATATGGCAGAGCACGTTGCTGGGGGTGCAGGGGGCGAAGCCCCCGCTGGGGGTATGGGGGCGAAGCCCCCATAAGCAAACAACAATAAAATCATAAGTTTTTTATTTTATTTGCAATTTATGTACATATGTGAAGTCATTATAATTAAGTTAAAGTTAAGTATATTTATTTTTTAATATGGGAAGAATTTAATAACAAATATGAAGACGAAACTTCCATTTAGTAATTAGATATATAAATGTAAGTTTTCAAATCATATCCTTTATTAAACTAAAAACTGTATATTCTTTTACAAATTATAATTATTATATTAATTTATAATTAAATGCACCAGTTTTCAATATAAATAACAAAAATTAATAGTAAGCATTACCATCATATTAATTTCAATGAGGTTTGGAACATTAGAGTGGTATTAGCTTTATACTAATGATATTGAACAATTGTTGAAAACAATAGAGATTGGTTGTTTCTCTTTAACATCATTTTTGACGAGTCCTTCCTCATTCAAAGGTTTGATAATTTTATTTGCATTATATTGTGCGCCATTTTATCAATATTTTCTTCACTTAAGCAATTTTCTTTATTAGTGTGCATTATTTTTATGCGTCCTCACTTAGCACAATTAGCAAAAATTAATTAAGCTGTTTGAAAGTTTATCACAGTTAGTTTAACGTTTGAACATAAGTGTTATGTCAATTGCAGTACTTGCTTTTGTTTTTAACGATTTATCAACAAATTGCTATGACTACGCAGCATGTTCAGTGCAAACATCTATTCCTCCCCGAAAATAACTACCCAAGGGACGAAAATGAGATAAGCTGTACCTGAGCATGCGCAAACTATACTGGCATGAAAACGGCTGATTTCGACTTGCAAAACTGCTCTGAAAACAGCCATTTTACATGCACGTGTGATAAAAAATATATTGTTTGTCTCATCAACATTAGAGATTGAATTGAAGCTCTGAAAGTCTACGAGACCGAGTTCATAATGTCCATCTCGAAGATCGATCGGGGGGAAAAAATCTGACCCCAATACCGAGTCACGGCCAGAGAGTGTAACTGTTAAAGACATTGTTCACGTAGAAACTTGACACACAACTGACCGCATATGCTTGAATCATACGATTGATATTGGTCGTGGTTGTAGTAGATTATAGCAGAAGGTCCAAAATATTCCACACGTTCAATTGGTGGTTTTAAATTTCCGAAGGAATCGAAATACTTAACGTGCTTATTACGTTTAACGTAAGCGACCCAATGTGTTCCAGGACCTTGTTCGTCATCAAGATTCACAATTGCGCACTCATTGCGTTGCGCATTTTGAGCTAGAGATGTACGCATAAAGACTCCCCGAAAATGCGGTATTTTACGGCAGACGTTTGATAATTGCATATTACTAGTAGGTCCAGATTTAGGAAGTCCATTTATTTTCTTTTCCTTTTCCTTTTCACTCCCTCTCCTATTCGACTGTATGGTGCGAGGTATAAACCTTGTCCCCGTCTCGCTTCCATTAAGCGATTGTGTCGATGCATTTCTTCCAATTGTTTTTTGGCTGCTTTGGTGTCGTTTACAGTCTTTGCTATACCTGCTGCACCGCCAGCTAATGCGCCCACCGCACTCAGCAGCGGAAGCAATGGTAATAAACCCCCCCGTTTTGTTTTAGTAAGTGACTTTTTCCTCAATAAACCATCTCGTTTTTTCGGTACACGAATTTTTCTTTTCTTCGTACTTTTTCTAGGCACTCGCAGTCCTAAGCCGAGTTTCCGTTTTGCATTCATTGATGCCCAGACAGCAGTCGCTGTCGCTCGTTCACCTACGGATGAGTCACTAGCTATGATACGTTGTCGTGCACGGCGTGCAAGTACTTTATCAGCATGATGACGCGAGGGCAGGTCCTTATATACTGAATATGGGATATCATGCTCACGGCAAGCATCATCCAGAGGGTTTATTCCTCGATCACCACGTGCTAACCGTTCATGAAGGCGAGTACCTGGACCGCAATAATTGTAGCCAGGTACATGCAGCTCGAAGGGTAGTTTATTTAGCAGCTTATTGAAAAAAGATCCACAACCATATCTCATCATGTCATGCTTTCCTAACGGGTTCGTTGGCACATCCAGCAATTTTTTATTGAAGGCGGTATTCCATCAAAATGATCTTGATTAGGTAAATTATAATGTTCCGTACAGGCACGATATTGTTGCACTTCAGGATCTGCACGAATGTGCTCAGGTAATTTACACCAAACAAGTCGAATACTGTTTGGAAAGCGCTTCAATAGTAAAATTTGTGGAATGTATTCAAGCTGTTCAATAGTTAAATCCTCCAAACGTAGCACATCTAACATTAACAACGACATAATGAGAACTGATGAGATAATCTGCTTCGAGCCTATAAATAGCTTGCATGATCATAGAGTTTTACAGTTATGGATTTCGTAAAGCAACCACTGCACATTCGTGTCTCCAACGCCGATCGTTTTATTGTCGGTGGGGGTTGTGGAGGAAGGAGTAAACGTCATGGATCCCTACTTCCATCTACAATTCGTAGTATAATTTGCGGACCCTCGAATTGCGGTAAAACAAACGTACTACTTAGTCTCGTAGAAAGTCCTAACGGTGTGAGATTTGAAAATATTTATGTATACTCAAAGTCGCTTCAACAACCCAAGTATCAATACCTTGAACGGTTATTAAAAGGACTAAAAGGTATTGGATATTTTAAATTTTCAAACAATAGCGACGTTGTAAAGGTAACTGAGGCGTTACCCAATTCTATTTTCATATTTGATGATGTTGCTAACGATAAGCAGGATAATATCAGTGACTACTTCTCCATGGGTAGACATTCAAATATTGACTGCTTCTACCTCTGCCAGACTTATGCTAACATTCCTAAACACATGATTCGTGATAATGCAAACCTTCTCATAATCTTTAAGCAAGATGGTACTAATTTAAAACATATTTATAACGATCATGTAAACACGGATATGTCATTTGAAAAATTCAATGAGTTGTGTTCAAAGTGCTGGCACCATGATTATGGATTTCTAGTGATCGACAAGGATAGTACAATTCAAAATGGTAGATATCGGAAAGGTTTCGATGAGTATGCTAAGATTAAATAGTATACCGTTTGCTTAAGATTGTTCAGTTTAGAGCTAAGTGTCCATCAAAACACACACATCAAATGAGCATGGAATAAACCTAGTATAAACGTGGAAATAAAAACGTGGACTGAATCTAGATTGAACGTGGATTAAACGTGGATTGAACGTGGATTTGAACGTGGATTTGAACGTGGATTGAACGTGGATTGAACGTGGATTGAACGTGGATTGAACGTGGATTGAACGTGGATTGAACGTGGATTGAACGTGGATTGAACGTGGATTGCACGTGGATTGCACGTGGATTGAACGTGGATTGAACTTGGATTGAACGTGGATTGAACGTGGATTGAACATGGAAAGCAGGAAAATGGAAGAAAAGATGCTGCTAAAGAAGATTGCCGCGAAAAGTAAAGTAATTCGTGAAAAATATCGTGCACTCAAATCAGGAAGAGAAATGATGGAAACCTATTTAAATGAAACTTTTAAACCAATTGTTGAGCCATTGAAGAAGCTCACTGAACATAATGAGATGATCTTCGTGTCCCCGAAATATGAGTATAAACAGGAACCGCTACAGAAGACTACTGTAAGCGATAATTCTTTGATTATTCCATCGGAACGTAAAAGAACTTATTTCTCATCGACTCCACAACGTAAATATTTCGCAGACAACTCTAGAATTAAAATTCCAACCCCTTCATCTGATGATGATGATGATGAGCAAGGAAATTCACGACCTAATGAAACATTATACCTTTCTCTGGAAGAGGATGGGGATGAGGAGTAGGAGGAGGAGGAGGGAGTGAAAGTGGAAAGGGATGTTAATGATTTAGCAATACCATCACCAATGCAAGCAGAAACTCCATCATCACCATTGCAAAGATCCTTAAATTTAAATAGTTCTTTGTCAGAATATGCACCAATTGGACGTAAATATATAGAGATGTTTCTGCGTAAAAATAAGGATTTAATTGATGATAATTTTGGAATTGAACGAGATGCTAGACTTAACAAAATGAGACTTGGGAAATGTTCTTTTAAAGTAAATCGTAAAGATTTTATTATTATTGATGATGAGTATTATCAGGGTACTATTGGGCTATTTGAATTGATCTTCATGAAAGAGCCACATGATTATACTGAAGATGATTTAAAAACATATAAGAATATTCTTTCTCAAACTAATGTACACCGAGCAGATTACAGTAGCGAGGGAAAGCTTCGTGGGAATAAGGGTCATAAATGGAAGAAAATAATTAGTCCATTATTTCCTCCAAAGAATCTTGTAAAAGGTAGCGGTTATATGTGTGTTAATGATAAACCAGTGAACTATGTACATTGGAATGATCCGAACGAATTAGTTGAACGTTTGAGACTTTTGATAGCATCATCTGCTGCAGGACATACGAATCATCATAATGAGATACAATCAATAATTGAGGAGCTTCATGAAGAACGTATTATCCTATAAAAGAGATTACACTTTCCATAATTTCCCAGTTGATTGTGTTACTTCACAATGTCGATAAATAAATTTGGAGGTATTTCCACTGCCAGTAATGTGAGAAAATATTTCCGCAAAACTGAAGATGAAACATTAAAATTTGATAAACGTATGAATGCATTTAATGCTAAGGGGAATATTATTTCAAATTTAGGATTTGATGCTACTGATGAGAAATGTGCTGTGAATATGCGTGTTCTGCTGGATAATATGAATGCTGTACGTGCGAACCTTAAAAATGAAATGCAAGAAAACAGTGATATTTTACGAAATATTGCGTTAAGACTGGATGAAACTGAGTTAAGGCTGAATGATTTTCAAGTGAAATTGAGTAATTTCATGCAGAAACATGCTGAAGATAATGCAGATTTAAAGAAATATGCATCAATTTTCATGGAGAATCAGACTAAAGAGGATGCTGAATCAAAGAAACATATAATGAAGATAATGCGGAATTAAAAAAAAAAAGTGCTATTTTTCATGGGGAGAATCATGCTAAGGAGAATTCTTCTTGAAATAATTCGACAAAGAGTTTTATTAGGAAAAAGAAACTTTTACTACCATCAGTGCTCGTTGTACCCCTGTAAACCCAACACATACCTGAAGAGTTATGGATAGTGAAGAAAAGAAAAAATTGGTCGAAAAACTGCAAGTACCTGCAAGACGGAATTTTCAACGTAGAAGAGTTATAATACGAGGCTTCGATGACCTCTGGCAAGCAGATCTGGTTGATATGAAGAATTATACTGACGGAGGTTACCACTATATTCTCACAGTTATTGATGCATTGTCGAAATTTGGATGGGCAGTAGCACTAAAAACCAAAACTGGTAAGGAAGTGACAGACGCATTTACGAAGATTCTGAAAAGTGGGAGATGTCCCAAAAATTTGCAGACAGATGATGGCAAGGAGTTTTATAATAGTGATTTCAAATCGCTTATAAAAAAACGTAGAATAAATCATTACTCAACATACAGCGTATTGAAAGCTACGATAGTTGAGCGCTGGAATCGCACGCTGAAGCCTGAAATGTGGAAACGATTTACGTTGAATGGAAATTATAAGTGGCGAGGCATACTGCAGCGACTAGTTGAAGACTACAACGCAAGAAAACATCGTACTATAGGAATGCGACCAGTTGATGTGACGCCAGATCATGCTAATATGCTCCTGACTACAGTATACAATAATATAAAGATTGTTGGTCGTGCCAAGTTCAAAGTAGGTGATTTTGTACGAATCAGTAAATACAAGAATGTATTCGCAAAGGGATACACACCAAATTGGACAACTGAAATATTTGAAATTATAAAAGAGCAGAAAACAAATCCTGTTACATATTTACTTAGAGACTCTAGTGGTACTAATATATACGGAGGATTCTACGAATATGAACTTTTAAAAACTGCTAATCCTAATGTATATCTAGTGGAGAAGGTATTACATAAGAAGGGTGATAAGGTCTTTGTGAAGTGGTTAGGATTCGATAATAAACATAATTCATGGATAAATAAAGATAATATTTTGTAAAAACAATATTTATTAATAAAATTATTCAATTTAAATATAATTAATTTATTCTATAATGACCCCATGGTAGAGTCGATACAGTTCCGTGCACGATATAACGCTTATCATCGTATGGGCTGAGAGCTACTTTCCGTTGCGTAATCGAATAAACATTATGCAATTTTGAGCGAATTAAATTTTGATTGCGGACTTGTACAGTAAAATTTGTTAAACAGTCCTTATAGTCCTCGAAGGTTATGTTTCTAGCAACAACGTAAGTCTTAATACCTTTAGCTTTTTTGATAATTTTATTTTGTACTTTAAATGTGTACATTTTTGATCTCAGTCCAATAAACTCTGTCATTATCTGCCCATTATTCTCATCTTTTATCAGCCCATGGACTTTTTTATTTACTAGAGGTAAATTGTACTGATTGTTGGGAGAATAATCGCTTTTATCGAATCTAGCAAGATTCTCCCTCATAATAGTGTAAATATCATCACACTCAATGCTGTATATTAGACTATCCGTATTGGTATATAACGCTTTACATTTGCTACCGAACGTAGGAAGCATATAATCATAATGAAAATCATACAAACATGTTTTCGAAATATCAAGAATGCTCATACCTGCGTATATAGGCTTATCGAATTTAGCTGCTAATTTTGTTAATTCAATCGTGACCAAATTCTCACTGAATATAGTGCGACTGTGAAAATTAGGCTTAGCAATCATTGCTTCAGCACCTTATCTTCCCTCCCACCTACTTACGAGTCTCACATCAACTCTATTTCTAACATTCTCCATAGTCTTACCGAACACCGCATTGTTCATTAATTTGAAAAGATTTTTCTCAAACACATTTTTAGATGCTGCACGCAAACTAGTGTTCAGATCGATATATTTACGTAACCAGGTGGACTGCTGAAATCCTAAAACGCGATGAATGTGTTTTAAGACAACACCATTACGCATACATTGCTGTAAAGCACGATAGTGTATAACATAGCGCTCCTTATTTTCTAAAGTTGCAAGTAGCTTCTTCTGACGTGTACCCGGTGGTGCATCACGTACGGGACAAAATGGAAGGTCGGAATGTTTATCGTGAAGCATGCTTGGATACTCTAAGTCAACCTCTAAAATATAACCCTCGGGTGAATCTATCGGTATATTAGAGATATCCAAATTATTAACATTTTCAATCCAGCGAAATCCGTGAGTAGGTAGCGGTTGAGACATTGCCCACCCATATAAATTATTTACATCGTAGTACATTAAATACTTAGAAGGTTCCTCGGGATTGTAGTTTTGCATGTACCGATTGTGTTAGCCTTTTCATAGCGGTGCGAGCATTGGCTTAAACCACCACGTATGCCTCGTTCTACGAAAAGCAGCATTTCTACGTCAGTAAAAAGTTCTAATCTTATTCCTGTATGTTTGAGCATTGCATCCCAAGTGAAGCCTGGGAGTGTATAATAATGAGCAGGATCCAAATTATAAGTTTGCATGCAGCTATCACGAAAATTTTCGAAAACGTCAGCCAACAATAGTACATCAGTTTTCAAATAGAGATCGCTATACTCCCCAAGTGTTCGTATTTGAAATTTGGTCCATACCTCCTTAGCGTGATTATACGCACCCTCACTAATATCACTATCGGATAATCTATTATAGAATATCTCGCGTGGAGGTAAAGCAGTTTCTTCCAGACGGTTCAGACTATCTATGTAATCGTAAGGAAAAATACCTTTCCTTGTCAGAAGGTTAAATTGTTCTGTTTAAATATGAGAATTCTGACTCTAAATTTTTTAACTGTGATCTCGTTAAATATGAACTCAATTTGTCTAAACTAGATGCCATAAATTTGAAAGAATCGATAAACCTTAGTTGTATATTATATTTACGGATGAATTTAGTGAATGAAATATACTTCTCCTTATGTACAGGTAGCAAGTGTACTGAACCTTCATACAAGTTAGCGATTGTACCGAAAATAAAATGTGCATCATAACCTGATAAATTATGAAAAATTACAGGTATTAC
The DNA here is from genome assembly GCF_024137725.1 of Prorops nasuta. Taxonomy (NCBI): domain Eukaryota; kingdom Metazoa; phylum Arthropoda; class Insecta; order Hymenoptera; family Bethylidae; genus Prorops; species Prorops nasuta. The sequence goes on along the minus strand of NW_027116832.1, from coordinate 1,985,836 downwards.
ATGTAAATCGTTAAAGTTTAAATTACAATTATTATGAGCAGGTCCCCTATATTTACCAGTTAAATGATCATGATCGCGAACACGTATTTAATCTGAGAGAAACGGCTTTTTACATATATGACAGTTGGGCTCAGTATAATGCCTTGAATTTTCACTAATACTTAGCGTTCTCATAGGCACTACAGTCTTTAGTTTTTCGCTCGCTATGCTAGCAAGTTTATCGAGTTCTCGCACAAACCATTCTATACACTCGAGTCCACGATATGATTTGTAAGTTGAGAGCGATGAATCACGAACGCTTTTAAAATAATAACCTATACTAAAAGGTATGTGTTTTTGATAAATACCAATATCGTCATCCGTTTGCTCAACTTTTTCAAGCAAGCATTCAATGTCAGCGTATATGACAAATTGCACCCTCTCACTGTTCTTCATATTATTGAAGGAAACCCAACGGTCCTTGTCAGGTAGCACAATTCTGATGTTTTTATTGAGTTGCGCACAATCACGTTTATGCGATTTTAGTTTCTCATCATTGTGGAAATAGTGTAAGCAACTATAGGAGGGAAAAAGTAATATTAGAATATAGAAGCAGTAATTATATATATATATATATATATATATATATATATATACAGGGTGTTTCTCTAACGGCGGCATATAGGAGATTCGTGTTAGTTAACTATAGCGCTCAGGATGATGGTATCTGAGAGCGCTGATTGGTCAATATCATTTAGTGCCAACATGAAATGGTCCGTTACCATTAGATGAATACGAAAGATGAGACCCATCCGCCATTTTGGAGTGGAGAAGTGTTTACATGCTAGTTGTAGCAGAAAGAGGTGTGAAATGGGAAAATGTCAAATAGTGAGGTTACTAAACTAAAAATGGAAAATAATGAATGGAAAGTAAGAATATTCTTACTTTCCATTCATTATTTTCCATTTTTACTTTAGTAACTTCACTATTTGACATTTTTCCATTTCACACCTCTTTCTGCTACAACTAGCATGTAAACACTTCTCCACTCCAAAATGGCGGATGGGTCTCATTTTTCGTATTCATCTATTGGTAACGGACTTTTTCATGTTGGCACTACATGATATTGACCAATCAGCGCTCTCAGATACCATCATCCTGAGCGCTATAGTTAACTAACACGAATCTCCTAAATGCCGCCATTAGAGAAACACCCTGTATATATGCAGAGGTTTTCTCTAAAATATATAATTAATTGTATTATTTAACTATTGCACACAGGCAACTGTACATTGCCTGACTCAAAAAAATGTTAAAACATTAATTTTTAATACTTATTTTAATTAAAATATACTTACCTGTTCAAAATTGAATCATGTACAGGTATAGTTTCTGCTTCCCTATACTATCTTGTAGCAAAAATGCTTCTCGCAAAATTGATTCATGTCCAATGACCGCCACTAATGGCCTGCAAGATTTTTTTGATGCGTTTAGGAACCATACTTCCCCATGGATTTTTCCCCGCCTGGACTGAGTGACTGGAAAGAGTATAGGATGTGTATGATAGGCTATCCTTGTTTAAATGCCTTAAAGAGAAAGAGAGAGCCTTATACCGCGTTCAACCTGGTTTCTCCAGGCCTTCGTTTCTTATTTTCCTATCTCGGACGTCGCCATTGCTCTTCTCTCTCTAACTCATAGATTTCTATCTGCGTCTTTGTCTAAAATAATTCTACGCCACTGGGTGATTTTTTGGTGAGTCTATACCACTGGACCTATCTGTGAGTCTTGTGAGAGTGTGAAAAGTGCAGAAATGTCAGTTTGGCAGCGCGGATTTTTAATCAAACGAGTGTTAGTATAAATTGTTAAAGAGTTTTAATTTGTTGGAAAATGTTAACCAGTTATAGTGAAGTTATAAAATTTTTAATGACTTTTCTGGATTATCGAAAAAAACAGGTATACAAATTTTTTATACTTCTAAAAACTTACATTACGTATTAAGGATATATATTAAGTTAATTCTTGTCAAAATTAACTTAATATATAAATGTATGAAACAAATAGATTCATGAATTTAAATAAGAAATACATCATAAAAAATATTATTATAATTTTTTAAATAATATGCAGATCTTAGTGTATTTATTATCCTGTATAGTTAATTGGTAAAATTACTGCTAATTATAATGTCTCTTTTTCCTAGGCGTAAAGGTTCTATGGAAGGTCCTACCAGGAGTAAAGTGGATACGTCATAATGATTTCAACCAGAGGAATTAAGCAACGTTAAGGAATGGAACACAGTTTCAGATCACGCAGCATGCTCTCCACATCTATAATAAGCCAACCGGTTTTCTTAGATAAGTAATATTACTGATAACCATATATAAAATGTATTCAAACATGATCCTTTGTGGTTTCCCTTATGTTTCGCAGGTCAAATGTTCTAATAAGGCTGATGAGCTGCATCCAATTGGTGAATAAAAATGAGGCCAGGCTATGTGTCAATTCTGCTGGTTCAAATTGGGAATCTCCATGCAGAAACCAAATGGAAATATTAAAAAAAGATTTGTTATTCAGGTAATATTTAAGAATGATCTAAATGCATCAATATGGCTATTACTGGTAGTTATTTCTCAAACTTCTTTATATCTAAACTTATTTTCTTTGCTGTTTTAGGTCCAGTAAATATTAATAGATTTGGCTGTCAGTATTTGGTCTCGATAACTGTCCTGCATTATAAATGGTGACTAGTAATGCTGATGAACTGCAACCAAGTGGCGAATAAAAATGAGGCCAGGCTATTTGTAATGCTGCTGCTTCGAATCTGGAATCTCCATGCAGAAACGAAATTGGAAAGATTAAGAAAAGATTTGTTATTCAGGTATTATTTAACAATGATCTAAATGCATCAATATGGCTATTACTGGTAGTCATTTCTCAAACTTGTTTATATCTAAACTTATTTTCTTTGCTGTTGTAGGTCCAGTAAATATTAATAGATTTGGCTGTTAGTATTTGCTTTGAATAACTGTCCTAGATTATAAATGGAGATGAAAGAAAATCTTATATATAGAAAGTAGGGTACAGGATAATGAATTAATCTTTCAAAATATTTTTCTTTTCTTTATTTAGATTACGTTTATATATTATATTGTGAATTATAAAAGATGTATTGCAATAGGTATATATACTTTATACGCGAAGGCACATGATATATTCCTTTTATAAGTACAGTTAACAGTGTTTATAAATTTATTAAGGCTCGCGAATGGAGTCATGTTAAAAAACAAATATATCTATTTGAACATACTCAGGAATGAATTTATACTGTTCTTGATATCCTTCCAGGTTTAATGCTTGCGCCAAATTTCTAGTTGCCATTAATCTAAAAATATCTGTCTTCTCCTCGAATTTTATTTCAATGATTACCATATAGCAATATGCAGCGTAAAGCTGAAAACTATCGTTGGATGAAAGAAGAACGTCTTCTGCCTCGATTAATGATATTTCGCCAATCAAAAGAAAATCGGCAAGAAACTAGGAAAACGAAACGTAAAGCTTATTAGTATTCGTATTCGATATACAAATTGTTCAACAACATCAGTTATATATAAATATCTTACTATGTAGGTGTTAAATTAGAAACCAAAGGTTGACCAACAAACTCGCTGCATCCTTGATCTCTCCGTTTTCATACTATTGATGATATTTACAATATTTACCTGCAATTAAATAAGTTTTATAAATCAATACAAAATATACTTCATTTGCGTCATTTGTTATACTAATTATAAGTATAATATTCACCAACCTAACAATGTAAGTCTTTCAATAGCCAACACACAGGATCCTAAATTCTCGAGTAATTAATGGCATTCCAATTCGCCATTATCAGCATAACGTTTCAAGAATGGATCAGCGATATAAGTAACAAATCCATTATCTTGCTCTCTCTATGCCAAATAAGTAAGAACAATTCCCATTTGTCCTCGTTTAATGCACCAAATTCCTTGGGTCTTGCAAATACTATATAGTAGTTAATACAAGTTTCTTAAATATCTGTTAACTGTCAGTATAAAAAATCAAATTAAATTACTTACCAACATGATTCATATATGTTATTTTCCTTGACAGTATCTATTATTTTATATATTCTAAATTCATATCTCATTGGCAGTGATTGCAAAAGAATCTTTAATTTTGCTTTGCCTTGCATTTCACAATGTATCGAAGTAGCACCACCTTGCCGTAATGAGTGACGGCTCATTAATGGAGTGCCATACTATAGTAGAAGGGATTCTTGAAGTTGTTTGCTAACTTTATCAAATGAGCTGCAAAACCGCTCATTCTCATTCATGTTTTGTATCTTTTCTATGACCTGAGGTAAATATTGCTTTTCATCAGTGTAAGGGAAACGATATCTGCTAGCAGCTGCTTGCCTGTCATTTCTCTGCTACTTTCTTAGCATGATTAGAAAGTTCATGAAGTTTGCAACAGAGTACAGAGTAAATAAGTTTTGCGCCAAAAGTTCAATCAAGCTTCTGTATACTTAGCAGGCTCCCATAAAATAGCTTCATCCCCTGAAACCAGTTTCATTAAAACTTCTAAATTTCTATATATTGCATATGCTTCGTTATCAAATTTAAAATTAAGATCCATTTGCCATTGTTTAAAATGGGCAGTGAATTCATTCATTGAATAACCATCATACACATCATATACAGGAATTCCTCTCAGTATGCTTATAGCATTAGGTCTGTTTTTTCCCCTGCACTATTGAACTAGTGCAATTAATTGAAATAAGATAAACATATTTGTTTTCTCACTCTAACTCATTGAACTAATGCAGCAGTGCAGGGCAAAAAAACAAACCCATTGTTAAAACCTGGATGATCAGATTTGTGGAGCTGCTCCAGAAAAGTACAACAACTTACCATCCGAAGTTCCATTTCCAGGCAAGATCTAGTTAATTACGATCAGGAAATTCCATTTGGTAATGACGTAGACGCGCTCAAATTTTCGTTCGCCCGTGTGCCTTGTCTAGTAAGTGTCTAATTGTCGTGTTATTGTATGGTCTGTTAGTAATCTGTCCAGTAACCGTTTCGTTGCAGTACTTGGTCTAGTCTTTGTGGCATTGATTCTACTAAGTTCGTCAAAAATTGCGGTTCGTCGCGTAAGTTTTCCCAAACTGTCTGTGCGTTATCTAGTATTGCTGCTCTCGACCGGTTACGCGGTGCAACCCAAAGATTGGTCATTCGCGCCCAAACGTTTTCGATTATGTTGAGGTCTGGACTTTTCGCGGGCCATTGGACCAATTCGATTTCAGGATGAGCTTCGAACCATGCACGAGTTTCCTGGGAAGTGTGCACGCCGGAATTATCCTGCACGAGCCGAATTATGGGCATGTCTTCTGCAGAATACACTGCTCGAACACTTGGAAGTAAAACATCTTCCAAAATTGCAGTGTAGTCTGCAGAAGACATGCGTGGTGGAATTTCCACCAATTCACCCATAACATGACCCGAAACCCATCCCCAGACACCACATGTGATTCTTCCAGATTTATCATTTTGAACCACATATTGTGAATCAAAACGTGTATCCTTCGGACGCCACACATGGTACCTGGTGTCTACATTAGACCTGAAAACTTTCTCGTCGGTAAAAATTGTTGTAGCCCAGTCCTCAACAGTGGTCGTCTGACATTGTAGCGCGAAGCCAATTTTTTGTTCGCGGTGCGAATTAGTCAATGTAATTTTTCTTGCCGGACGATAGCAACAAATACCCGTCGCGTTCAGTCTGCGTCTTGCGGTCGTATTAGATCTAGGAAAATCGGTCATGTCTATTGCGTCGTCTACTGTACCAAATGGATTTTCCCTTACGTAATTAACCAGATCCTCATCCTGCTGGGCAGTGGTGGAAACTGGGTGAGCATTTCTCCTCCTGTGGTCCACCAAAGCATGATCACCACCAACTCGATGCTTTTTGATCCAGTGCCTTACGCACTGCTCACTGACATCCAAAAAAGCTGCAATTTCTCGAGGTTTTTTGCCATTTTCGTAATGGCCTATTATTCTCCTTCGCTGAACCTCACTAATATTGGGAGCCATAATTTAAAAAAAGGATTCGCGATGTTAGCCGCACGAAATCGAAATAACTTGTGAATCTCCTATGTGCAGCAATCATAACAATAGCGCAATGTTTACATCCGCCCCTCTTTTTTCTGAACGATAGAGCACTTGCATTCAAAGGAAGAAGAAAAATACACGATTCCAGCAAAAATATTGATAAACAAAGCGATGAAAACGACGCGAAATAGAAAGTTATATATTAACAGTATTAAATTAATGAAAAATTTTTATATTCATTTTAATTTTTATTTCATTTACAAATTTAAGTAAACTTATCCTCTTTCTCTTACACTTTTCAATTTGAAATAAATGATTGATATTCCCTGAATGGATAGTCTCTTTTAATTAATATTATTTGTAAAAACAATTTAATAATATATACTAATAAACTACGATTATTTATAATAAATAAAATTGAAATAATCTTTATATAAAATGCATTTTATTTTATTAAAACCACATATAGTTAATACCTTATAAAATAGCAATAATTTCATTTATCAATTAATAATATTTCAATAAACTAATACATTTTACCATAATCTGCAAAGCTTTACTTCCCGAACACAATAAATACATTCATTTACTATGATTATAATTATTTTGAGCATGGATGCAAATACATATGCAAAGTAGAATTACCCATAGGAAAGTAAAAATATAGATTTATCTGTGGGATTCATGACAAATGACGACGTTTAAACATAAAAAGGAGAAAAAGTAAGAAGCTAATTAAAATCGTCAGAAAAAGGTTTATTGCTCTTGAATCCATTGGAATAAATCTTTTATAATTCACAATATAATATATAAACGTAATCTAAATAAAGAAAAGAAAAATATTTTGAAAGATTAATTCATTATCCTGTACCCTACTTTCTATATATAAGATTTTCTTTCATCTCCATTTATAATGCAGGACAGTTATGGAGACCAAATACTGACAGCCAAATCTATTAATATTTACTGGACCTAAAAGAGCAAAGAAAATAAGTTTAGATATAAACAAGTTTGAGAAATGACTACCAGTAATAGCCATATTGATGCATTTAGATCATTGTTAAATAATACCTGAATAACAAATCTTTTCTTAATCTTTCCAATTTCGTTTCTGCATGGAGATTCCAGATTCGAAGCAGCAGCATTACAAATAGCCTGGCCTCATTTTTATTCACCACTTGGTTGCAGTTCATCAGCTTTACTAGTCTCCATTTATAATGCAGGACAGTTATGGAGACCAAATACTGACAGCCAAATCTATTAATATTTACTGGACCTAAAAGAGCAAAGAAAATAAGTTTAGATATAAACAAGTTTGAGAAATGACTACCAGTAATAGCCATATTGATGCATTTAGATCATTGTTAAATAATACCTGAATAACAAATCTTTTCTTAATCTTTCCAATTTCGTTTCTGCATGGAGATTCCAGATTCGAAGCAGCAGCATTACAAATAGCCTGGCCTCATTTTTATTCACCACTTGGTTGCAGTTCATCAGCTTTACTAGTCTCCATTTATAATGCAGGACAGTTATGGAGACCAAATACTGACAGCCAAATCTATTAATATTTACTGGACCTAAAAGAGCAAAGAAAATAAGTTTAGATATAAACAAGTTTTTGAGAAATGACTACCAGTAATAGCCATATTGATGCATTTAGATCATTGTTAAATAATACCTGAATAACAAATCTTTTCTTAATCTTTCCAATTTCGTTTCTGCATGGAGATTCCAGATTCGAAGCAGCAGCATTACAAATAGCCTGGCCTCATTTTTATTCACCACTTGGTTGCAGTTCATCAGCTTTACTAGTCTCCATTTATAATGCAGGACAGTTATCGAGACCAAATACTGACAGCCAAATCTATTAATATTTACTGGACCTAAAAGAGCAAAGAAAATAAGTTTAGATATAAACAAGTTTGAGAAATGACTACCAGTAATAGCCATATTGATGCATTTAGATCATTGTTAAATAATACCTGAATAACAAATCTTTTCTTAATCTTTCCAATTTCGTTTCTGCATGGAGATTCCAGATTCGAAGCAGCAGCATTACAAATAGCCTGGCCTCATTTTTATTCGCCACTTGGTTGCAGTTCATCAGCTTTACTAGTCTCCATTTATAATGCAGGACAGTTATTGAGACCAAATACTGACAGCCAAATCTATTAATATTTACTGGACCTAAAACAGCAAAGAAAATAAGTTTAGATACAAACAAGTTTGAAAAATGACTACCAGTAATAGCCATATTGATGCATTTAGATCATTCTTAAATATTACCTGAATAACAAATCTTTTTTTAATATTTCCATTTGGCTTCTGCATGGATATTCCCAATTTGAACCAGCAGAATTGACACATAGCCTGGCCTCATTTTTATTCACCAATTGGATGCAGCTCATCAGCCTTATTAGAACATTTGACCTGCGAAACATAAGGGAAACCACAAAGGATCATGTTTGAATACATTTTATATATGGTTATCAGTAAAATTACTTATCTAAGAAAACAGGTTGGCTTATTATAGATGTGGAGAGCATGCTGCGTGATCTGAAACTGTGTTCCATTCCTTAGCGTTGCTTAATTCCTCTGGTTGAAATCATTATGACGTATGCACTTTACTCCTGGTAGGACCTTCCATAGAACCTTTACGCCTAGGAAAAAGAGACATTATAATTAGCAGTAATTTTACCAATTAACTATACATGATAATAAATACACTAGGATCTGCATATTATTTAAAAAATTATAATAATATTTTTTATTATGTATTTCTTATTTAAATTCATGAATCTATTTGTTTCATACATTTATATATTAAGTTAATTTTGACAAGAATTAACTTAATATATATCCTTAATACGTAATGTAAGTTTTTAGAAGTATAAAAAATTTGTATACCTGTTTTTTTCGATAATCCAGAAAAGTCATTAAAAATTTTATAACTTCACTATAACTGGTTAACATTTTCCAACAAATTAAAACTCTTTAACAATTTATACTAACACTCGTTTGATTAAAAATCCGCGCTGCCAAACTGACATTTCTGCACTTTTCACACTCTCACAAGACTCACAGATAGGTCCAGTGGTATAGACTCACCAAAAAATCACCCAGTGGCGTAGAATTATTTTAGACAAAGACGCAGATAGAAATCTATGAGTTAAAGAGAGAAGAGCAATGGCTACGTCCGAGATAGGAAAATAAGAAACGAAGGCCTGGAGAAACCAGGTTGAACGCGGTATAAGGCTCTCTCTTTCTCTTTAAGGCATTTAAACAAGGATAGCCTATCATACACATCCTATACTCTTTCCAGTCACTCAGTCCAGGCGGGGAAAAATCCATGGGGAAGTATGGTTCCTAAACGCATCAAAAAAATCTTGCAGGCCATTAATGGCGGTCATTGTCCATCTCAACAACTCCTCTATACTATCTTATAGCAAAAATTTAAAGACAACAGCGTCAACAGCAGACGAAACGTGACATCGACAAATATGAAGATGACGTTTTAGACGTAGTAAAAGTATTATCCAGAAAGCATATTATTTATGTTGGAAACGTAGGGATGTCGAAAAATGGAATGGAAAATAATGCAAATATGGTGCATATTTATAATATTATTTATCAAGTATAAAAAGGAAGAGATCGGATGTATTTTTCAGCCTATAAAGAGGAAAAAGCATCAGATAAGCATCGGGAGCAGTAAATCAAAAGAAAGATTAAAGAATATTTTGCTTTGTTAAATTAATCTTTCTTCTGACTTGCTGCTCCCGATACTACAAGAATAGGTAATTACCATGTGTGTTTAGAATTTTGAGAAAGGGATGAAATAAAAATATGTTAATTAAACTAGCTTTAATTTAAAATAATAGCAATTATAACATTGTCATACAAGATTATTAAATTTACAATAAGAGTTTGTTGTATATGCACTAATCGCTTACACATTCACTATTATAACATTAAGTCACAATTATTGAAATGACTGGGCCATACAGAGAAGTGCTTCATGTTTTAATACTGTTTTTCATTTATTAGTCTATAATTACTTTTTTCCTTAATTGAAAGTCATCATAACCGGATTTCAACTGTAACAAAAATAAAATAACCACAAAGTATATTTTCTTAAAAATTCACAATAATTTTCATTTTTTTTATTAATTTATACTCATCTGATATATTTTGTCTTCTCTGTTATTTATTAAAATCCTTCCTTCTTTTCCACAATCTTTTCCGAAAATATTATTTTTGTTGATGATACAAAATTGAGGGTTAATCGCGCCATTTAACAGCTACGTACAAACTCCCTAGAAATCCCCAGGCCCCTCTGATTCTAACTACACAACGCCGCGACGCAAGATTAATGGCCAAAACACATCCGAAAGCACTGAGAGCTTATTATACCTAAAACACTATACTTCGTTTCTTCTCTGTGAATCACACTTACTATACATTTTGCGTGGTATATTCAATTCTCGCCAACAAACTATACAGCGTAGTATCTTCCAACATGGCGGACTTGGCAACGCTGGTAGAGAACCAGAATCGGCAAGGTCGATGCGACGTGAATTAGAAGGCGATACCGAAATCATGCAGCAACCGACAGAAAAGTGGTTGGCACGCATGAAACGCTTGGAAACACTCAGAACAGTTTTCAAGTATGCTCTCGAAGAAGCGGACGAACGACAGGCAAGACCGTATAATCTACGTCGTCGTGAAAAGCACTATGAGGTTGGCGAGTTAGTCTTAGTTCGCAACCGACAACTCTCGAATGCCGCAAAACACATATCGGCTGCACTGAACAAACCATTCGGTGGACCGTTTATGATTGCGAAGAAGTTATCAGAGACAGTTGTAGAATTGTCTGATTTGGCAGGAAACGTCACTGGCAGAATGTCTACGGCAGACATCAAGCCATACAAGCCTGAGCTACCGCAAGAGTAAACCCAGACTGAAGTGCATCACTGCACGCTTGGGCGTGGCAGCGAAAAACGAACTCGTGTTCGGGCGCTTTCGGTTTCGGTTCGAAACCTCCGTTACGGAGGGGGGTATGTAACGAAATTCCCCGTTACGTATGCAAGATACCGAATGAAAAGTATGAAAGCTACCGAACAGTTGATATTATTAATCCCTACGTTACCGACTCGTGAGATAGGCTCACGAGTGGATTATAGCTAACGTCAAGGATAGACCCCGTTAACAGGCAGAGGCCCGGATGAAAAGACCGGCGCTCCAGTAAACGATGTCCAGGTTGTCCTGAGAAGTAAGGCAGGGCCATGCCAAACAACCCAGGCAACCTGAGATAAGGAGAAGCGGCCTCGGGGAGTCCTAAAGGAATGACAGTGTCTATAAGTCCCCACGAGGAGGGGAAATAGAACATCGAGTCTGGCTTGAACGCTGGTTACGCGCGTCAAGCAGGCTGCGCGAATGTCGTGCGCAGACTGCCATAGCAGTCAGTCGGAACGCGACCATGGGACTGTGCTGATGTGTCCGTGCGTGCTGGTGAGCGCGTGACGCGACACTCAGACAGCCATGGGTCGGTTCGCGTACGTGAGGCGTGTGCAATAGGCTAGCCTACACGTACGTCACGACTGGATACCGGCCAATGCATAGTGGGTTGTGCAGGGGCGTAGTTAGCCCGTTGGAATGTGTCCCGGTGCCCTCCGTAATCCCATAGGCTTGCGCTATGGCTGGACGGGCCGCGAACATTGCTACCGTGGTGGTCCGCTCCTGGCAAAACTCTATGCTTTGGCAATTGATACCGCATGTTCCCGCACTCCTCACCACCACCTGTGTGTGGGTGGTGAGGAAGAAATGTATGCCCCTCAGCAGGCAGGTCTGCGAGGCTCGGACTTCCGTAAGGAACCCTCCCCTCTCTCCACGACCTAGCATACTGAGCGACCCTGGCTACCGCTACCGTGCGAATGCATGGCCGCAGGGCCGTATGAGATGCATAACGAATGGGGTCGAAGGACCCAACTGATAACGTAGGGTTGTTGGCCACCCAACTGACCAACTGGCGCCCTGATACCGATGAATAAGGACGGGCGAAGGTAATGGGAAAACCCGTAGTGTGAGCGGCCCCTCGCACTGACGGGAATAACCTTACAAAAGTTAGTCATGCTTTGAGTGATGTCTGAGAGAGAAATATCGAATTGATAATCTGGGTTTGGTGATTGTTTTAGATTTAATCCTATTTCTGTATTAGTTACTAGAACTTTGTCTTTATTGTATTTGGGAATTAGGAATTCTGAGGATGTCTTATAAATTGGAATGTGATTGTGCCATTTAGTCAGATCTCTGTAGGAATGTATGTAGTATGGAATATATCTTCTTGATGTATGTTGGTTGGATTTGATTAATTGATCTAGTTCCTTGATTGCAGCAGTGGTTGAGTGATTGGCTATTGTTAGTCTATATAATATGAATTTGTTAATTGTTATTTTAGTCTTAGATAATATGTCTATGTCATTAGATAGAAACCATGATATGTTATTGGGAGCTGATGGGAAAATGCCTAAACACTTTTTTATTATTGTCATTGTTAGACTGTCATATGATTTGGAAATAGAATTGTTTGAGGGATTCAGGTATATAATAGATCCCCATTCAATTTTAGGCTTTATTAAAGTTCTCAATATTTTCAATAATGTTTCAGGGTTACAGCCCCACCTTGAGTGTGATAACCATTTTATTAAGTTGAACATTGGTATGAATTTCTCCTTCGTTGATTTGAAGTGTTGGTCCCATAGGAGTTTTTCGTCGAAAGTGACACCTAAGAATTTCTGTTTGGTTACATATTTGATTTTGCCAAAATTTAACTGAATTTCGCTTACTTTGTCAACTGATGTTTTCCTCGTAAAATGTATCAGAGATGATTTTTTTTCAGATATGTTCATGCCTATGCTTATTAGATATTGATGAATGTTGTTTGTTGAGGCTTTCAGGTCTAGTATTGCTTCTTCAGTGTTTGAATTTGTGGTATAGATTATTACATCGTCAGCATATTGCAAAATTTTGCAGTTTCCAGAGAGGCATTTTTGAAGTTTGCTTACGTATATGTTGAAGAGTAAAGGACTCAATGAGGAGCCTTGTGGTACTCCAATGGATGAGTTGCCTTCTGTAATTAGTGTATTGTTAAAATAAAATTTGATGTTTCTATCGACTAATGTGAGGTAGATATATTTGAGGATGTTTTCAGGAAGATGAATGGTTTTGAGGATTTCGATTAGAATGTGGGGGATGACTTTGTCAAAAGCTGATTGGATGTCTAGGAATATGGCTATGAGATTAGATTTTGTGATGAATGCCTGATATATGTGGGATGAGAAAATAATTAGACAATCAGTGCATGATTTATTTGATCTGAAACCAAATTGTTAGTCTGGAAGTATTGAGTTCAGTTCTATGTATTTTGTGAGTCTGTCAGTTAATATTTTTTCGAATAATTTCTTCATGCAGCTTTGGAGAGATATTGGTCTGAATTTTTCTGATTGTTGTTATTTTAAAAGGATCATGTCTATTTCGTTCCATTGTTGGGGAGGAGTTCCTGTGTGTAGAATGTGGTTAAACAGAGTTAGTATCAGGTTTTTCAGTTGAGGATTTAGTCTTTTAAGGATTTTGTTGTCTATAATGTCTCTACCTGGAGAAGTGTTTAGTTTCGATTTTTTGATTGCTGCATCAAGCTCTGTTAGAGAAATGTTGCTGTTATCCCATTTGAATGTTGGGGAGAAAGTTTCGGTGTTTTCTGTGTAATGAGGTCTAATTTTTAATTCGGGAAGGAGATTAACTGTTGGTGGAATAAGATTCTCAATAGTTGATATTAGCGATGCTTCTAGAGGGGATTCGATTATTGTGTTGTTCCCCAGATATTTTGAATTTTTTAGTCTCTTGATTTTTGTCCAGACTTCTTTTATTGAAGTTCTGAAGTTAATATCTTTTATGAAGTTGTTAAAAGAGTCACATTTTTCCTTTCTTATTGTGTTTTTGAAATCTTTGTTTTTTACATTATATATTTCAAGGTTTTGTTGGAAAGTGTTTAATAGATAGGCTTTGTAGGCCATGTTCTTTGGTATCCATAAATCCTTACATTCATCATCCCACCATGATTTGGGAACGAGTTTATTGTTTTTCTTTTTGTTATATGGTGAATGATTCTTTGAACTATTATTTTCCAGTATGAGACCTTTTGCTTTTGATATTAGCTCGATCATTGTTTTGTATAAGTTGTTGTATTCGGTTAAGAAGTTATTGTTGTTGATGGAGGTTGTTATCTTGAGATTGTTTATTTCGTTGTCTAGGATGTTGGTGTTTAATTTCTTGTGGTTAATTTTCTTTCTGAAAGAATGGACTTCTGTGTTACAAACAACTGAAAAATTGAAAATCACAGGGAAGTGGTCGCTGTCATAATTGTTTTCATCAACAATAATCTTGTAGGAGTTTATCAATGGGGAGCCTTTGTGGATTATGATTAAGTCTGGAATGTTGATTATGTTTGGATGACTATTGAGAGTTGATTTATTTTTATTGGTTACTATGAGGTCGTTGTTTTTGAGGAATTTGTTTAGTGTTACTCCATTTGCGTTATTTTTTGTGCTGCCCCAGTTGTTATGCTGGCAATTTAGATCACCTAAAATTATGAAGTTATTTTTGTTGTTTGTGACTGTGTATATTTCTTCTAGTAGATTATTGAGATCTGCGTCTTTTAGATAGTTATTGGGTTGGTTGTAAATGAGGAATATGAAAGTGAATTGGTTGTGAATTGATATTTTGGTGCAGATAATTTCTTTTATGCTGAAGTTATTTGTGTCGAGGGGGATTATGTATGAAAGTATTTCGTTCTTTATTAGTGTAGCTATGCCGCCTCCATTGTTGTCTCTATCTTTTCTATTTATTTTGTAGCCGTTCAGATAGAATGAGTCGTATGAGGAGAGCCATGTTTCTGTGAGACAGATTATGCCACTGTTGTAGCTGTTGCATATTTGTAACAGGGATCCTTTTTTGTATTTTATGCTTCTTGAGTTCCATAATGTTAGGGTTGTTTCCATATATGATCACTAGAGATGCTGCCTTGATTTGAGAATGGATTTGATTGTATAGTTTATTACTGTTTTGGTATTCTCTATTTTGAAGTATTAGTTTTTAATTATTTATGAGAAGTTGATGTTACGGGCTAGATCTCTGATATCTGTTTTTTTCTTTTTACTTATGTGATCAGTGTTTCTTTTTGTTATTTTTGCAATTTTTGGTAATTTTGAGGTATAGTCTGTCTTCTTTGTCTTTATTTCAAAGGAGGTGTTTTCGGCTGGGGTTGTTCCTTGGTTGAGTGGCTGTTGGAAGTTATAATTAATGTCAGCTGTTTTTTGATCGATAGATTTCTTGTTGATTGATGTTTTGATGTTGAGTAATTCAGTGGAAAAGAAATCCTCCAGTGATTTGGAAAGGTCATTGTTAGGATTTGTTGGTTCATCAGTGTCAGCTTCTTGACTAATCATTGGTTCAGTCGTTGTATGGTCTTCTGCTACATTTGATGATATATTATAATTTTCTTGAGGAAGATCATTGTATTTTGAAAATTTTTCCTGATCTTCGATGGTGGAGTGGATTATAGTCATGTTAGTGTTATCATTACTCAGTTCTATATTTTGGGGATCATGGGCAAATGATTCCAATTGATATGTTATTAAACCTTCAGTGTTTGTTCTGTCATTGGTCATTGGTTCTATATTATTATTTATTTTCTCTCTATATATTTTGATCCATTCGTATAAGTAGTTGTTTTTATCATTGTTAGATTTCTCAAAATAGTTGTTTATTTCAAATTCTGTTGTAAATTTGTGGGAATTTATAAACTTCTTCGCTTCTTTATTGTTGCAATTATTGTAGGCTCTTACCTTTTTTATAAGTCTAAGATATCTCAGAGTAGGGCAGAGATTACTTAGGCTTTCATGTTCATTTATTGAGTGGCAGTTTCCACATCTAATTTAATTAGTGCATTGTTCGTGGGAGTGATCCCCTGCACACTTTTGGCATCTTTCATGGCCTCGGCATTGTATTTTGGGATGGCTAAATCTTAGACATTTTTGGCACTTCTTTATCTTTTCTATATATGGTTTTATTCTTAGTTTAACATTGAAAATGTATATGTGAGAGGGAAGAATGTTGGTAAGGAAGGTAATTTTTATTGTGTTTGTGGGGATTGGAACTTTGTTGGTGTGATCCCATCTAGTCATGCGTTCAATTGAAATGGCGTGGGAATTGTTTTTGTTGGAGTTTATACCGTTTTTAATTTCTTCTAGGTTTAAGTCAGCTAAAACGTACCTGGCTATTCCAGTTCTGGCAATACTGTTATTTGGGATGTAGAAGAACCAACCACGATGTTCAACTTTGTATTGAGATTCAATTAGCTTATTGGCTTCTTTGTAGTTGTTTAATTTTATTTTATTGTGTTGTGATTTGCCTTTGAAATACTGATATCTTCTTTAAAGAATGATTTGATAATTTGGCTTACCTTCATGAGATGGTAGTTTCCAAGATTTTCAGTTTCCTTTGTTGATATAAGGTATATTATGTATGGACCTGCATGATAGCACTTATATCTGTTTTCCATTTGTTCCTTAGCTTTTTGAGCAAATTTTGTATTGTATTGATGGTATGGTCGGTCAGACGGTTCCATCGAGGATGAATTATGGTTTTGGGTCTTATCCATTTGATATTTTGCGCTGGAGTGAATATAGGTAGCCATATTGGCTTAAAAGCTGTACGACTTGTAGAGCTAAGTTTATCAGAATTCAGAGTATCACATGAACAATCGCTGTGCTGTTTCAGCTCAAAACAGATCAGTTTGGATGTCAGATCCGTGGTGTAGATATCTGTAGATGTGTTAAATTGTATAGTTTGTGTATTCGTCTTGGCTCACGGACCATGCTAATTCTTATTGCGGCCCCTCTACAGTCTCTAGCCTCTGACGTATTTCCGCCGATCAGTAGTATCAGCAGCGACTATAGCGTAGTGCCTAAAATAGTACTACGCTATAGGATATGTCGCTTTTTGGTACTACGGTAGTACTTTCGGCAGAGATGAAACGGGAGATTCCTCATAGCAGGGTCCTAAAATAATCCTTGCCGGTAGGCGGCGCTGAAGTTTGTTAGAAGTCGAAAATTCCATAAAACCACTAACGCCATCTGTCGGACGCGAATGAGAAGCACTTTGTTAGGCACACACACCATTACTGTGGTGCGAATGCGTGTGCAACCTCCTTCGGTTACCATCGCTCAGCTTCGGACTTCTTTGCTATACATCGAGTTCGAGAGAGAACGGCATAGTTTATCGGATCTCTCTCTCCCTCTCGATCTAACTTTTGTTTAGCCGAAGAGCCGAGTAAAATTCCTTTTCGTCCTGCTTCAATCCTCCTCCATCTTTCATACCTCAGATTCGAGTTCGATTCCATCCAATAATTTTTTTTTTTTTATTGCAGAATGTTTTTTTATTGCCATGAACATATAAGATTAAAAAATATGTAAAAATGGGGTTTTAATATTCCATAGTTACGCTCAAAATATTCTTATAAAAATTTAATTTTTATTTGTTATCAATTCAAATAAATTATTAATGATTACTATAAATATTCTAAAATTATAAAAAATGAAAAAAAAAAGAATCGAAGAGGTCTAGAACCTCGACTCATCGGTTCCAAAAGCCGAGACCTTACTACATACGCTATAGGAGACTTAAGAATATAGATGATAAACGTGCATAAACTTTATAGCTTCAAATTCGCGTACTCTCCATGTTACACAGATATAAGTATACCTTCTTTCCATATATTTATACTTTATACTATGAAATTAAACACAAAATATATGAAAATATTATTAGGTTAATTATATGGCCCTAGACATCTACTATATTATTTAGACATCTTTTAAATTTGTAATAAATCAATTCCGGCTTTATGACTGAATTAGTAATTTTGAAGTGTCAAATAATATTTAAAACGCAAAGTGAAACACAGAACACTTAACTTTTATATTTGAATCGCATGCCATTTTATTACCTACGTATTTTTTCATTTCCCTTTAGAACTTGGGTTTTCTTTCGAAAAGATTGTATTTTTCGTTCCATTACATGCATAGTTTAACGCGCGAGTGATCTTAATCGTTAATATTTATTACTCTACAAATTCACCGCTTCGACTATTTAAATTAATATTTCTGTATAATTACAAGCTTTTTTTTCTAAACATACAGTTATTAATTAAACAGAACAAATTAATGTTTTACGTGTCTCTGTAAATTAATTTAAGAGTCAAAACGGCGAATTTATAGAAAATGTATTAACGATTCTAGGGCCATAAAATTAACCTAATAATATTTGCATACATTTGGTTTAATTTCACAGTATAAAGTATAAATGTATCGAAAGAAAGTATACTTGTATCTGTGTTACATGGAGAGTACGCAAATTTGAAGCTATAAAGTTTATGCAAGTTTATCATCTATATTCTTAAGTCTCTTATAGCGCATGTAGTAAGGTCTCGGCTTTTGGAACCGATGAGCCCAGTGCTGGGATTCTGTAACTTCCCAGCAGCGTTGCCAAGTCCGCCATGTTGGAAGATACTACGCTGTATAGTTTGTTGGCGAGAATTGAATATACCACGCAAAATGTATAGTAAGTGTGAAACGAAGTATAGTGTTTTAGGTATAATAAGCTCTCAGTGCTTTCGGACGTGTTTTGGCCATTAATCTTGCGTCGCGGCGCGTTGTGTATGTGTAGTTAGAATCAGAGGGGCGAGGGGATTTCTAGGGAGTTTGTACGTAGCTGTCAAATGGCGCGATTAACCCTCAATTTTGTATCATCAACAAAAATAATATTTTCGGAAAACGATTGTGGAAAAGAAGGAAGGATTTTAATAAATAACAGAGAAGACAAAATATATCAGATGAGTATAAATTAATAAAAAAAATGAAAATTATTGTGAATTTTTAAGAAAATATACTTTGTGGTTATCTTTTTTTTGTTACAGTTGAAATCCGGTTATGATGACTTTCAATTAAGGAAAAAAGTAATTACAGACCAATAAATGAAAAAGTATTAATACATTAAGCATTTCTGTACGGCCCAGTCATTTCAATAATTGTGACTTAATGTTATAATAGTGAATGTGTAAGCGATTAGTGGATATACAACAAACTCTTATTGTAAATTTAATAATCTTGTATGACAATGTTTTAATTGCTATTATTTTAAATTAAAGTTAGTTTAATTAACATATTTTTATTTCATCCCTTTCTCAAAATTCTAAACACACATGGTAATTACCTATTCTTGTAGTAGTCATATATTCGTTAAATTACATACAAAATTACAACTGTTTTATATTTGTAAAGCATAGCTGTTTGTTGCAATGATTTTTATTATTCAATGTGAGACAAATCGCATTTTGTTTAGGTAAATGTCTTATTTATCCGCCACATCCTTCCATATCCTATGTAACATTTATTTGCCTTGTTAGTTCTTTCTTTTAGTTTTCAAAATATACGATTAATTTTTCGCTATTTTTATATACACTCAGATATAGCTATTCTATTGACTAATTAATCTTATAAATGTCAAGATGATTGGTAAACCATTGTTCTATTAAAGTTGAAGAATGGACACTTGAATTATTTTACTTATAATGTTTGGCATCTCTTCCATAGGATATCTTCTCTTTAAATTTCAGAGGATGTTGTTCTCCAATACATTTAAGGATACTGCTGAATTTATCTTGCTTTTAGCTTCAAATAATTCACATTTGGATATCCTTCCTCAATATATAATACATATTTTGTTAGTCCTATTTGTTTGTGAAATTTATCTGTTCTAAAACCTTAATTAATCCAGTTACTAGATATATAATATATCATTTTCAAAGAATTGATATCTTTCTATCAATCTTAACAATATCATAATAGATGTAATGAAATATGTATTCTATATTCAAAATAGATATCCATGCGTATAGTTGGAAAACTATTTAAAGCTGAAAACAAGATGAACTCAGCAGTATACATATACCTTTTAAAGAACTTTATCTTCACAAATATTATCAGAACATATCTCGCAGAAAAGTTGCCAAATTTTAATAGCATCATTCAAATGTCCATTTTACAAATTAAACAAGATAATGGTTTAACAATCATTTCAACAATTACAAAAATAATTGCAGATCAGCAGTATTATTAGATCTGTGTGTATGTATAAATGATTAGAAAATTAATGTTATATGATATAGACTGGAAGAAAATAGTGCAACGGAGCCAAATAAATGTCGCATAAGATATTGAAGGATGTGGCGGATAAATAAGACATTTACCTAAACAAAATGCGATTTGTCTCACATTGAATAATAAAAATCATTGCAACAAACAGCTATGCTTTACAAATATAAAACAGTTGTAATTTTGTATGTAATTTAACAAATATATGACTACTACAAGAATAGGTAATTACCATGTGTGTTTAGAATTTTGAGAATGGGATGAAATAAAAATATGTTAATTAAACTAGCTTTAATTTAAAATAATAGCAATTAAAACATTGTCATACAAGATTATTAAATTTACAATAAGAGTTTGTTGTATAAGCACTAATCGCTTACACATTCACTATTATAACATTAAGTCACAATTATTGAAATGACTGGGCCATACAGAGAAGTGCTTCATGTTTTAATACTTTTTCATTTATTAGTCTATAATTATTTTTTTCCTTAATTGAAAGTCATCATAACCGGATTTCAACTGTAACAAAAATAAAATAACCACAAAGTATATTTTCTTAAAAATTCACAATAATTTTCATTTTTTTTATTAATTTATACTCATCTGATATATTTTGTCTTCTCTGTTATTTATTAAAATCCTTCCTTCTTTTCCACAATCGTTTTCCGAAAATATTATTTTTGTTGATGATATAAAATTGAGAGTTAATCGCGCCATTTGACAGCTACGGACAAACTCCCTAAAAATCCCCTCGCCCCTCTGATTCTAGCTTCCCCTCGCCAAGACTCAAGATTAATGGCCAAATCGTAGTATCCCGCAAGGACAGAAACTGTAGCGTAGGATCCCGCAGTGAACAGAAACTATAGCGTAGGATCCCGCAGGGAACAGAAACTGTAGCGTAGTATCCTAAGGATACTACGCTATAGGAAAATTATACTACGGTAGTATAATTATACTACACTTGGCAACGCTGTTCTCTACCCAGATTAGCAAATGCAGGTGTAGCTTGTAGTGAACCATGGTGGGCAGTATTAAATGCAAATCTAAATGCATCCAAATGCTGATCCCACTCTCGATGATCAGAATCGAGAAAGGCCCTTATCATCATCTTCAGGCTTCTATTCACCCTTTCGGTGGGGTTTGCCTATGGATGATATGGAGGTGTCGTGGTTTGCCTCATACCCGTTAATTGTAATAAAGCAGTTATGTCTTTATTTACAAATTCGGTACCATTGTCGGTAACTAAAACTTTTGATGTACCCCATCTATGAATCACCAAGTTTTCGATAGTCTCTGCAATCTTTTTGCCGTTAGCGCGTCGAAGTGGAGCTACTTCGATCCATTTTGTGTATAGGGCTTGGATTACCAACACATACGAGAACCCTTGTTTACTTGGCGTCAGTGAGCCCATAATATCTGCCGATATTACAGTCCACGGCTGTTCAACAATTCGACGTCCCATGAAGCCGACGGGAGCTTGTTGTTCTACCTTGCAACGCTGACATTCGTCGCAGTGACTGACGTAAGCCGTTACATCTTTGAACATACCTGTCCAGAAGTAATTTATCGAAAGGCGTCGATATGTACGATCGATACCTTGATGGCCGGCTTGCGGTAGCTTATGGCATTCTTCGAGCACTTTCTGCCTGTACTCCCTGGGTATCACCAGTTTCCAAGCATCAAGATCTTCGAGCTCAGCATCTGCCAAATCTGAACGTCGTTGATGATACATCAACTCTCCATCTAATTTCCAATCAAGAAATTTTTCTGGCGTTCTTTCGATATCCTTTACGCGCTTTAAATACCACGCATCCTTGGTATCGGCGTAAGACGGTAGCAAAGCATTTAAACTTTCCGGTGCTCTTGACAAAGCATCAGGAACATGATTTAAAGCTCCTTTACGATGTACGATCGTAAAATCGTATTCCATCAAGGCGAGAGCCCAACGAGCAAGTCTTCCAGATGGATCTTTTAAATTATGCAACCATCGGAGACTGCTGTGGTCGGTAATTACAGTGAAGTGGTAACCCTCAAGGTAACATCGAACTTCCTTATCGACCACACCACTGCCAAGCATTCCTGCTCGGTTACGGTATAATTTCTTTCGGGATCCGTAATCGCTCTACTCGCGTAGGCGATTACTCTTTCTTGACCTTCGATAACTTGCGTCAAAACAGCACCTAAGCCAACATTGCTAGCATCGGTCTGTAATGCAAACGGGATCGAAAAATCTGGGCATGCAAGCGTTGGCGCGCTTGTTAAACATCCTTTCAGCGCGTCGAATGCTGACTGCTGATTGGCTGTCCATTCCCATGACTGATTTTTCTTTGCCAATTTCGTTAGCGGTTCAGCAACTGTTGCAAATTCTGGAATGAATCTTCTATACCAATATACCATTCCCAAGAATCTACGAATTTGCTTTAAATTCTTCGGTATCGGGAACGTGATTACGGCTTCTGTTTTCGCCGAATCCACGCGAAGACCTTGACTGTCTACGATAAATCCGAGATATTTTACTTCCGTTCTACAGAAGAAACTTTTCTCCCTATTTATCGTCAGCTCAGTTTGCCTTAACTTTTCGATAACTTTATCCAACCATAATAAGTGTTCGTCAAATGTTTTGGTGGCAATGGTAATGTCATCCAAATAGACGAATACATGTGAATAAAATTCGGGACCCATTAATTTATCCAGAGCACGCTGGAATATTGCGGGAGCATTAGTTAATCCATAAGGCATTCGCTTAAATTGAAATAAGCCTCTGCCTGGAACAATAAAAGCCGTGATACCACGTGACTTTTCTGCTAGCGGTACCTGCCAATACGCTTGACTCAAGTCGAGCGTTGTTAAATAATTGGCCTGTCGTAACTCATCTAGGATCGCAGCCATGTTCGGTAATGGGTACGCATCCTTTTTAGTTACAGCGTTAACGCGCCGGAAGTCCACACAAAAGCGGAGCTTGCCATTGGCTTTCTTCGCCATGACTACCGGGCTCGCCCAATCACTTTGCGACGGTTCGATAATGCCATTGGTTAGCATATCGTCAACCTCTTGCCACATAGCTTGGCGGATTTTATCCGTGCACCTATGAGCTCGCTGTCTGATTGGCTCGTGATCTTGCACGTCAATTATGACTGCCGGTAACTTTGAAATTCCAGGTTTTCCAAAAATGGGGGGCAGTTTAATTTCTAGAAACTCTTGTCATTTCTTAGCGTTATAATTATCGGGAACCATTAAGCCGTTATTCACCACTACACAGTTTAGTGATTCGGCATTCGAGAACCAATGTTTATTTTGAGGTTTTTCCTTATAAGCCCATTCTCCCGTGGAGAAGTCCACGACAACATGAGCATCTTGTAAGAAATCAAGTCCCAAAATAAAATCACTTGATAAAGAAGGCATCCATAGTGTGTCAACTTTAGTTGTCTTCCCCTTAAGAAATATCGGGATCTTGGCGGCCTCAATTACTTTACATGTGTAATTGTTGCCAACGGTAACTCTTAAGGGTTCTATTTTATTGGCTTGTATACCAATTGAATTAAACAATTCAATGGCTACCTTGCCTGCAAACGTGCGTGAGGCTCCCGAGTCCACCAGCGCACGCAGCTTTTCCCCTTGTACGGTGATCGTGGTGTAGAATGCTAGTTTCCTAGATCTATCGCCAAACGTCGTAATTACTATATCAGTAATATCACCGACCGGTAACTTATCGACCGATTGATCATCGTTCGAATTTTCGGTAGCAACCACTCGAGCGCTTGTGTCCTCTGAGTGTTTGTTTACATTCTCCGTCTCCAACATAACATGTTGGTCTGTGAAGTCGCGGGAGCGATAATTATGGTTAATATTCACACATTGCTGTACTGAATATTCTTAGACATAATTATCCGGGATCACATTATCTTGGTTTTCACCCAAGATTTTCGGTATCATGTTTTTCTGCTCTTGGAGTGTCGTAACATTCTCGGAAAATTTTACGGACTCCTCTTGGCGTTTTTTGAACAGCATTTAGGGCACTCCGCTGTAGAAACCCCTTTGCTGCCACATCGGTAACAGAACATTGTTCTCTGCTCTTTACACGCACTCCAACCGTGTCCAGCTTTCCCGCAATTAAAGCAGGTAGCGCTCGGGCCCGGTTGTTTACGTTTTGAGCACTGCCGGCTGTTATTGTTGCCAGCTGCCTTATCTAACGAATGTTTCGACTTAGAACTGGTTCCTTGTCGGTTCCTTGTTGATTTAAAGGCTTTCAAATGCTCTTCGTTATCATTCGAATCTTCCGTTGTTGATTCGTCGGTATCAGAGCTGGATGTTTTATCCACTTCTAGGGCACGCACACCGTGTCGCCTAGACTCTCGGGATCTTCCATGACTGCCGGTATACGCCAACTCAGGAACTAAGCTTTCCTCAGGCGCGGCAGGTGGACGGTATTTTAATGACGGCCTATAAGCGGCTTCGAAATTGAGCGCCAAACGCTCGAATTCTCGATACGTCATATTTTTATGTATAGCGATACCTCGTCTATACACCGGTAACATATTCTTATGCGCAATAGCGATTCGGCTCCAATCCGATCTTTCTCTGCCTATTTTCCGAATATACGACTGTATAGTCTGCAAATAGGCTCGTACAGATTCGTTAGCACCCTGAGTTCTTGTTAGAAGCTCAGTCTCCAGTTCTTCCTCCCATGTTTGTGATCTGAAATAAGACCTTAAGGCGGACTTAATATCAGACCAGGTTGAGAATTCATTATCCTCAAACCACATCCTCGCCACACCTGTTAGGATGTGGGGAAAGACGTCAACCAGGTCGGAGTCTCTTACCCTGAGAAGGTTCAGGACGGCATCGGTTCGAGAAATAAAACTCAACCGTCTCCGTTCCATCGCCCGCAAAGGTCAAGTTTGATTTCTGGAGAGATTCGAGAACACGCCAACGGGGCATACAGTCATCCCCTTGGCCGGTAGCTTTTCCAGGTTTTCCCTTCAGAACCCTCGTCCTGTAGGCCCCCTGGAATATCTCAGCCGAAGCATCGTCTGATGTCGGTTGAGATTCGAGATCATCGCTCGGCCTTGTCACTGTCAACAAAGGTTGACCCTGATTGGCCGATGCCGGTAGAGCGGTCGCGGTCTTTCGCGGTCGGCCTCTAGCGCGCTTTTCGGTAGCCGAAGCAGCTGCCACTGCTGCTTCCTCGGTATCAGTCTTATTTTTCAGCAGCTTGTCAAAAGCCTGCTGGACTTGAGAAATGAAATCTTGGAAAGACCCTTCCAGTTTTTCCATTCTCTCGTCTAGACTCGAGATCTTCTTCCCCAGGTTTGCCTGGGAAGCATCGGTAGCTGTCGGTTCTACGAACACATCAGAGTCGCCCGACCCGGTACTCCTTTTCCGCCCTGTGGACTCAGCCATCTACGTATTAATATAATAGTGTGTTGTTCGTGTGCTCAGTCCAAGGGTTGTCGCTGGAGTGATCCGGTAAAATTTTGTTTTGCCCCGTGAGCCGTCCGTCGGATAGGTTACACCCACCCGTGCTTTGGGCATGCGCAGACGATCTAAGTGATTCTCGTATTCTCACTTATCGCTTCTGCTCGATAACAATCGCCTTTCGATTAATCGAATTTCGATCTAGGCGTTCGATAGCCCTGCTTCATCTACGGGCCGCTAGATGGCAGCACTAGGATCGAGTTCATCGACCTCTAGTACCGTCGATCACGACCGACGGCAGCACTTCGACGAATTATTGATTCGTCTTGCCGTCGATTACCGCTAGATGGCAGTACCGGTATCATTTCTCGACAGAGGGTCCACGTGTGGTCTCTGTCTCACCTCGTCCTGAAAACATTGGCCTTTACTGGCTCAAGCTCATCAATTTGTTTTTTTTTTCTGGATGGGTAGGAAAGGAATGAAAAGGAAGGAAAATAGGATGGAAATTGATGGGAAATTCACCGAGGTGTACGGTAGCGTGCGGGATCGTACGATTTCTCGTACCGGTAACAATTCGGTAACTTGCAGGAGGAGTATTTCTAGGGCTCGACTACCTGCGAAACCCTATCCATACAAACCTCCTTACGAGCCGCCTTCGTCTTTAGCGGCTTCGAAGGTTTTTCCTTCGGTGGGGTCACCATCTGGGGAGCTCCCTTCGGAGTAGCCTCGGAAGGCCGTGGTTGGGCGTGTACTTTCCCACGCTCGGATCTGCGTTTTGCCGCTATCACCTTACGTGGTACGTTCGTACCCGCTTTCGCCACGTATGGACCGATTGTCTCCCAATGCGGCCCACAGGTATAGCAGGTGCGCAACGTTTTCCCGGTGCGCCCACACCCCTTACAGAAAGCATCTGTAATTGGCGTAGGACACTCGGAAAACCGATGGCCCTTATCCTTGCAATTGCAGCATACACGTATGCCGAAATTGCCGGTAGCGCGCGTGGCCACTGGCTCGGAAGGCTTCGCCTTCTTCACCGGTGGTGCCGGAGTCACCTTAGGCGGCAACGGTTGCTTTGCTCCTTTTGGAGGCTTAGCGGTCGCCATCGCTGCGTACGACGGCCGCTTCGTCTCCGGAACAGCTACCGCTGTCTCCCGTTGGGCCTCCCTGGCCCGCTTACGCTCCACTCGGGAGAGCTTGCGGACAGGGGTGCTCAACCCAGGTGCCTCGGCCACTTCGACCGCTGCCACGACTTCGTGGTAGAGGCCTAGGTCCGCTCGGAAGAGAGCAGCCAGCAACTCCACTAGACTACGTCTAGGAAGACCCTGATTGCTCCCCTCCATAGGCGTCGGGGTTACCGAACGCATCCTGCAGTGTCGCTGCATTAATTCGGTGAGTACATGCGTACCCAGCTCCTCATGCCCAGACTCCGCAGGGTGGTTCGCCAACCCCTCGGTAACAGGTGGGCTACCGCCCACCTCGGTAACAGCAACGCAGGTTGCCGCCGGAACGTCAACCTGCGCCACGGGAACAGGTGCGGGATCGGATGCGGGACCCTCAATAGGGCCCGCAGGAGATGGGGATGCCAGGAGGGCATCCTCATCGAAGGAGTCCTGTGCCATAGGCACAGGAGGAGCGAGAGCGTCGCGAGCGGCGACAGTCGTAGACGAGGGCGAGGCGTTCGGGGATGCCATTGTATAAGGCGGAGAGAGAGAGAGCGAGAAAGGCTGAGTGAGAGAGACGGAGAGAACAATAGTTCTGCCGGGATGCATGGTAGGATGAGGTGTGAGGCGACTTGCCGGCTCGCGGAACGTTAGCGAGGCGTTATCATCTGTTGCCAAATTTCCGATTCTGCGCTTAATTCGGTAATTATGTTTGGCAACATCTCGATAGCTGGCTAATTGAACTGCTCTGACAGTTAGCCGGTCGGGCTCCGCCAGGCAGCATGGCTCAGCTCAGCCGGTCGACTTGTTTACAAACGAGCGCTCAGCTGTCATTTGCCAAATCAAGAAGCCTTTTCGGTAGCGTTAGATTTTAACACGGGCGAATATAATATTAAATTATATTTGCGCCCGTGGTTCTCATCCAATTTTTCGTTAGCTTAGCATTGGTTGCTCGAATTCTACGTGAACACGTCAATTCGATCAGGTTATCAATTCTTAACAGAATTTGATCCCTTTTTCAACCAGATGATCTTTTCATGCTTTTTCAGCGTTTCCGAGCCTCCAGAAAATAGTGGGCCACCTATTCCCTGAAAAACTCCAACACTTCCGGTAACTTCTCGGACTTTTGGATTATTCGTTCGCCGAATAATTAATCTATAATCAGAAACCACGTTGGGCGCCATTTGTAAGGTTATTCCCGTCAGTGCGAGGGGCCGCTCACACTACGGGTTTTTCCATTACCTTCGCCCGTCCTTATTCATCGGTATCAGGGCGCCAGTTGGTCAGTTGGGTGGCCAACAACCCTACGTTATCAGTTGGGTCCTTCGACCCCATTCGTTATGCATCTCATACGGCCCTGCGGCCATGCATTCGGACGGTAGCGGTAGCCAGGGTCGCTCAGTATGCTAGGTCGTGGAGAGAGGGGAGGGTTCCTTACGGAAGTCCGAGCCTCGCAGACCTACCTGCTGAGGGGCATGCATTCATCCCTCACCACCCACACCCAGGTGGTGGTGAGGAGTGCGGGAACATGCGGTATCATTTGCCAAGCATAGAGCCTGCCAGGAGCGGACCACCACGGTAGCAATGTTCGCGGCCCGTCCAGCCATAGCGCAAGCCTATGGGATTACGGAGGGCACCGGGACACATTCCAACGGGCTAACTACGCCCCTGCACAACCCACTATGCATTGGCCGGTATCCAGTCGTGACGTACGTTCACGCTGGCCTATCGCACACGCCTCACGTACGCGAACCGACCCATGGCTGGCTGAGTGTCGCGTCACGCGCTCACCAGCACGCACGGACACATCAGCACAGTCCCATGGTCGCGTTCCGACTGCCTGCTATGGCAGTCTGCGCACGACATTCGCGCAGCCTGCTTGACGCGCGTAACCAGCGTTCAAGTCAGACTCGATGTTCTATTTCCCCTCCTCGTGGGGACTTATAGACACTGTCATTCCTTTAGGACTCCCCGAGGCCGCTTCTCCTTATCTCAGGTTGCCTGGGTTGTTTGACATGGCCCTGCCTTACTTCTCAGGACAACCTGGACATCGTTTACTGGAGCGCCGGTCTTTTCATCCGGGCGTCTGCCTGTCAACGGGTTCTATCCTTGACGTTAGCTATAATCCACTCGTGAGCCTATCTCACGAGTCGGTAACGTAGGGATTAATAATATCCACTGTTCGGTAGCTTTCATACTTTATATTCGGTATCTTGCATACGTAACAGGGAATTTCGTTACACTTTTTAGGCCTTTATTACACGGATGGCTCCAAAAAAGGTAAATACCCAACAAGCCAATGCCACTCTGCAACAATAGATGAAAACAACAGAACAGTATATAGACTAAAACTGTATGGACTGAATGATATCTACTCAGCGGAGCTTTCAGCTATATGGTTCACACTCAAGAAGATCAAAAATAAAATTATTGACATGAACAAACTTAATGACCAGAACATTAAAAACTTCATAATAGTTACAGACTCCTTATCTGCAATCAACAAAATAGAATCCACATACTATAAAAACATACATAACTTCTTCCTAATCAACATAAACTTACTCTTGGCTGAATTTGAAACTCTAAATATCATAATAACAATAATTTGGACCCCCAGTCACATAGGAATAAAAGGAAATGAACTGGCAGACCAAGTCGCCAAGAACAATAACATCATTCCACACCACACCTCAACATACAAACCATAGATCCAAGAAACATCCATGAACTAGAAAAGTCCAAAATAATAATGAATTTAACACCAAGATTTTAATCCCAAAAAATAATACAGAAATAGGCTTCTTTAAGGTCTTTAAGGTCTATAAAAAATTCCAGAGAGAAAACTTAATGGTTCAATAGTGACATCATAACCAGGAAACAGATCTCAACCATCAACAGAATCACGAATAACCAATACACTAGCAACTACTATCTCCACAAAATAGTAGAGACACTGCAATGAGAGACTGGACACGAGCGAAACCATTTCTGATTGGTCCGTCGTGATCCGCCATTTTTGTTCAAAGTTCTCCTATTTTCAAAATTCTAGTACATAATAGTACCAGATCATTTTTCTTATATTAATTATCAGGGAGATAATTCACTCTACCATCATTACTTAGTTTATAAGAAATATCAATTATACTTTTAATTTAATAGAATAAACTTTATATTTTTACATTCTTAATAATTATATTAAGTTGTGCATTTAGGAGCTATAAATATTTTTTATTTATAATATGTGTTTTCTCTTTAATGTATATAAAATATAAATTATAAAATGAAATTCATATAAATATATTAACACAAATTTGATATAAAAAATATATTTTCATTTCAAAAATACTCATACACATAACATACAAATAAATGTTTACATTATCGCAAAAACATTAAATTTTAACAGAATTAAAAAAACAATTATAAAAATGTTTTTATTTAAAATGACTATGCATTGCTATTGATTTACTATTATATATATTTATTTGATCAAACGATTTGGTTTTATCATTCATAATTTTGAGCCTAAATGTACTAAATCTTTTGAAAATGTTTAATTTCATTTCATGACATTTTAAAATATGTTTAACTATAATTAATTTTTCAAATTTTTGTATTAAAAAATATTGTAAATTTTGATTTTTAAATTTATGAAAATGTTCGGAAAAATGTTTAAAAATTTGTTCCATATGAATAAAAACTTCAAAAGTTTCTATGTTTACAAAGAACAATGTGTTATCACCAAATTGTTTAAAAATCACAAACTCTGAACAAGATAATGCTTTAGCTTCTTTTAATCCAACAGACTTTAAACATGCTTCACAAATTTTAGATGTTTTTGCAATAGAATTTAATATATATCCTGCTACATTATATAAAGCATTTTGTTCAACAATATTTAATGTTCTCACTACGTCTCTATTAAAAGGGGGAAACATATCATCCATTAAAAGTAGAGGATCGACATTTTCATTGGAAGAATCATTGTTTTCATTTTCTTTATTGTTGCTCTTTTTATTCATAACATTTTCTAAAAATCCTGCTAAATATTCTCTGTCATCGAAATCGTAATTACTATTAGAAATAGGTTTCATGTACATTGCAATAGCTATTAGTTTTAAATCCGCAGTGAACTGTAAACAATTTTGAATCACATTGTTTGCTCGAATTACTGAGAAAAGGTTTTCTACGCAATTTTGTGTAAAATGTGCAGTTAACACAAAAGAAAATTGTCTCTCTTCTATCAGATATTTAGTTAAATTTGTAATTGACTGAGTCGTGATAATTATCCCTCTTTGTACAGGTTTAAAATATCCTTTCACTCCAATTTTTATATTTGTAAATAAGTTTATAATTTCTTTAAGAAAATCCATTGATTCATGGAATTTATCATTCTTCTTAATACCTAAAGCCAATTTGCAGCTTCTAGACGTCATTAAAGAAAACCATTTGCACATCATTTTAACAAACCAAGCAGTAGTTAAATATTCTTCTTTTCCCAATTGTGCGAAACAGTGCCCCAAGTTGGCTCCGAACCTGTGGTCAGAAAGGAAGGTCTTATTCTAGAATAAAATATTCAAGGCCGAGGTAATAGGTAAAAGTGTTTTTTATTCAAATAAATAAAAATATACAAACGTTTACAAAGTATGTTTATGTACAAGAAAAACCGCGATATTTACAATGGCGAAGGCCTAGGGAATTTGCTGCCGTTAAATTCTAGGGAATTTCTTTTCGCAGAAGATTCCCTAGAACCCCAAGACTCAAAATTCCCTAGGAGGTACGCGGATTTAAGCCTCCTCGGGACTGGACAATTTCCCTGGGTTGTTCCCCAGCAAAATCTCCAGCCGAGGAGAAAGGCAAAGGTGGAGAAGAGGTGTTAGGGAAGGGGAAGTCCCCTTACCCTGCAGCCTACCGCTCCACAAGCTATAGTGGCTCCGAGCCACCCCAACCCCTAGGGTGAATTCTACCCCTCCCGTTACCCGACTCTATCGAGAGCCCTGGATGTGAGGGTCGGAACACTGGGTCCGAGGTAGTCCTCGGAGGCAGTGTGGAGGTGAAGGAGAGGGTTTAATTCCTCCCGGGAAGTCCCCGGAGAAATCTCCCTTTAGGAGGGAGGAAATGCCGCAGAGGGGAAGTCCCCTCTTGGTAGGCAGTGGGTAGTGGGTGATACTTACCAAAGTATGCTCCCAATGAGTTCGCCAGTGGAGGCGCTCTTAGATGGCCGTGGAGGCGCTGCCGATGAGGCGTCAAAAAAGTGCCGATGAAGGCTTCGGAAACTGCTGCTGTTGCTGCTGCTACGCAGGCTGTCGAGCGAGTTTGGGGTCCGATGAGTCCTTATCAAGGACCCATCTATATAGTTCCGCGGCACGAAACTTGCCAGCGAGAGAGCTGCTCGTGGCGCTGGCCACCTAGTGGCCAGGCGCGCAAGCTGTGCCGCGGCCGCGACGCGCCAGGGCCAGTGGACGCGCAAGCGCGCCGCGGTGAGAGATAGAGTGAGATAGAGGTAGCGGCGATACGCTGTTGGTATTGCCGTCCCGTGTGAACGCAATAGAGATAGGGAGATATCGCAGAAAATGTGGAATCTACTTCTCAGCATTTTTGCTCCTCCCGATCTCGAACAAACTCCCCCCGTTGACGCGATGGCGTCAAGAAGGAAGAATAAAATTAACTGAGTTTAACGATTTTATTTACAAAAATAAAATAAAAATAAAAATATACAAAACAGATAGGGACGAGACTACTATTTTTTGGGCTTCATTTGAAGCTTTGCGGAGTGAAGCTCCAAAGCGGGGGACCACCGTAGGGTGATCTTGCCCTGTGGGGCCCAGGCCTTCCAGCGGCGTAACTTAAGGGCCGTATAAAGGGGCATCTCTATGGTTTGCCCGAATGCGCGTACTGTGATTTTTTGCGCATTGCGCTCAAGCTCCCTGGCACTGGGATCATCCAGGGTTTTCCCAGCCCAGTTCACTGAGGCAATGCGCTTCTGTGAGGCCATAACGGGCCTCTGCCGTCTGACCCGCGGTTTGGATGGTGGTGGTGGTGGCGCTGGGGCCGCTTCCTCCTTCTTCTCCACCAAAATATTGTTATGGGGGACAAGCCCCTTAAGGAAATCTAGCTCCACTTGAGGAGCGTGAAGCTCTAGAACGTCTTCCTCTTCCTCCCACTCATAGCCTACGCCCAAGAGGTGGGCCCACGGATTGTCCGCCATGATCAGATTGCTGCACCAAAACGGTAGATGATGAGTACGAAGACTCAGTAAGTACTTTTGGAATTTTTGGAATAAAAGACATGGCGGAAATCATAGGTGTTCCGAAGGTTTGGAACAGGAAACAGGACGACCTGAAGAGTCCCAGGACGCCCGAGAGGGGAGGTGGTAACCTGAAGAGTCCCAGGAAACCGGGAAAGAGAATAGACAACCTGAAGAGTCCCAGGAAACCCAGAAGGAGAAAGTTAAGTGACCTGAAGGGTCCCAGGAAGCTTGAAAAGGAAAGATGACAACCTGAAGAGTCCCAGGATGCCGGAAAGCAGGGTAAAGATAGACCCTGATACCACCCAAAGCGAGGGTTAAGAAGGGAGTTTACAGAGTTGCGAGAGACTCCGTTGAATCTCTTTTCTCGCGGTTTTAACTATCGCTACGCGAGCTACACCGTCTACTCCAGGAACTAGTTTGAGAATCCGCCCCAAGGTCCACATGCGCGGGGGATTGTTAGGTACTTTGACAAGAACTAGATCTCCTTCACCAAATTCCGAGTTAGAATTTTGCCATTTCGGCCTATGCTGCAGAGTATGTAAGTATTCGGAAGACCACTTCTTCCAAAATGTCTCGGTGATTCGATTCACGGTTTGCCAACGGTTTAATGATGATTCGCGTAAATCCAAGGTGGAAACTTCAGGGGGGGAATTTAACGCCCGTCCTGACAAGAAATGCCCCGGAGTGAGTACGTCCAAAGACTCTGGATCATCATGTAGCCGCGATATAGGTCGTGAATTTAGGCAGGCCTCAAGCTTAGTCAGTAGTGTGGTCATTTCCTCGAAATTATGCACGAAAACTCCGAGGGAGCGCTTCAGGTGGTGTTTCATACTTTTTACAGCACTTTCCCAAAGACCGCCCCAGTGGGGAGTAGCGACCGGAATGAATTTCCACTCGATTTCACGGATGGACTCGGTGGGTTGAGCGCGGGCGGCTTCTAAGGCACATCGGTAGGCGCGTTTTAGTTCCGCGTCCGATCCTTGAAAATTAAGGCCGTTGTCTGAGTACATAACGGCGGGTTTTCCACGACGAGAAATGAATCGAGACAGCGCGGCGAGGAAGGCCTCGGTATCCAATCGAGAAACGAGTTCCAAGTGAACAGCACGGGTAGATAGACATACGAACACTGCCACGTAACATTTCATGGATTTTGCGTTACGACCGTGATGCAATTTAACCAAGATAGGCCCAGCATAGTCTACTCCGGTGTGTTCAAAAGTGAAGCTTCGCGAATCCCTAGCGGGAGGGAGTGATCCCATAAGCTGGCTACCGAGTTTAGCGCGTTCGCGAACACACGTGACGCATTTGTGAACGCATGATTTTACTAGATTTCGCGCATTCACGACCCAAAACTTTTGTCGCAACGTGGACAAAGTTAGTTGGAGCCCCCCGTGAAGTGTATCTAGGTGCGTTTGCCTAATGAGTATGGCCGTTAAGTGGCAATCCGGAAGAATAATGGGGTGTTTCATGTGTTCAGAAATTTCGGCATTCCGAAGCAGCCCCCCTATTCTTAAAATTCCTTGTGAATCAATGACCGGATGTAAGGAAAGAAGCTTTGACCGCGACGGTAAACGTAACCCATGATTCAAGGCTGAGATTTCGCTCGCGAAGTGTGTTCGTTGAACAACCTTTATCAAGGCTTCAATCGAACTGCGAATTTCCGATGCAGACAGGAGGAAGTCCTCCCATTGGCCGGTTTTCCTGGTCCGCTGGACAAATCGAAGAACATAATCCATAACTCGGACCAGTTTAGACCAAGACGAAAACTGATCAAAAAACCAACACTCAGTTGTGTCGAATTGAGCGGTTAACGCTACCTTCCGACTTTCTTCCGCGGTTTCAAAGACCTGAACGGGATTTGCGGTGTGCTCACGGAGAAAAGCAGGCCCATGCCACCAAAGTGAGTCCTCTGATAACTGTTGAGCACTGGTTCCTCTTGAGCACAAGTATGCAGGATTCAACTTAGTGGGTACATGATGCCAGCTGGCTTCCGATAAATGCGTTTGGATATATGAAACGCGATTAGTCACAAACGTCTTCCAATGCACAGGTTGCTTTGCTATCCAGGCTAAAGCGACTTGCGAATCCGAATAGCAACGAATCGCATCACAACTCCCGACCAAGCTTCCCTTGACGTGAACCAATAACTTGACTAGAAGGGCAGCTGCGACCAACTCCAGACGAGGGATTGAAGTGGTCTTGATCGGAGCGACCTTTGTTTTGGACATTACTAAATGTACCGAGAGTTTACCGTCCTCATCAGTGAGGCGTTCATAAACGACTGCGCCGTACGCAAGTTCTGAGGCGTCACAAAATCCAATTAATTCGCGTTTTCCAGTAGTAAGTGATTGTCCGGTCCACCGTGGAATCCGTAAAGTCTGTAAGTCTCGGAGATGCTCATAGCACTTGAGCCATTTTGACTGAATAGGCTCAGGAATTTCTTCATCCCAAGAGAGTTTAAGCAACCAGGTGGATTGCATTAACTGCTTTAGAGTGATGACTATTGGAGAAATCCATCCCAATGGATCGAAGATCTTAGCATTCTCTGATAAGAGGATGCGTTTGATTAGTACACCAATGTGTGAAGGAGAAACACGGAAGCGGAAGCTATCATCCCCGTGATCCCAATATATGCCCAAGACTTTACTTGATCCAGCAGAATCCTCAAAGAAAGAATGCAGCTCGGTAGGTTCAAGCGGGGAGGACCCCGGTTGATTGAATGCCCATTTGCTTAAGGAGAAGCCCCCTTTTGCCAGTAGAGCGATGAGTTGTTCCCTGACCGAACTAAGTTGCTGTAAGTCATGGGCCCCAAAAAGTATATCGTCTACATAAGTAGAATTTAACAACACATCCTGCGCGAGAGGGAAGTTAGCTCCGTCCGTGTAAGCTAATTCGCGCAAAACTCGCGAGGATAGGAAAGGTGCCGGTCCAGTACCGTAGGTCACCGTGTTGAGTTCGAAGGCCTGAAGCTCACCGGAATCAGACTTCCATAAAATGTTCTGATACTTGCGGTCCTCAAAACGCACAAGAATCTGTCTGAACATTTTAACAATGTCAGTGACGCCTACATATCGAAAGGAACGCCAATTCATTAGGATCCGCGTGATGTCCTGTTGGAGCTTGGGTCCAATGAATAACGTATCGTTAAGCGAGACGCCAGTAGAAGTTTTAGAAGATGCGTTGAATACAACGCGAATCTTGGTCTTCTGATTCTCGGTCTTGAATACTGCATGATGAGGCAGGAAGACGCGAAAATCAGAGTTCCTAGGGACAGGAGACATATGTCCCAACATAAGATACTCCTGTAAGAATTGAGAATAACTTTCAGCCTGTTCTGGAGAAGTATCCAATCGCCGAAGTATTCTTGATAAGGTTTTCTCTGCTACCCGAGAAGAAGAACCTAGACTATGCCTTTCGATGTCGGATCGAAAAGGTAAGGCAACGACAAAACGACCCGAAGGGGTGCGTGATACCGTATCCACAAAATGTTGTTCACAGAGGGAGTCCTCTGTGGACATGGGTTTGACCTCAGGAACTTCTTCCAGTTCCCAGAAGTCGCGAAGAGTGTTTTCGAAGTCAAAGCAATGATGAACCGTGTAACTATGAGAGCGACCAGCCTTGGATAAGACTCCGGCTACGATCCACCCGAAAATCGTCTGCTGAGCAAGTACTGAATGATCAGGACAACGAAAATACGGACCTTCTACCACCTCAGCAAGATAATCTGCACCAAGGAGCACATCAATTGGAACCTTGGTAGAAGCGAAAGTATCTGCGAGCTCAATTCCGTTTAGTGCTGGAATAGATGACGGAGAATAAGACGGAGGTAGATATGGAGTAATCTTTGATAAGATTATTGCGGTTACATCCAATGAAGCACCGTGTCGTTTGAGAGAATGAAGGGTAATCTGTGCCTCCGCTCGAACGGTTTGAGCCGAATTCACTCCATGGATGGTAGCGTTGATACGTTGTCGCGGTACTCGTAACTGCTGAGCTAACTTTTCTGAGATAAAGGAAGTTTCTGAGCCCGGGTCAACTAAACCGCGGACTATAACACGAGAACCGTCATGAGCATCAATCCTGGCAGAGAACGTGGCCAATAGGACTGATCGTGTATCGGTAACGCTAAGATGCGTTGTAGAATGCGAGCTAGAGGGTTCAGGCTCGGAAGCGGAGTTTGTCGCAGGGGTAGTCCCCCGTGACTTGCTCCCCCCGGTGCCAGATTTGTCAAAATGCAACAACGTATGATGCATTTTACTACATTTCCTGCATCGTGACGAAGAAGAACAATTGGAGCAACTATGCCCTGGCCTCAGGCAGTTGATGCAGAGGTTCTGTGAAAATGCAAACTTTGATCGAGCCTGAGGGGTCAATGCAAGGTAGTCCTTGCACTGATACAAGAGATGGTTACTACCACAGTGAGCACAACCGGTACTATTCACACTCGCAGCGTGTGACTTCAAGGATTTCCCCGATTCCTTTTTGAAAGTCTTAGGTTTGTTGCCTAATGATTGCAAAGAGTTAATGTGACGCGTTAGAAACTCCGAAAATTGAAGAAAGGTGGGATAATCCTTGCTGCTTCCCAGATACATCTCCCAGGCCAAGCGGAGGGTGTCATCCAGTTTGTTCTTCAGTGAATGAACAATGATGGGATCCCTATGATCGACGCCGTAACCCATAGTTTTGAGGGCGTTGAGAGCAACCGTGACAGAGTCCCTAACTTCCTTGAGAACTTTAAAATTGTCACCCCGAAGCGTGGGTACTTGCGAGATCTGGTCTAAGAACGTATCCGTGATCATTCGTCTGTCAGTATACCTAGCTACTAGAGTGTCCCATGCTATCTCATAGTTCTCGGAGGTGATCGCTAAAGATTTAATGACCGTAGCCGCTTCACCTTGCAAGCAAGATTTTAGATAGTGGAACTTGTCTCGCCCGGAGACATATGCCTTTTCATGAACAATGGAACTGAATGTTTCATAAAAGTTGTTCCATTCTAAATAATCCCCGGAAAACTTCGGCAAATCGATAATTGGAAGCCTAATGTGGTTTATTTCGCCTGAAGGCGCCGTGGGACCTGATGCTGGCATCACCTGATTGGAGCGAAGTTCATCTAAATGTCCTAGGATGAATTCTTCCGCGTTACTATGGGCATCAAGGGCCGCTTCATACCAGCTTTCGGTTACGTAATCCATTTTAGCTAATTCAGCCGGTTTAGTATGAGTAGTGATCTTAACGTGAGTTTTATGCAACACCTTAAGCCACTTCTCGGCGGCCGCAAGCCTATCCTCCAAGAAAGGGAGGGTGAAGTTGCGTACTCCACGTTTCTTAATGTTAACGACCAACCGAACGAATTCATCCCGAATCATGGGCACGTAATTGATCGCTTCTAGTAATTCCCCTGAGCTAGGCGTAGTCATCTTGAATCTCTATTCCAGAACAAACCACAATCTTAACCCAGTCAGAATCTCCAACTTAAAAACACTGATGCACTTCGAACGTTTTTTGCCGGAAATCCGGCTCGAAGGACCAAAAATTTGTGCGAAACAGTGCCCCAAGTTGGCTCCGAACCTGTGGTCAGAAAGGAAGGTCTTATTCTAGAATAAAATATTCAAGGCCGAGGTAATAGGTAAAAGTGTTTTTTATTCAAATAAATAAAAATATACAAACGTTTACAAAGTATGTTTATGTACAAGAAAAACCGCGATATTTACAATGGCGAAGGCCTAGGGAATTTGCTGCCGTTAAATTCTAGGGAATTTCCTTTCGCAGAAGATTCCCTAGAACCCCAAGACTCAAAATTCCCCAGGAGGTACGCGGATTTAAGCCTCCTCGGGACTGGACAATTTCCCTGGGTTGTTCCCCAGCAAAATCTCCAGCCGAGGAGAAAGGCAAAGGTGGAGAAGAGGTGTTAGGGAAGGGGAAGTCCCCTTACCCTACAGCCTACCGCTCCACAAGCTATAATGGCTCCGAGCCACCCCAACCCCTAGGGTGAATTCTACCCCTCCCGTTACCCGACTCTATCGAGAGCCCTGGATGTGAGGGTCGGAACACTGGGTCCGAGGTAGTCCTCGGAGGCAGTGTGGAGGGGAAGGAGAGGGTTTAATTCCTCCCGGGAAGTCCCCGGAGAAATCTCCCTTTAGGAGGGAGGAAATGCCGCAGAGGGGAAGTCCCCTCTTGGTAGGCAGTGGGTAGTGGGTGATACTTACCAAAGTATGCTCCCAATGAGTTCGCCAGTGGAGGCGCTCTTAGATGGCCGTGGAGGCGCTGCCGATGAGGCGTCAAAAAAGTGCCGATGAAGGCTTCGGAAACTGCTGCTGTTGCTGCTGCTACGCAGGCTGTCGAGCGAGTTTGGGGTCCGATGAGTCCTTATCAAGGACCTATCTATATAGTTCCGCGGCACGAAACTTGCCAGCGAGAGAGCTGCTCGTGGCGCTGGCCACCTAGTGGCCATGCGCGCAAGCTGTGCCGCGGCCGCGACGCGCCAGGGCCAGTGGACGCGCAAGCGCGCCGCGGTGAGATATAGAGTGAGATAGAGGTAGCGGCGATACGCTGTTGGTATAGCCGTCCCCTGTGAACGGAATAGAGATAGGGAGATATCGCAGAAAATGTGGAATCTACTTCTCAGCATTTTTGCTCCTCCCGATCTCGAACACCAATTCTTTTGCTAATAATCTAAAAGAGCTACTCACGTCATTTGAAAAAACATTTTTTGCTTTATTAACTCTCATTTTATTATATGTATTTGTGCAATTTATATCTTCTAATTTTAACTTAGGTGTTAACTTAATTTGATAGTCTTCTTGAATACAAATTAATTCCTTAAAATGCTTAATATCGACCTTATCACTAGGTAAATTATACATATCAACAAAATTCTGAGGTATCATAAAAACTTCATTACTTAACAATGTTTGTTTCAAATTTTTCAATAGATGAGGTATATCAGCTAAAATAAATAATAATCTATTGGGATTACATGGATGTTGCACGTGAGAGACAACTTCTGAATATCTCCCTCCACTTATTTGTAACATTTTCCATAGACCTACATTTCCACCTCCCATATCAGACGTAATAAAGTTTACACGAAACCCAATGGATTCTATTTTATGTATCATCTGAAACAAAACATCTTTAAGTGTTGTGCTACTAAAACTGTTCCCAGTATATTCGTGCCTTAAAATGTGCTTCCATCTACTAGCTATTCCTACCAACATAAATACAAACCCAAGGGTCGCAATTCCTGTCTCATTTGGAAAAGTTATATTACCTGCTAACGATTTAGTTGATGCATTGTATAGATTCTTTTTCGGTGTTATACCCATTTCATCCATTACAAGTCCGCATTCTAAATCTGTTTCTTTTAAATGACTTTTTTTTATATTTTAAAAAACTGTACATACTGTTGGAATCACCAGGTATAAAATCTATATTTTGTAAAACGCGTCTTATTGTACGCAAATCTGGGAGGGGTATATTTTCCTGTACTTGTTTATAACCATTAGTTCCACAAGTTAATTTTAATTTCAAAGCACGCTGGATAGTATCAGTAGACCATTGTCGAGGATTTTTTTTTGTTAATAGTGTTTTTACTTGATTCTCAGTAAATGCTTCACATAAAGCTTTTTTATATTTATCATTATTAAGTTTATCCTGTAGCATTCGTGTTTTATATTGCGAACTTTTCAATTTTTTTCTTAAATGTATTAAGTCTTTATTCTGCTTTGCTATGAATTCCTTTAGTTTAAAATATTCTCTTTGCAAGGTTCTATAATTGATGTTTTGTTCGGCCAGTTCAGAATCTTCTGTTTGCAAGGATTTATGATTGACATTTTACTCGGTCAATTCAGGATCTTCTGTTTGCAAGGATTCATGATTGACATTTTGCTCGGTCAATTCAGGATCTTCTGTTTGCAAGGATTCATAATTGACATTTTGCTTATCATTGAAGGAAACAGATACTTCTTCTGTGCTTTTTAATTGCGTAGAACTTATTTTATCCTAAAAAACATTTTAACATCATAATAAGTTTGGTTATAATGATCAGTATTTTACTTAAAAATATCCCTTTTCCGTATATTATATCTACCCTTTTCAGGTTATTATTACAAACTACTCACTCACCAAGCTATAGGTATGAATACTTTCATGTGTACACTGTTCAAAACTGAATCATGTACAGGTATAGTTTCTGCTTCCCTATACTATCTTGTAGCAAAAATGCTTCTCGCAAAATTGATTCATGTCCATCTCAACTCTTCTATACTATCTTATAGCAAAAATTTAAAGACAACAGCAGACGAAACGCGACATCGACAAATATGAAGATGACGTTTTGGACGTAGTAAAACTATTATCCAGAAAGCATATTATTTATGTTGGAAATGTAGGGATGTCGAAAAATGGAATGGAAAATAATGCAAATATGGTGCATATATATAATATTATTTATCAAGTATAAAAGGGAAGAGATCGGATGCAATTTTCAGCCTATAAAGAGGAAAAAGCATCAGATAAGTATCGGGAGCAGCAAGTCAGAAGAAAGATTAATTTAACAAAGCAAAATATTCTTTAATCTTTCTTTTGATTTACTGCTCCCGATACTTATCTGATGCTTTTTCCTCTTTTTATAGGCTGAAAATTGCATCCGATCTCTTCCCTTTTATACTTGATAAATAATATTATATATATGCACCATATTTGCATTATTTTCCATTCCATTTTTCGACATCCCTACATTTCCAACATAAATAATATGCTTTCTGGATAATACTTTTACCACGTCCAAAACGTCATCTTCATATTTGTCGATGTCGCGTTTCGTCTGCTGTTGTCTTTAAATTTTTGCTATAAGATATTATAGAGGAGTTGAAATGGACATGAATCAATTTTGCGAGAAGCATTTTTGCTACAAGATAGTATAGGGAAGCAAAAACTATACCTGTACATGATTCAGTTTTGAACAGTGTAGAAGTCCTATTGTTCTCATTAGTAGTACTTTCTGTGCTTCCTACTTCAAAACGAATATTGCTTTTCTGCTTTATAAATGACTTGTCTTGAATAAAAAATGCAAATTTTGTTGGTACTGCTTTCAATTTAAGTTTTGGTTTGTTGTCCATTCTTTGCTCCCACATGTCTGAAGTAAAATGCACCTATGAATAGCATAAAAAAAATTAAAGTAATATTTTTATTAAAATTAATCAAAAATATAATATCTTTAATTATAAAATAGGCCGATCAAACAAAGTTTAAGAAAATAGTTGTTATATAAATATACATATTTGTATTTTACTTAATAGTAATGCGTTCATAAAGTAAACTTTTATTTAAAAACTTGGTTTTAAAATGAAAACTGAAAATTTATAATTAAATACTTCGCATAAACGTGAACCATTTGTAGGAGTCCAATTTTTTCGGTTCATATTCTTCACCCACGTACTTCGGATATGTGAATCTCTTGGGAAAGATTTCATTATAAATCCTTTGGTGGATGAATTATTGCAGAACTCACCTGCACATCCAACCATATTGCAATTTGATTCTGAAATAATAATATTTTAAAATAGATTGTAATATTAAAATGCACAACGTTTAACCTCAAAAATATGCTTAAGTAGTAAATACACGAATGCCAGAAGACTATTAAAATTCAAATTATTTTTTATTAATAAAATTAATAACGTATCTTATATTTATTCGAATTTGTATTTAGCAATTTAAAATAACATATTTCTTACTTACGAACCAATTTTAAAAAACCATTACAACATGAAACGCTCGTAGTCATGAAGTATCCACATTCCACAATGGTCTTGGTCCAGAACGTTTCAGACCGTACCAATTGTGCTATTGCAAAGTTTTGAACAAAAATGGCGACCCCCGGTCGTGTCCAATCTCTCATTGCAGTGTCTCTACAAAATAGGACAAATCGACTCCCCCCTATGCGAATGTCCCATGCTAGTAAATCAAACCCTAGATCACATTCTATGGG
Source organism: Prorops nasuta (assembly GCF_024137725.1). NCBI lineage: Eukaryota > Metazoa > Arthropoda > Insecta > Hymenoptera > Bethylidae > Prorops > Prorops nasuta. The sequence goes on along the minus strand of NW_027116832.1, from coordinate 1,942,640 downwards.
ATTGCCCAAAATGGGACAGAAAAAGATACTTAATGATAAAAATAATTGAAAATTGTCATTCTCCACATGACTTGAATATACTCAAAATCATAGAACAAATAGATTTAAATCATATAAAACTTGTTTGCAATTTCCTTACTCCTCCGAAAGAATCAGATAATTAAATGAATTCTCAACTTAATACTGTATCGACAACAAGTCCACATCATCATATACATAAGAAAGAATCCCCCTTTAAATTGAGGTATTCAACATAGTTGAACACAGCAACATTTCCAAACGAAATCAGAATTGAAACATAACAATCGCAACTTCCCTGGAAAATCATCTATTAAGGTGGTATCCAACAACCAATATACAAGCAATCGTGAGCCAAGACAAATGTTAGGATTATTGTATCGTACCACAAGTTATAAAGTATTGTAAAGAAATAAAGAGTAAGTGAAAGTTTTAATCTTACTGCAGCTGATATCAGAGATGAAACGGGAGATTGCTCATGCCGTGTCCCGAAGCAATTCTTGCCGGTAGGCGGCGCTTCGATCCCATCGTTTAGCTTCCAGATGATTATGCCCTCGCGCCATCTATCGAAACTGATGCGAAACAACACGGCAGAGCTTCGAATAAGGTAAAACAGATCTACATTAGATAATTTTATAATTTAAGAAAATATTTTTATTTTAGCGTAGAAAGATACACGAAAATAGCATTAATTTGTTAACAAACGAAATTAATAAAATTATTATACATATACCCTACATTATTATTACAATATCCTTCTTAAATTTAAATATATGACTTCCAGATGATTTGTTTGATATATATATATATATATATAAATATATGTGTGTGTGGTATGCAGAATAGCTACTGGAAGCAAAGGCGCAATGGAATGACAGGATATGTAGGCGGAAAGTCAAAATATGTGACTTATTGTTAAGGTAGTAGTCTGGTAAATCGACCGGTTTTGCATGGTATTTTTCGGGAATTTTTTTGACTACCTAAATGAAATGCAAAATATCTGAAAATCTTATATGTTGTTAATACTATATTGAATTATACAAATTTTTTTTTTAATTTTTACGATATTTTATTTAAATTATATGGGGTCAAAGTAGGTGAAAAATAAAAAACATGTGCTGCTGCCCCGTGAGGTATCTCCAGTTTGGGTAATCGGAAACAAAAAAATGCAACGGATTATTGTTCAGTAGGATTGTCATTCTGGCAGGTGCTAGAAAAAATTAATTTGGTTGAAAAATAATAAAATGGCGGACTTCGAAAGAAAAAGATACAATTTTTTAGTGTAAATTGGGCTGTAAATTGAAAAGTAATAAATGAAAAACATTGATTCTAGTGCCTGCCAGAATTACAGATGTGTAGAACAACCTGTAAAAATTTCAACCCGACCGGTTCAGCAGAAAATCTGTTATGCCTCGGGCCGACCGAGAAAACGTGGTTTCGAGAAAAACGCGTTTAAAGTTTGGCTAACAGAACTTTCATCCTCACACTAATGGTCGATCCCCGGTGCGTGCAACAAACTTTAGGTCTCTTCATACGTGATAAACGCGGGTATATCTAGTAATATCCTTTCGTATATCAAAAGGTATACGAAACTTCAAGGAAATATAAAGGTAATGAGTCATAATAGTGAGGAATAACCGTTAGCAGCTGTCGTGCACCTTACAGCGTTCAATTATGCGGCGCTCTCGAATATATGTTATATCTTTGTTAATATTTTGAATATCGGTTCAAAATTTATACACCATATTCTCATGTTGGTATACTATCGAAATATGAAAAAAAATTTTTTTTGACCCAAACAACCAGACTACGGTACCCGGCCCTAGGTCCTATAAAATTTTTTACGAGGATTATACTTTCTACCTCTTTTATGAATATGACTGATGCGGGAAGCTATTCGCGCAAACGCACAATAAAATTGAATGAGCTCCATGGGAAAGAGGCAATATTGTGGAAAGGGTTATGGCAAATGTCAAATTACAAAATCAGATAAGTATTATTTTTAAATATTAAGATAATACTTATTTAATTTAAAGAAGCTGATTCTTTGCTTTATGTGTGTTATAGATTGCTGTTATAAAACTCTATTTGCAGTCGAATACAAGAAATCTCAGACTACTAAGATAGAGTAATCGGTGAATAGCTTTTGGAGTGGTCCTTTGAACAAATTTGCAAGCGAATCATTTGGGAGGAAATAACGTGCAAAATTCAGCAGTTTGTTGGAAGAAAGACTGTTTCCTCTTATCAAACTCTCCAGAATACATCCATGTCATATAAGGCTTTTTGTTTCTTATCAAACAGTAATTTTAACATTTCAATATAAACGTTGTGCAATGCTTTGTGTTATTTTCTCTTTGAATATTTAATATTTATTTAATTTGAAGAAGCTGATTCTTTGCTCTATGTGTGTTAGAGATCTGCTTTTTGAAACTGGTTCTACAGAGGAATACAAGAAATCTCAGAATGTACCAAGATATAGTAATCGGTGGATAGCTTTTGGAGTGGTTCAATTATTTAAAATTAATAATTGAATCATATTGGAGGAAATAGCTTGCAAGATTTAGCAATTCGTCGGAAGGTTGCCTGGTTTCTCCCGTCAAACTTTCTAGTATACATCCATATGAAATAATCCTTCTTGTTTCTTATCAAATTGTAATTTTTACATTTTTACTTGGTTTCTTTTTTCAATTTAACCATTTCGAAATTTAATGTTTGGAGTATTATATGTACTATCAATAATTCTTAAGTAATTTGCATATTGTTATTTGCCATATTCGAAATGTTATTAAATATGTCATAATTTCTCAGCTTGCACGAAGAATTCTTTGAGCGTAGCATCGTATTTCATTTTAGTGCTCTAAAAATTAATTATTTACTAAATCCTTCATTTATTATTAAGCATTTGGATTTTCAGAAAGAACTTATTTTTATTACTCAAAATTAAACAATTAAAGAATTCTTTGCGCTGTGACTGATTTTATTGCTTTTAGTACTTTAGTCGTAATGATAAATGAGATATTCTGTTTTGCTGAGTCCATTGACTTCGAATTTTCCAAGCAATTAAATAACGTAAAACAAACGGGGTGTCCGTGACACCTCACGGAATTATTTACGTAAAAATAACACGCGCCTAATGGCAGATTAATATAGAAATGTTAGGTTTTTTTTTAAGAAAAAAGCTATGAATGTGTGTATGTCTTTTGTATTCTATCTTTTGTTGTATTTTGATGCAGTTTTAAATAAAAACACTAAAAATTTTCTACTAATCTTTTATAATATACCTTCTTTGTTTTTATTAACTCTTTAATAGCTTATTCAAATTATGATTAAACATAGGCATATTTGAATAAAAGCGTGGATGTCTCTGTCATTTAAAAATGCAATATAATGATTTTTTTAAATTGACGCGTGAAACTTCTAATTTTATAAATTAAACATTTGTGAAATATATTTTTTTACTTGACTGAACTACTAAGATTCTTGAAAGAACGGTAACATGATTTTCATTCATTTTTATACAAATAAACAGATGTATGTTTATAGGCTTTCATTTCTCTCTCTCTCTCTCTCTTTTGGAAAAAGTATCGTAAAATGTTTGGATTTTCGAATAATTTTTAATTAAGAAATAAGAGACTCAAAAGATATTTTTCGCAATGTTACAGCGTTCTGATGAAATTATTTCATTTTTCTATGCTTCATCTGCAGTTAAAATGCAGTGCGCATTAAAAAATCGCATCACATTTAATTTTAAAACAGTTTGCTCAATCATAATCATTTCTTTATGATCGAGGAGAGTAGCAAGTTTATGTTAATTATTTGTTACAAATTACACAGCTTTTCTACTTTTCTTTAAAATATTTTCTACAATTTTCCTATAAAATATATTTAGCCAAGCGTGAATCCTGCATAATGAGCAAGAGATAAATTGACGTTTGAACATACGAGTAAAATGACTTCAAACACAAAAATATTTTATTATTTGAACGCTTATATCGGAAGAAGTAGAAGAGGAATTTCAAAATTGTTAGAATGCTTACCAGAATTACAAAAATTAAATATACTATAAGGAGTTGAGATTTTTTAGAAATCTTTAGAAACAAAAAAGGAATTGATAATTATGATAGAAAGTATTAAATGATCGCCTTTACTTAGAACTTAATCAAAATACAAATAAATTACATAATAGTGTTAAAAATAATATTCTTGTATTAAATCTTTAACAAATAAAATTGTTCATTCTACTAAATACATAAATATATATTGCATGTATGTTTATTAATTTGTGTAAATTTTACAATGAAGAAATTAAATAAAAAAAATGCTCTACCATATTTTGTGTTCTCTTTTAAAACCTATCAATATAATTGCTTGGTAAATTCGAAGACAATAGATACTATATAAAACAGAATACCTCAATTATCATTAGAACTAATAATGTGCTAAAAGCAATCGCAACCTTTGCAGTTATTGTACAAAGAATTCTTTTTGTATTCCATTTTGATAAGTAAAACAGATTTTTCAGGAAAATCCAAATGCTTTATAATGCATAAAAGTTTTAACAAAAAATTAATTTTTATTGCACTAAACTGAAATACGATAACTACGCTCAAAGAATTCTACGTGCAAGCTCAGAAATTATGACATATTTAATAACATTTCGAATATGGCAAATAACAATATGCAAATTACTTAAGAATTATCGATAGTACATATAATACTCCAAACATTAAATTTCGAAATGGTTAAATTGAAAAAAGAAACCAAGTAAAAATGTAAAAATTACAATTTGATAAGAAACAAGAAGCATTATTTCATATGGATGTATTCTAGAAAGTTTCACGGGAGAAACCAGGCTACCTTCCGACGAATTGCTAAAACTTGCAAGCTATTTCCTCCAATATGATTCAATTATTAATTTTAAATAATTGAACCACTTCAAAATCTATCCACCGATTACTATATCTTGGTACATTCTGAGATTTCTTGTATTCCTCTGTAGAACCAGTTTCAAAAAGCAGATCTCTAACACACATAGAGCAAAGAATCAGCTTCTTTAAATTAAATAAATATTAAATATTCAAAAAGAAAATAACACAAAGCATTGCACAACGTTTATATTGAAATGTTAAAATTACTGTTTGATAAGAAACAAAAAGCCTTATCTGACATGGATGTATTCTGGAGAGTTTGATGAGAGGAAACAGTCTTTCTTCCAACAAACTGCTGAATCTTGCACGTTATTTCCTCCCAAATGATTCGCTTGCAAATTTCTTCAAAAGACCACTCCAAAAGCTATCCATTGATTAATATATCTTGGTACAGTCTGAGATTTCTTGTATTACTCTGGAGAACCAGTTTCAACAAGCAGATCTATAACGCACATGCAGCAAAGAATCAGTTTCTTTAAATTAAATAAATATTAAATATGTAAAGAGAAAATAACATAAAGCAATGCACAACGTTTATATTGAAATGTTAAAATTACTGTTTGATAAGAAACAAGAAGCCTTATCTGACATGGATGTATTGTAGAGAATTTGGTGAGAGAAACTATAGTCTTCCTTCCAATGAATTGCTGAATCTTGCACGTTATTTCCTCCCAAATGATTCGCTTGCAAATTTGTTCAAAGGACCACTCCAAAAGCTATTCACCGATTACTCTATCTTGGTAGTCTGAGATTTCTTGTATTTGACTGCAAATAGAGTTTTATAACAGCAATCTGTAACACACATATAGCAAAGAATCAGCTTCTTTAAATTAAATAAGTATTATCTTAATATTTAAAAATAATACTTATCTGATTTTGTAATTTGACATTTGCCATAACCCTTTCCACATTATTGCCTCTTTCCCATGGAGCTCATTTAATTTTATTGTGCTCTTACGCGAATAGCGTCCCGCATCAGTCATATTCATAATAGAGGTAGAAAGTATTCTCCTCTTAAAAAATTTTAAAGGACCTAGGGCCGGGTACCCCATACTACTACTTTAATCTCTATTTCTTTCTCCGTAGGCCCTGGAATGTAAGATAGTAAAGTATTATTAAAACCAGTAGTTTATAAATATAAAGGAAAATTAAAAGTAAACAAAAAAAGCAAATAAGTTCCCATACAGCACACTTGACTAAAAGTTGTCTTATGGACATCTTTTAGTTATCCAATTGACTAAAAGACAACTAAAAGGTGTCTTTAAGGGGTTACCCCCACTTGTAGCGCAAAAATAAGAGCTTTTTTTATTATATTTTTCAAAAAAAATTGCAAAGCTTTTTTAATCAATTAATATATCATTTTAAAGAACACATCTTGAAGAACTTTCAGTATTTTTTTTTATTGAGAAATATTGCATTGCTCAATGAAAAGTGGCCGTCAAAGGAATAATGTTTTCGTGGATATGGTTTGCGGTGACCAACATTGCGGTAAAGCGGATCATCTGAAACAAAAAATGAAGATGAATTTAGTCAAATATAAGTATAAACTAGTCTTTAATCGAAGGATTTAAAAAAATATTCATTTTTCACAAAATGGCGGACAGTCAAAGTTAATGGTTCGATTTTAACGAAAAAAAACGGCTGTTTTTTGGCTATAAAATGGCCATTCTTTTTCAAAACAAAAAATCGAACGATCAAAGAATACATTTTTATGTATTTTAAAAGCCTGTAAAATTTCCAGAAGATCGGTTTATTAGTGTTTGAGTAATATTGGTCACCGACTTCAGAAATGCCATTTCGAGCAAAACGTGTTTAAAGTTTCAATTTAAGTTTACAAGAAGAAAATATTTTTTTTTTAAACTTACATAGAGTCATCTATTTCGGGTCCATACAGAAGTTCTTCCGCCGACGAGGCCACTTGCAAAACAGAAATTTGGTGTTGCCTTCGTAACATTCTTCCTTCACGAGTGCTCTCGGCCGCACGTCTCTCTGCCAGTGTAATCCGTGCTTCATCCATTCTATTAACGTATTCATGCGCGTTGCGTCCACAGCTCACTCCGATTGAGTTCAAATAAAATAATAATGATTTTGAACCTTCGTTAAATAGTCCAACGGCAATTAAAGCTGCTAAATTAACAACGATTGCTCCACTCGAGACGTGTTTTGGGCTGATTTTCCAAATAAGTTGGTTAAAGCTTTCGTTATTATTTTGATTGAAGCCACCGACGCATCTTTCGAGTAAAGTTTCCTTACTCAGATCATTATATATAGGTTTGATGGCATCAAGTACATTTTTTGGAAGTGGTTTGTAATCGTGTTTGAAAGCCTCGTTTTTCGCCTGAGCTCGTTGATACGAACACCACGATTCTTCACCGGTTGGACATCTCTTATGGCGTGGATTTGCATCGGTTGAACTGTAATGATCGAAGGTCGCCCATATTGCCTCATGCATATCATGAATAGAAGCAGAATGGCGTCGAATAGCAAGTCCATAGTATACAGTAAGCTTGTCAATAAATTTTCCCGTCGGTTGTCCTTTACCACCAAGCTCTTTGTTTTTTTTACTAAATTACGAAGGCGGGATCCCATACGCTTTTGGACGTGCCCGATGCATTCTTTTTTAATAACTTCTACATCGTCATAAGGATGAGAATTTACTAGTCCAGTGTACGTTTTCGAATCTCCATCTCCAATGTAGTAACGGTACAGGACATTATAATTTTTTATGGAACGCTTGAAGATTTCGATTATAGAGTCCACCTCCATTTTTCCCGAGGACCCTTCGTGGTTTATATTGCAGTTATCTTTGTGTGTTTCGTACCATTCTTCGTATTCCGCATCATTCAATTTATGTTTCCACGATTCACACATTTTACAATATGCACTTTTTACCACAAGATCAAGCACTTTTCCACTGTAGTAGCCTATGACTGATGTAACTCCGAACAACGACGTATATCCTCGCTTCCTCCACGATCGATCTCCGGAAACTGTTAATTTAGGAGTTGCATCGTCTGCTGCATTAGGCATATTTTCAATTTCTTCTCGTACGGCTTTCTTAAATATTACTTCTGCACATGTTTTCACAGACTCATAAATATTCTTCAAAATTATTGAATATGTAGTCTCTGTAAGAAACCTTGGCATGTCCATAAGTCCGCAAAATTTTGTTGCTCAAGCCAATCCTATGCCGAGAACTCGCATAGTGAATATAAATCGACGATTTATTTCATATGAATGTTCAACAAAAGGGGAAGATGGTATCAAATTATCTGCACATGAGTCACATTTCACCACTACTTTGAAGCCTAGTCCTCGTGCATTTGCCGTTTCAAATGTAATATTTCCATTACACGTTTTGCACTTCACTAAATTTGAAATTGCAGCAAACACAACCCAAAAGTTCAAAATGCGATATTCAATATTAGGACTTTCATTTATAGTCATATCGGTATTATCTTTCAGCTTCTTCGCAGACGTGCTGAAACTTCCACTCTCCGATTCAGCCAGTTTCGGGTTAAAAACACACTTCCTTTTTTTTGGTCGTGATTTCCGCACATTGTCACTGTTTCTTGTTTCTCGCGAACCTTTTCTTCGATCCATTTTTAACTTTAAAATGAATAAAAACTGCGCTTATAAAATTGTATAAACGTCTTATATATTCAAATGTTTGAGCTACACTAACGAGTTTAAGTCATAACAGATAACGAAAATACCTTTCTATAAATTCAAGTCTATTATATGAACTTGGGAAGTCCAGGTATACGACCATTTTCATCGGACAATAGATTTAAAACCGGAGAGAGGGGTCAATGCGCTAGACACCAGGCTAGCTCAACGGATTCTTCTCTTTCAACGCTCATATCTCAGTCAATTTTGTACGGATCGACTTGAAATTTTCAGGACATATTCTCAGATACTTATACTTAAAAAAAATGCTTTAAAAAAACGATTTTTTCAAAATTGCAAGTGGGGGTAACCCCTTAAGGCATTTGGTGCTCTATGGGTTGTTAATTATTCAGATATGAAGGAAAAAGCAAAACTGCCAGATAGGAGAAACAATTGTGGAACTATAAATATAAGTTAGGAAAAATATATGATAATAATGCATTCCCTTGATAATATTTCCTTACACCATGCACCAGCAAGATATTTATGTAAAATTTTGTATTTGAAGAAGAGAATGACCCCCCCCCCCCCCTCCTCCATGTAGCATGAACAGGAAATCCATTTTCTCAAGCCATTTAGAAAAATTAAGTATAAAGATAGCATTCAAAGAAAAATCAATTTATCCTGTAAAAAATATGTTTGTCATTCTTATAGTACAAGATAATTCCAGTGAGCTCCATCCTAGATAGCAAGAGCACCTAAAAATGTTAATATTGGGCTGGTCAGCGAAACCAGCAGAGCTGTAATTTATTAAAAGTATATAAGTTATTAAATAAAAATATTAGGAATCAGAAACAGGTAGTCGCAACAGCAATGAGAAATCCTTTGTGAATGTGGAAAGAGCTAAAACAAGGTTAAAATATTACTGAAATTCATTGAATTTCTTCCTTCACAGACTATATCAATCTAATTACAAAACTTAATTACCAAGCTGCCTTTCCTGTTAACATATATTATTTACATTGAATTAAGGAAATATTTGTTATATACCAACAAAATATTAACATTACCTACTATTAATAATTTATAGCATTGCCAAAGTTTTAAATGACACTATTAAGTCTGCTAGGTACAGAATTAACAAGATTTTCACAAATCTCTGGAGTTGTTCGCAGCTCATCCCATACTCTTATGACATGATCTCTTAAAGCTGTTTTAGTCCTTTCAGCTTCTGATAACCAGTGTTCAGTCATAATTCCCCATATACTTTCTATAATATTCGAGTCAGGGGACTTTGATGGCCAATCTATTAATGAGATGTCTGGATGCTCATTGAAGCATTGTATTGTGATTTGTGCACACTGGAGTTATCTTGCACAAAATGTATTGTTAGCATATATTCTTCAGGGTACCTTAGTCTTACACTTGCAAGCATTATATCATTTAAAACACTTGTATAGTGTAACAAGGCAAATTCTCTTGCCTTGATACATAACTTGTTTCTACTTTTAAAAGCGCCGCATTTAGATGAGGTTGCGCTCAATCCCGTGTGGCGGCGCTGTGCCCAGCGCACAGCTGCCGCGATCGCCTGGTCGAGCGGGCCGCGGGGCCTTAGGCGCAGACACACCACTTCAGGGGGAACAATCTCTTATGGGAAAAATTTAGCCACCGTTAGTGGCGCCCTCACTGTAAGCCCGTCAAGCGGAACTAAGTTATGAACGTGTACGCATGCGCGGGCAGCGTAGCTAAGTGACGCCGACGCTATATTTCCCGCCATGTATGTCTGTGCTCTTATTTCGGACTGAAAGCAGTTACTCCAATTGTTACAGATTTTTTTCACTGTTAAACAAAGTTTTTATTGTGATTATCAATTGTATATTTTAAATATATATATATATAATTATATATATATAATATACATACTTATATATTAAGATTTTTTGAATAATAATATATGTAAGTATTGTGCAGCTAAATTTAACCTAACTTTTTAGTGTGTTACTTAAAATATTTTCTGTGTTTATTTATACTTAAATGTATTTTTAGAAGAAAAGACTGAATTGAAGATGGTCAGGTCGTGCTGTGTGCCGCAATGTTTGTCATCACATGTGGCTCCTAGTCATGCATTTCCTAAGGACATAAATAGAAGAATGAAGTGGTTTGCCAGTTTAGGGATAGCTTCAATTCTGGATGACAATGAAGTAAAGAAGTTACGAGTTTGTCATAAGCACTTCACAGAAAGTGACTATAACTGCAGTGGTACAAGAAGAGTTTTGATACATGCAGCGATTCCCACTTCTTCTTTTCAAAATGTTAATGAAATGCCAGTGCCAGAAATGTCAGACCAAACAGAAATGTTACATCAATATGAAATAGAACAACAAGATCATAGCCCCATATTACAAGTTCATCAAAATGAAATAGATAATTTGAAGATCATTGTTGAACAGGAACAACATAACAAATTGCAGCAACATAGTGACATATTAGCAATCCATCAACAAGAAATAGAAAGATTGAAAACCATTGTTCAGCAACAATCAGCATATAGACCAGATTTGAAGGATATAACAAGAAAACAATTATTAAGTCCAACTGCTAAAGGATTGTACGACAAGGTGAAAAAGATGAAGAAAGAGAGAACAAGACTTAAGAGGCTTTTAAAAGACCAACGGTGTAATAAGAGAATCACTCTATTACCCAGAGCTGATAAGCATGGCAAGGTTGACAAAGCAAACCTTATAAGGCAGCAGTTTGTGGACATGATTGTAAGAAATAATGACCTGAAGCCTCAGGTAAAATATAAAACATTAGAAACAATTGTTCGAAAAGATAGGATGGAAAGTACAGCTTTTAACGAATACTATATTTTCATTTAGAATTTATGAACTTAAACTTTCAACGGAAACTAATATTCATTTAATATTTACTAAAATTATCATTATAATTTCTGGAATAAATGAAATTATAGTAATGTTATGTATATATACTTATGTTAAGCTGTCAATTGAAAATAAAACTTATTTTCTTACGTGCTGTATTTTTCTTATATATTGCTTGGAAAGTTAGCATTTCAACATTTCTTGATAATATTTGTTTTAATAATTCTGTGATTTAATTGAAAAATGATCAGAATTTGAAATAATGAGATACTAACTCAACATATAACCGGTTGTTATGTTTTCAAATTTCCTTTAAACTCAAAATTTAAATGGAAGAAAAATATTTTTTGATATTATTTTTTAAAGATTAGCTTTTCAATTTTAACAATTATATCAAGAATAATCGTAATGATAGATCCTTTTTGCTTTGTTTAAAATCGAAATTCATGGAAAGCGTTAGCTTATTGTAGAGTTAGGTATTGGAGTTCTTGTGGAAATTTCAATATATCATTTTTTAAGTCCCTGGTTTTATTAGTTAAATTAACACAATTATTAATACAAATTATCATAAACTAGTAAATTCGGTTACACAATTGAAGTATCTAATTGGTACATAGATTTTTTATTTTTTTTTTGTAGGCAAGACGTTTTACCTTAGAAGAGAAAATGTTTTGTATGGGTATTTATAAAAGATCTCGCTCATCTTATCAATACCTAGCGAAATATCTACTATGTCCTTCCATCAACACACTAAATATACAACTGCAATCTATACCATTTGAAACAGGATGCAATCAAGTTATTTATAATTACCTCAAATTAACAGCGAAAGAAATAGATAAAAAAGATTTAAATGTAGTGTTATTATGGGACGAAATGTCACTGCAACCTACATTAACATATGATGGAAAGAGAGACAAAATTATGGGATTTGAAGACTGGGGTCTAAGAAGAACTAGAAAAATAGCTGACCATGCAATCATGTTCTATCTAAAGTGCCTTTCTTCAGGAAACCATATGCCTCTTGGTTATGGCTTTTGTAGTGCTGCTACACACAGCTTTCATCTATGTAGATGCATAAAAGAATGGATAACTTTATTGTTGAAATGCGAATTTAAGCCAGTAGCAACTGTTTGCGATCAGGGAGGGCCAAACATCGCTGCTATCAATGCTTTAATACGAGATAGCAATGCTATACGTTATAAGAAGCATGGAAGTGCAAGTAAGAATACACAAATCAATTTTTTCTTCCTGTTTAATTTCCTTCGAAGGATGTAAGTATTTTTTTTTTCAGAAAATACATTTGTTATTGGAAACCAGGAAATCATACCACTTTATGATTATGTTCATCTACAAAAAAGAGTCCGAAATAACTTACTAACAAAGGACCTTAATTTGAACAAAAATGAAATAAAATGTAGAAAAAAAGTTGCTACTTGGAATGACATACAAATTGCCTATGACATGGACAAATATACTTTGTTGCGCCAAAGACAAATGCCAAAACTAACAGACAGACATATCATTATTGATTTAATCCCGAAAATGAAAGTTAAATATGCAACCCAGATAATAAGTCATACAGTAGCAAATTTCATTGATTTAGCTATAACTTGGAAAAATGGTAAATTTAAAATTGCATACTTGTTTTATATGAGATATAATATTGTCAAATTAAATTCCAGGTATTGTAAAAACAACAAAAGGGGATATTCAGTTACCTTTAAGTGCTGCAGCGACTTCAGAAGCTCTTTTGTTTTTCGATGAATTATTTGATTCTTTTAATGGAGAGAAACATAAAAAATTATCCAGCATCATTTCTTCCAGAACAAGTCATACAACTTTTTGGACTGGAGCAATTAAGAAATTAAAAGCTATGGAGTTTGTCGAAAAAGACACTCATGAAGCTGTTAAAAATAAAACCAAATGTTTGCATAATTGGATATGGACTATTACCGGTACACAACAACTATGGAAACTATTGCAAAAAGAAGGGTTTGCTTCATTAAACTTAAAGTTCTTAAATCAAGATCCAGTAGAGAACTGCTTCAGTCAAATTCGAGACCATGGGCATAGGAATAATAATCCATCCCCATATCAATTTTCAACAATATTTAAAACATTAATAGCAACAAACCTGACTTCAAAGCATTCAATTTCATCCAATTGTACAGAAGAAAACCAAGGCACTTCTTTATCATTGACAAAAATGTTTAAAACTGCAGAAAGTTGTGCAAACACTCAGAATAGAGAAGAAGATATAGATTGTACACAAGCATCATTACCAACAGCTACATCGCCTAAAAACTTCATTGATTCAGAAGCAGTTACAAATAATGTGATACATAAAATAAAGCATGAATGTATAGAATGTGCACAAAATTTAAGTGATGGTGAAACAAAAAAACTGATACAAAAGGCCTTAGATACAGCAGAAATAAAAATGCAGAATTTTTGTCACGAGATAAAAGTTAAAGATAAGGTGAAAAGCATTATATATTTGGAAAGTTTTTCAAAAATTGAAATCCATTGTGTTAATAAAACTGATGATATTATTGACCTTACTGCCAAATACTTCATACTTGAATGGTGCAAATATATCAATAAAATTTTAACTGGAAAACTGCAAACGGAAGATGATGAAATTTCAAGTGGAAAACTACAGAAGAACAACAATAAAAATTCAACCGAAAAACTACAGAAGAAGGACAATAAAAGATTATCTGGAAAGATGCAGAATAATAATCATTATAACTATATATATCACGAAGCACAAAAAATATCCTCGCGTTATAAAAAAAGAAAATAGAAAGGCTTACATAATACTGATTCTGATATGCATAATGTATGTACATTTTTTCTACATTTTTAATATTTCCTGTGCGTTTTTCTTACAGTTTTATATATTTTCAGATAAATGACGAAAGAGATAATATCATCCGGAGGAAATTTAACAAATCTAGTCGTAGAAGCTGATAACTTTGTTAATGTTTAAATATTTGTTTAATTTTATTCTTTTTATTGTGCAATAATTTAACCAATTTGATCTATAAGACTGCTGGCTTTAACCTAAATTTATAATTTAATACTTATGAATTATCAATAAGAGAGAATGTATTTTTATATTTGTATAATTAATAAAACATTTGTTTATTATATTGAAATTATTATCACTATTATTTCCTTCTTTAAAAACATACATATTTAATATAATTCATTTATTAGCTTACTATTACTTTCATTCATTAAATAAAATTTATAATTTTAATATCACATGTATAAGTCCACTTTTAATTTATCAAGAGGTATTGTAAAAAAAAGGAATTATTTCTGTTCAATATGATGATACGTTATTATATATATAAGTACTAAACCGATCAATCCTATATAATTACAGTCAATTTGAAACTATAGCTCCTATATATATTTGTTACGGAAATTATATTTGAAACCATGGTTAACTTCTATCAGATTTTATTGTCCTTAAAATTAATTTGATTGTAAAAAGTTTAACATACTTATTTTTGTTATAAAATTAAAATTATCTAATAAAGTTGAACTAAAATTCTATTCGTAATCATGAAATAGAAGATTTTATAAGCTGAGAAACAATTATAGGTTTAGCCGAGTGGATCAAAGCAATGAACTATTTAGGAGGGATACCCATCATCGCAGGTTCGAGCCCCGTCAAGGATAGGAAATTTTAATGATTTTAATTTGAATTTCACCTTAAATGTTACATTAATAATTAATTGTTATCACATCTATATAAGTAAAACCACTCGGAAAATTGTTTTTATTTTTGTTGAAATTTATTTCATTTATGCTAGGAATTAGCGGACAAATGTCTATGTCAGGAACATTGAGATTTTATTTTTCTGCTCTGGCTTACATTTAGATTGTAATACTTTCAAATAAGGTATATACATTTTAATGAATATCAGGGAAAGCTTTGATGAAAGATAAAATAATTGCATGTCTGTATTTTATTGAAAATCAAGCAATACACAGCAACTGTTTTAGTGGCTATAAGCACTATATATGTATAAATATATGTATATATTGTACAAGTTAGTTCCTTTCTAAGGCCTGTCTTAGAGCGAGGGCGCCACTAACGCTGGCGCAATTTAATACATGGGAGATTGTTCCCCCTGCACCACTTTTACCCGTCATCCAGACAGGACGCTATTTGGAAGATCCAAGGAAGGCTTCGATCAGGTTTAAATATCCATGTAAGTGGAACCCGAAACTGGATTTGATGTACTAAGAAGAAAGGAAGGAGGGTAGACAGGAAATCGGGAAAACTGTCAGGAGGTCCACATGGGAACTTCAACTCCATTCCACTAATCCTAACCTAAAAATTGACACTGCTGTGCATGCCAGGCTTGAACTTTGTTACACTGTTTATTGCATGAAGGTAAGCGTTGAGGGCCGATATTAGGACTCAACGTTTAATTATTAATATTCCCTTGGGACTAACTTGGTGGCTCCAGGCTTGGTAGGGTGTAGCAGGTCTACGTAGGGAGTACTATTGAGTCCAACTCCAATTACAGGAGACAGATACAGAGTTTTTTTTCCTTTGTACTCATATAATCTAGTATTTCCAATAAGGAAAGTAAGCTATTATTGAAATGAGTTGGATTATGGATTCCATAGCCTGTACGATGACAGGAATTAGGCTTTAATGCCAAATATATATTGTAACCGGACAAAACTACGGTTTCGATCGGTTACATAGATTTTGATTTCCGCGCCGCAAGTGGTGCGGTGGCCCAAGTGGGTGTGGGCCCGGACCTGAATCGATCAATGGATCGATGCGAAAAACTAGTGGCGCCGGCCCTGGGCGCGCCTGCGCCCTGCTTCTTTCTAGGACTCGAGCGAGGTGAACCCCGTTGCCTCGTGGCACTTTTTGGAAAACCCTAGACACGAGTAGGTCCAGGCAAGGAATAAATAGAGGAAAGAGACAAAAGGAAAAAGGGGTAAAATAAAGGAAATAGAGAAGGAAAAAAAAAGGATAAATAGAAATAAAGGACAAAGGAGAAAAGCCAAGGTAAGTGATAACACGTGTATTTATAACCTAAACTATAGGCGCCAGGATTACTCCTTTGGTTTGTTTGCTTTTCATAATTTATAAGAAAACCTCTTCTTTTGGCGGGGCATGGTGAGGGCTGTTGCTGATGGCAGAGAGGTTTTGTTGGGGGTGCAGAGTAGCATATGAACCATATAGATGGTAAAATATGAATTCATGCTGCTGATGCCTATTTAGTGAAGGTGAATTATGATTGAGAAATCTGGCAGTGAATTAGCTAGCATGCTATAGGAAATAATAACCTAGTAGGACCCTCTCCCATCAGCAATAGGCTACGTAGCCTGTCAGGCAAAGGAAAAGAGAGGTACAAGTCAAGTACCTGGGGCAAGCGAAGCCCAAATATTCTTCCCAGCAGGTCTTGAAAGATTATGTGCAAACAATCCAGTATAAGAAATAGTATTAACTGACAAGCCAGTCAGTAGTAAGGAAAATAAACCACAGGAGCATTAGTCGAAAGGGATACCCATCAGAGGAATGAGCATTGGAGGGCTTACGCAGTGCCTACCAAAGGATAAAAGGGCAGTGCGAAGAGGAAAATAGACTGCGAAGAATCTTTTAGGACTCTATTGAGGCTAAACCACCAGCCTAAATTAACTATAATGTCCTGGAGGACATTGAGCATACAATCAGTCTCTTTAAGCTCTTAGTATAGAATTTTATAATTTAGCCTCATGTAAATTAGGCCTCTAGAGTAATTATATGAATGTTAAGGATCTATTAGTGATCCCTAAAATGGGAAATTGTAAGATGTTCAAATGTATATAATGATTATAACTAGCCTTATTAGTGTAAAGTAGTATGCTTGAGAGGGGACTGTAATTTGAATATAAAGGAACTGTATAATAGATAGTAAAAGTTGGAATTTAATATTTACTCTAATACAATTGTACTTGTTAAATGCGTGGGCAGGACTCAAATCTAAGAGAACTCAAGCCGGGAAGGCCGCGGACTGGTCTATAATAAAATAGGCCTGGCGCCCAAAAATTTAAAAGTATTAAATCATTAAGTCCGTGTGCATTGTGCCTGTCTGGCGTTCACTCGCCTTTCCCTTAGTGAATATCCGCGATAGGTTACAAATGGCGCCCAACGTGGGGCCCACGCATTAAAATAACAGGGGAGAAGTACAAGGAAGCTCTGAAAACTGACTGGCTGGTAAAAAAATTAGAAATTTGTTTGAGTGATAGAAATGTCTTGTTGAAATAGACAGGGATATTATTTGCTGCTGTAAAGCGCGAATAATAGTATAAGTTGTATACTGGATTCTTTGCACATTGAAATACCCTTGAAAACTGTCGTTATTATACATTTGTGGATTGAATGAGGCCATAATAAGAAATTGTAAATAGTAATGTATGGCCTGATTCAAAGAGAGACCAAAGTGGCCTTGAACGACCTAATGAATAAACGATGTTGGCATTCAACACTGTTTATTTAGAAAAAGAATTATTAGAATAAATAATTCCCAAAGTCGAAAATGTATAATAATTGATCCTTGCCAGGTTGGGATAGTACTTGATTGAATGTCTTTTGCTTATTGTCAATATGAGATTTGTCTGAACACTTTGGATTGCAACGCATTTACTGCTAACCTTAGCATGAAAATTTAACAAAGATTAGTTAGTGTAATGCGCTAAGTGAATTGATGGTGTCCGCTAATTGCTACCCATAACACTGCTTCTAAATATTGCACATGAATGACATAACCCTATGCTTTTTGTGGGAAGTAAGTGGCTTGTAGTAGGTTAAGAAAGTTTTCTTTACAGAAGCACTTACTCAAAACGGACTAAGGTAGGCTATAAGAGACGCTGTGCGGGTAATCGTTTCTTGTTTTAGGTTACTTAATAGAAAATTGTAAGATCTAAATAAAGAGTCGATTCCTTTTTCCCTATTAGAACGTAGTGTTTTAGGAAAATAAGGCGTATAATTGTCGACTTAGCGTCATGATACATTCACCTAATAGTGTTGGGCGTGAGGAGAGAGCTCGGTCGCGTAGTGACTCGCGTGCGGCCTGGGAGAGATTGTCTCAGGAGGTAGCAGAATTACCTTACGGACAATTAATATCTCAGATGCGTAGCCAACGGTTAACAACAGAAGGTAAGGTCCAGAAACTGAGGGATCGGCTCACTCGATTCAGGATTCGCCAGGAATGGGGCTCAACAGCGGCAAAATGGGATCCAAGGAAAGACGAAGAGCAGATAGTGGATACACCAAGAGAAGAAGAAGCTGGAGAAGAGGCAGCCGGACCAGCGATGCCTGCACCTACAGGAATGACATTAGGAAATGATTCCTTAAACTTCCTAGGCGGTACAGTACTGAGTTCGTCAAGGGCTGTGACCACAGTCATCACAACAATGGCTTCGCCTTCAGCTGGAGTACGACTCTCTACGTCTGTCATCGGTTGTATCACTACCGCTGCTCCAAGCAGGGTTTCTCCTAGTGAGGTGGCAACGGCCTTTGCCATTAATTCCAATCTGCAGAAGATTTCACAGGTAGTGGGAACT
This sequence comes from Prorops nasuta, assembly GCF_024137725.1. Lineage (NCBI taxonomy): Eukaryota > Metazoa > Arthropoda > Insecta > Hymenoptera > Bethylidae > Prorops > Prorops nasuta. The sequence continues at coordinate 1,923,613 of NW_027116832.1, read as the reverse complement.
TGGCCTGATCCTTATAGGCTACCAATTGCGCCTGCACATCTTCCAGGACAAAATCCGCCTATACAGATCCAAACCTTGAGGGAAGTTTCAATTCCATTAGTGGAGAACAGGGCCAGTTTAGAAGAAGAAATTGCAGAGGTGGCAAGGCATACCGTGGACGAGTTTAAACGTCGATCTTTTGAAGCGCGTGAGAGACAGGAACTAGAAGAGGCGACGCGCCTATCGGTATTGAGACTGGAGCAGGATAGGGTGTCCCCGACGAGATCACGATATACAGGGACTGTGAAGAAATTACCTATTAATCCAGCGCCTCTGCATCATTCGACCAGAGTTCCTGCCTTGGATTGTAGAGGCCAACGACAGCCTGGTAAAGGAAATTCGCCAAGGAAATGGCGTGAGCCAAGCAGTAGAAAAATGAATACTCATTTTAGTACAGAATCAGCCGACTCCGAGGACTTTACGGATGCTCTCTCGCAGGATATAGGGCGAGAAAAGAAGAGAGATGATCGCCAAAGAAATCGACATGACCGCCAAGCAGTATCATCGAGGAGGAGTAAGCAGATCTATAAGAAGTCTTTTTGCCAACGAGACAACACAGATAGTGACGACAGTAACAGTAGCGATTATCCCTTACTCCGTACGACAAATGGGCGACGTAATTCGCCACGGGATTACTCACAGTCCAGTGAGGGGGAAGATCGAAATAATGATAACCGATCAGCTGATCTGAGAGCAAGATGGCATAACCAGGACAATCATCGAAGGAGGAGACACACCACTGCTAGGTCTGACCGACAAAGTTCAAACTCAAGAACTAGAAGTTCCAGGTCAAAGGCGGTAGACGCTCTCCACAAATGGCATATTTCATATAGTAATGAACAAAAAGAAAGTGCCGACGCATTCATCGAGCGATTGGAACGTTGTCAGAAAGGATCGGGAATTAGTCGTCATCATCTGCTTCATGCGTTGCCAGTAGTGCTTAAAGATCAGGCCGAGAAATGGTATCGCCTTGTTGGTTGCCAGGCCCGATCATGGAAGGACTTCTTGGAAAAGTTTAAAAAGAGATTCCAAACACAGGAGTACCGTAGGAAGATACTAGATCAGGCCAAGGGAAGGATGCAAGCAGATGGGGAAAATATAGTGGAATTTTTGGAAAACATGGAAACCATCTTCTCCTACCTACAACCCCCACTGAAAGAGCGTCGACGCCTGGATCTAGTTTATGAAAATTTGCGATCGGCGTATACCAACAGACTTCTGCGGAGCCAATTTGCCTCTTACGAAGAACTTATTGACTTGGGCCAGGATTTGGAGGATCATTGGGCCAAAGAGCGACGGCGAAAAGGTAAAACTCAGGTTGATCGCGTGCCTGTCCCTAGTGCGGTGTACCACGGCGGAGAGAAAACTGGAAGTAGATTTGCTGCAGTGACGACGGAATCGGCCACCGAAGAAGGATCGGGTGGAAAGGTCGACAAGCAGAAAAAGGCTTCCAAGACTAAGAAGAAACAGCCTGAGAGTTATACCTCCAAGAAGGAAGTGGAAGTAGCGGCGACGGAAGAGAAACCGGGGACGGGAGTACGATTGGAAACTAAACTGCCACCTTCGCTAGCAGAGGGAGCACAAGTAATCCAAATTCCCGCTTCAATGCAGCCCCAATTCATTGTGCTGCAGGCGCCTTTCGTACGCGGGAAACCGAGTTCTTTTCGAGGTGGAGGTTCAGGCTTAGGAAACAGAGGTCAGAGGCCCTGCTACAATTGTGGACAAGTGGGACACTGGAAGAATTCATGCCCACAACCCCGGCGGAACCGCAATGGATCGGGACCTACGGAGCAGAACGCAAATAGCCAAGTAGCAGCGGGAAACTCGAGGCGAGGCGAGAGCCAGGGGTCATCTCCGCCTCAGAATTAAATAACGAAGGCCCAAGATTATCACCACCAGTTTCAGATTCTACCAAAGTTCAACCAACACTCCAGGAAGATACTTATAGGGAAGGTGAACAAGCAGTAAATCCAGTACAAGTAATAAAGATACATATTGTCCCAAGGTGGTTCCAGGGGAGGTTCCAGAACAGGATAGGAGAGGTTATGTCCGCCTGTCGCTGGTTGGCCAAGAAATGTATGGCCTGATCGACACAGGCGCCGAGCGTACCTTTGTTGGTGCGAGCGCTGCGCGGCTGCTCTCTCCTCGCGCGGGCAATGCGGTAACAGCGGCAGTCAAAGTGGCTGATGGCCAGTCGCGAGAAATTGTTAAGGAAGTTCCATTGTTTTGGACTCTGAACAATAAGTCGGCGGAGCTCAATGTATTAATCGCTCCTTCCCTTAACACAAATTGCGTGCTAGGAGTAGATTTTTTGAGGAAATTTGCCATCAGCCTAGATGCGGAAAATGAGACTTTGTATCTCGAACAGAGATCTGCGAGCCCGTATGTATTACCCGGTATGCTAAGTGAGCCTTTAAGTAGTCTAAGAATAGTCGCCGAAATTGCGCCTGATGCGAAAGAGAAACCAAAAGAATCTCACATTTCGGTTCGACCTTATATTTGGTTAAGCGTGTGCGGTAAGAACTTGAAAGCGTTGGTAGATACTGGTGCAGCGAGATCGTATGTCGGTGCGAAGTTACTGCCCTCCCTTGAACACTGCCTAGACCGAGTGAATGGTGGGCAGATGAGGCTGGGAGACGGTAGCTTGAGTGAGGTGACTGGGAGCGTGTGGTGGGTCTTAAGTATTGATAATTTACAGCGGACTCTACAAATACGTGTTGCCCCGTGTCTCGACTACGATTGCATTTTAGGAATGGATTTTATCCGTCAATTCGGCTTACGGATAGATTTGCAGCATTTTAGATGGAGGACAAAGAATGGATCTTGGCACTCTTTCATAGGGCCTAGGCCACAGAGGATGGAGTATGGCATGGAGTCCGACTGCGCGGCTTTGGAAGAGTTAACAGAAACTCAACAAGATGTCGTCGAGGGATTCAAAATGACTCACGCCACTCCAATTCAAGAGGTGCCCCGGATCACGCCATTGGTGAAACATAGGATCGAACTATTGGATAGTCGACCAATTCGACAACGAGCCAGGCGTATTTCGCCCAAATTGTATGAGGCAGTCCATCATGAGGTAGATAAAATGTTGACGAATGAGATAATAGAATTTTCAGAAAGTGCCTGGGCAAGCTGTCCCGTGATTGTACCCAAACCCAATGGGAAACACAGGTTTTGCGTGGACTTTCGTGCAGTAAATGCGGTAACGAAGAAGGACGCATATCCTATTCCTCATATAGAAACCATCCTGGACAAACTACGGTCAGCAAGGTATATATCAACCATAGACTTGAGCCAGGCCTATTTTCAGGTGGAATTAGAGGACGGAAGTAAGGAAATTACGGCCTTCATTGTCCCAGGAAAAGGATTATATCAATTTAGGCGTATGCCGTTTGGCTTGACCAACGCGCCTGCGACATTTCAACGCCTAATGGACCGACTGATAGGGCCTGAACTGGATCCAGTAGCGTTTGCATATTTGGATGATGTAATCATAATCACAAAAACATTTAAGGAGCACATGGAATGGCTTCAGAAAGTTGTGACTATCATTCAGCGGGCCAATTTGGAAATCAATTGGGAGAAAAGCAAGTTTTGCCGTAGCGAGGTTCCGTTTCTCGGGTACGTGATTAGTAAAAATGGATTGTCAACCGACCAAGAGAAAGTGCGACCAATACTGGAATATCCGCCTACTAGTAATCTGAAACAATTGAGACGTTTTCTAGGTATGATCGGATGGTATGCGAAATTCCTTCCAGATGCTTCTAAGGACAAGATTCCGCTGGTAACCTTGCTAAAGAATGACGTAAAATGGACCTGGGGCGAGCAGCAGGACGAGTCATTTCGGAGGCTGAAGGAAGCTTTATGTAATGCACCAGTGTTGGCACGCCCAGATTTTACCAAACCGTTTATGGTACAGACTGATGCGAGTGATTTCGCGATAGGAGCGGTGTTGGTACAGGAAGTCGAAGGTGAGGAACACCCCGTTGTGTACATAAATCGAGTATTAAGTGCTGCCGAACGCAAATATACAGTCACGGAGAAAGAGTACCTGGCTGTTGTTTGGGCGATCAAGAAACTACGCCCCTATCTAGAGGGATACGAGTTTACTGTAGTGACGGATCACAGCAGCTTAAAGTGGCTCCATCACCTCAAGGATCCAGCAGGTAGATTGGCCCGATGGGCGCTTTCCTTACAAGCACATAAATATACCATAGTGCACCGTAAGGGAGCTCTTAATTACGTCCCGGATGCCTTGTCTCGTGTGTGGGAAGATCAACTGGACAAGTGTAATGATTCTCAAGAAGCAATGGCTACTGTAGATGAGCCCAAGGATGAATGGTACACTAGGCGTATCATCAACATCAAGAAACACCCTAAAACCTATCCGGATTGGCGGGTAGAGGGAGGACGACTCTACTGTCATAGGCCAAATGCTCAGCATGAAATCATTGGAATCGATCAAGACAGTTGGAAACTGGTGTTGCCTGAGTCCAAGCGAAGGCAGGCTATGGTAAAGGCGCACGACGACCCGTCAGCTGCACACTTGGGAGCAGAAAAGACTATCAACCGTTTATTAGTGGATGTGTATTGGCCGGGACTACACCGTGATGTGCGAAACTATGTGCGTTCTTGTGTAGTGTGTCAACAAAACAAAGTTTCACAAGTTGGCCCATGCGGACTTATGGGAAATAGGGTTTAAGAACGTCCTTGGACAGTGGTATCTGCCGACGTCATGGGTCCTCTACCTCCTAGTAAGTCGCAGTGTAAATATATAGTGGTTTTCTTAGACAATTTTAGTCGATGGGTGGAGATCCAAGCATTGCGAAAGGCGGATGGCGTTTCAATCGCCAGAGCGTTGGAACATAGGGTTATTTATCGTTGGGGTGCGCCAGATATACTCTTGACAGACAATGGAACCGAATTCTTAAACAAAACTCTTAAACAGTGTTTAGAAGATCATGGAATCCGTCAAATTACAGTGCCACCTTATCACCCTCAGGCCAACCCGGTGGAGAGAGTGAATCGGGTCATAAAAGGAATGATTTCAGCCTATGTGGGCAAAGATCATCGTACCTGGGACCAGCATCTCCACCAATTTCAGTTCGCTATTAATAGTTCTTTCCATAGTTCGACAGGGGAGTCCCCCGCTTTCGTTAACCTAGGAAGGGAACTAGTGGCGAAACCCAGCGCCAAGCGCAGCGAGGACGGCCCTGTAAAAATTGTCAAAACTGAATTAGCCACGTGGTACGATCGTGTCAAGCGTTTAGATTTACTACGGGACTTAGTACAAACTCAAATGGAAAAGGCGAGTGCGAAACAAGCCCGTTATTATGACCAAGGCAAACGCGAGGTAATCTATTCTCAAGGCGATTTAGTGTGGCGAAGGAACCACGTACTATCGTCTGGAATTGATAAATTCAGTGCGAGACTAGCTCCTAATTATGTAGGCCCGTATGAGATTGCGCGTGTTATTTCACCTGTTGTTTATGAACTCAAAGATGATGCGACGCGTTGCAATCCAAAGGTGCACATAAAAGACCTGAAGCCTTTTATTGGATCGTATCCCGATCAAATAGAGGGACAGGAAGTAGCTAAAACTGGATTAACTTGTGAAGAGGAAGCGCGGCTGTTATTGGATGCTTCTGATAAGCCGGACTCGACCAATGATCGAGCAATTGAAGCTGTACCATCTCAGTCTGGCGGAAATAGCGAAATTAGTGCTGAAAGCACCTGGGCGCGTCGACTGCGACCCCTGAAATAACGTTCAGGGTGGCTTTGGCCAATCATCAACAACCAGAATCCAAAGTTCAGGCGTAGTTGACCGCCTCGTCGCGTCATTAATTTTTTTTTGTGTGTTTGTTCTTTTAGAAAAATGTCGTCCTCCAGCGAATGCGACTTGGATTTCGGACAGGCCGGAATAGATCAAATTAAGGCTAAATGTGTAGCATATCCGGATATCCTGCCGGTTTTGCCCGTTAGACCAGACCTAGAGGAAATAGGGGCCCTCACTGTATCCCCGTCTGCCAACGAGTCGGTTTCGGGTGATGAATTTTGTCCACCTGAAAACGTCAACGAAAGAGGCGAACTTTTGGTCTCGCCTGGACAATTTTTACGGGACGAGGAAAACGCTGATCGGGATACACGCCCCGCGTATTATTGGATGTGGGAGCAAGGACCCCTACTCGACGGACAGTAGAGTAGCTAAGGGGATTCTATGACCGGGTGACGAGGGGGTCGGGGTCCCGCGGGGGCAAGGGAAGTAGGGGAATTGCCCCCTCTCCTCGAGCGGTTGTGCGCATGCGCATCCTCCTCCCCCGACGTTAAACTTGTAGGGTACACACGTGGGCCCACTCTTACGTTAAGCAGTGGACGCAGAGAAAGAGAGAAAGAGAGAGAGAGAGAGAGAGAGAGAGAGAGATTCCATCGATGATTGTCGGTATCGCTAACTACCGATAGTTGTCGCGTGTATCCCCCCTCTGACTCCTTTGGTGGGGGGGTACAAATGTGGCCTCCCCCTTTTACCTTAAATTCCTTAAAGAGCGGTGCCCAAGCGAATCTTGACGCTCCTGGGATGAGAGTTGGGGGGTGCCCAACCGAGTCTTTACGCTCCTGGGTGCCCGCGCGACCGACTTCTTTTAAGGCGAATAGTGTAGACGCTTTGGAGAAAGAGAGAGAGAGAGAGAATACTCGTAGAGAGCGATCCAGTGATCGCTCCCCCATATTTTTTTTTTTTTTTTTTTTTTTTTTTTTCGTAAGTTAGAAAAAAGGGAATCTTTTTTTTTTTTTTTTTTTAATTATAATTTATTGAAGTATTAAAAAGGTTTTATTTACAATGCTTTTTTTAGAAATTTTTTTTACATTCAATTGCATGATGTATATATTTATGACAAATGCTACACCACTCTGGTAGTGAACAATTGATGCGTAGGTGACCATATTTTGTACAATTTGTACACCAGTAATGTGGTGTGAGATCTATCTGAGGCTCCATTTGCGTAGCCTCAGTTCTTGTAGCAATGGACTCCGTTTGTGTGGCCATATTTTTCACCTGGGACATATTTGAAAAACATTTTGTTATTTTTTTTTTTTTTTTTTTTTTTTTTTTTTTTTGATATTGTAATAACTATTTTAACAAAGCAAATATACTTACAAAAATCACAAAAAGATTTTTAGGCTTTCGCTGCTTCTCCTTCGTTTTCCTCCTCCTCCTCCTCCTCCTCCTCCTCATGCTCTTCTTCTTCTTCTTCTTCCTCTTATTCCACCTGCTCTTGCTCCGCTTGCTGTAGCCCTTCTTGTATTCGATTTCTGAGCTCCACTAGTTTTTCAACTAGTACTATCAAATCAGGATCGTCACCCAACAAATCTTCGTCCTCTTGCACTTCTTCCTCCATTTTACCCATTATTTCCACAAGTTCTTTAACCAAGGCGCTAAATTCAGGATTATCCTCCGGATTCCTCAACAAATCTTCGTCCTCTTCCTCTATTTGTTCCTCTATTTCACTTATTATCCCCACAAGGTCTTCAATCAAGGCATCAAAATCAGGATTATTCTCAAAAATGTCTCGTTTTTTAGGTGTATCACAGAACATTGTCACTGTCGTTGCTAGCGTTAAAATGATCTCAAGATTTTTCGTCACTAGTCGCTCAGATGCAAAACGATCTTCCAATGAAATATGAACTTACTGATTAGACACGTATTTTGTAGTTAATCTGATACCTTTCTTTCTTCTTTATCAATACATACATATTAGTCTACTCTTTATCAAAACGTATTAGCCTCCTATCCGAGAAGCGGAACGCAGTCAAAGAGAAGGAGAAGGAGAAATAGAATTTTGAGGTTGTGAAATGAACGATATTTTTTTTTTGTTTTTTTAATTAAAATTTATAAATATATTTTTAATAACACACATAAAAAAAAAAAGTTATAATTGAATTTAATAATAAAATATTATAAAAATGAAGTGGTAGTGAGAGTAGCAGTAGGAGCGGTATCATCTACGAGAAAAAATATTTATTATACTACTTATCCAAGCACTTGATAAAATTTTTTTTTTTTTTTTTTTTTTTTTTCATTGATTCTTACCGATTGTTGATGGTTTCCAGTAGCTGGAGAACGTCATTATCCTCATCGAACCGTAATATATTTTCTGGAGAAATTTCTTGCTCCATATCAATACCCTCCCACTCCATTTCACTACTAAAATCTGATAGATGAACCTCATCATCATCATCATCATCATCATCATCATCATCGTCATTATCCCCATCAGACTGGATATTTGATGTGGATTGTTGCCGCTGAAGCTTCTTCCTCAACATTCTCACAATCGCGGTCAACGCGTTGTTATTCACGTCTTCTATTTCACCCCAATCTCCTTCCAAATCTACTTCTTCTTCTTCTTCCTCCACTAATTCATCCATATTTAGAATGTTTTCAATATTTTGTTCAGTAGATAATCTGTACAATTTAATTACACCCATTTTTTTTTGTAGAAACTATCACGTCAAGCAAACTCGGTAGACTGAGAATGGTAGAGATGTAAGCTCAATACGAAATGTATAATTATTATTATTATTTTCTCTATCAATACGTATTAGATTTCTCCACTTCACAATAACTATTAACAGGTTATTATCCTCCTCTTCTACTACCTCGTCCATACTTTGGATGATATCGTTTTATCTTTTTTCACGTGAATTCAAGGTTGAGGAGCAGGGGTTTGCTAGTTGAACAATCGTTGTAGTTTTTAATATATATTTTTAATAATAATATTATATACACACAATAACAATAATAGTAATGATAATATTGGTCTTAAACTGGAGCAGCAGCAGCAGCAGCAGCAGAATCTGCGATTAAAAAATTGAAAATGATTTATTATTATTATTAGTCTTAAATTTTAATTTCATGAAGTACTTAATGTTAGAAGAGTTAAAACTTTTCTTACCGATTGGTGGCTAAAGACGTGGTATAGGTTGATTATTGACATTATCAGAATCACCAGCACCAGCAGCAGCAGCAGCAGCAGCATTAGGCTGAAGCGGTGCAGGTCTTCGAAGTGGTTGATGCTGCTGCTGCAGAAGCCTCCATGTATTTCGTCCTACTACTAACCGCGGTGTTGGCTTTACTATAGCTACAGGCTTTCCTGTTTGTTGATAATCCAACAATGTCATTTTTTTGTCTGGTAAACTGATTTTTTTTTGGTTCGAATTCATTTTGTCTACTGTCAGAAACACTACTGAAGTCGACATTGCTCTCCAGTACGAATAATCCTTATCTATCTCTACTCTAGATTGAGTTACATCTCTTAATCAAAACGTATTAGATTTCTTTCCGTTTACCCCTGATGAAATAGGAAGGGGAATATTTACAATAATATTTCTACAATAATTTTTAAACTATTCTATAAAAATTTAATAATAAAAGAAAAAGAAATGTGGTGATTCATCTTCCTTCTTAGTCTGCTTTGACGCATTATCTTTTTCCTCCTCCTCCCCCTCCTCTATTTTTTTCTCTTCTTCTTCTTCCTTCTTCATCTCCTTTGGCTCAATATCTTCCCCGGTCTGTTTCTCTTCGTCTTTCTTCACTTTAATTTAAAAATACAAATAGGTAATAATTATGAGAAGGTAAAAAAATAAAGTAAATACTTACATTCTTCCTCCTCTATTTTCTCCTCCTCCTCCTCCTCCTCCTCCTCCTCCTCCTTCTCCTCTATTTTTTTCTCCTCTTTATCTTCTTCCTTCTTCGTCTCCTTTGACTCAATATCTTTTTCCTCAGTCTCTTCGTCTTTCTTCACTTTATTTTTTTGAAGAAAAAAATTTTACAAACAAATAATAATTATGGAAATGTAAAAATATTATAAAATAAATACTTACAGTTTTTATGCAAATAATGATGCAGTTTCCGTTCATACTCTTCGAAGTAACGATTGAAGAAATCGTTAATTCGATTCACGTATTCCTCTGTCAATTCTCTGGGAGGAGTGGGTGAAAGAGGAACAATATCCTCTTGAATCATGATTAATTTACACTTTTCGCAGCTCATATTTTCTTACTGTCACCGACGATGTTGTAACATTGAATGAGGCTGCGAGGACTTGTTTTCCCCTCTTTATTTCTCTATGATTTTTAAAGAATCACATTTTTGCTTTTATCCATTTGGCAAAAACTGATACCTCCTCGTACGGACAGTGGATACGTTCATTGTTCAAGTTCTTCTCTCGAACGTGTAAATTGCACGGTGTTTTTTCAAAATCATATAATTCAATTAAATCCTTAAACTTAGGGCAACCATACACTTCTAAATTAATATTATCCACATTCATCCTATTCAATAGATTTTTTTCAATGTTCCCTCCCTTGTAGGCTACTACGGGATTCTCGCACGTTAGGCAACCTCTAATAAAATCTTCCACATCCTCCTGCTCGTATTTCTCGAATCCCGTATCACTGTATTTTATACCATGCACCATATTTAGCAAAAACCACACAGTTTTTTTGTCTTTTTCACTAAGGTTTTTCATACTGTCACGCAAACGAAAAGATGCGTAAGAAATTTGGTTACTTTTTAAATCAATTATAGCTATATCTTTATATTTAAGTTCTTTTTTATAAACTAAGAAACCTTCTATATCCATTATGTGAGTTATTCTATGCATTGTTGCGCTATTCTCGACGAAGATAAAAACTGAAATGAAGCATCTCCGAAGAAATATCTCCGTAGAGAGAGAAAGATTTTTTAAAAATATAAAGTTACATTCGATAAGGAGTCCATTCTTTCTTAATCTCTGGAAGATATTTTTTTTCCGAAGAAACTAACAATGGGAAAAAATTCTTAGAAAATATCCCCTCCTAAAAAAAAAAACATTAAATTTTAATATTTTCTTAAATGCGACAAAAAAAAAGATCGTTCAGTATTGCATCGAGCGACTGACGACGACGATAATGACACCGACATTCGTTGATTTTCAAGGTTTTGTATTGACCGACAAGAGTTTTATAGTTAAAGAATTTGCGGTGTTGCGTGATAATGAAGTGTATCACAATGTATTTTCACCACCATTTCAAGAAGCTTGGTTGAGCGATCTCGAGAGAGAACAGAATGAGTAAGTATTTTTTTTTTTTAAAATGTAATGTTTTGTATATAATTTTATTTTTTTTTTAAAGTTGGCTTTATTTTAATCGACATGGATTCAATTGGACCGACGGTCATTCACCTTATTACAAGCATAAAGATGTAATAAGAAAGTATGTAACGTCGTACGATGAAGATTGGATTTTCGTGAAAGGACGGGAGAAATATGATTGGTTGAGAAAAATTTGCAACTTAGAAAATATATACAATGCGAAGGAGTGTGAGTGGGGTAAATTTAGTCTTGGATGGAGTAAAAATTTCGAACCACCGTTACCCAAGTGTATGAATCATTATGGTATATGTTCACTGCAAAATGTTTACTTTATGAAATCTGTATATGATCAATATATAAAGGAATAAAAGACTTCTGAAAAAAAAAACAATGTATATCAATGTCAGTATGCATCTCGGACGAAACAATGGGATGTGTAGATACCCCTACTTCCATTCTCTATTCGATATATATAAGCGTTACTCTTCGGGAGAGACGCATTCGCAATTATTAATTTATTGTTGTTGTTCACCGTATGACAGAGTCATTTCTTTAAGAAAAAACATAAAATGTCGACTGAATTGCGAAGAAAATTTTTTACAATTAATAGTGCGAATGAGTACGATGCGTGGGTAATGGAATGTCGCGAGCATATTCGACGATTGAGCAACGCGGATCGAGCTTTACCCGTTGGAACGCGTCAGAAGAATTTTGCCGAAATCGCGTGTATAAAGTGTCTGTTGCTACGAGCGCAGAGGGAATTGAATTATATTAAATCAGGGGCTGGTTGTAGCAATGACGTACAAGGACTTACCTGGGAGGAGCTTGATTCGGCGTTTCGAAGTCGAATATGCAGCGGCATGGTAGTTAATAGTAATTATATAGAGCCTAAGGATTTTTTAGTAGACGCGGAAGTATTAGTGCGTATGCGTATAGATAGGGTATTTGTTAGTGCAAATAGTGTTAAGGTTAATTGTGTATTTAACGGACAATTCATCTCTAAGGACCAGAGTGATGATAAAAACATTAGTACGACTAATGCTACATTGTATAAGACTGATAATTTTAGTGATTGGTATAGGAAAAACATTTTAGACGTTATAATGAAAAAATTAAGTGAATTTCAAGAGCGTGATAGTGGATGGGCTTTGCACAAAATTCATTATTTAATAGTTAACATTAATCGTTTTAACCCGTTGCACGCGGGTTGTAGAATTAATATACCATCCGCTATCACGAGTACGAAAGCTCTGATAAATTTAGAAACCAGTGATAATGCATGTTTCGCGTGGTCCGTGACGGCGGCACTCTATCCGGCAAAACCTACGGCTAATCCAAAGCGCACGTCCTCTTATCCACATTTTCGGACGGTTTTAGACGTCGGTAGCCTAACCTTTCCGACTACGCTAAAACAGATTCCGAAATTCGAGACGGATAATGACGTGTCGGTTAACATCTTTACCTTGGAGAATGAAGAGCCAAATATCGACGCAAAAATCGTACCGCTTCAGGTGACGAAGAAGAAGAGATCGAGGCATGCTAATCTTCTTCTCGTCAACGATGAACAGGGGGCAGGACATTTCATGTGCATAAGGAATCTGTCGAGATTGGTGCGAAGTCAATTCACCAAGAGCAAAAATGCACATTATATATGCGATCGGTATGTATTAATAATGATACAAATATAACTGCATATGTTTTATTTATTTATTTATTTATTTTTTTTTTTTTTTTTTTTTTTTTTTTAGATGTCTCCACTACTTTCGCACAGTGGAGAGGCTGGAGTCGCATGAGCAGGATTGCTCGCAGCTCAACGATAATCTCCGATTGATGTTACCGAGAGAGTCCGAGGATCGCTGGGTTTCCTTCAAGAACATCAAAAATGGGGAACGAGTGCCATTCGTCGTATACGCGGATCTGGAGTGCATATTATCAAAAGTTGAACAATCGAACAGTAGTGATATTTATCAGAAGCATGAACCTATGAGTGTAGGCTATTATTTAAAAAGTGCTCGCGATGCGTCACTCTCGAAATACGATGCTCATCGGGGTGCCGACTGCATCGAATGGTTCGTACGCGAGCTCGAGGTCATTGCGCGCATCGCGAGCGAGAAACTGGGGACTGTCGTGCCCATGCATAATCTTAGTATTAGCGAACGATCGCGTCACTATAATGATCCCAATTGTCATATATGCAAAAAGCCGTTTCTTCCGAATCAACTACGAATTCGCGATCACGATCATCTGACCGGCAGATACAGAGGACCGGCTCACAATAATTGTAATTTAAATTTCAAAGATTCGCATGTCATTCCAGTCATTTTCCACAATTTTTCCGGCTATGATTCACATTTCATTTTCGAGACGATCGCTAATTTGTACGAGGGATCGGTATATCTGCTGCCTGTGCATAAGGAAAAATACATTTCATTCACCAAATATCTGCGAAATTATAATATACGGCTGAGATTTATCGATTCGTTCAAATTCATGGCCTCCAGTTTGGACAAATTGAGCTCGTACTTGGCGGAATCTCAGCTGACAAATTTGAGGTCACAATTTTCGGAATTGAGCGTCGAACAGTTGAATTTGCTTACGAGGAAAGGTATTTTTCCTTACGACTATATAGATAGCGCGGCTAGATTGGAAGAGACGGCTTTACCACCGCGACAGTCGTTTCGCAACAGACTGACCGACAGCGATATCAGCGAGGAAGCATACAATCATGCCGTAGAGGTATGGACCAAATTCCACATGCGCACACTTGGGGAGTACAGTGACCTGTACCTGAAGACCGATGTCCTATTGTTGACCGATGTTTTCGAAAGTTTTCGCGATAGTTGCATGCTAAATTATGAGTTGGATCCAGCCCATTATTATACGCTACCGGGCTTCACCTGGGACGCGATGTTGAAGCATACGGGAATCAGGCTGGAGCTTTTCACGGACGTGGATATGTTGCTGTTCGTGGAGCGCGGTATACGCGGTGGTTTGAGTCAGTGCTCCCATCGTTACGAGAGGGCCAACAATCGGTATATGCGGGACTACGATCCGGCGGAACCGTCGAAATATCTCATGTATTACGACGTAAACAATCTGTATGGGTGGGCAATGTGTCAGCCGCTGCCCACCCATGGATTCCAATGGATCGAGGACGCTTCCAATCTCGATGTCTCCGCTATACCCACGGATCATCCCGAGGGTTATATTTTGGAGGTCGATTTGGAGTATCCGCGCGAGCTTCACGACAAACACGCGGACCTACCGTTCTGCATGGTGCGCGAGAAGCCGCCGGGCGCGAGCCAGGAGAAGCTGCTGGCCACTTTAAACGATAAGACCCGTTACGTAATACATTATCGCGCTCTGCAACAATGTATGCGTAATGGACTCGTACTGAAGCGTATACATCGCGGTTTAAAGTTTCAGCAGTCCACCTGGCTACGCGATTACATCGAGCTGAACACGCGTTTGCGCACCGCGTCCACCAACGAATTTGAGAGGAATCTCTTCAAGTTGATGAACAACGCGGTTTTCGGTAAAACAATGGAGAACGTGAGGAATAGAGTTGACGTGAGGCTCGCAACCAAGTGGGAGGGAAGATACGGGGCGGAAAGCCTGATTTCCAAACCGAATTTTCACAGTCTCGCGATTTTCAACGAGAATTTGGTCGCGATTCAATTGTCGAAATTGTCCGCGAAATTTGATAAACCCATTTACGTGGGAATGAGTATTTTAGATATTTCAAAAATTTGCTTGTATGAATTCCACTATGACTATATGCTTCCTACATTCGGCGGTAAATGTAGAGCGATGTATACCGACACGGACAGTCTGATATACAGTGTCGAGTGCGACGACGTTTACTCGGTCATGAAACGCGATCTCGCGCGATTCGACACCAGCGATTATCCTGACGATAATCGGTATGACTTGCCACGCGTCAACAAAAAGATACCCGGTCTGATGAAGGACGAGAACAATGGTCGTGTCATGACCGAGTTCGTAGGACTGAGGGCAAAAATGTATACTTTCAAGGTGCAGGACTGTGCGAGAATTACCAAAAAAGCCAAAGGTGTCAAAGGTTACGTTATCGATAGAAATATAACATTTGACGACTACAAGGATTGCTTGGATAATTTCACCGTACAGTCTCGCAGTCAAAATTTGATTCGATCGAGGCTGCACCAGGTTTTCTCGATCAGTCAGAGAAAGGTCGCCCTCAGTCCGTACGACGACAAGCGTTTCGTTACACCCGGCACCGCGGCGACTCTACCCTGGGGACATTATAGTCTAAAATAATTTGTTTATTTATTTATTTATTTATTTATTTATTCTATATTTTGATACATCTTAATAAAAGTTATTATAAAACATTGCTCTTATTTATCCAGGAATTGTGCGTCCTGTCGAATCCCAGCCACTTAACGAACACTTTATCGCCCTTTCTACGCAATACTCTCTCCACCAGATACACATCGGGATTGATGGTTTTCGAAAGCTCGTATTCGTAAAATCCACCCAACAGTTCCGTACCCCTGGAATCCTTGAGGAGATACGTAGCGGGATTGGTCCTCTGCACTTTCGCCACCTCGAATATTTCGGTAGTCCAATTAGGCGTGTAGCCTTTGGCGAACATCTGCTTGTATTTACTGATTCGTACGAAATCACCGACTTTGAACTTGGCACGACCTGCGACCTTGATGTGGCTGTATACTGTCTTGAGTAGCTTATCTGCATGCTCGGGTTTCACATCCACGGGACGCATTCCCGTGGTACGATGCTTTCGCGCATTGTACGCGTCCACCAACTCTTGCAGCATAGCGCGCCACTTGTAATTACCGTTCAACGTAAATCGTTTCCACATTTCCGTCTTCAACGTACGATTCCAGCGCTCGACTATCGACGCTTTCATCACGCTGTAGGTCGAGTAGTGATTTATCCCGCGTTTCTTCATCAACGCCCGAAAGTCACTGTTGTAAAACTCCTTGCCGTTGTCGGTCTGTAAATTTTTCGGACATCTGCCGTCCTTCAGTAGGATTCTCGTCATTGCCGTCGTCACTTCTCCGCCGCTCTTGGTCTTCAATGCCACCGCCCAAGCGTATTTCGAGAGGGTATCGATTACAGTGAGAATGTACTGGTGACCCGCATCGACGTAATTGCGCATATCAACAAGATCGGCCTGCCAGAGATCGTCGAAGCCGCGCACGATGACTCTTCTGCGTGGAAAATTTATCCTCGCCGGTGCGTGGAGCTCCTCCACCAACTGTATCTTTTCTTTGCTCATTTTTTCAAAAATAGACAGATTCTTCGAAATTCCTAATGAAAAGTGTTGCTAAGTATTGCTCTTTCCAGATCTCTTTTACTCACTTTATCATCCAATTTTTCACAAATTGTTTGAAAAATTTGGTCCATCTTTTTCTCAAATTGTTCATTATGTTTATTCAATGTCATTGTCAGATATTGTTTGAATTCATGCAGTAAATGTTCTAAATTTGGTTCGTGTTTCCTACTCTCACCATCCAGTCCAATTCCAAATTTATTTATCGACATTTCAAAAATCAGTCTCCTGTTCCTCGTTATTATTATTCCTCTTTTTGATGGCTCGTAATGTCGAGAGTATACAGTCTACGATGTATGTTAAACAAATGCAAATTTCACAGCAGCAGGAGTCAGACATTTATTTACCTCGTACTACCGAAAGACGTTGATATTACACTGAGGTAAGAGTGTAACGTGCAACTTTCTTTATACGATGAGATCCTCGTCGCGCAACTCCTCGATTATCGACTGTATCTCGTTGTGATGACTCGTATTACCGGCAGCCACCGACGCGATCAAAAGTCTCAAACGTTCGATCAATTCATTCGGATCGTTCCAATGTACGTAGTTGATTGGTCCCTCGGTGACACGCATAAGACCTTTACCCTTTTTTTTCGATGATGCTGATGACGGTTTACTTGCGCTCGACGGTTTACTTGCGCCCGACGGTTTACTTGCGCCCGACGGTTCACTTGCGCCCGATGTTGACGCGTCAGAAGTTGACGATTTTCTTGCGCGTGATGTTGATGGTAACCGATAAGGCGGTAAAATAGGTTTTCCCAATAGCAATGGTTTCATAATTTCTGTATATTTTGCACCTCTATTACCTTTGATTTGTTTTAGACTATCGTTTAACAGTTTATGCGCTTTAGTTTGATTGAGAATACTCTTGTATTGTTCCAAATCGTCGGGTTTTATAATGGCTCGATTGGGTTCTCTCATGAAAATTAGTTCATAAGTACCCATTGTACCGGTGTATAACGTCTTATCGAGAATAATATCTCCCTCATGACTTATTTCAAATTTACATTTACCAAGCGTCAGTTGATCATCTTCATAACGAGGTCCAAAAGCACGATCAATCAAGTTATCCCTATCAGTCAGAAGTAATTTAATATACTTGCCAGGGATCGGATGTAATTGAATATGTTGAAAGACATGTTGAAACAAGCCTGGTTCCTGTTTTTCATCAACATTTAATTTTTCTAGCAAACTTTTTTTTGAATCGGGCGATGGTTGATCGGTTATAGAAGACTCGTCGTCGTCGTCGTCGGTCATGAAATCCAATGGATTCGTAATAGTTTCACTAATATTACTACTACTAAGATTCTTTGCTCGTTTATGCGGTGTCGATGTGAAATAGGCTCCCCTCTTCAATTTATCGTTGTATTTGACAAACGAACTATTATTATTATTATTATTTGTGTTATCCTCCGTTTGCGAAACGAGTTTCTTCAATGGTTCGACTATCGGCTTGAATGTCTCGTTCAAACTGCTCTCCATTATCGCCTTCTCCGATTTCAAGGCACGATGCTTGTCGCGAATGACCTCGCTCGTCTTGGCGATCCTCTTCAGAAGCGATTTTTCATCCATCGCGATGCTGTATAAAACAGCTTTCCCCCGAATTGAACGGTTTTTAACCGACCTGTTGCGATGCTGTATTCTCCCCGAACCGACACGGGTTTTAACCGACCTGACACGGTGATCCGAACAGCCTGCGCTCCAGTATCAAACTGACACTCAAGGCCGTGATCGTGAAACCTTACCGGCATGATTATCGACATTCACAAGACCGAAACCTTACCGGCAAGGTCGAAACCTTACCGGCCTGACAAGACCGTTCACTCGATCGTGGCGTACTCGTTGAAACCTTTGCGATAACGACCGTTCCTCAGAGAGCTATCCTTGTCTATTACTAAGAAACCGTAATCGCGACTCCAACAGGTCGAACACAATGTGAGAAATTTCTCATACGACATATCACTGTTGACGTGATCGTTGAAAATATGCTTCAGATTAGTTCCATCCTGCTTAAATATTATTAGCAAGTTTGCGTTATCTCGTATCAGATGCTTCGGTATTTTCGCATAAGTCTGACAGAGGTAGAAACAATCGATGTTGGAATGTCTACCCATGCAAAAGTAGTCCCTTATATTGTCCTGCTTGTCGTTGGCCACATCGTCGAATATGAAAATGGAATTCGGCTTTGCATCCGCGACGTTCACAACCTCGCAATTGTTGGAAAATTGAAAGTAACCGATTTCCTCCGTTTCCTGCAGAAGCTGCTCCAGATATCGATACTTCGGTTGCTGGAGCGATTTCGAGTAGACGTACAGGTTCTCGAATCTCACACCGTGCGGACTCTCTATGAGGCTCAGCAGCACGTTTGTCTTACCGCAATTCGACGGACCGCAAACTATGCAGCGTATCGTAGATGGTAATAGCGATCCGTGACGTTTTTTTTTTATTTGCGCGGTAGCATTGTGAGCATCCAAATTTGTCACGCGAATAGTCGGCACGTGCTTCACGAAATGCATCCTCGCTATTAACCTTCGGGAACAGCCGTATCGTTCATTTATATTTCGCGAATTACGGAACTATTCGGTCAGTTGCCATTACGATGGCGTTCATGCTAGTCGTCGTCGATTCTCTGCATAACTTGACGAATCATCAGCTCGAACACATACCGAAGATCGTATTGCTCGAGTACTTTCCAGACAGTATCGCGAGTGTGTGGGAAAGATTACCTCGGCACATTCGCGCGGACTCGGATGTGCAGCAATATCAATATTGTTTGCAACACTACAATCTACCTGATACCACTCACCACGACGGACCACCGAGACGGATAAAAGACTGTTACGTTTGTCAGCAAGAGAAGCAGTTGCTCTAAATGTCTGGATCGTTCTTCAATAAAGTCTTGAAAAAATTGCCATTTGAGCTGCACGTGCCCGGTTACAATTATTGCGGACCCGGCACTCGACTTCGCGAAAGATTGGAGCGCGGCGATCGTGGTATAAATCCGCTGGACGAGGCCTGCCTCGATCACGACTTAGCATATTGGCACAACGAGGATCTACCGGAGCGTCATCAGGCCGATAAAGTGCTAGCGAGGAGAGCGCGTGAACGTATTAACGCAAGAGACGCGACCTTGGGTGAACGCGCGGTCGCCGCAGCCGTATGGGCATCGATGAATGCTAAGCGTAAACTTGGCTTGGGATTACATAATAATAATATTGTTGCGATGAAGAAAGCAGTAGCGGCTAAAAAAAAGAACAACAACAAGAAAAAAATTGGTATTACGAGGAAGAGAAGAATTCGAATGCCGAGGAAACGGGGTGGTATAATACCTATACTTCCACTACTAGGTGCAGTCGGAGCATTGGCAGGTGGAGCATCGGGTATAGCGAGTGCTGTAAACCGTGCAAAAGCTGAGAGAGAACGATTGCGGGAAATGCAACGTCACAATCGCGCGATGGAAGCGTCGCGCGAGAGAGGCCGAGGTCTTTATCTGAAACCGTACAAGCGAGTCGTCGGAGAGGGTATCCGTGGAAAAAAAAAACAACAAAAAAACGGTCGAGGAAGAAAATGAATGAGGGAAAATTTCGTCGTCGTCGTCGCGATGCTCTCCCGGATTCAGGTCCTACTAGTAACGTACAATTGGCACTCATCTGCCGACGCATACCATACTTCCGTGGAGTCTTTATGCGCACATCTCTGCCGCTAGACGGACCGCGGTGCAACGAGTGCGCGATCGTGAATCTCGACGATCAATGCGGTCCTGGTACCCACTGGGTAGCCTACGTCAAGCGTAACGACATCGTCCTATATTTTGATTCCTTCGGAAATTTGAAACCGCCGAAAGAATGTGTGCGTTACTTTGGTCCTAACGTTACAATCTACTACAATCATGATCGATATCAATCGTACGATAAAAGCAATAGCGGTCAGTTGTGCGTGAAATTCCTGCGAGAACAGATACTTTGAAAAAAAAAAAAAAAAAAATGTCTTTCACCGTGACATTATCGGATCGTAAATCAGTATTAAATTCAGATTTCTTTCCCCCCATCAATCTGCAAGACGATCGCTACGAGATCGGTCTCGTGGACATGCAAACGTTCAACTCGATAGCCAATGTGGACGAGACGAATAATAAGTTTTACTACGATAACGATAAGGTACTGACGATACCCAGAGGCTGTTACGAGTTGAGTGCCATAAATGAATTTTTCCAGTCTGAAATTTCTGCGAGACATGAAATTAAAGACAACATTGACAGCGTCATTCTTCTACGAGCGAATAACAATACACTGAAGAGTGAAATATTCTGTAAATATTCGATTGACTTTGGAAAACCGAATAACATTGGCTCGCTACTGGGCTTCTCGTCGAATCGCGTGATCGAGCCGAACGTCCAGGCTGAATCCGACGATACCGTGGACATTGTGAAAACAAATATTCTACGCATCGAGTGCAACATTGCGGGTGGTGCGTACACCAACGGTAGACCACGATACATTATTCACGAGTTCTTTCCCAGCGTACCACCGGGCTATAAAATCTCGGAGGCACCGAAAACCGTCATTTATCTACCGGTCATCGTCAGAGTAATCGACCGTCTCACGTTACGTATCCTCGATCAGGACGATCGTCTCGTAGACTTTGGACGTGAAGAAATTACCATAAGATTACACATTAAGAAATGTTAATTTACAAAAGTAGTAGCGAGGATTATAAAGCGGTGAAACTGGATGAAACGTTCGCTAGTCGTTCGTCCTACGTGGAGTCGAATACACCGGCTCGGAGTGAAAATCGCGACAAGAGGAGCTTCCTGCTAACGAGAAGAAATATCGAATTTTTACAATCATTGGGATTCACCGTGAAGAGATTGGGCGAAGGTAGTACATAGTGGAACAATGGCAGATCCCTTGAACGTCACCGCACCGCTGACCTACGACAATCGCATCACGAAAATGGAGATGCATGCCTACAATCCGTATGCGAACGCCTCGTTGGCGAACAGCGACGAGATTCGCATTCCCATACAGCAGCAAGATTTGATACTCCTGCCGTGCGAGAGTTATCTCTACGTCGAGGGCCAGCTGGTGGAGGGTACGCGTGACGCGAGCGCCACCAACGATGATACAGTTACGCTCGACTGCAATTCCGCGGCTTTCCTCTTCGACGAGATTCGTTATGAATTGAACGGTATCGAGATCGACCGATGCAGAAACGTCGGTATTACCAGCACTCTGAAGAATCTCGTTTCCCTGAGCACCGAGGAGAGCGCCAGTCTACGTCATTCCGGATGGTTCGTCGCTACGGCCAGAGACCGGCTCAAAAAGGAGGAGGCTGTTAAGAATTTCAGCTTTTGCGTGCCCCTGAAAATGATGCTGGGATTCTGCGAGGATTATCGGCGAGTCGTCGTTAACGCGCGTCACGAGCTCGTTCTCATTCGCGCGCGCGACGATACAAACGCCATTTACTCGGCGGTGAAAATCACCGATTCGTCGATCAAGCTGCTACGAGTGCAATGGAGAATACCCCATGTGACCCTGAACGAAATTACGAAACTCCAATTTCTCGGTATCGTCGAGCAGGACAAGAGTCTGTCACTCGCTTTTCGCGCCTGGGAACTTTACGAGTATCCCCTTCTGCCCAAGTCGCAGCGACACACGTGGTCCGTGAAAGCGTCCACGCAATTGGAGAAGCCGCGATACGTCATTCTGGCGTTCAGAACGAACAAGAAGAGTAATCAGCACGAGGATGTGCTGAGATTTAATCATTGCAAAGTCCTCGATGTCAAACTCTATCTGAATTCCGAATCCTATCCGTACGATCGTCTCGACACTGATTTCACGAAATCCCGCTACTCCGTCCTCTACGACATGTATGTAAAGTTTTTCACCTCCTATTACGCTGGTGAGAAACTCGGGAGACCCATGCTCGACTATACGGACTTTTTGACGTACGGGCCGCTCTTCGTCATCGACTGCTCGCATCAGAACGAGTCCATAAAAACCGGCACGGTCGACGTTAAACTCGAGATCGAGTGTATGGAAATCATTCCGGATAATACTACAGCCTATTGTTTAATCATACACGATAAAATTGTACAATATAATCCTCTTACGAATATTGTTAGAAATGTAAGTTAAAAAAAAAAAAAAAAAAAAATTATTGTTAGAAATATAAGTTTATAAAAAAAAAAAAATAAAATACTTTCTTAAAGTTCTTAATGTTTTATTCCTAAATTCTACCTTATGGGAGATTAAACGTAGGGAATAAATAAATATTAATAATTATAAGCATCAATTAATTTTTTATTTTTAATACAAAATATCTATCAAACTTTACACTTAAATTCCACGTTGTGGTATTTTCCTCCTTTATATAACATTATTAAATTATTTGCTGCTGCAGCCTTTTGCAGCTGCTGCAACTGCTCCATATCTTCCGCCAATTTTGCCATTCTCCCTGGCAAGAATACCCAATCGGCTGTTGGCAGCTTTACAATAATTTTTATGCCATATTTTGTCTTAATTATTTCAACTTCAGATATTTCGTATTCGTCATTTTCCGTTAAGCTATCTAATTTAACGAATTTTTTTGGAATGACACTTCCCAATTCATTGATCTTATTGAAGTTCATTTTTATCTCTATGAAAAAATTAGTCTCATTAGAGTAAAAAAAAAATCAATTAAATAATGCATTTACTAATCGAATGAAAAAGAAAATCCTTACCTTTTTTTATTTATGTAAGAATCAAGTTTATTTTTAATGCGTTGAAACACACACACACAAACTTATTTTTTCTGAATAGTTCAAGCACGCGTGGTACGACTATGCAGCTCTCGTTTAACAGACTGACTTTTTATATGAACGATATTATCATATATTAAGCGTATGCAATGTTTGGAAGGGGTAATTTTTTTTTTTTTTTTTTTTCTTTCTTACTTGCGATGAATTTCCATTGTGATTGACCTATAGGTTTATCACAGTATAACACAATAGGAAAAAATATCTATGGATATCACTATACGGGGATTATTCAGAGGGTATAGTGTATCCTTCTTAATTAAGAAAGAAATAATGGAAGGGGTAATTTTTTTTTTTCTTACTTGCGATAAATTTCCATTGTGATTGACCTGTAGGTTTATCACAGTATAACACAATAGGGAAAAATATCTATGGATATCTCTATATACGGGGAGGGTATAGTGTATCCTTTAAGAAAGAAAGAATGGACTTCTAATGTAATTTCATATTGAAAACAAACGATAAAGACTCTCTCTCTCTCTCTCGACGGGATTTCTTCAGAGGCTGCATTCAGTCCTCGAACGTTCATCAGTGCGGATAGTAAAGTAGAAAATTAAAGAAATGGAAAGTGAACGTTGTTTAGTGACAATAAATCTAGTAGAGGAGGAGGAGGATAAAAATCAAGCAGAATCGATGTCTGATTACATCAAAAGAATTAACGATTCTCATAATCGTTATTTTGAAGAATATGAAGCAATGCTTCATCATAATATGCACATGAACTGTAAGTACTTATTTTAATTTTTTTTAAAGAAAAAAAACCCTACCCATCCATACAGATTGTTTATTTCAATAAATAGAATCATAAAAGAATTTTACGCACATATATTTGAAAACTGTTAACAATCCCACTATTTGACCAATTTTTTTTTTTTTTTTTTTTTTTATTATTATTCAAAACGAAGAATTACGAAAAAAAATTTTTTTCTTTTATTTTTTACCAGCCATTGCTTTAGAGGAGAGGGAGGAAGAAGAGGAGATGGTGGAAGAAGAGGAGATGGTGGAAGAAGAGGAGATGGTGGAAGAAGAGGAAGAAGAAGAAGAAGAGTTTGTGATTTTTGTAAGTATATTTGCTTTGTTAAAATAGTTATTACAATATCAAAAAAAAAAAAAAAAATAACAAAATGTTTTTCAAATATGTTCCAGGTGAAAAATATGGCCACACAAACGGAGTCCATTGCTACAAGAACTGAGGCTACGCAAATGGAGCCTCAGATAGATCTCACACCACATTACTGGTGTACAAATTGTACAAAATATGGTCACCTACGCATCAATTGTTCACTACCAGAGTGGTGTAGCATTTGTCATAAATATATACATCATGCAATTGAATGTAAAAAAAATTTCTAAAAAAAGCATTGTAAATAAAACCTTTTTAATACTTCAATAAATTATAATTAAAAAAAAAAAAAAAAAAAAAAGATTCCCTTTTTTCTAACTTACAAAAAAAAAAAATATGGGGGAGCGATCACTGGATCGCTCTCTACGAGTATTCTCTCTCTCTCTCTCTCTCTTTCTCCAAAGCGTCTACACTATTCGCCTTAAAAGAAGTCGGTCGCGCGGGCACCCAGGAGCGTAAAGACTCGGTTGGGCACCCCCCAACTCTCATCCCAGGAGCGTCAAGATTCGCTTGGGCACCGCTCTTTAAGGAATTTAAGGTAAAAGGGGGAGGCCACATTTGTACCCCCCCACCAAAGGAGTCAGAGGGGGGATACACGCGACAACTATCGGTAGTTAGCGATACCGACAATCATCGATGGAATCTCTCTCTCTCTCTCTCTCTCTCTTTCTCTCTTTCTCTGCGTCCACTGCTTAACGTAAGAGTGGGCCCACGTGTGTACCCTACGAGTTTAACGTCGGGG
The DNA here is from genome assembly GCF_024137725.1 of Prorops nasuta. NCBI lineage: Eukaryota > Metazoa > Arthropoda > Insecta > Hymenoptera > Bethylidae > Prorops > Prorops nasuta. The sequence continues at coordinate 1,898,438 of NW_027116832.1, read as the reverse complement.
GAGGAGGATGCGCATGCGCACAACCGCTCGAGGAGAGGGGGCAATTCCCCTACTTCCCTTGCCCCCGCGGGACCCCGACCCCCTCGTCACCCGGTCATAGAATCCCCTTAGCTACTCTACTACGGACAATGTCACAGCTGTCATCAGCGGGGCCATGGATGGAGGGATTGCCCTAAACCCCTCATATTAAAATCATGTGAGGGTTGTGGATGGGCCTTCGAGTCCGAGATGACGTGTCCTCGATGTGCGGCCCGTTACTGGCGTCGCCAAGGAATGACCGCTTTGCCGGCGCGGCCCGCGTGGCTGGAGTGGACGTCGGCCTGCACTACCCCAGCACGGTATAACAGGCGCCACCGCGGGTCTAGGTCAAGCGAGGCCAAACGCTGGGCCTGGTTCCATGGCCAACAATAATTTAGTTTTTTTTTTGTTTGTTTGTTGTGTTTTTTATAATACCCATCCGTCGGTCTACTTAACTAAGAATTGTCATACTAGGCTCATATGAGCCAGATAATTTTTTTTTGGTTGTTACTGTTTTGTGTGTATGGCATAGTCCTGGGCCGAAGGGGAAAGTTATTTGAATAAACGGCATTATTCCTTTTGTACTCCTTCGTTTCCTGTAATCACTCCTAACGTCGATTTTAGTGAGGGGGAGTTGTAACCGGACAAAACTACGGTTTCGATCGGTTACATAGATTTTGATTTCCGCGCCGCCAGTGGTGCGGTGGCCCAAGTGGGTGTGGGCCCGGACCTGAATCGATCAATGGATCGATGCGAAAAACTAGTGGCGCCGGCCCTGGGCGCGCCTGCGCCCTGCTTCTTTCTAGGACTCGAGCGAGGTGAACCCCGTTGCCTCGTGGCACTTTTTGGAAAACCCTAGACACGAGTAGGTCCAGGCAAGGAATAAATAGAGGAAAGAGACAAAAGGAAAAAGGGGTAAAATAAAGGAAATAGAGAAGGAAAAAAAAAGGATAAATAGAAATAAAGGACAAAGGAGAAAAGCCAAGGTAAGTGATAACACGTGTATTTATAACCTAAACTATAGGCGCCAGGATTACTCCTTTGGCTTGTTTGCTTTTCATAATTTATAAGAAAACCTCTTCTCTTGGCGGGGCATGGGGAGGGCTGTTGCTGATGGCAGAGAGGTTTTGTTGGGGGTGCAGAGTAGCATATGAACCATATAGATGGTAAAATATGAATTCATGCTGCTGATGCCTATTTAGTGAAGGTGAATTATGATTGAGAAATCTGGCAGTGAATTAGCTAGCATGCTATAGGAAATAATCACCTAGTGGGACCCTCTCCCATCAGCAATAGGCTACGTAGCCTGTCAGGCAAAGGAAAAGAGAGGTACAAGTCAAGTACCTGGGGGAAGCGAAGCCCAAATATTCTTCCCAGCAGGTCTTGAAAGATTATGTGCAAACAATCCAGTATAAGAAATAGTATTAACTGACAAGCCAGTCAGTAGTAAGGAAAATATACCACAGGAGCATTAGTCGAAAGGGATACCCATCAGAGGAATGAGCATTGGAGGGCTTACGCAGTGCCTACCAAAGGATAAAAGGGCAGTGCGAAGAGGAAAATAGACTGCGAAGAATCTTTTAGGACTCTGATGAGGCTAAACCACCAGCCTAAATTAACTATAATGTCCTGGAGGACATTGAGCATACAATCAGTCTCTTTAAGCTCTTAGTATAGAATTTTATAATTTAGCCTCATGTAAATTAGGCCTCTAGAGTAATTATATGAATGTTAAGGATCTATTAGTGATCCCTAAAATGGGAAGTTGTAAGATGTTCAAATGTATATAATGATTATAACTAGCCTTATTAGTGTAAAGTAGTATGCTTGAGAGGGGACTGTAATTTGAATATAAAGGAACTGTATAATAGATAGTAAAAGTTGGAATTTAATATTTACTCTAATACAATTGTACTTGTTAAATGCGTGGGCAGGACTCAAATCTAAGAGAACTCAAGCCGGGAAGGCCGCGGACTGGTCTATAATAAAATAGGCCTGGCGCCCAAAAATTTAATAGTATTAAATCATAAAGTCCGTGTGCATTGTGCCTGTCTGGCGTTCACTCGCCTTTCCCTTAGTGAATATCCGCGATAGGTTACAATATATATATATATATATATACACTACCGGTAAAAAGTTTAAGACCACTTGAAAAATTTGGCTGAAAAACAGTTGCTTCTTTAAACGCGCATAGCTTGATAACGAAGAAAGATACAAGAAAATTGAAAACAGCATTGGAAAGGTGACGAAACTCCGCATACGATGGAATTAGATTCATTTACGAGAAGCTTATAATTACAGAGTTGCAATTAAATAAAAATGCTACTAAATTTAAAATTTTTAATTTTTCATTATGCCAATTCAACCTGTTGCAGCACTTGTAATAATTATGGTAACTTTGTGAAACTTTGGTGACATAAAGCTCAAAATTTTACCTTTAATTTGAGCTATCAAACATAACGATATTCATTGTATTTCCTTATTTTCATAACGTTTTTCTGAATGATGTCGAGAAAAATTTTTCACCGAAAAACAACTGCCCAAGCATGTGAAACAATTTCAGATCGAAGAATCCATCGGTATTAAACGACTTATTTTACTTGTTTTATATTGCGCTTTTATTTATTTAACACAAAGAACCATTCATTTTTAAATTAAATCAACAAATGTAGAGTAATGATTATCCAAATCTATTTTATTAATTCGAAGATTTGCAATTATCATATTTCTTTTAATTGAATAAAAGCGCAATATGAAACAAGTAGAATAAGTCATTTAATACCGACGGATTCTTCGATCTGAAATTGTTTCACATGCTTGGGCAGTTGTTTTTCGGTGAAAAATTTTTCTCGACATCATTCAGAAAAACGTTATGAAAATAAGGAAATACAATGAATATCGTTATGTTTGATAGCTCAAATTAAAGGTAAAATTTTGAGCTTTATGTCACCAAAGTTTCACAAAGTTACCATAATTATTACAAGTGCTGCAACAGGTTGAATTGGCATAATGAAAAATTAAAAATTTTAAATTTAGTAGCATTTTTATTTAATTGCAACTCTGTAATTATAAGCTTCTCGTAAATGAATCTAATTCCATCGTATGCGGAGTTTCGTCACCTTTCCAATGCTGTTTTCAATTTTCTTGTATCTTTCTTCGTTATCAAGCTATGCGCGTTTAAAGAAGCAACTGTTTTTCAGCCAAATTTTTCAAGTGGTCTTAAACTTTTTACCGGTAGTGTATATATACTTTTATTTTTCTTCCTTACTTGTATACTTGCACATAGTTTGATTTCATTCACTTGCTTCCTGACTAGGTGTTGAAATTATATTATAGTTAACATAAGGTTAATAAATTTGGTGCATAAGCACATTGAAAAAGGAGATTCAGAGACTCCGTTGGACAACCCTAGTCATGTAATTTTCTTAGTGATGATTTAGATATTGATGGACCGGGCTACGCCTTACTTGACCTGGTGTTACCTTTTTGCTTGTGCCTTATATTTCCTACAGGGATAGTGCAGCAAGTAACTAGGTTCTTGGAGGGCTAGCGTTGGATAAGCTAAAAAGGGGTCTCTTATCCAGTTGGAATTGTTCATGCCTGGACTGAGAGTCATACAATTGATCCATCTCCTCAGTGTTATCTAATATTCACTCTCTTATTTCTTATTTATATATAGAGATTTTCTTGTAAATAATTATAACTACATTGCTCTTGTCTTTAGAAGTTAACAGTAGATTTGGGGAGAAATCCCATGTACAACTGTATAATTATCTTAACTTTATACTTGTGAATTGATAGACAGAGCAGTTATAGAATATAATCCTTATTTCGATTTTTATTAATATGTACTGGTAATTTTCCTAGAGAATCCACTTTAATTTCACAGCATGCCACGTCCTTGAAAAGTCTCAAGCCGGCAAGCCTCAGACTGGCTCATATATAAAGTTCATGAGCCTGGCGCTCTTTATAAGTAAAGTCTATGTGCCTTTGCAATGATTTCTTGTTAAAATTGTGTCTTCCCCACAATAGCAGGAATTCATGTCGCAATAGATATTTGAATTCATTTTAGTTTCTATTTCGTGTATCTCTCCAACACCATGCTTCGATATCTAGCCCCAAAAAGCCAAAGATATTCGATTACTTCTATCTCTGCGAAGTACATATTTATCTTCCATTCGTTTATCATTTGGTCTCCATACATTAAATCTACCATCAGCTGTTGAGACAAACACTTTTTCGTCTGACCATATAACAGTGTCCAAAAACTAATTAGGTTCACTTAAATATTGTAAAGCATATCCAATTCTTTGTTCACGATGGTCGTCCGTATATTTAATTTTTTTACATGGTCTGTGACAGTGTATTCCTCTCCGATGGAATATATTACGTACTGTTCTGGCAGTAATCTGTGCATTTATTTCACATAAAATTCTTGCTCAAGGCTGAAAGGGATTATTCTCTATTGAGCCCACAATTATCCTCTTATCTTCTTCTGTAGTTTGTTCTATACCAGAATTTTTACATCTCCCATCTAAGAAGCCATCAATACCAGATTGTTCATATCTTGTTAGCCATTTGCTAACAGTTTTTTTGGAAATATTTAATTTCTGTGCTATTTCACTATAATTATAGCCCTCATTTCTCAGAGCTAATAATTTACCTTCAAATGAGTGATTTCTGATTATTATTCATTTTGGACAAAGTTAACTAAATAAGATTTTCCACCATAAATATAATGTTGATTATCTTTTCTTTCATTTCCTATATTTTCAATTAAATGGCATAAAATGAGAATGATTCTAAAATGAAAAAATGTAATAAATGTTATTATTACTTAATTAAAATTACATTAAAAACTAAATATTCATAAACTCCTCAGTCCTATAATAAGAAATAATATATAATAATTGTTATTCCTCCAAAGAACAAGGTTGAAATAATATTACTCCGTTAACATTTGCCACTTATGTTTTATTCATATATTTCTATAAATATTTCTTTAGATAATAAATATACTATAACACTCAATCAGCATTTTCGTTACTTTATTGAGCAAAAGATTCAGTAAGAATTATATATCATGCTACATGCTTCAGGCTTTTGAAAGGGATTTGATTAGAAAAATTCACTTTTTCACAGTAAAACATCTCTATTTAAATATAGTAACATTTATTATATGTATATTTAAAAGACAAATTATGACAAGAAAAATGCAATAACAATAAGATTATAAAGTATTAAAGCGTACATATATTTTAGTATGTAAATGTATCAAATGTCAAAGATAACACGAAAACAGTCTTTAAGATTGATCAGATGCAAGGAGAAGAAAATCATGCAGTTAAACGTTATAAATCATTATATTAAACAGTCAAGAATTCATTGCTACAGAATTTGATAAACTTCTTACAAATTGAAGAACTTGGTATATGGTTTTTAACATATTGAGGATTCATTTCTCAAACACAGCTGAGCATTATGAGGTGAAAGAAGAGAGGTTAGCAATCTATTCCACAGAAGACAATCATTTTGAAGGGCATCTTATGTTCTATTTCCGCAGATGTAATAGACTTCTTCTTTCTGGAGTTTTCATAAATTTCTGAAATCATAATATAAAAACAATTTAACAAAGCAAAATAGTTTTCCCATCTTGCGATTATTATGGCTCTAAAATACCTATCTGATGTTGTTTCCTTTCTCCTATTGTTAAACTAAGTTCACTGTAGTCTACATTTTATATTGAATATCCATCTATTTGATAAAAACCCAGTTTTGCAAATTTCGGCAACCAAATTATTTTAAACTTTATTTTCATTTATTGGACAATTCTTCTCCTGGATAGGCGAATGACAGCTGATATATTGCCTATAATGCGTTTAGAGTTGCCAACTTACAATTTTTTTGCTATAGGATAATATAGGTAGTTAGGTAACAGTATGAAGCAAACTGAAATGTAACCGAATCAATTTCCCAGAGTATACAAGAGAAATGATGATGATGAGATCTAGAAGATCCATGTTTGCCGGGTTATAGTTATAAATTTTATTTACTGATTATGAGAATGCAGTGTGAAAAAATGTGCTAAATTAATATTCCCTTTAAAAATGACACAAAATATGCTGAAAAATTATGATTTTATCTCTATTTATTCATACAATTAATTTATATAAAATTTGTACTCTCACAATGTTTCACGAATAAAGTGTAACGGGTGATTTTCAGGGAGAGGTTTTCTTCAATAAATAAGCACATTCAAATCTTTACCTAAATACCAAATTACTATATTCTATTTGATTAGTGCTTTTTATGCAGATTGAACAAAATAACTATTTACACTGGCTTCTATCGCCAGGGCCTCTCCCGACAGCCTGTGTGGGAAATATACAGTAAGCCATCTCGTCGCGGAATTAACAAAATATTTTTCGTTACGACGCTGTTACTTGGGGCTTTTCTGCTGATTCGGTTTGTTTCATTCTATTTTCTTATTATTTCTTGGGTGCCAGGCCCACGATGGGCTAGCAAATGGCCTACAATTCGGCCAAAGCACTTTTCTTTCGTTTCCCGGCTTTCCCGTGACTAACCACTCTGGGCCGCCCGAGTGCCAAGCCCTATCGTTACCCGATTTCTTTCGATTCAAACCGCACTTCTTACTTACTACGTATCTCCTCCAGATAGTGATATACATCTGGCCAGAGACCGCACCGTGAGAATAATTACATTCGCATACCTTGTCAAATCCCTTTCTCAAGTGAGTTACAAAGGACTGATGCCTCTGGATCTCCCGCTTGGTGCTTCTCAAAAGGGATTTCTATTCATTTTTCAGCTTCAATCTGGTCAGGTTCTCATCGCCTTTTCCACCTTTGCGCAACGTTCTTCTCTCAATGCCTTGACAGACAAGCCAAGCCTTGCCTAGCTCTTGCTCCTTCTAGGATCTCGCAGCAGACAACTCAGGGCCTTATTACGTGTATACTTTCGCGGAAGCGCTGCGATCGGCGCGCAAGCTCATACGTCCCGAAAACTGACGCATTAAGCGCAAAATTCGACATTTTTAACGTCTGTCAGATTCACTCGGAATCTGCCACGTTACAATCTATTTATAGAGAAAGTAATAGCAGTGATGCTTTTAATTTTAACTATATATTCTTGAGGATGAACCAAGTCGAAAAAAAGTCATGTAGATATACATGACGGCAAATTTTCCAAATTATAATGTAAACACGAGGATGACTGACTTTGTGCTTGGAGAGCTTCTTTTGTTTTCGCTTGCATTATGTAGAAGAGAAAATAATTTGTATTATTAAGTTAGTTGAAGTATTGCTGTCAATGGAAGAGGACCTATTTGTAATCTTTTATAATAATAAAGATTTCTTTAAAATAAAAATGGAATGTGAAGTGGAAGAGTTTTCTAATCCCAGATCTCCTTCGAATAATAATCCGATATACATATATATTATTACGCATCTGTAAAAGCATCGTTGCCGTTACACACCGTATATCATAAAATTTCAAATTTATCGGCATCCAATAACTCAGAATACTATAATTTCGTTAAAATATTATTTACTTTATAGTTCTATGCGAAGTAATTGCGCAAGATTATGACTTACAAACAAATAAAAGTGATATTAATAAAAATAAAACAATCAGAAAAGTCCTATAAATCCCAGTGAATCGTGAGTGTAGCAAAATTATAACATAACAATAGATATGTATATAAGTGCGCTTTCTAAGTTTCTTGGTTAGAAATAGAAACAACGATGTTTAAAAACTTTGCAATACTTTTTGTCCTTGTGGGAGTAAATGCCATCTACGATTGTAAGTAACAGACTTTATAAAATTAAAAATTTTGAATTAACTGAATTAAATTGCAAATATCTTTGTTTTGAATTTGGTTTATAAAAATATTTAAAGCAGCTAAAAGGGCATATATTAAAGAGTAATGACTTGGTTTCAAAAAAATAAATTTAACCTATTTCAAAAATTTTCTTCTTCTCTCTATTATGATAGTTTAGTTCTATTTCACAAATAATAAAGCTATATAGGTTACTTAATTAAGTAATATTATTATATGCAAAATAATTTGCACAGTACCATCACTGTAGATCTTTGTGACGATCCTTTTGATGGTAGAGAAATGACTGCCTTCCCTAAATTACTTATTATAAGCAGCGAATATATTGCTCTATAGGAAGAGATATTACACATGATGGTCAACGTACAAAAACCTTGTTTAAAAAGGGCTTTCGCAGATGTACATATGTGATTATTTTCATATCTTTCAGATCATATCATTCGTAGACTCATATTTAGAAAAGACTTAGCAGAGCCTAACGAGTTTCCTTTTATGGCCGCTATTCTGCTTAAGCACAATAGAGAACCAGAAGTAACTTGTATCCTGCTGCCAAATGAATGCGTACTTAAATATCCATCACATGATTTTCATTGTACTGGCGTCATCATTAGCCGTCAGTTTGTGCTTACCACGGCAAAATGTATTCTTTATAAAAAAGATGAATTAGACAAAATTAGAATACGTACTGGAACAAATAGTCTTTTGGATGACGAAGGTGATACTCATGAAGTAGAAAGTTATCATATTCATAATATAACTAGACGCGAATCAAATAAAACTGTGGAATATCATACAATCGGTCTTTACAAGGTATAAGTTTCAATTATTTATTAGATTAATTATCATTACTAAGCACAGTATTCTATTTCAGCTAAAAACTCCTATGAAGCTCAATGATAGGCAGAGGCCTATACGTATTTCTGCCTTACCAAAAAATTTGATAATTCGTGATCCTGGGAAAATTGATAGATGGTTTTCTGGAGATTGTAAGAATATTTTATATAGTTTCTATTTTAAATCTTTACAAATGAATTTATATTCTTTCTAGAAAAGTGTGCACTTTATAAATCTGCTTTTTATTCACTTTAAAAATTTGATAAAATAATCAAAGATAATTTGATCATTTTAAGAATCTATTAAATTTTTAGTTTGAATTTACATTATAGAGTCAAAGTGACCAATTATATATTATTTTTCAATTTAGTCATATGAGTTTTTTAAATGGTATTGAAACTATTTTCCTATTAATTTATAGTATATGTTCGACTCATGATAATAGGAATGATAAGTGATATCTTCTGTTTTATGTAAAATTTATTTGAATATAAATTTATCTTAATAGTTTTAACGAATGAATTTTAATGTTGATGACTCAAATGTTGATACAATTATCAAATCACACGAATGTAATAGGTTTTAAAAGGAGGCCTTCTCAAGCATTTTAACTCTTAGCTGCCACTGTGGGATAAATTTTACCCTAGCCGACATTTAGTTTAATTTAAGCACTTTTAGCCCAAGATATAGGGACTTTATAATTTGAAAACGTATTATGAATACGTAGCAAAAGATTAAATTATTCATTGCTAAAATGTATCGTTTGAAAGCTAAAAATATTTGTTTTTTTCAGCGTTGACCAATAAACGACATTTTTTCTTGATAATATGCATTTTACAAGTATTCTATTGCATTTTTGGCTTTTAATATTATGAAATGGAAGAGTTATAATTTTTTTACTTTAAAATTTTTAATATTTGCCTTTTTTCACTATAAACCTTTTTTTTTAATAGGTACTGCACATGCTTTATGAGTATATACCAATACTACCTGTTAAAAGAACACCTCGTGATAATTAGAAAATTTGTTTTATACTAACCCAACAGCACGCGCGTGAAATTTTTAAACATAAGAATTCGCGTGGGGTCTTTAAAGACACCTCACATGTGCTCCCGGCTTAATAAAGTCAATAGTAATTTGGCAATATCATTTTTATACGATGGGGTCGAAAATGCCCTAGTGTAATAAATATGTTATTCTAGAGAAATGTGGCAGCTAAAGGTTGAATGCATTATTTCTACCTAGTATAATTATGAACTTTGTGTTTCTTTCTGAGCAAATTCAACAAATATAAAGCAAGAACTGTTTCAAGTGTGTTCCTATGTGTCCAATTAAGTTTGCGGATACTTTTCGGACTTTATATACTACGATATTAGTTAAAATTCCCCAAAAACATGCAAATAATTTTAACATTATGTGCCACTTGACTCCTTTAGCTAGTTAAATAATTAAAAGGCTAGTTATAAGCACAATAGTAAGATGTGGAAATTGCTTTAAAATTAAATTAAATTTAAATTCCTCCTTCATATTAATCCCATAAAAATCAAGCTTCGCTTGTAAAAAAAGGACGGCAAGTACATTAATCGTATCTAGCATGATTAAAATATAGTAATATAAAATATTTTAATTAAAAAAAATAGTGAAATCCAAATGTTAGGCAAGTATAAATTTTTACCATGACGAAAATTGAAATTTGGAAAAAAGTAAATACTAATACAAAAATTACTTGCCGGGCCCGTAATATCCATGTGTAAATCACTATCTTGCTATATAAGCGTTGCTTCTCGTAAGTTAAAAATGTGGCTATTTAATACGATTGCATACCACGGGCCCGGCAAGTAATTTTTGTATTACTATTTACTTTTTTCCAAATTTCAACTTTCGCCATGGTAAAAATTTGTACTTGCCTAACATTTGGATTTCACTATTCTTTTAATTAAAATATTTTATATTACTATATTTTAATCATGTTAGATACGACTTATGTACTTGCCGTCCTTTTTTTACAAGCAAAGCTTGTTTTCTGTGAGATCTTAGAATGTTTTATAAGAATATAGGAATTAAAACTAAAAATTGTTTTAACTAATTCAATCTAACAAAACATTTTCCAATGTTCTCATCATTCCATAATGTAAAGCTCCTATTCGTGATATTTATT